>NW_028077910.1:7808970-9008970 GCF_014824575.4 Sturnira hondurensis
GTACTCTGTCAGCCTGTTCCGTATTTGAGTGTCATTGGTCATATTTTGCTTGCTTGTTTGTTTTGTTGTTTAGATTCCTGTTAACGGTGATATCATATGGTATTTGTCTTTCACCGCCTGGCTTATTTTGCTCAGCATAATGCTTTCCAGTTCCATCCATGATGTTGCAAAGGGTAGGAGCTCCTTCTTCCTTTCTGCAGCATAGTATTTCAGTGGCCAAGAGCTTCCCTTATCTGTTCTTGTATTTTTGGTCAGCCTGTGGATTAAAGCGAAGACCAGGTAGATCAGCAACTTGCAGATAAGCTGATAGATCTGATCACCAGGGAAATTTTAAAAACACAATTAAAAATGTTATTTTAAAATCACAGTTTGCATTCAATATTATTTTGTATTAGTTTCAAGTGTACAGCACAACAGTTAGACATCATACACTTGACAAAGTGTTTTTTCCAATACTTCCCATACCCACCTGGCACTGTGCATAGTTATCACAGTGTTACTGACTGTATCACTGTGCTGTACTTTACATCCCTATGACTGTTCTGTAACAACCAATTTGTAGTTTTGAATCCCTTAGCCATTTTTATCAGCCCTGGATCCTCCTCCCCTATTGCAACCATCCATCTATTCTCTGCATTTATGTGTTTCTATTCTGTTTGCTGGTTTATTTTGTTCTTTAGATTCCACATATAAGTGAAATCATATGGTATTTGTCTTTTTCTGTCTGACTTATTTCACTTAGCATAATATTCTCTAGGTCCATCCATGTCGTTGCAAATGGCAAGATGAAAATACAAATTCTTAAGTCTGCTTCCAAACAGTCTTATCCATAAGGCCTGGGTTGAAACTGGGATTCTGCATTTCTTAAGAATCTCCCAAGATTATTCTGATTCTCATGCAGGTTTGGAACCACTACTGTGGACCTTATTCTGGAAACCAGTGACTGTTGGATTTAATAAACTCTTCTCTAAGTTTCATCACTGACTTTAAAATTTTGACAGTTATGGCATGTTATCTGGGTTGTGTCTGTATACAGGGTGGGAAAAACTGGGTTTATAGTTGTCCATATGGAAAATAATACCATAATTAATAATAAAACAAGAATAAAGTCCATGTATTGCATACTCACAACTGTAAACCTACTTTTCCCCTATGCTGTATATGGATAGCTACCAGTCACAAAGTAGGGGCCCAGTAGATATTTTGATTCACATACTAGCAAATGTGACATTTTTCATCACAGCAATCATTATCACTGACCTTGCCCATGATATTTTGTTGTTCAAAAAAAGGAGTAGGATTGCAAATAAATCAAGCAATTTAATAAAATAAGCATTATAGTTTACATTATTATTTCTTACACAGTGCTATGGACACCACTGAGTGATCTACTCCCTTGCATGGGGAGAGAAAAGCTATTAAACCCTTCCACACACAGTCATGGCAGGGTTTCGTTGTATTGATTTCTTTCCTTCCAGACCACGGGATGTCTAGCCCAAGTCCACAAAGCTGACCGTGTTGAACCAAAAGTCCCTGGTACGTGACCATGAAACATGCTTGCTCCAACCAGGGGTGTACCTAAAAGTACGAGGACGTAAACTAAATAGTCAGGAAAACCATTAAACAGACTAAATGGTGTAAGTGGAAAAGGGAAAAGAAACCAAAGAGGGGAATAAAAGGGACACTGAAGTACTTTGTTCATCTAAATGATTATAAAAATGTGATTTGAGGTATTTTGATGAGCTGGGAGGATAGGAAAAACAGAAATTAGATGCACATAAAAAAGAGAGCGGATAACCTGCAGGACTTGGATGCTTTACTGCAGAACTACGGGAGCTTAGAAACCTAAGAAAGAGTAATTATTGCTCAGCTGGGATGGCCCTTTCCTCCTTGTTGGGTTCCTGGATATTGAGCCCAACGAACTCATGACTTTTCTGAGAAGTTTTACCTGGTTTTATCGGTGTTCTCTATTACCTGAGTAATCGGTACATCTGCTTCCATTTAAATATATTTATTGAAATCTTGCTAGATGTAAGTTGGACAGAATAGGAGCCTGGAATTTAAAGCAGGAACCTCTTCTATTTTTTTGTCTTGACTTTTATTTATTTTCTAATTTTTTAAAATTTCTTTGTTATTGTTGTTCTAATACAGTTGTCCCAATTCCCCACCATTGCTCTCCCCTGCCCAGCCCACCCCCAGCTCCCTCAGTCAGTTTGCTTCCTGTTGTCCACGTCTATGTCCATAAGTGCTTTATACCCATGGTCCCAAGGTCCTGTTCCTTGACTAGACCCTTTCCATTCCTCCCCCCTCCCCTCTGGTCACTGTCAGTTTGTTTCTTGTTTCCTAAGCCAGGTGGAGAAAGACAAATACCATATGATCTCACCTATGAGAGGAACCTAATTGATAAAACAAACAAATATGCGAAATAGAACCAGAGGCATGGAAACATAGAACCTGTCCTATTTTTGAGGCGAACTTTGAGAGGAAAGCTGAAGCCAAAAATATAGAAGAGGTTAGAAAAATACTGGGCATTTAAAGCCTTGTCTTTTTGTATTGAAGAAAAAAATGGCCTCAGCTCATTTTCAGCTATTTTAATATATATCAATAAAGGTTGAAAACAGGCATTTTTCTCTGACAGTAAGTTCCCCGATGGCCAGCTAATGTGATATGTAGTTGCATGTCATTTGGAGTGATAGATATACCAGGTTCCTTTTACCTTACACTATGGCAAGAGGACCTTTAGGATTCTCAAGGTTTCTCTTCCTTTGTGACTTACTGGGCTTACACAGCCTCGGAATTTCTTTTTCTGAGCAGGAATAGGACAAACACCACATGGGTAGAGGGGGCCAGTGTCATAAATAACACTTTCATCCCTTTGGCCCCCGCCCCGCCCCTCCACACCCCACCCCACCCCACATCCCTCCCTCTGTGGTAGAGACTGACTCGTCATAGTTGTGTTATTCTGCCAGCAGTCAGCTTCAACAGGAAGGGCAGGGTTATTAAAGGAATAAATTCATAGCTGGTCACGAGGACCTTCGATGATCTGATTGTGGTTTCCCTGTCATCAGAGAGCACCCCCTCCTTTTCTTTCCCACCATAAAACTAAATCTAAATCTTTGGACTTCTTCATAATGTTAAAGTAAGAGCTTTTGAGACCTCAGAGTTTAAATGTGGTCTCATAGGACTCCAGGATTTAAAAAAATTTTCCCCTGGTCTTTTCTTATGACCATGAGTAGAGGAATCTGGAATGCATTGTTTGTGACTTACTGTCTTACCAATGCCCCATCTTCTTGTTAAAAGAACTCTGCAATAAGCTAGAATTATTCCAACTCCAAACTTCTGTAAAATGAAATGACTTGACAAGTGATGTAGTCACAGAAACTTTTACATTGCTGGCACATGTGCCGGGCTGATGATACTGTTTTTTTTTTTTTTTTTTTAATTTAAAGAGAAACTTCTCTTTCTCGAGTGGTTTTGGGTGCCTCTTGGAGAAGATAATGCTTTAGCAATATATAAAAGTTTGGCTCCTCTGAGCTTTAATATCATATCAGTTTCTTGGAAAGGCTAGCTTCTGGGGGATTAACCTGGAATGACCCCAACTTCTTGCTCAGTCATAAATGAGTGCCATGGGTATTTTCCGTTTTGTTTGACTTGATTGGGTACCATCTCCCATGGAAATCTGTGAAGCCAATTAATGGAATAAGTAAGTTTTATTAATCTCTTTACAGCTGTGTAAGAAAAGAAGTCAAAACATAATGGGGAAATTCTTCTAAGTGTGAAAAATTACCCACTTTGTCTATTTCATATTTTTCAAACTCAAAAATTAATGACTTTTAGAAAAATGTGTGTATCTCTGTGGACAGAGAGTTTATGAATGCAAGGGGGCATTGCTGGAGAGGAGGAAAGGAGGAGGGAGTTTGTGTAGGAGAAGAAAAAGGCCTAGTTAAGCATTGAAATGTACATTTTTCATACTTTCACATGATTGGTTTTTTAGAAAAAATTATTGCAGTGAAGAACTTTTCTAAAAGCAGCTCCATTTAGCTGGTGCTAAATTAGGTCTGATGGGGTAGGGATTTTGATTTTAAATTACTCATAGCTGATTTTGCTGGGATTTGGCAATCTACTTTGGCTGATAAAACCGCATCTCAGAGTGAAGTTCCTGTGCAACCACTAGAACATTAAACTAGTGTAGATAAAGGCTGTTCGGCTCTTCTACTGATAGCCTACCCAGCTGGCCATCTGCACTTCTTACTGCCTCACACATCTGTGTCTTGCTCATCCTGCAGGTTCCGCAGGGAACGCCCTTACCATCTTTATCTGGGGAGGCGTGCTCCGTTGTTAAGATCAGCTCCATCACCATCTCCTTCAGGAAGGAATTCCTGAGCCTCCAGATGGAGTTCAGTTCAGCTCCTTAGGAGCTGATCGAACGCTATGGCTCTTCCTGTTACAGAATTTGGCTACAATTATAATGTCTATTCTATGTCCATCTACTATTAGCATATATGAGTAAATTCCTTTAGACAGAACCTTGTTTTGTTCTCTAAGAACTTCTTTTAAATATTTTATTGATTATGCTATTACAGTTGTTGCTCCAAAATATTTTTTGACCTCCACTCAGAGAATCCTTAAGATGGAATTATGAAGGTCTGAAACGAGATTCCTAGGTGGCCGGGTGCTTGGGAGGCTTGGAGGCAGATGAGGCTGTGGGGCTGTTCCCAGGCTAGTGGCTGTCTCTTTTTGCACCAAGGAAGATCAGAGTAGTCATCATTTGAGAAATTCCTTTTAAGAAATTGCTTCCATATGACCTCACTTACAGTTGGAATCTAATGAACAAAATAAACGAATGAGAAAAATAAAACCAGAGATGTGGAAACATAGAACAGACTGATAGCTATAGAGGTGAAGAGGGAGGGGGAATGGTGGAAAGACAGGAAGGGATTAGTCAAAGAACATGTATGAATAATGCATGGACATGGACAATGGGGAGGGGTGGGCTGGCTGGAAGGGGGCAAAAGGGAAAAAATTAGGACAACTGTGATAGAATAAGCAATAAAAAAGACAATATAACTAAATCTAAATCGAAGATCTTGGGATCTTGGATAGAGCGATGAAAAAAGACATTATTGGGACAATTGAGGGGCCTTTAATGTGTATTCATAGATTAGGCAAATATTAAATTTCCTGAAACCCAGACTAATGTCCTTGTTGAAACTGGGTGATATGTACATGGATTTAAAATATGCATATATTTGAATCAGAATAAAGTCATAACAAATAAGTAAAAAAAATTGTTTCCATATGTCAGAAATTGATCCAACAACCACTACTGTTATGTATTAACAATAATGTCTATAAATTTGATGACATAAAAAGTGTTTTTTTACATATATGCTACCCATTAGGGGTGTCCATCCTATGGGCCACATGTGGCCCAGGATGGCTATGAATATGGTCCAATACAAAATCGTAAACTTACTTAAAGCCCCCCCTTTTTTTACTCATCAGTTTTTGTAGTGTTTGTGTATCTAATGTGTGGCCCAAGACAACTCTTCTTTCACCAGTGTGGCTCGGAGGCGCCCAAAGGTTGGACACCCCTGTGTCATTTGAGCCTAACTGCAACACTGAGAAACCCGGATTCCTTTTTATTCCATTTTGCAGGTGAGGTAATGGATCCTGCATACCAGGAGCTAGGCCCAGGAGCGTGAGAAACTGAATGAGACAGATATATTTTTGGACTGCCTGGAGCTTTAGATTCTAATGAGAAAGACAAATTTAATTGTATCCTTACAATCTTGTTTAGTGCTATGAAGAGAAAAGTGTGTGGTTATGTGCCCACGAGAGAATATAGGACCAGTGGAACGGACTCAGTGTGAAGTTAGCCAGGGTGCCTGGAGGAAGTGATGCCTGTGTCCAGATAAATGGTTGAGGAGGAGTTATTGGGTGAAGAGGAAAAAGGAACTAATGGGAAACCATGGAAAGGAGGCTTGTGTGTTTGAGCAGCTAAAAGAAGAAGTGTAGGGAGCCCGAGACAGCGAAGGGAGGTAGCAGGTCTGTGGGGAAATCCGTCCTTTCTGACAGTCATTAACGATGGACACTAAAATAAATCCACGGGTTTGGTAGTAAGAAGCACCTGAAGGCCGTTGAGTTTGTCCTTTCCTACAATTTCAAGCCATGGATTTGAGGGAAAAACCACCTAAAATAAAGAGAAATGACTTGGCCAGAAACAGCAACCTGAACCTGAGGTAGTGCAACACATCAAATATGATCAGATCTCAGATGCCTGAACACCTTTAAAGATGTTTATTTATGTCCTTACTTGATGGTTCTAAAAATCTGAATTTTCTTCCCCATTGAGTTTCTTCATGGGGTGTTCACTCCAAGTTCCCCCAAATCTGGTTGTAGAGGGCAGAAAACGGAACATTCCCAGCCTCATTTTAACTAAATTAAATAGACTTAGAACCTCAGTGTCGGCGAACAATGAAAGCTTACCACTGAACATATGAAACAAAAATGAAATTAGCCAGCAGTAGGAAACTACAAACAGCTGAGGCATTCAATTGTTAGCCATTTGAAGGATTAACTTCTAAATCGTGTAGAGCTCTCTTGGTAGTTTAACTAGTTGGGCACTGAAGGGTCTATAAAAACACACTTTAAAGTAGGAATGTATTTCTTCACCTATAAAATAGAGATTTACTAGCAGGTGGTGATATTATTAATACTGGATTTCCTTGCCTTGGCTCATGAACTTAATCATATTTTCTTCTGCTTTTCTCACGTGTAGCCTGGCACTGGGTTTCAAAACAGATACTGTAGAATGGACTTTGTCCGAAGTCAAGTTGGGACATGGCTGCCTTGGATGGCTGCTGCAGAGTTATCTAAAAATCCCTGCTTATTCCTCCAGATTTCTGCCTGGTGTGATTGTTTCATGCACTCTAGATTTAACACAGCTCATTGAATATTCAGCCAGGCTTAAAGATTTTATTTGATGGTTATTTCAATAATAATTATGGAGGCTGCCAAGCTCTCCTTACCCTGTTAAAAAACAAACACAAAAAATACACCTGCCATCAGAACACAATAAAATCGCAATGGTAAGATATTTTCGTGATATCTTAAAACTCTGTTTTGTGTTTCTTGAAGGACTGGTAGACCTATTGAGAACTTGTAACCAAAGACACTCAATTACTGGTCATTGTTATCAATTATTTTTATACATTTCAAAAACATTTGTTAACACACTCTCTTTTCTTAAAAGAATGCTGTCAACTTGAATTTTAACATTTCATTAAAACCAGGCCACTAGTTCACCTGTCTAAGTGTTTATTCAATTGGAGGCCAATGGAATCATTAGGATTGATGAATTTTGTGTTTTTCTTTTTGAAATCAAGGTTAGAAGGCAGCTGGCAGAGGCCTTTGTAAGCTTTTTAAATGTTTCCCTGTATCTGAGTTTCCTTTCCATACATCTGTATCTACAATTTTCTCCATTCTCAAATCAATTTTAGGAAAGATCTATAATCTGGCATGCCTTTTTTTCATCTTTATTTAAAGGGGCTGAAGTGAAAGCAAAGGGAAAAAAAGGAAAAAAAGTGGAATCACCAAGAAAACCCTAAACAAATAAAGTGCAAACACAGAGTGACAAGCACACTCAGACCCTGGATTGGTTATGGATGAGACGACAAGTATATGATGAAATTAATGACCCTCTGTCAACTTTTTAGATCTCACTTTTAAAGAGAATGGACCAAAAATCAATAGCCCCCAAACCACCAGTACTCCAGTGAACCAGTCTTTCATTTATCTTGCTGTTGGCACTCAGATAGAAATGCAGCCAAGCACAGCACCGAGCCTTCCCTGGGAGTCCTCATCACAGGCACTGTGTGAGCACCCCAGCTCAGGGTCAGAGGTGTGCACCATGGCTTCTTGGAAAAGGACCCGCTCCTAAATACCAGTCTCGGCCGTCACTTAATTCAGCTGGAAGCCTGTTTGGCATATGCATATCAAGTGTTTGGGCTCTTGAAGGTTACCTGTTAGCCAATCAAAATGGATGGCTAGGGATTCTATTCCACCCCAGTTTTAAACCTTAATTCGTCAAATGTTACGTCTCAAGTGTTCAGATGGCAGCAAACTATGACTTAAGGTCAAAGTGAAATGGACACAAGTTTTTTAAAATGCCAGTTTGTACAGACATGTAGTTTTATACCATGACTGCAGCTGCGTTCCTAAGTACTGTAGTTTCTGAAGACCTTTTCATAGAGAAGATCAGATAAGTGGAGGTTATATTCAGAATACTGTGAGCTCTAACCCCGAAGGTCAAGAGAGATTCTGTAATTAAGTGAAATGATAAAACATTGAGAATGCCAGATGAGTTGTAATGGAGCTTGTAATTTTTATGGGTATTGTTAGAAGTAATCACTTATCCCCAAGACTAAATTTTCTAGAAATAAAATTGGACGTACATCATGAGGATTTTCCTACTGTGAGAAAGCCGTATTAAAACGTGAAAGATAAATTAATCCAACCCCAAGTGTTCAATAGCACTGTTAACAGCTGAGGCCAGAGTGAAATGAAATGATGTCGTTACGTTAAAATGGATGTCAACACACACAGGAAAAATCAGTGTAAAACCAGAAAGATCACACTTTGATGATAATCTAAGACTAGCAAAGTGCTGGCCATTTATCTGGCATTGTCCAAATGGAATCTAATCAATGATTGTCTTTAAGCTTTGTATTTTATTTATATAACAAACACAGAGAGGAGAGTATGTGTAGCCACTATTCTGAACACTTTATGTATAGTGATTCATTTAATCTTCATAACAATACCAGGAAATGTGCATGTCCTATTGTTATTGTTTTAGTTTTGCAGATGTGGAAACCAAAGCTCAGAGAAGTTAAGTAATGTGGCCAAGGGCACACAGCTACCTAGTGGCACAGCTGGGATTAAAACCTAGGCAGTCTGGCCCCGGAATTCTGGCTCTTCATTTTTAAACAAGGCTACTAAAAAATAATGAAAGAACTTAAACAGAGTAAGTTTAAGTATAAAATAGATGAGAAGAACATAAACCAGGAAATTTGTTAGTAGTGTGTTTATTTTTTCTTTTAATTCTAATATGATTAATTACTTTGTTCTCAGATTTTTTAAAGGGAAAATTCTTCCACATAAGAGAGGTGAACTAAAGAAACATTTTCAAAATTTGAATGTCAGTCCTGGCTGGTGTGGCTCAGTGGATTGAGTGTCGGCCTGTGAACTGAAAGATTGCTGTTCAATTCATGGTCAGGGCACATGCCTGAGTTGCAGGCCAGGTCCTCAGTTTGGGGTATGTGAGAGGCAGCCCGATTGATGTTTCTCTTTCCCTTCCCCCTCTCAAAAATGAAATAAAGTTAATTTGTTTTCTTTATTGGTATGGATTATTCCTAATATTCCCTTAATATTATCTTTTGTCACTTTTTTGATTACCATTTAGTCCCTTATACCCCCCTCCCACCAGCAGTCACCACACTGTTGTCCAAGTCCATGAGTCCTTCCTTTTTGCTCAATTCCTCTGCCCGATAAACACCACTGTCCCACCACCAATGGGCTGTCATCTGCTCTCCATCTATGGGTCTGTCTCTGTTTTCCTTGTTAGTTCAGTTCATTCATTGGATTCCGTATATGAGTGAAATCACGTGGTATTCGTTTTTCTCTGACTGGCTTATTTCACTTAGCATAATGGTCTCCAGGTCCATCCAGACTGCTGCAAAGGGAAAAATTTTCTTATTTTTTATGGCTGTGTAGTATTCCGTTGTGTAAATGTCCCATAGTTGTTTTATCCACTCATCTATTGATGGACATTTGGTCTGCTTCCATATCTTGGTGATTGCAAATAATGCTGCAATTAATATAGGGGTGCTTATGTTCTTTTGGATTAGTGTTTTGGGTTCCTTTGGACATATTCCCAGAAGTGGGATTGCTGGGTAAAAAGACAGATCCATTTTTAATTTTTTGAGGTATCTCATACTGCTTTCCACAGCGACTGCACCAGTCTGCATTCCCACCAACAGTATGAAAGGGCTCCCCTTTCTCCACATCCTCTACAGCATTTTTTCCTTGTTGATTTATTGATGATGGCCATTCTGACAGATGTGAGATGGTACCTCATTGTGGTTTTAATTTGCATTTCTCTGATGATTAGTGATGTTGGGCATTTTATCATCTGTCTATTGGAAATCTGTATGCTCTCTTTGGAGAAGGATCTACTGAGCTCCTTTACCCATTTTTTAATTGGGTTGTATGTTTTGTATGTGTGTGTGTGTGTGTGTATGTGTGTGTGTGTGTGTGTGTGTTGAGTTTTGTGAGTACTTTATAAATTTTGTATATTAACCCTTTATCAGATGAATCAACAACTATGTTCCCTCATTCTGTGGGTTGTCTTTTTATATTATTGATGATTTCCTTTGCTGTATAAAACCTTTTTAGTTTGATGTCATTCCATGTGTTTAGTTTTGCTTCTGTTTCCCTTGCCTGGGGAGAATATCTGATAAAACATTTCTTTGAGCAATGTCTGAGATTTTGTTGCCTATGTTTTCTTCTAGGATTTTTACAGTTTGGGTCTAATACTTAAGTCTTTGATCCATTTTGAATTTATTTTGTTGTGTTGTGTTAGAAGGTGGTCTGGTTTCATTTTTTTACACACATCTGTCCAATTTTCCCAATACTGTTTATTGAATAAAGTATCTGTAGCCCATTGTATATACTTGCTTTCTCTGTCAAATATTAATCGACCATAAAAGTGTGGGTTTATTTATTTCTGTACTCTCTATTCTGTTCCATTGATCCATGTGTCTGTTTTTATGCCAGCACAATGCTGTTTTGATTACTGTTGCCTTGTAGTATAGTTTGACATTAGGTAGTATAGTTCCTCCAGTTTTGGACTTATTTTTCAGGATCATTGTTGCTGTGCAAATTCTTTTGTGGTTCCATATAAATTTTTGAAATATTTGTTCTAGTTCTGTGAAATACGTCATTGGAATCTTGATAGGAATTTCATTGAATCTATATATTGCTTTGGGTAGTATGGACATTTTAATGATATTAAGTCTTCCTATCCATGAACACTGCATGTGCTTCCACTTACATGAATCTTCTTCAATTTCTTTCTTCAGTGTCTTATAATTTTCTGTGTACAGGTCTTTTACATCCTTGGTTAGGTTTATTTCTGGGTATTTTATTCTTTTTGAAGCATTGTGAATGGGATTGTTTTCTTAATTTCCCTTTCTGTTAGTTTGTTATTGGCATATAAAAATGCAACTGATTTCTGGATATTAATTTTGTATCCTGCTCCTTTGCTGAATTCATTTATCAGTTTTAGCAGTTTCGTCATGGAATCTTTGGGGTTCTCTATGTATAGTATCATATTATCTGCAAATAAAGACACTTTTACTTCTTCCTTTCTAATTTGGATGCCCTTTATTTTTTCTTCTTGTCTGATTGCTGTGGCTAGAACTTCCAGTACTGTGTTGAATAAGAGGGGTAAAAGCAGACATCCCTAGCTTGTTCCTGATCTGAAGGAAACACTTGTAGTTATTGCTTATTGAGTATGATGCTGGCAGTGGGTTTTTCATATATGGACTTGGCTGTGTTTAGATATTTCTCTTTATTCCTATTTTGCTGAGTTTTGATAATAAATGAATTTTATTGAAAGCCTTTTCTGCATCTATTGATAAGGTCATGTGCTTTTTATCCTTCATTTTGTTTATATGGTGAATCACATTTATTGCTTTGCAAATATTTTACCAACCTTGTGTTCCCTGAATAAATCCCACTTGATCATGTTATATGATCTTTTGATGCATTGCTATATTTGGTTTACTAGTATTTTATTGAGGATTTTAGCATCTGTATTCATCAAGGATGTTGCCCTATAATTTCTTTCTTTGTAGTGTCTGTATCTGGTTTGGGAATTAGAATAATGGTGGCCTCATAAAATGAATTTGAGAGCCTTCCCTCCTTTTGAATTTTATGAAATAGTTTGAGAAAGAGAGGTGTTAGTTCTTCTGGGAAAGTTAGGAAAAATTCACCTGTGAAGCCATCTGGTCCAGGGCTTTTGTCTGTTGGGAGTTTTTTGATTATTGCTTCCGTTTCACTAGGTGTAATCTGTCTATTCAGATTCTCTGATTCTTCCTGATTTATAAAATAAATAAATAATTTTTCATGTTAAATATATTCAACATTGATATCTGGAGTCTGACACATTGACAGGCAGGCAGAAGAACTTGGTGAGCACTTGTTAAAAGTTTTACTATTTAACATTTTATTTAATTTCTTACCAAAAGAAGGAGAGCTTGAGTAGTTTATTCTCCACATAGACAAAGATTTGATGCTTGTGACTGTGAACAGTCGTAGAGCTACTCTTTTTCTGACTTCCCTGCAATGGCATAACTATCGGAGGGAAATTATTGTACATAACAAATTGATATCAAGAAAAGGTACCATTTAAGGTGATCCATATGGTCATAAAGCCCAATAGATTTAAATGAATTATACAGCAATTCCTCATTTTCCTGGAGAACCTTCCCTACTCTTTTCTCACCTAATATCTTCCTAATTTGCTGCTTTTGATGTAGAGAGTTAGGAAAAGCAGAGAGAACAAAGGTCAATAAATAATGAAGTAAGAAGAGCAAGGATGGATAAAGTAATAAGCAGTGCATGTGAGCCTGCAGTGCTTTTGGATAAGCAGAGTACATGAAATCTATGCTAGTGAGATATCTTTATGAACAACGAGGATAAGTTTGGGATAGTGGATTGTGATTTTTCTTCTGTTTCAAATCCAACAAAGAATATTGATGTTACAAAGTCTATTTTAAAGATGTGGTTTATATTTGAGTGCACATGCCAAATGAAGTATAATTTTACACTCTAAAATTTAACAAAAAAAAAAACTGCTTTGAAATGTCTTCAAATCAAAATTTTCCAGTATCTCAATGCTTTGTCTTGGAAATGTTAGGAAACCCCAAATGTTAACCTCTTAACAGGTACATATGCAAGAATGCAAACACAAACATGACCTCATCTGCTAATTAGAGTAACATTACCTTGGATGTGCCGCTCTGACTTCCATTGCGCCCTTGCCCTTCAGGCTGCTCTGGCTGGCTCTGTGGGCAGTTGGGTGTCCTCTTAGCCCTTCCCACACCATGGGTGTCTCTTGGCAAAATCATGGAAACTTCCCAAGCGGAGTTAAGCTCTTCTTTGGTCAAGGGTATGTAGAAAGTATAATCACTTGCAGAAAAACAGGTGAATGAAGAAAACTTTCTCACATAACGTATTTTAAGTCTCCTAATAAAAATATACTTAATAAAGTATAATTTGCATATATACTTGGTGTTTGACACCATGGCAATGAAAATGCAAATTTTCACTTAAAAGCAAATGAAGCACAGCTTATTACATTCTTTCAGCTACCTCCAACTCCAATGATAATTGAATTAGAATATTTAAATGTATAACTTGGTATGTTGAAATGCTTAAGGTTTCTCAATTAAAGCAGAGCACGTTAAAGGAACTTTTCTGATATGACTAAATCATCTAAATAAAAGTTTGAGTGTATTTAGGGGTGATGTTAGAGTTTAAATGAGAATCATTGTCTTCTTTTTATTTTGTTTCCATTCCTACATTGATGGAGGCTCGACTATCCACAGGCAGAATCCAACTCCTAGTACATTTTATCCTTTAAGTAGGGACAACGCTCACCTGCTGAAATATCTCTTAACACTTTTAGCAAAACCAGATGCCAAGCTCCGTTTTGTGCACTTATTCAGTTGAAATAACTAATGTAACCATTACACATTAATCTTTAAAACAAACCATCTGAACAACAAACTAAGTGTGCCTGGGGAACAGATGGGGTTTTTACGTTTTCACACGAGCATCAGGCTGATATCTGTGCAAGATAAACGACGCTGCACAGGAATCTGCTTAATCCTCCCATTTTCCAATGGGCTGGCTCCTTCTCTAATGCCCATGTTTGGGAAGGGGAGTGAATCCATGTCTTTATACTTAAACTGAATTGCAAAATGATATCTCTGTGTTATTTTTGTATGCTCAAAGTCATATCAATCTGTGCTCACACTGCCCATGAAATACTTAAACTGAACATTTATTTAAGTGATGAAAATGGACTTTTTAGGCCCACCATCTTATTGAACTGGTCTTTGAAAACTAGTTTTTCTGCCTAGTTAAAAAGAAGGCCAGTGCATATGCTTTACATGTGAGCATGTTGTTAGAAGTGCTTCTTTTTTTGCTGAGCTTTTATAAAAGACAATGTTGGCATTAAAAAATTTGTCATTAAGACACTTTCACAATAATTTTTCTGTTAAATTCTGGAATGTGAAAGTATATTTGCACTTGGTGAATGCACTTATAAATAATGAACATTTTTACAGCAGCTTTTATAGCAGCAAAATTACTTTTTGAATTTGAGAGGAAAAAAATTTCAAACCACTATCCAAGAGTGTTTCCAGTTGTTCATAGGATGTGTTTCAAGTGTACTAGGGGTAAATAAAATAAACAGAACATAAAAATGTCAAGTCTTCATTTTCTCTCCATCAAACTCAATAGAAAAATTGACTGATTTGAGAACCAATGTACAAATTTAAGAAACACTTACAGAGCATCTCTTGTGTACCAGGCACCGTATCAGATGTTAAAGATACAACGATGTAAAGTGGAAACCCCCCCATTCCCTGCTGTCAAGGAACCCTGGTCCAGAAGACCACTGCTGTGTTCTTTTCCCTCTCCCTCCTGCTGCCAGAGGTGGGATGAGCGCTAAGTGAAAACATCTGGCTGTCTGACTTTAAGCCCATCATCTGGCACGTGTGCGATTTTCTCAGCAACAGCCTTGCATTTTGGTGTAAGAATAAACTATATATAATGCTTGAAATCTGGCATGTTAAGCCACTGCCTAATGATTGAAAGTCTGTGCAAGTGAATAGGTGCTCTCTGGTGCTCATGACCGCCCCCAGCGGCTGGAGGGGTTAGTTGTTGGCAGGCTGTGTCTCTTACTGTGTATGAGGGTTCTGCTCAGGGGCAACTTAAGGTTTGCTCTTTGCTTTTGAAATGCCACCAGAGCTTGGTGATTGAGAGCCAAACCACATGCGCTCATAGTGAATTTGGAGAGGGAAAACAAAGCTTTATGATGAAGGCGAAGTAAGAAAGTAGCTCTGCTACAAAAATATTGGTCCACCATTTTTGTGACCATATGTGAAGTAAAGGCCTGATGTGAAGCCTGCTCACCTGGCTTCCTGCTGCCCCTCTGGTCTGCAGTAGCTTTGGAATTAGCTGAAGTCCTTAATTCCCCTTCGGACGCCTTAAATTTTGCCTTCCGTTAGGAGTTAAAGAGCTTCCTTATCTACTGTATGTTCTTAGCTACTATTAATTTATACCCTCAGATAGCTGTGATTAATTTATACACTATCACTTCCAAGATCCTATTTTTTTCCAAAAGCAGAGAGCAATATTTTGTTGTTATCTATAGCTGTCTCTTTTTAGACCTGTGTGAGCTTACCCAGAATTGCTGGGAAAAAAGCTCTGTAAGGGGAACCCAGGAAGCTGGGTCTTTTGCTACTATTTACGGGCTAGATGACCTTGGCCAAATCTCTGAACACCTAAAACCCAGTTATCTTATACAAATTTGAAGATGCAGTGACACATTTCTTTGCAGTCCTAACATTCTAGGATTCTCTAAAACTTAGCCATGGCTATGAGCTTCCTCTGGGCAGCAGCATTAAGTGTTTGTCAACCTTTTCAGATACAAATGTCTTCTAAAGACACTTATTTTTATGTCCATCCACACCACTGTTTCTGTCCCCAGTAATGAGTCTGATGAGATCACAGCTTAAACCATTTTAAAGTTACTCATTTTATAGTTTTCCAGTTTACACCCATGGGAGACAAAATCAGGAAATACAGGAGGCAAGGTGGGAACAAGAGGAAGTGTGAAACCCAGCAGAACCGAGCAGTTCCCCTGTGCCCAGTCTCTGTACGCCATGGGCGTGGGGAGAAGGCCGCCTGGTACAGTTGCTTGTCTGTTTCAGAAAGCAGGTAGTTTTCCTTGGAGCCAGCTTCTCAGGCTGCAGGTTCACTGCTTGAGGGGGAACAGGAAGGCAAGGAGGGCACCTAGTAAAAGACAGGGATTACATTCCAAAAAGGTCCTGACCAACTGATACCTGAACCTGGGCCATGATCTCCCATATACCTCAGACTTTCCCATAGGTTATCAGATTCCCCATCACGGATGTTTTTGACCCTTATTTAATCCCTGTGTTGTACTAGTCTTTGCTATCATGCCAATTTCTTTTAGTTCCTCTTTTGGCTATTGATAAAACCTGGACCCGTGGAATCTGTAATGGACTGGTCTTGCAGGGAGAGGGGGGTGTTCACCGATATTTGCTCAATTTTTTGCAATGCAACTGAAGCCACTGCTGGTGAGATTTGTTCTAACTCTCTGGGAGGGTGGGAGCCAAGTTCATGTAAAAGAATCAATTTGTTTCGGATACCACATCCTTGCACCTTGTTCCTAGAATAATTCAAATGTTCATGCAAATAAATGAGGTCTCCTTGTAATTTACTTAATTGCTTTTGCTATGAATGACTTATAAACATGTTCATGCCGTCTAATCTTTCTGATTCTCAGTTTGTGAAATGAGGGTATTGAACTCTACGATAGCCAAGGTCTTTTCCAACTCTGAAATTCTATGGCCCGATACTTCTATTGTTCGGACAGAGAATAGGTCTGTTCTTAAATGTTCTGTATTAGGCAGCAATCCAAATGGACTTTTTAAGAATTCACATAAGAAAACAATATTCTCACATAGACTTCTATAGGATGAAGACAGGGCCCATCCACTATTTGTTTGCTCTCTGTGGGAAAGCTATTCTTTTTTTCCTCTTTAAACAATATAAGGAAATAACTTATCTTTTACAATTTTTGGATTCAGTTCATGGAGGGTGTCAGTATTGTCTAACGTTCCCAGTGGGGACGTGGGAGTCAGAGATCCCAAGACTTGTTCCCAGCTTTTCTGCTCCTTGTGTGACCTTCAGAAGCTGTGGGGTAACTCTTAAGACTCAGTGTATCTGCCTGAGAAGTTGGAATCCTCTCTCTCTACCTCAGAGAAAAGTTTCTGGAAAAGGATCAGAGCGGCCTGAGGGGTTCAGATGACCCTCTTTGGCCTTTCAGAGCTTGTGTGGGTTTCGGGCTCATGTGCTTCTCCAGTGCCTAGCCCCAGGAGCTTTGGCACAAGTTGTATGGGATACAGTCTCACCAGCCTAGTTTAGAACTAGAAGAATTCAACCAGAATGGGTGGCTTGAACTGGAGATGACCATTTGTATATGCAAGAACATTTCCAATGTAGAGTATTAATAAATAAAGTTGCAAAATATGGAAATACAGGACTTGGGGGTAGAGGGTAGGGGCACAGAGGCAGAGGCCAAGACTGCAGAGGTTGTTAGAAGCATCCTTTCTTTTTTTTAAGCTTTTATATTTCAAGTACAGTTCACTAGAAGCAACCATTTCTACATAAACAATTACCATCTTAATTAAAATGAGTCCTAGCTATTCATTAGGCTGAACCGATTCCTCTTATTACTACGGATATTTTCAGTGATAACTGAAAACTAAAAACAACTTTCATATATTATCCAGTCAATTTTTTAGATAAAAGTACTTAGTAGTGTTACAAACATAATATGATTTTACTAATTTCCCCAAATTTATGTACCCAGTGGAGTTTTACAATGGTCAGAAACTTGAAACAGTC
The DNA here is from genome assembly GCF_014824575.4 of Sturnira hondurensis. Lineage (NCBI taxonomy): Eukaryota > Metazoa > Chordata > Mammalia > Chiroptera > Phyllostomidae > Sturnira > Sturnira hondurensis. The sequence continues at coordinate 7,826,764 of NW_028077910.1, forward strand.
AGGTGTTCCTAAAATCTCAGTACAGAGCGGAAAGTCAGTGTTGCCTGGAGCTTTGCAGTGACACTGTTTGATTCGGAAATAGCCGAGTTTTCGCATTCAAATGAAACCCTAGGACCTTGCTCCAGGAAATACCAGGTTGGGAAAATAATTATGGGTTGAGGAAAGATCACTCGGTTGTGTTTTGTGATCTCACTGTATTGAATCAACTCCTGTAGTACAATTGGGCCAGCATTACCTCAGTGTACACGAGATGGACATCCAGATTTCCCAAACAAATGTGAGAATGTGAAATGCTCCAAAACCACCTCCCCAGTACAGGTGGAAATGGCCATGTTGGATATGCGCTCCCTCAGCCTTTGCGTAAGGGACTCAGGCCATCCTTCAGACACGTTTAAATGCTGCACTTGAGCTACCTTTTTGAGAGGGGAAGGCGGGCTGGAGCTGCACCACGATTCATCACAGTAAACTTCATTTGGTGGGAACATTACAAGGGAATGGGCTCTCCGTCTCCTAGAAAGTGCCTCGGCTCGACATTACTTCCCAATCGCCCCGCTCACCACTGCCCCTTTATTTCTTTGTAGCCTGGACTCTTAGTACAGCGTGCGGCTACATTTGGAGCAGAGGCCCCCAACCTGTGAAAAATTCAGATAGCTATAGAAGTAATCAAAAATACCAATAAAGTGTCACCGGTCCTCACTGGCGATGTGGGATGGCGGGTGAGTGAGATATAAAAATGAATCATGAGGCGAGACATGATTGCTACTCGGGCAACCGTTTCCAAATGTGAGTGCACCCAGGTTGCATAAAAGGTTTGGAATATTCTCCGTTAGGCCAACAGGCTTACAGACAACGGCGTCAACTCATCAGCTTCCAAGGCCCCCAGGGACCTGGGAGGCAGCAGAGTTGTTGCTCAAGTGGTTGAGCCAAAAACATTTATATCCGGGCACTGTTGGGTAAGTGGCATTTGTTGACAGGAACTGCTTGGAGTAAAGTTGGTTTTAAAAAATAAGCACCGCAGCTCTCTATGTTTAATACAGGAAGCTGTCTGAGGTGTAAAGAATGGTTAAGTAAATGAGTGGGACACCATTAATCTTGGTTTGTTTCAGCACTGCATCTTTAGCAGTTGAAGGAGGGGGTGGGTGAAGAAAAAGACTTGCTCCCAGCTCATAACCTGAGTGTTAAAACTGATGTCCTTCCCATTAGGGCTGTAAACTCATTAGCACATGGCAATTTATCCTTTTTTATTTCTTCTCAATTATCCTATCATCCATTGTATCTGGGTCTGATTACCCTTTCCCAGAGTCAAACATTATCTTGTAAATCATTTGCTTTAAGTCTAAGCCTGCCAGTGCAGTGCCTGGGATTTGCTTAGGCAGGTAATAAATCAATTAGCATTAAACTTGTGGTGTCATCTATTTTCTTTGCTTCTGCTTGGAAAAAGGAACACCTGAAAACCTAGCTTAGGTTACCTCACATTTCTGGGCATGCTTCTGAATAACGCAGAGACATTGGCACTTAGTCGAGGGGGGAAAAGATAAGGGAAAACAAAACAAGGAATCTGCATCTTCAGCATGTGCCTGGAAGGCTGATGGCATCACAGGTATGTGGCCCTCGTATTTCCGAGGTGACACTTTTAGTAATAATTGGGAACATCTATTATTCGGACATGGACATCAGAGATTCTGTTTAAGGGGATAGTCTCATTTTTATGTCCAAAACAGAATTATGGAGCCAAGAGGAAGGCTGTGGTTCTTTTTGTTTTCCTATTTATCTTTTGTGTTTATTCTACTTGTCTGTATACATACAAGTGGGTCTAATGTAACCAGACAAGAACAGCTGAGTATTTTTTAGATTACTGTCCTTCCCTCCCCCTTATATGCTAAAGGATGTCTCTACTTCTTTTAGATACTGCACTGATTTACTTATTTATTTTATCTTCATGTCCAAGGTCTAGTTTTCAGTCCCTTTGGCTGAGATTCTCCACAGGGAGCCCAACCAAACAATTGTAGCTCAAAAGTAAGCCTTCTGAGTTGCTTATTTAAAGAAAAAACCATGGATATCTCAACAACCAGTAGCCTCTCCTAAGAGCTGCCCCATGGGCTATAAATCAGTGGAGATCCCCACCCTCCTGGTGGAGGAAGCGTGCCTGGAGCAGACTGTTGGACACGTGGCAGCATCCCCTAGGGCCGCTGCTTCTAGCCCTGGAGTACAGCAGTAGAGCCTGAGGCCCCATAGGATTGGCGGGACTGAAGGGCAGTTAATAATGTTTGGTTCTGGGTCAGGCTTCTTGGACTGCAGACAGCTCGGCCCCCTGGATGCACTTTCCTCTTTAATGTCCTGCCAGTGTTCTGCCCCACGTTGGCTTTCCCTACCTGCTTCCCTGGTCCTTCGGTTTTCAGTCCTTAGCTTTTCACAGTGCACAAGTTTATCCAGTGAGAACATACATGGAATCTTCCTCCTAGGGGTTGAAAAAAAGAATCCTAATTAAGAATCCTGATTTATTTGTTACTCATACTGGTTAAGCTCTTGGTGCATAGTATTGTGGTGGGCACAGGAAAGGGTCCAAGTGGCTCCACCCTGACAGAGAGGCTGATGGGAACACTCAGGAATGGTAAGAAGCTTTTCCTGGGGAGCCTGGATCCTGACTCATGAGGCGGGGCTTATTACAATGCAGACTCTGATTCTGTGAGTCTGCTGTGGACCCGAAAGTCTGCATTTCTAGCAAGCTCCCAGGTGGTGGGGATGCTGAAAGTCCACGGCACTTTATACATATTTTTTCTCATGGCAAGAGTGACTTTTCACCTTAGTGCAGCCTTTTGCGAAAGCATTCTCTGTGCCCTGCCAGGTACCAAGCTCCTTGAGAAAGGGCTATGACAGTCTTTGGCAACTTAGGAGGTCGGAGATCTAAACCCACTTCACTTCCACAGCAAACAAGTTTGGTGACACTGATCACTTCCACTGAAATCCCCGGACTATAGCAGCACAATTTACGATAGCCAAGGGTTGGAAGCAACCAAAATGCCCATCGGTAAATGACTGGATCAAAAAGCTATGTTACATTTACACAATGGAATTCTATGCTGCAGAAAGGAAGAAAGAGCTCCTACCCTTTGCAACATCATGGATGGAACTGGAAAGCATTATGCTGAGCAAAATAAGCCAGGCAGTGAAAGACAAATACCATATGATATCACTGTTAACAGGAATCTAAACAACAAAACAAACAAGCAAGCAAAATATGACCAATGACACTCAAATACGGAACAGGCTGACAGGGTACAGAAGGGAGAGGGGAGAGAATCATAGGGGTAAAGGGGATGGACTCACATGAACAAGTATAAAGGACACATGGACAATAACTAAGGTGGGGGCAGAAATGGGAGGGAGGTGGGGAGTACTGGGGGGGGCAGGGCTGGGAATATAAGACAGAAAACTGTACTTGAACAAGAACTAAAAAAAAAAAAAGAATGCACCCTTAGAAGCCCTGGCTGGTGTAGCTCAGTGGATTGAGCATGGGCCCGCGAACCACATGATTGTGGTTTGATTCCCAGTCAGGGCACATGTCTGGGTTGCAGGCCAGTTCCCAGCAGGAGACACACAAGAGGCAACTGTACATTGATATTTCTCCCCCTCTCTCCTTCCCTTCCCCTCTAAAGATAAATAAATAAACTTAAAAAATATTAAAAAAAGAAATCCCCAGACTTCTGTTTTGTGCAGTCAGGGGACTGGACTAGATTTGGGGTGTCATTTAAAGACAGGAGCAGGAGCAAGTGAGAAAAGTGAATGAGAAACAGTCATGGAGGGGTCGTGGTCAACCCCCAGATGCTTGTGATGTCTACAGGGTATGGATATCATCTTGCCAGACCTTACAAATGTTCGAGAAGCTGGAAATCTGATTTTTTAAATTAATTTAAAATCCTTTCCCTTTTAAAGGTTGAAAGATAAAATGAAATTTTTTTTCCAAGGAAAAGAAACACATTGGGAATGGCCTAAAATGCTTCGGCAGGCCAGAGAAGGCCCACAGGCCACCAGTCTGCCCCTGGCCTAAACCAAGCTCAAAAGTCTTCTTCCAGCGCACGTGTAAGAGCTAGGTTTACAGCCATCAGTCAGACCAGGCTAATGAGAGCACCATTCATGATGGACAAACTAAACCAGCTCTGGTGGTGGAATGCAGCAGGCTGGTGTCTCGGCACTGTGGGCCTTCCTGAGTTTTGCACGTGTGGTGGGTGGAGGGGCTGTGCACTCAGCACCAGCAGGCAATGTGGGCTCTCCTGAAGGTCTCTGCCCCATCCATGACTCACAGTTGGGTTTGTTGGTGCGTTTACTGTTCTGGGTATTACTGTGCATGCTCTGGTTTTTGAGGCAGTGATGCTCTGCTGTGAAATACTCAGGAACTGTAAGAGTCCATCCCGTAGAGACACTTGTGGCTTGTAGGCTAGTTCAGGGAGGTGATGGCTCATCAGTCCCAGAGTAATAATCTTCAGCTTCTTTTAAGACCCCTTTAGTAGGAACCCTTCATTTGATTGTCAAACTTACTTTATTGACTCAAGTGCCATTACCTGCCCTGATTAGAGACTATCTCACTTCCTCCAGAAGTGGCTCAGTATAAAGGAGAAGGTGTACGTTATGTTGCCATGGATATGAACATCGGGGAGGGGATGCAGTTCTTTGCATAATGTTATTTGGTTGTGGGAAGGAATTCAGGGTCACGCACAGCGTTACAAGAGCTGTATCTTTGACAGGCGCCCACAATAGGTCCACATGTAGTCATTATTTTCATACGTTCCCTTTTTCTGACTTGAGTTCTCTGGAGCTAAGGCGGTAATGACACTTAGCCCATTTAAAATTCTTTTTATTTTCGCTCCTCTCTGGTTGTGTAATTGTTCCATTCACATTATGGAGATGTGTCATGTCCTGAATTTTATATCCTGGAAAACATGCAGTAAGTCCAACTTGTTCAGACATGATGACACCACACAGACACGGCTGATTGTAAGGGGAGACACATGGTTTCGGCTTAGATGTGAGAGAAGAACTGGGGTTTTTGGCCAGCCTTAAATATTTATAAAGCAGCCAATCTTTGGTACTCATTGGGGAGTGTTTCTGCATGAGGCTGTCAGGCTTTATAATTAGTTATGGGACTTACTATTATTTGAGTTTTTGCCGTGCTATTTTCTGCCTATGAAGGACCATTATTTTAAATGTGTAATAAGAAGAAAGAAATATTGTTGGGAAAGTGGTAGCTTTTCATTTTTTGAACTTTTGAATAATAATTTATATGTTACAGACTTGGTCTAGTAATGACTTTGTTTTTTTTATCATCACATTTTCCGGGATCATGTTAAACTAGAATAATGATTTTGAACTTCAGTGTAAGGTTTTAAAACATCCTAAATTCAAGTAACTTTATAACATCTCTCTTAATTAAAGCTCCTTTCTCCTGTAGGAATACCACAAGCAAGAATAAAAATGAACAAAACAAAACGAGGCTCTCATTTTCTTCTGGCAAATCACTGTCTTTTGATTATTAGCAGCAATAGCCTTGTTAATACCTAGGGCATTCGTAAGTATTAAGAAAAAGATTCTTTTTCTGAAAGAAAGTTTCTATGTTACAACCATAAACTCTTCAGGGGTGAGGGCAAAAACAACCCTCCAACCTTAATAAAAGTTCCCAGCAAAACCATTAGGGATTTCAATTATCAAGCTTTTCTCAAGACTCTTGTAAAGGTTATTTGTTGAACAATTTCTCCCTAAGAGTGTATGATAAATTACTTGCTTGGCACTATAAATGATGCACAAGCCCTTTAATTAGAATCTAGCACTCGATATCTTTAAGACCTCCTAACATTTCTTAGTTAATATTATTCCTCATGCGCCTTTCTGAGGAGGCGAGGACTTGTTTGCAGAGTCAAAATGAGTGATGGAGGAGGGTGGACAGGGACCTCCAACAGGGCTGGGGAATATCCAGGAGCCACACAAAGAAAGGAAGGCTCTGACCCCAACAAGTTTTGATTGCAAAGGCGACTCTGATAACAGAGTTTTTTATTATCCATTGCTTTTAGCCTTATTTACCATCAGGCTTCTCTTGCCACAAGCATGCCTTTTAGTTCTGACAGTCTTGAATTATGGCCATTGTGGGATCCTATCTCATTAACTGAAATGGGAGAATAAAACATCAAACAATCATAAAAATAATTTGGCACTGTGAAACCACTTAGGAGCAGCTGTCAAACAGGTTGGAAGATAAACTTCTAAATAAAAAGAATAGAGAGAGCTGCAGTGTCTTGCCATATGCTTCCCTGGCATTATAGACTCCTCAATAATATGAAGTGCCTGTGTTTATGCAGAATAGTCCAGGCACTCCATATATGATATTGATTATGCCTTAACCCCAATTTAGTAAAGACCTACTCCTCCTTTTCCTAATCAGATATTGCAGAAGCAGTTTTCTGAGAGAGAAAAAAATGTCCCTAATGCCAAGCCATATTTTATCGGTGAAGGCTGTGGCGAGAGATAGGGCTTTGTCTTGCCTGTCACTGTGGCTTGGAGCCCAGTTTTAGGACAGCAAGGCCCCTCTGGGGCTCTTCTCCAGCAGTTTCCATCCAGCGACTCAAAAACATACATCTTTATCAAGCTGTTGTTGTCAGACAACATTAGATAATTAATAGGCCATTTGTCAGCCTGAACAAAACATGCTAAAATCCCAAACACAATCAGGATAAATATAGATGCTTGCTCTCTGAAGGCTTTTTGTTCTGTCATGCAGCCATTGCAGGCAGATATTTGCTATTAAACGAGACTCATTATTAATCACATCTAATGTTAATTAATTAAGCGCTTCTGTGTATTGAGGGCTCTCTGTGACTTTCAATTGTTTTAAGAAGCTAATTGGTAACTTAGCAGTTTACATCTGAGTTACTATTTTTCATTTCATGCATGTCAGGAGTTTGCTCAGTGATATGTATATTTATTTGCATTTGAGGAATTTCCCATAAAATCCCAGCCTTTAAATATGACTGCCAGAAATGATTGGGACAATGAAAGCCGTAGAAAAGTATGTACTTGCCTTTGCGTTTTCTTAGGCCTAGCTTCTTAAAAATAACTTGATTTTTTAATATTGCTTTTCAAACCTTATTGAAAAATGGAAATATTCTATCTGACTTAGAGTAGATGATGAAAATAAGGATAGTAGTCAGGCTCAGCCACACAAATGAAGTATGTTGGGGTGTATTTATTCACTCATCCATTCATTCAACTAATACATGGTAAGTGTGTGCAGTCAGGTATTGGTCAGGCCTAGATCTTCTGGGGAACCTGGCCTCTGTGAAGCCAGCACAGAACTGAATTTCAGTGGTTTCAACCTGTGAGCTACTGGAAAGCAAGGTCTTAACCTCTGTAATACACACACCCCCTTTGTGTCTAGTGCTGCACTTTTCTGCAGGGTGGATGCTCAGTGTATATTCCTTCAACTGAATCAGGTAAATTCAATAAGTGTAAATGTCAAAGTCCTGATCCACTCATGAAGGAAGATGAGTGATGTGATTAAAGAAAAATAGTAATAACAGCAACAGTGACTTATCCTATGTTCATGGAGCACATTTCAATTTACCAATAGCTTTCTCATACATTAACTTACTCATTTTTTAAGTTGTTATAGCATTCATTGTACGAGTGAGGAAGGGGTCTGTTTCTTGAGCAGACTCAAGCTCTGTGTCCGGCACCAACCTTCCCTGGGAGGAGATTTCCCTGGCAGCCTGCCTGTCTGTAGTTTCGTAACAGGGTGTGTGATGAGTCGCGGCGACATGGTTTACCAGTGCCTCTGATCATATTGAACGATTCCTGCCAGAGGCTTTGATTTATTCAAAGATTTTATTATTGGTAACTATTGTTTGGGAAAGTCCACTTGGAAGTATCACATATACAGAAAAGCATTGCTAGAGACTATAGTACTTTGAGAGGAGAAATTATTTGAAAATTTTTTCACATAGACAGGGAAGCAGATGTAAGGGATAAAAGTAGTTCTTCACCTCTGTGCTTTAAAATTCTCAACTAATGATGGAGCTTTATGCTCATCATAAGCAAACCATGTCTACTTAAAACATACCTATGAGGATTTTCCACACCTATTATGAAAATACTTTTAATGTTTTCTATAACTCGTTTGTACATATTTCACTACTAAATATTTTTGCCAACTTTATTTTAACGTAGAAATAAAAATCCTAGTAACAATCATCGAGACCATGTACTAAAGACATCTGCATAAAGAATAGCATACAAAATATAATGATAATAAGATTTTTCACTGAGACCTAGACTATTTTCTTCATTATTAGGGACTGTGTAGAACAGGGATGAAAAGGACCGGAAATTTACCAGTAGTCACTGACATGGATGGTAAAGTAACTGGATATATATTTTGTGTTAAATAAACACATAACTAACAAATCAAAGATACAACAGCCAAATCTACGTTTTCTACCTCGTTCCCTTTCTCTCTATAACCACATTCAGCCTATTATTCATAGCTCGGATGGTTAGTATTGTTGTAGTGTGTATCCTTATTTTTACAAGTAGGATTCCCTCCAGATATTTTTAGTACCTTTAAAGTGGAAAATAAGATGCTGTGGGCTTGTGAATGCTGGATTTTGCCTTTCAGTTTTTTAATGATCTCAACTCTAAAGTCCAAAGTGAGAGAGGAAGTGTGTGTGAGTGTGTGTGTAAAGTGATCCCTTTAACGTCCAAGTACATAGGGCATGAAAAGCACATACAATGTGCACAGAACAACTGCAGAGCTTAAATTGCTTTATCCCTGTTGAAGTGCTGTTGTTGAGTTATATGTAGGGTGGGGAAAGATGACTGGGTTGAAAAATGTCCTTTAGCCAGCGAAGATCTAGATTGGAATTTAGCTTAAACCAGCCTGAGTGATATTCCAGAGGTTTTTATTGCTGGAAATCATATTGAATGGAAAACAGTTTCACTAAAGTGGAAATATTTTGTATCACAGGTTGCCATACTCTAGAATACAATTACATGGCTTTTGCATTCAGTTCCCGTTATGAGCTTGTGAAAGATCCTTTTCTTCTTTTATAGATTCTTACCTTAATTTGTAATAACAGCTCCTGACACAGAGCTTTTGTGAAAGTCCCGCTTTTACTCTTTTAAGGTAAACTCAGTGGTACGTGTGTGTCGGGAAGTGGGAAGATTGGCCACGTTGAGTAAAGCCATTAGCGGGATCTTTGCGTTTTCCACGCTCTCTCTGAAGTAAAAAATGAAGGGGCCCTTCAGGGGAGCACAGCATGATTTCAACGGTCTATTCCGCCCCCCTTTTTTGGTCATTTCCCCCCCGTTTTGCCCTGAAGATGTAAGCTGCTGTTGTCTACAGGGGGAGGAAAAGATTTTTCCTAGGGATGTTAATTTCAAGGCTGAGCGGTTCTCAGCCACCGGGCCTTGCTGGAAGCATCCTTCAAGATTCCCCGGCTGGAGGCAGGGGTCTGTTTGTCTCACCTATACGGAACACCCTCGGAGGAAAAGGGCAAGAACTTTCCGAAGGTTTCTTAATTAGCACTTTAGTGTCTTTGGCTTCAGACTGCTTATTTGCTAATTTTTGTGGTGATTTTCCTCCTGGTGGTATGTGTTTAAAGCATTCAATTGTGAACTTCCCGTACAGTGCTCAAAGCTTCTTACTCAAGTGGTCAAATAGGTTTCTGTTAGTGTGTTGAGCATGACACATAATTTAGAAATAATATTTGTTTTGGCATAGCCCAATAACTATAAAATCAAGATACAAACCAGAAAAAAAATTTAAGACTGTAATGCTATTTCAGTGGGAAATGGTCTATTCCCTAGACTCAGCAAGAAGCTGCTCTTGTCCAAATTATGAGTTGCGAAACTCTGCCTCGGATAATAAAAGAAAGCAAAATTGTTGAAATGTTATTGAGACATAACTTGTTTTCCCTAGAGTCAATTCTTTGTTGTAGACAGAGTAAGGAAACAATAAGGCAGCAGCAATCTTTCTATAATATTCTTCCAGAGAAATAAGGAAATTGGAGAGAATCGACTCCTTAAGTTTGCACCTTCTCCGTAAACTCGGGCCTCCAGTTTGTCAGACACCATTAAGGAAAATAAGGATTCCAGTCAATCACAGCTGGTGGTTTGGTTTTATTTCCTTCCATCCTGGTAACATCTCATCCATCCTCTATTTACATACTGCCTCAGACTCACGTGCGTGGTGTTGGATAATGAGATATTCAACACGGTTTAAAACCTGCCCACCCCGCCAAATTATTAAGCTATTTCTAAACAAGAAATAATGCTGAGAGAAAATTTGTATTAGCTTGATTGATTATCTTATTTTAATCCATATTAAAGCTTTAAGTCTCTAGGCGTGGCTCTTTACCTCTAACACCTCATAAATTATAGCTATAATGAAGCAGTCATTTATCCTGTGCTGATGATAAATGGCTTGCCCTAGGAGGAACTGAAGAATAGGCAAGTAGATCATTTTCATATTTGGTGAAAACAATATTAAGTACCCAGACCTCAGTGATTGCCCTAATAAATGAATAATCTGAGGTGAGGGGCTTGGCAGTCAGTGTAAAAAATAACCTGAGTTTTCTCTGTCATTTGTCAGGCTTTGCTATGACAGCATGCATTATGGGTAAATGAGCAATCAGCAAGAACTATGTTATGGCTGGGATGTTTTTGAGAAATTTATCATATGCATTGCTTGGTACCTTAAGACCTTAAGGCTTAATGGCTATAGTGCATGACTGCAAGCGAGCACAGTTTCTATTTACCATGGTATGCTTCATTTGTGCTTCATCTCTCACCTTAAAGAAAGAAAAGACCTTTCCAAATGAGCTTCATTTGGCTTTGTTTTCAAAACTTTAAAGTAGTGTGGATGATGTTCTATCTCTGTGTTGATAGATACTCCTCCTGGTAGATTGGCTGAAGGAGAATTTGGAGATCTGAATTGAAATAAAACTTCGGGGTCAGAAATTTATCAGCACGTGAAGATGTTAGAAGTCTGGATGCCAAAGGATCAGGAGCCAAATGTATTATGGAAAGTGTCATTGCCTACTGATAATACTGTTTATTATTTAATGGCATTTAAGAGTTAAATGAGTTTTCCACCCGCCCCCCCAACCCACCAAAGAGTTGATCTCTTTGATTTATTACTGAATTGGAAATAACCAAGAGTTGTTGAGATGTGAATGCCTCATTGGAATTATACAATGTGTTATGACAGTATCTGACTCATTATGGTTTGCTGCCATGTGTAGTAAAAAATGCAACCAGTATTTGCACTCCTCTTCCCAGGCCAGAAGTCTCTCAGCCACACCCCTGTCTCACTCCTGTGAATCCCATTCTGAAATACTTGATCCAGGAGAATGTGGCTTTACCAGTGATCTCTGCTGCCACAATACCTACACTTTACAGGTGACTTTGAAGTTAGGTACACATCAGAATCAAATTCTGGTGTTAACCCTAGTTGGATAAATTTGTTCATTTATTACTCTAACATCATCTTCCTCCTATGTAAAACAGAGAAAATACTATCTTGAAGCATTGTTGTGTGGAGTAAATGAGATAATATATGGAAATTTCTGAGCATGTGGTAGAGGATTTATAAATATTCAGTTAGTTCCATGTCTTCTTAATACTGGTCAGACATGTGAGCACTGTCAACATTCAAAATTAGATGGCATTTTAAAAGATACTGTGGCAAGGCCACTTGTTTGCTACACTAGAGCAAGATGCTAGTGAGACAAATTCAATTAAGTGAGAGCATTTGTGGTCTACGGTGACTCAGGTTCCAAATGATGAGTTAAATATCACTTCGTCACTGGTCACCAGGACCATTGTAATAACCTCTTATTTCTCCCCCTACCAGCTTTCATGCAAGAACTTTTCCAGTTACCTTTCCAAAATACAGATCTGATCCTGTCCTGAGTCCTAGCTGCCAAACCACTCAACATCACAGATAAGGATTTTCATAATAGGCCTCAGACCCATTTCAGCTTTATGTCTCGTACCCTTCTTTATGCCCATACTCCAGCTACAAAGAACTGCTCACTGGCCCTTCCATCTGTAAGTCACATGCATGCTTCTCTTTGCCTAGATTGCGCTTCCTCTCACTCAGCTGCCTCGACACGACCAGATCTTCATGCCACATGCATCGTTTAAAATTTCAGCTCTGGTGTGTGGCCTTCCCTGGCTTTCCAAGTTGCAGCGGTGTCTTCCTGTTAGGCGATCCTGGCTAATGGCCCACTCATCATTTTGTGCAGTGATCATCTGTTTGGGTGCTCTGGTTCCAACTCTGAACTGTTTTGAGGACAGGGACAATATCCGTTTCAGAGTTTTACTTCCAGAAATTAGCAGGGCATGTGGAATGCAGTAGGTGCTTTATAAAGGAGCTTTATAGATAGAGACTTAGTGAGAAAATGTCCTGCTTTTCTCTGAACACCTCGAACTCAAAGTCAGAGAAGTTCTCAGCAGGAGAGATAGTGGGCAACCACACATTCCTTGCTGTGATCTTAACCTATAGATCCCTACCTATTTCTTCCCTTGATCAAATAAAACTCATAAAATGCTGAATTTGACTGGCCTTCCTCAGCACACTGAATTCGAGGGTGAGTTTTATAGGCCATGTGAGGGAGGGTGGTGGAGGACCAGGAGAATGTTAGAGTTTGGGTGCCAGAGGACTTAATTCTTTTGCCCCAGGGAATTCGGGTATGTCCCTGTGAGGATTCTGGACCGTCACGAACCAAGGAACTGGGTGATTCTGGCAATTTTGTTCAGATCTCAGGGTTGTGAGGAGGCTTCCCGCTAAGTTCTAGGTTCTAGGTAAAATGAAGGAGTTGGATTTTAATCTATTAAAATATGAGGACTCCTTTTTTATAACACAAAAAGTTTATAGACCTTTAAGTACTATTGATTGACAAAGTTATACTAAAAATAAAATCTACTGGGAATTCAAGACAGCCTTTAATTAGTTTTGTGTTTAGTGGCCACAGCAGCACGTGCAGGGATTGGCATGATCTGTCCTGATGGGCACGTGGATGGTAGCACCATGTAGTACCTAAGGGTCATGATAAGCAAGGGATTTTTTGGCGAACATGTAGTCTATGGTCCTGGGCAACTCTCTCAGTCTTAATTTTCTCATCTGCAAAACAGAGGTGGTGGATGGTAGTATAGAATTTAAGATAATGCAAAAAAGAAAAAAACACAGCACCCAGAACCATTGTCTGCTTAGTGAGTTACCAAGAATGGGGAGGAAGTTTAGCAAGTTCTGCGGCAGGAGCTCTAGGCAAGGTGCCCGTGGAGGAAGATCAGCATCATTTGTTTGGGGTGAGAGCATCTGTCAGGGAGTTTGGTGGGTGTGTGTTGTGGTCTGTTCAGGGAAGGACAAGCTGTGTTGTGAAGCCTCTGACAAAGGCCTTAGGCTACCTTCCTTGATGTGAGAACTGAGAGTCCTCACAGGATTTGAGAGTGAGGGCTACGTGATCACAATGATGCTTCAGGAAGTGCTAAAAGGATTTGAAAGTAGACTGGGTGAGAAAGCCTGGGCCGAAGGAGAAGTTACATGCGCTTTAACTCATCAGCTATCCGCATAAAGAAAGGGTCCTGAGATGCAGTGATGGGAAACCTGTGAAAGGGTGAGTTTGGGGATGAAAATTTGGAGATTGGAGGACATTCTCTATCTTTTCTTTACTCACTTCTTTCTGTGTAGTTTTGTGCACATGTATATGAGCACACACAAAAAGTCTATGAATGCCTCAACTTCATTTATTGCACATGTGTTTTAAGGGTATGGGGACTTAGTTAAACTTGTGAAACTAGTTAAACCTGTAAAATCTATCCTCACAAGATGTATGATCAGTCATTTATGGAGAAAAAAACAGTTCTGGGTAAGGATCCTGCCTCAGCCACGTATTGGCCATGTGCATTTATACAAGGTCTTCGACCTCATTATGCCATTTTTTTTAATTTGAAAAATTGAGGGAACTGTTATTTAGTATTATTGAGGATTCAGTGAGGACATTATATAAAAAACTCATCATTTGGTTAGATCCAGATTATCCACTATAACATTAAATGCAGTGGCTTATCTAAAAAGATTGTTTCTCTACCAGGCATCAGTCTTTTTTTCTCTTTTTACTGCCTTCTTCAGTTTTATTGATTGATTTATTGATTTTATTTATTATTTAATAAATTTATATCCCCTTCACTCATTTCTGCTACCCCAGCCGCTTTTGGTAACCACCAACCTGTTCCTTGTATTTATGATTTTTTAAAAAATGTTCCACCTATCAGGGAGATCGCTCTATTCAGTGAGATTTGTGGATGGACAGGGCTCACTGACAAGAGAGGAGAGAAGCAGGCTAAATATATAGTGCTGAGAGTCCCTTTCTGTCTTCAGAGAGAACGGAATTCCCGAGGGCAGCTGGCCCCCTCCTGTGTCCTGGAGAGGGTGGCTGATAGGCAGCCCAGGTAGAGCCCTGCAGCACTGGGGGCGAGCAGGGAAATCAGCAGGCCTGGGATTGCAGGTGGGAAGACAGTGATGGGGGGGAGGGCACTTTCTTCCTGAAGAGTGGAGGAAGGAGGCAAGCCTTGTAAAAGAGGAGGGTGGTTGAAGATGGAAGTTTTTGGACTGGATGGGATAGCAGCTGTTGGCAAAGTCAGAGAAGGCTTTCAGTGGACTAACGGGAGCAGAAATCAGGCTGTAGCCTCAGCTGTCTGAGGGCAGATGGAAGAAGTGTTTGTTTGTTTGTTTGTTTTTTGTTTCCCTCGGTTTTAATATGGTGTTTGACAGCTGAGGAGGGCAAGGACATTGTGATAAAAACATGATTACTTAAGGCAACTCTATTGCTCACGTTGAAATATTAATTTGGGGAGAAAATTGGGACTGTGTTTCTTCCCCCTTTCCTTCCTTCCATAGAAAATAGTGCAGTGCCTTGCACATATTAGGTACTCAATAAATATTGGACAACAGGCATGAGTGAACTGAAAAGAACTAATGTAGGCAGCATGGATGGAGCCTTTGTTGTTGGCTATTTGGAAGAGAGTCAAGGAGACTGCTCACAGAGAAGAGGCTGTGAGTGGAATTTCCATTTATAATTTATTCTTTTCCATGGAACATCAAGAAATTTCAAAGCAGATGCGGAAGAGAAAAACTCTCAGTTCTGGAAAATACTTTCAAATATTGTGAATATAAAAATAATCTGCCCTGACTGGTGTGGCTCAGTTGATTGGGCGTTGTCCTACAAAGCAAAGGGTTGACGGTTCAATTCCGGGTCAGGGCACATGCCTGCACTGGGGACCTGGGCCGGGGTTGGGGCATGTGCAAGAGGCAACCGATCAATGTTTCTCTCCCTTTCTTTCTCTCTCCCTTCTCTCTTTCTAAAAAATAAATAAATAAAATGTTTAAAGGAAAGAAAAAGAAAATAATCTTTATAAACTTATAGTTATTTTTGACACTGTGGGGAATCTGTCATCTTTCAAAGAAAGTTAATCATTTAAATACAACAGATAATTACTGAGCACGTATTGAGTGCAAGGTGCTGGCCTAGGTTCTGTGAGGCGTGTTGAAAAACAACAGAGACCTCCACTGAAATAATTGCAATTCAAAGAAATCTATGAGGGTCCTAAAGACACTACTGCATATGACCAATGCTACTGTATATTCAGGGTCAAAAACTGCAAATGGAAAAAACTATGGAAGCCTCATTGATGGTTTTTCCAAGGGTGTTGGCCTGTAAGTCCAGGAATGGAAGAGAAACCACTCAGAGTGGCCCCGGACCTTCATCTCAGCAACCTTTTTTTCCTAAAAAGTTTTACTTTTTAGGAAACTCTTGTTATTTATTTGTTTTCATTGTTTTTCTTTTTTCTTTTGTCACTAAATGTTAGTGGTCACTTTTTCTATAATTACCTTAATATGATTCTGCAATGTGAAACATCTGAAGCTTCCTTTACGTGCATGGGAGAAATGAAGTTAGCACCCCTAACTAATCAGGATGCTTATATTCCTATGCCTTATAAATTGGTATACCTTGTTACTAGTTTCCTCCTATAATCTTTCTGTTTACTAGGAAACTAAAGTAGATTATAACTCTCTGATTTATACTTTAATGGCATATGGAAGTTAATTTTAAGAAATGTAACTGAGCTCTGGCTAGGTGACTCAGCTGGTTGGAGCATTGCCCCATATATCAGAGGGTTGTGGGTTTGATCCCTGGTCAGGGCACATACTTGGGTTGCAGGTTCCATTCGCAGTTGGGGCATGAGGCAACTAATGGATGTTTCTCTCTCACATGGATGTTTCCGTCTCTCTCCCCACACCCCTTCCTCTCTGTCTAAAATGAATAAACATATCCCCTATTGAGGATTAAAAAAAAAAGAAAGGTAACTGTGATGAAAAATCTTTTTAAAAAATTATTTTATTTCTTTATTGTTGTTCAGGCATAGTTGTCTCCATTTGCCCCCCACCACTCCCCCTGTCCCACCCACCCTTCAAACCTTTGGCTTTGTCCGTGTGTCCTTTATACATGTTCTTTGATGGCCCTTCCCCTGTTTTTAAAAACCTCTTTATTACTGATATTTTCATCTGCCAAAAATCTTATGTATATTTAATATAATTTCAGACAAGTCCATTGGAACAGTTTATTGTAAGTAACAATAATAATACCATGTGTTATCTGCACGATAAAATATTTCAAATTTGCTCAGAATAAGCAAAATGAACACCATTCTGTCTCCTATAGGCCTTTCTAGTTTTTGATACATTGAATTTTGGGGTTTGGTAAAATGGGCATATTTTTACTAATATATGTCAGTGAATATGATAACAAGTTTGTATCAGTTCACAGTTTTAAAAATGAGGGTAAATTAAAACATGTTACCATAAACATTAGGAGCATTACTTGGGGGTGGATTTCATTATCACTGCAAATTTTTCATCTGTAACAAAATCTTTGTCATACAGTATAGACGTGGGAACATATTGGTTATGCATTTTTAGGGATGCAGATTCTGCTCTAGGTAAGGATGCCTTGAATTTCTCCTGGGGAGCCATGGATCCTGGCTGTCTGCCCACGGTGCCCAGATGGACTGGTAGGCCAGTGGGCTTCGGCAAAGGTGGCCCCACTCCCTACTCTGCATGCGAGTTCAGTGTGGCCAGACAGGGCAGGCCCCGGTGTGACTATGCTCACTGTGGTCTCCCGTCCTCTCGCCCGTGCAGCCTCTGCTCCTCGAGGCTATTTGGATTATCTCGGAAATTACTTGTGCGCCTCAGGCAGAGTCAGCTCCACAAAGAGAAGGATCCCCTGGCCTCTGTGCCTTTAATGGGACGAAATTTTCTCAATGATCCTGGCATTTAATCCTTGGTAGACCACCCAGCCGGAATTTCTCTACAAATCTAGAGGTGATTACTTGACCCTCAGGTCTAGGGTAAGCTGTCTAAACTGGCAGAGAGAAGGGGCTAGATGTATTGAACTTCTCGTCCCCTTCTCCCGACGCAGCCAGTCTGAGGCAGGAAACAGAAGCAGCCTTTCTTTCCGAAGCTTTGGAGGGCATGTGGTTCATTTCTGAAAAGACGAACAATGATAACAGATCCCCTTAAAGGTGTGAAATTGTACCTTGCCAGAAAATCATCCGAACCTAGGCATTCACTCAGTAGGAAATGATTTGGGGTGTCATCTACCCCTCTCCCTCTTCTCACTCCATGCTTCCCACCCTAGCCCCTTAAATCCTAGCAGGCTCCAATCTTCTTTCAATCCTTTGCCCATCTGGTTGCCCCTGCCTGGAATGCGTTTCTTCACCTCCACTTGGCAAATCCTCCATATTCTTCAAGGCTTCCTTCCTTCAAGAAATCTTGCAGGCAGGGTGGACTCTTCGGTCCTTCTATTGTGATTCACTTGTCTATTAAAATACGTCCTGTTTTAGCCAGCAAGTTTACAATCCCCACAGGATTGTAAGCCATGTAAGGTCAAGCTCATTTTCTTAATTACTATTCTTTCATTATGTCACACTAGATACATTGAAAAGAGTATATATAACATAATATGTACCATATGCACAAGTAATAGATTACAAAAATAAAGTGAACACCTGTGAACTCACCACCTGACTGCAGAAGTAGACCGTGACTGTTATTGTGTCTCCCCATACGCATCTTCCCTATCCCATGCTCCTGCCTCATTCCACAGGTAACTATTTCCCTGAGTGTTAGCTTTATCACACCCCTAATTAAAAGTGGCTCTATTGCTTATGGATATATTCCCAAATAATATACTGTTTGGCTTTGCTTGTGTTTGAGTTAAAGAAAATAATCTTCTGGGTCTTGCTTTTCTTCACGCCATGTGTATTTTCTAAGATTTATCAATGTTGCTTATTTTCACATTTGTACTATTTTATGATGTGACTGTACCACGGAGTATTTATTCATCCACGTGCAGATGGACCTTTGGATTTGTAGTTTTTTTATATAAGCAGTGCTGACCTGAACAGTCTCAAATGTGTCTTTCAGTATGTGCATGTAAGAGTTTCTCTAACTTACATGTTTAGGAATGAAATTGCTATGCCAAGGGGAAAAGCACAAGGTAGTATAATATTGTTTTTAAAGGTATTTGTGCCAATTTATATACACACCAGCAGTGTGCAAGAGCTCCTGCATTCTTTACATATTTAGACCACTTGTTATTATCTTATATACTAACCTAGGAAGTATAAAATACTCTCATAATCACCTTTATATTTTCCTGATAACTAAAGGGATTGAATTTCTTTTAACATATTGATAGGCCTTTTGTGTTTCCTATTTAGTGAAATCCTGTCTATGTTCATGTCTATGACCTATCTATCTTTCCATTCGGTTTTGTTTAGTCTTATTTATTTTAGAAGTTGTTTTTATGTCATAAACCTTGGATAAAGATATATCCACCCCCTGGTTTGTTGATTTTCTTTCATTTCCTTTCTTTATGCTATCTCTAAATGAACAGAAGGTCTTACTTTTAATGTAGTCAATTTTATCAGTCTTTGTTTTAATGGCTACTTTATGTCTTGTTTGACATTGTTTTTAGTTTATTTTAATCTCTGCCCCCAGCACCTGACCTAGATTCAAGATCACATTAAGTTTTGGTTGCAAAACAGTGAATTAGTAAGTAATATAAAATTTATATTACTTGCCAAGCACATGTGGTTTTTAATTACTGGTTAAAACTCTGCCTATTGGAACAAGAAAACCAGACAGAATCTGAAGCATCTCTTCTGTACATGCTGGTTGTGGCCATCCATCCACATCCCCTTCCCCTTCTGTGAGGGCCAGCCAGGGCTTCCAAACTGCCTGAGTCAGCCTGGTCTGAGCGTGGGCAGGTCAGAAGTTCAAGGATTTACATCCCTTGGGATTGGCTCTCCACATATGACTAATGGGAATTGGTGGCTGAATCCCCAGCTCCCCTACCTCAGCCATGCTAATCTACACTGTTTTCCTGAGTTCCCAGTGGTAACTCCCTGGGTACCACACCCTTTATTCACTTCCGGTTCTTCTCTTTCGTTCTATTTCCCTACCTGTCTTTTCTGAGACCACCTCTGACATAAACCTCTTGCTCACGAATCCTTGTCTCAGGATCTGCTGGTGCAATTTTAAGTGTTGTAATGTCATTTTTTGACTCAGGAACTTGAATTCCTGTGATTTAGGATTGGATAAATGTATCATTTTAAAAGCTATTCTTACTGTTATCCTATATCTGGGAAGCTACAACAGGGTGAAGTGCAGAGTGAGAAGGTATATAGTTTAGGGTTTAAGTGTGTGGGCTATGGAGTTTGATTTTCCTGGTTTGAATCATGGGCTTTTTTCCATCTATTTACTGAATGTCTCTGCCTCAGTATTCTTACCTATAAAATGGGGATAATAGTGATATTTATCTTGAGCTATTATGAGGGTGAAATGGGTTAATATAAGCAAAGTGCCAAAACTAGCATTTGGCTTCTGGTGAATTCTCAAGTATTAGAAATTACTTGTACCTTCCTGGAGCTATTGAATGAAAAACACATCACTTGATACATTTTAGAAGGATGAGATGGTTATGTATTTCTTGTCACTCTGTATGTGACATTGCAGTTAAGCTCTGCTGTAATCTTAGGATGCATGGTGTAACTGTTCAAAAGTAATATTTCAATTGTTTTTGGAAAAAAAGTTGCAATTTCATGAGTGTTGAACTCTATTCTGAGATTATAATGGATCTCCTTTTAAGTGCCTGGGGAGAGGAAAAATGCCAAATGAAAACAGATTTCTCTGTAAATCTATACTTTTCATTTTCCTTTAACTCAAGAATACCTTTCCTCTTATTTGTTGGGGGTTGCAGCAGGAGAAGAGGGAATTACATAAAGAAGGTTTTTGTCCCCAGGAATAACATTCCAGAGAGCTTGATTCTGTTAAATGGATAGAGGGGTAATTTGAACCTGTGTGGTTACCAAGGAAGGCGCTTCCTTGAGCATTTGGTTCCGTCATCTTTGATACTCTATCAGTGGGTCTGACATGAACTTCCTAAACTGTTCTCTTCCTATGGCTAATAATTGCAAAGAAGTTAGAATTTGGATGTCACCCATAACCTTTCATAGTGTGGCTTCCTGAATAGAAAGGGGGCTTTATCAGAGTCCCAATTTCATAGATTGATTCTGTGTTAACCGGGGCATTTTTCTTGCATTTGAAACTAAGACACAGCTTAGATTAATGGCAAGAGAACTGGATTTCAAGCCAGAAGTCCTGGCAATCTCTGCCTCTTAATTAGATTTGTAACATTAGGGAAAGTGACTTTAATATTATAAACTTTGGTTTCCTCATCTGGGAGATGAGGAAATAATGAAATCTCGTTCATAAAGTCGTGCAAATGGTAAAATGGAATTAAAAATACTGATTGATTCTGTAAAAGGTTTTATTTTACTCTTGGGACTTTTAAATGATTCTAAAATCTCTTCTGCTAAAGCAGAATAATTTTATCTAGTTTTCTCTATGGTTCCAAAAAAATAATTATACTTAAAATGTTATTTCTAATAAATGATAAATCAATCTTCTTATGTAATTCAAAAGTAGGTATTCCAGTTGAATTAATTTGGATTCTTTAGTCAAAACAGAAAATAAAAGTTTACTGAGAATTCAAAAAATTCTGAAAATTTTGCATATTCCTTATCCACAGTATTTGTTTTTCAATGTCATTTAATTACCCAGTTCAGTTAGTCAACACATAGTTGACTAACATGTAATTGAGCCCCAGTTACATTTCAGTCTCTCTCCCGGGCACTGGAAAGTGGTTGAAAGAGAGAATTTTTGTGTGTGGCTTCATGTTATCAATATTGAAAGAGAAAATTGTAATTCCAGCAATATTTCTGCTAATCTAAAGTATATCAAAAAACTAGCATGCAGAAAAGCCATTTAGCTACAATTTCCTTTAGTTTTTGTGCACCAAAGAGGCAGAACCAATTGCAAAATATGAGCACAATGCAATATTTTCCCTCAGCTATGTAAACAAAGACATACATACAAATCAGGGGATATGGATCTTCTTACCATAATCAGAAATAGCCAGTTGTAGTCTGTCCCTTATGTCAACATATTGCGAAAGATAATTGAAATTCCAGCAAGTGCCTATGTTATTAACAGTCGAGTTGATGCCATTATAATCTTGTAAACATCCAGACGAATACAGCCAGATATATTGAAGAATGATTAAGTGTTGTAACCTACTGTAGTACTTAATAATGTTACCGTTTTGGTCCATTATTGGAATATTGTATCTGCTTGAATTAGTGTTTATAATGGTGCCTTACTGCTATTGTCTGCTTGTTTTTATCCTGATTTATGTGGTTAGCAGACCGAATACAATTTATGTTGCATTTTTTCAAGAAATGCAGTTTAGTCAAAACACAAGTCCTTCTGCATACACTTGGAGTAGAGATATTAAAGATACAAAGGACAGTGGTTTGGGCTCTCTAATTGTCTATAGAAAGAAAATATGTATTTTAAAAGGAAACATGGGTTCACAAGAAGATAAATAGACACATAAACCAGAGGCCAGTTGCTGGCAGAATTTCTTAGTTTGATGTGACTCTCTCTTTGACAGTTCTCCTAAGGTAGGTTATTTTGGAGAAAACATATGTTTCCATTTTCTCTCCCTCTGCTTCCCTTTGAGTCCCCAGGCTCCACTAGGGTCACAGAAACATTAAGGCTTTTGTCACTGTGATTAATAGCTCTTAAGATCATCTTTAATTCACTCACTAATGACTGAGGGTCTTTCTGCTCTCCAAGTAATCGGGTGATGTATGAGCCGATAGCACACCTTGTGCCAGAGGTGAAAATCATTCAGGCAATGCAAATATTGTCACGGGAACAAATGTTTTCCCTGTTAATAAAAATTAATGAATTCTACCCAGGAGCTAGTTAAGGAAGCGGTGGCAAAGGAGATCCAAGCCCAAATAACTTCTTACTGCTAAGAATCACTTCTGTCTCTTTCCTAGAGACAGAAAAACACAGTAATTGCTGTGTATTCTACGTTTCCCTAAGAGATGAAATGACAAATTAATTATTAAAATGCATTATGTTGTTTCTCAAGTAATTTTTCAGGTTCTTGAGTGTGTTTAGAACTGTGGGCTTTGGCATCTTATTTGTTTTAACCTTGGTTAAACTACAGTCTTCTAGCACCACACTAGCCTAATGAATACATTCCTCTCTTCATAGCCTAGTTAAAACCAAGAATTATAGTGGTCAGGGTTTATAACTATAAAATGATGTAATGAAGTTTAAATTTGAAAAACTCCCTGTAACACATCATAAAAGATTGATGAAACAGTCTGGAGATTAATAAGTAGTTTGAATAGTTTTGAGAGCAAAAACAAGAAAAACATTTGTTAACTCTATCGTTATATTTATTGAATTCCTTAAAAATAAAAACATCTCCTCTCTTAAAAATTTGCCTCACGTCATTAAAGCTTTTCCCATAATATGTCTACCTGCACCCTTGGTTTATTTTGTAAGACAATAAACGTACAATATTGTGAGAAGCTATGCCTACTCTTTATGTACTGAAACTTGCTGTTGAGTGAAATATGTTGTCTTTTGTTTCATTTTGATGGTCTGTGATTCTTTCTTCTAATGACCGAAATCCATTGTCTCAAAGGAATAAATATTTCTGAAATAGCTCCTAGTCCTCCCCCTATCATTTACATCTTAGAACAAGAAAACACTAAACTTTTAAAAGACATTATTTTACCTCTCTCCACAGTGCTTATCTACAAAGGAACATATTACTGAGGGGTGGGGGCAAGCTCGACTTGTTACTATTATTTCTGGTAGGCACCCAAGGAGAGTAGCTAATTTGTTCTTCATCAATGCCAAGGACAAATTAAAAAAGAAAGAAAGAAAGAAAACACTAACTGAATTATACATTTCTCTTTGCTTGCTTCTGCACTGTGCTTATTTTTCTCAGAATGTTCAAATGAAAACCTCAAAATTTTGAGTGTGTATTTTGCACATTATCTCAGATTCTTTTTGTATGATTTTTAAATGAACTGAGTCTAAAAATACTAGTAGATGATGTTATTTCAATACACCGAATTTTGAAAATATTAAAAGATAAAATGAATTATTACCTAAGTTTTGAAACCGAAAAGGCTATTCCTGTTTGAAGAGGCTATTTCTGCCATGACCACCTCTCATTATTAAGACTAAAACCATGTTTTTTTTCCAAAATGAATTCAGATAACAGTTCTCCTATGTTCAGCTTGGAGTAGGGTTCTTCTCTGGATTGACGCCTCTCGAAACGTGGTCCTTGGATCGCCAGCATTCAAATCACTCTGGGAGGTCTCACCCGCAGTCCCAGCAGACCTCCGAACCTCTGAACCTCCGAACCTCCGAACCTCCGGGTCGGGGCCTGGGTATTGGTGTTCTTAACAAGCACCCAGACGACTGTTATGCAACGGTTAAGGACTGCTGTTCTCTGTGTGACCAGGAGAAATTTCATCTTGACAACGTTGGTTGTAATTATATAGACTATTTTTTTCATTCACATAAAATGAATTTTCCACAATTGGGTTTCACTGTTTCTATAAACTTTTATATCTTACCCTTGGTTCCAAAAGAAAAATGTGGAGTTTACACAGCTTCAGTACATACCTGGTGGGTAAAGGGTTTGGGCAAGTGCAGACAACAAGGAAATCAAATATGAGCTTTTTGCCC
Organism: Sturnira hondurensis; assembly: GCF_014824575.4. Classification (NCBI taxonomy): domain Eukaryota; kingdom Metazoa; phylum Chordata; class Mammalia; order Chiroptera; family Phyllostomidae; genus Sturnira; species Sturnira hondurensis. The sequence continues at coordinate 7,850,996 of NW_028077910.1, forward strand.
AGAGAAGTTCTAATCACATAGTAAACAGTTAGAATTTACACAGGTCTTTATTTAATTAAGCCTGAGAACCACTATTTAGTTGCAGCTGGAGCAGAATCTTGGCACAGAATAGAACAATCTAGTATAGCCTTTAACCTTTCCCCTTTTAACTCTGCTTATAAGAATGTGTGTGTTTCTTTAAGAAGGTGCTGCATATCTTTAAACACTGTGGTCTTTGATATAAAGGTCACCTCATTGTGCACATAGTTTAAAAAATTCAATAGGAAAGAAAATAGATGAAATAGGTGCATCACTTACCGGGACTTTAAAAAATCTATATGGTTAAAATAACATCCATATGACGAACGTTCATAGTTTAAAGTTTTTCTGGTAATTTTTAATGAAGAATGTGTGTGTGTTTGTGTGTGTTTTACTTTTATATCTACTTTGCTGTTTCATAGATCTTGTTCCACTCCGCATTTCTTGTTGTTGAATATTCTTTAGTAATTCTTTGAGGTCAGCAAAGGATAAATAAAATAACAAAAACAAAAGAATGATGGTCATTCATGCCAAATGGAAGAATTAATTAGGATTCATACCAGTCCTCAAACTCTTTGCACCCTGGGGTACCTGTAACTTGCAGACATAGACAGGCTACGTGAGCACAATGTATAAAAAACTCAGACAGGGAAACCTCACACAAAAATCCAAATTTATGGCTTGTCTTGAAGTGTCAGACTTGCCGTCCATGCCAGGATACCACTGTACCTGCCGGCAATCAGCCATGGCTGAATAGCAGCTGTTCTCTTAGGGGAGACACAGCCTCTCCAGTTTGTCTGTCTTTACCATCCGATGTTGCCTTATTCTTCATTTACATTTTATGCTTGACCCTTGTAGGCAATAATGTATAGGCAGTAATCCATGCTAATGAACAGAATACCCCAAATAGGATAATCCAAATATCTCAGAACTATGTGTATTTGGCTTTAAGATTTGTGGCAGACTGTTCTACCTAATTGCATTTACCTTGGCCAATACTGGAATTGGTTTGTATGGCTTTGAGTCTAATCAGGTGAGTAAATCAGGAAATCTCTTTGGGGGTTACACATTAGAGAGGTCAACTTGAGCTCAGAGTTTGAAATGCAGACTTTTCTTTTTGCATCAGGTGGTAGAAACCTTTATTTCTTCTGTGTGGATCCTAGAGTCCTATAATTCTGGAAGACATGGGTCTTGATAATGTTCTACCAGCGATGGTGAACCAGTAGGCAGCACCAACTTTAGAAAATAATCAAGAAAACTATGCAATGTACTGTAGCCTCTTGGTAACCATAGGAAGTTCTCAGGATCTTTGTCATAAGCCTGAGTTTCCAAGACTGACAGATCCCTGCTACTCCCTTCCTACCCCTCCCACTTGAAGTAAGGCAACAAGTTCAGATGCCCCCACCAGCTAATGACTTTGGGATTGTCTAACACTGCTGTAAGCCCTTTGGTGTAGTCCAACCCTGCTTCTTTCAGAGGACAAATCTTATCTTTTTATTAGCAAACAGGATGGCTTAGATATAACTCTATAAGACACTTGTTGGGGCATAATTTAATATGACTCATTTCCCCCTATATGTAAAGACAGTGACTGAAACAAACAAGAAGAAAACCAAACCCAAAAATGTTATTGGAAACTTGCACTTGAAAACGCATAAAATTCTATTGGAGCCTAGGGATTTATTTAGAATGACTTGGTGTTCTTTGCTTGGATGTCTAAACAGGCCTTGTGATACCATTTTTGGCCTCACTTTGAACCTAGTGTAATAAAGAAGGAAATGAAAGCAAAGGTAAACTTAAAGTATTGTTTTACTCTAAATGCTTTCAGTAAAGGGTCTTGTTATCTAATGATTGGTACTAGATGGCCGGTATAAATCGTACAGTCTGTTCTTTGTACTCATGGCTAAAGGAGGCAGAGGCAAAGGAAATCAATTGGAACTAGCAGGTAACAAATGACCAGTCTTAGGCAAACACAGCAGGTGGGGAAAATAGACTTGTGGACAAAGATTACCGGGAAACAGCGAGTGGAGTGAGGACTTTTTCAAAATCCAGTGCAATTATACAAAGTGACTAATTGGATAATTATGAAAGACAGGGCTGTATTATCTGTTACCACTATGGGTCTAGACCTTGGGTACTACTAGTTTTTCAAGGGTCTACTCAATATTTATGGGACTTGAACAAAATTACTAGCTTCAACAGATGAATTGATGAATGAAAATGATAAAATGAAAGACAATAAACATTTATCAATATGGTATTTACTATATTGGCCAGCAAACTGTAATACAACTCATCTAGAGTTGGATTTGAATTATATCAAATATGGGATGTGGGTACATTTTAATTTTTGATAGAATGTAGGATGCAGCTTCCAAAATTAAGTAGCTAGGACAGACAAAATCTTAAAATGGCCTGATGAAGAATTGCCTTTTATAGCTATATAACATTTTCTGCCAGAGGCCATCCAGAATATTAGACATGAAGATTTACTGAAAAACAAATTACTTTTGGCTGGTTCTATGAATGGGACAGACATATTGTGCAAAGTAGAATCTTGCTGGGGCAGGCGTCAACAGACTTTTCCACTTATGACTTGTCTAAACTCATGACATTCTTCTTTATTTTTCAAAGTTTATTTTTTATAGTTCAGTGCTCTTCCGAAATATCTAAAGTGCAAGTCAAGCTCTATCTCTGAATGTTGAGCTGCAAGAGAGTTGGTGAAAGTCTTTGCAACATACAGACCACCTAATTGTGCATTAGTATCACTCCTCTCACTCTCTTTTCAAGGAATCTCCATGCACATTATCTTATTTGATCTTCACGACACTCAGTGAAATGGAGACTTATTGGCACCACTGACTGCAATGGACCAAGAATGATGGGGAGTCTCAGAGAGACAGTGACACAGTATAGGTCACCCAACTATTGAGGGCAGAAAGGCTTGAAACCCATATGTTCTGATATCAAAGCCATGCAACCTGCTTACTAAAACTTTCATGTAGCTGCTAGATGAGTTAGGGTATTTCTAGAGCTGAATTTTCAAGATGTTTTCTTGACATAAATATTACATTATCATCTCTTGGAAAATATCCATTCATGTAAAAAACATTTGTTGAATACGTGCCATGTGCCAATAAGGTGCTAGGCTTTGAACTTGTGATGAAGAATGAGATCAATACATTCCTTCCCCTTTGGTGCTTAATTCAAGGTTGCATTCACTGTTTAGAATGAATCTGAATTAATGTGGTCTATTATTTTTACTGTAAAATTATTTTAATGATAAAAACTAAATTTTCTTCATATTACTCTTACAACCTTAAGACAGACAGACAGACAGACAGACACACACACACACACACACACACACACACACACACACACACAGAGTCATTCAATAAGAGGCTTGATTGAGTTGTCCAGGCAGTTTTGTTATCTTATAGCTGGAATAGCAGGAAAAGCTTATACAGAGAATATCTGTATCATGTGTTTTGAGTTCTCATTCTGACCATTACTAACCATCAAAGTCATTACTGCAGAAGGATTTCAGAGTCACAGAATTTTGCACTTAAAAGGGACTTTAGAGTTGACTGCAGTCTCTCATTTATTGATTATACTTTTCGAGTAGCTTTACTTGAAATTAATTATGATCTGCCTGTTGTTCCCATGACCCTTTGTTTATACTATATACTTCAACTTTTGGCTTCGTTTGATAGTTATCCAAGTGTCTGGCTGCTCCCCTGGACTCTGAGCATCTCTTCATTTTCCTTGCATTTTCTTTTTACCTTCATCCCCTCCTAGTACCTGGCCCACAGCCTCCCAGGTGGTGTCAGGATAAAAGCTCCGACCTGTGGTTTCTGCCTTTGATTCCAATGCCCTTTCACCACAAAATCTCTTGTTGAGTTAGTTTGTTGGTCTGGAGAAGTAGATAACAGTCTCTAGAGTTTTGTTTGTAAAAAACAATTTGAGATAAAATTTTTTTTAGTACTACAAACAAAGCTCCATAAAGCTACTACTACTTCATCAGCATATTCTTCTCCAAGAAACGTCCAGGATTTGAGTATTAATTTTCTAGGGCTGCCGTAATAAAATACCACAGACTGGGTGGCTGACACAACAAAAATTTATTTTCTTTTGGTTCTGGAGGTTAGAAATTCAAGATCAAGCTGTTGACAGGTTTGTTTGTTTTTTCTGAGGCCTCTATCCTTGGCCTTCGGAGATATAGCTGCCTTCTTGCTTTCAGCACACATGATCTTGTCACAGTGTGTGCACAATTTGTGTCCTAATCTGCTCCTCTTATACGGTATTCAGATTAGGGCCCACTTTAGTGACCTCTTTTTAACCTCATTACATCTGTAAAGACCCTCTTCTCCAAATAGTCACATTCTGAGGTTAGGGCTTCAACACATAAATTTTGCAGGGATAACATTCAGCCCATAACAACTTGATTCACCTCTTGATTGATTTCTTTTTGTCTTTAGTTGCTACTTTAGGGATCTGTCAAACACATATTTTGCACTGAAAGGGAGTTATGGTGTTACAAAATATAGTAACAATCTCCAATCTCCTCTCTGTGATGAGATGCTTTTTATTTTAATAAATACCTTCTCCCTGGCTATCCCATCTTCAGTTCAAGATATTGCTGCAAATAACTTGGAGTGAGTTTAATTGCATCTTGATTGAGATGTCTATTGGCTTAACCATGTCAAATTCAACACAATTTTTTTGGTCAACACAAGGCTGTCTTGCTTTTAATGTCCAAATTGACAAGATTCAGCTCTGTCATTATTTGTAGTCAATAAGGATGTTGATTTTTTTGGAATAGCTGTCGAGGTTTTATTTTCTTTTAGACCAAGAATAAATCTGTGAGGTTATCAATAGCATAGGTGATACCTCTTTATTTGACATTGTTAGGTACCTGGACTCACCTAAATGAAGTGGCAATCTTTTACCTCAAGAAAATACAAGGCTATTATATTGCACTAAGAACTAAAAAGAATAGCATTTGGCAAAGGAAACAGAGACTAGCATAGCTCTGTAACTTTAAATGATAGTAGGCATTTAAACATCGTGATTTTTGATTGAAGAGAAGCAGAAAAGTTGAAAAGGGCATATATCAGCATTTCTGTAACATCTGAAGAAAAGCACATAGATAAAAATTAAGAAATTAGAAGAGACCTGAGAAAGGGTTCACAGCATGAGAAGCTCTTTGTTGTGAATGTGTGTTTGTTTCTGAGGAAATGTGGCCCCATGGAAAGTACAGGCACTGAGTACACATCTCTCTGGTTCCCAATGCCATTATCTATAAACTGGGGGGTTGGTTAATTTCTACCAAAATAAGGTGGTTTTGAAGATTTAATTTATATATATATATATATAGCGTCCGGCACATAGTAGACATTCATTAAAAGCAGGCCTTTTCCTCCCACTTTCTCCACTTGCCTTATGTTACTAACTAGATAGTTACATGATATCAGCATTTTATGGTTTCACATTTGAAAGAGGGACTCTCAGTACTCCACTGAAACATTTTCTCTGCTCCATGTACAGCTCAATTAATCTCATATTAACTGTAATTACTCCTCTAGACCTTTTCCTTCAGTAATTACTAAACTTGTAACTGCTATAAACTGACTCTCATATGTTTCATGTTATTAGTGCAGAAAACTATTCATTGACTTCAAATTAGATGGATTTCAAAAGGTGAAAAACACTTTTCAGCATGAGTGAACTGAGAAGGGTGGAGGGGGGACGTTAATTTACCACCATGTTTGGAAGCTTCAGGCATCTGCCATGAACAAAGACATGTCATTTACCAATGTCCCTGTGATGTGCCTGAGCATTGGAAGTTCCTTCTCTCTGCCCAGGTGCCTGCTGTCTGGATACTGTGCTGTCTAAATTTAAGCTTAGGTGGTGCCTCAAGGCATTAAATGAGTTTTGCTTTTAACTGTGTCCCCAAGGTCTTCCCAAAGACCATGTACTTACTGGCAGAATCACCAGGAAAATGTTGATGACTTCTTTCTGTAAGATTATTAAATTCTTTTAGCTGAAGTTTTCACCTGGGGTTTTAGAAAAATCTTTGTTACAGTGGATAGAACCAACTCAGTCAAAATTATATTTTTGTGTTAGCAGAGCTATTTGTGGGGCAGTTACTAAGTAATGGCTGCCATTTTATGAATTATTTTTTTCCAGTGGAAAAGTATTCTGCAATATTTATTGTAGACTATTGGTAAAATATAAATAGTGGTAAAGAAAAATATCTTGTGTAAGCTTACCCTTGGAGATAACCACTTTCAAAATTTGGGGTATGTATCTGTTCATCTTTTTCCTTCTGTATAGATCTTATATGACCAAAAGGGCAAAATTCCATGCTACTCATTTTGAAAACCTGTTTTACTTTTTCACTCAATGTACTGTGAACATTTGCTTATATTACATAATACTGTTCTTCTTTGACATATGGCTGCATTGAATTCCATTGTGTTTGTTTTCCCAAAGCTTCTATTGTTGGATTTTGATTGCTAAGATTTTTCATTATTATGAAGAACGCTGTAACACATAGTACAGTAGAGTGGTCAAGAGTGTGGGCTTTTGAATATGCTCCATTGATTACTGATTGACCAAGGTGCTTTTTCAAAATCTCCATTTCCTCAGCTTTAGCGCTGATGTAGTGATAGGATCAGCCTCACAGCCCTGTGCTGAGACTGGAGATAAAGTTTTAAGATAATTCCCGCTATATAGCAAATGCTCAACAAATGTTCCTATAGCTGCTTTTTGTTAAGTGCATTTTCTTGCGCAATCTCACTTATAGAAATAGAGTTTCTGGATCAAGGTCATAATCACTGTGGAAATTTTGATTCCATATTAACGACTATGAGTGAGCCATGTTTGGACAGAATTCCAGAGAACACCTATCTGTTGGATACACATCGTGTACATGGGAAACTTGACTTTGTAATTCATAGTTCTGATAGGTCTATTTTTTACTGGAAAAAAGCATGAAAATGCACATTTCTTCTCTCTTAATTGATGAGTTATTCTGGTGCCATTGACGTCGCCTGTGCAGGACATAAAAAATTGAAAGTGCTGCGAGGTCCTTTGAGACGTGAGAATTAGATTTTTATTCTGTAAGCTTATAACTTTTCATTGATTCCAACTGGTTATCTGGGGCGCAGGTAAATAGGAAGTTTCTACAAATTAACACTAAATTTTAATTTTTCTCATTTTCCTTTGTTTAGCTGGGGACCTCAGGGTCTGGCTTTTCTTATTGTAGCTAATCTGAATATATGGTCTTGGGTGTTTCTGTAGTATATAACAGAGCCTTTCCTTCAACTGAATCTGAAACTCTTCCAAAGTCAGAAGGAGAAAAAAAACTAACCCTGAAAGAAATCACTTGTTTGACTATAATAATCTATAGAAACTGGTTAAAGCATTAAACAAAAAATAAATGAATCAGATAGTTAGAACTAGTATGTCAGGAAAATAGAACATAAAATGCCCCTGGAATCTGTAGAATATTTTCTGGTACAAGGGGGTTTCTGAGTCATGGTTCATTTACAATGTCTGTTTCCTCACTCAGGGAAGGGTTTCTAATAGATTCAAGGAGACGCTAAGCTTTGCAAATGTCTTGCTCAAATAAAGGCAGCTCTGTGAGGGATAGATTTGTTCTGTTTATGGAGAAAACTTGCCAGTCATGTTTCACATTGTGTACCCTTCAGAGGAACAACCGTCTTCTTTCACATCATGGTAAAGATGGAGGTTTGTACAATTGCGTCTTCAAGGTCTCTGATCAGAGGCTTCATGAGCCATGACTTTTTTAGACTAACTGGAGATTGACTGCCAACTTGTTCCGGAAGTCATGGTAGACTTAGAGAAATGTACCACTAGTCAGATCAGAAAGACTTTGAAAGCTACCCTGAAGTTTTACTACTCTAAAATCAGATGGCAGGTTTGCTGCGCCGCTGAAAGGATGCTATTTTCAGCTTTTACACTACAGCACCATGGTCCCTGCACAGTAGGAATTTGACAAAACCTCAGCAGTCTTGAAGATGCTTGTCTTAGTTTTCAAGGTCAGGCTCAGAAATGGGGCTCTTGAGCCAGTCCTATAGGAGGCGGTCTCCCGGAATAGTGAGTTTTTCTTTATTTCAATTGAACTAACTGCAGGACTGTTGGGAAGATGATGAAATGTCATGGACTTAATGGAGGCTTTAAGCAGTTGACTAGAAATTCTGGCAGAAGGAGAAAGGTCCATTTTCTGGCTTGTTTGCATCTTAGACTAAATCTCTGGGACCATTGGAAACCAAGTAAATATCATCCGACTATGTCAGGGCACAGGTGTCTTCTACATACATCCTAGGTTGGCAGGGTTAAGTATCACCTCCTGGCAATCAGTGATAACTTAATTATGAACCATAATGTGGATTTTGTGTTAGAGAAGAAGCTTTTAAAACTTAGGAGGTAACTTGAATAAAACTTTGGAAAACCAGGTCTTTGTTTTTGTTTCGATGAAACTAGTGAGTTCCTCTGGACCTCAAGCTTCCTCATGAGAAATATGGGGGAGTTATATTTGGTGATTGCCTCATGTCCTGTCCACGGCTAAAGTGTCTTATTTGGAATCATGCTCAGAAATTCTCATTCATGTCAAAGGACTTTATGAAGAATTCCCATCAAACATAAATCTGCATGACTAGCTCCAATGATTTTTCTGTAGTATCCTCCCTGTATTAGTCAACTCAGGCTGCTATAACAAAATACCATAGACTAAGGGGCTTACATAACAGACATTTTTTACAGTTCTAGAGGCTGATAAGTTGAAGATTATGGTGCTAACATGGTCGGGTCCTGGTGAGGTTTCTCTTTCTGGCTTGCAGAGAACAGCCTTTTGGCTGAATCCTCACATGTTGAAGAGAGTGAGAACTCTTGTGTCTCCCTCTTCTTATAAGAGCACTAATTCCATCCTGAGGGCCCCACCCTCATGACTTCATCTAAACCTAACTACCTCCCATTGGCTTTATCTGCAAATACCACCACATTAGGGGTTAGGGGTTCAACCTATGAATTTTGGGGGCACATTCAATCCATAACACTCATCTTCTTCCAAAACAGGAGATCTTTTCACTACTGCTAAATGTCAGCATGGGATCCAAGCTTTCCCCTTACAGATAATCATAAAATTTGAAGTTGAGAAAAGTATGGTTACGAGCTCTAAAGATACACATAAAATGATTTAATAGAAAGGAACTTTAGGCAAACCCTTTCTTCCCTGAAACCAAAAGAGGTTAATTGGACTTGCTCTGTTTTACTTCCTGTTGGTGCTTCCATGTGTGAAGTCTTCATTTAAGACAGTTCTGTCTTTTATGAATCAATGACATTATAATGACTCACAGTGTCCATGTTCATAGTGAGCCTTGCTTCTCAAACTGTGGTCCAGGGACCGGCAGCATTAGGATTCTCTAGGGCCTTGTTAGAAATGGAGCATCTCAGGACCCACATAGATCTACTGAAACAGAACTTGCATTTTAACAAAATCTCAGGTGATTTCTATGCACATAGCAGTTTGAGAAACAGTGTTAGAGCATATGGATTATAGATGTATGGTCTCAATTTAGTTATTTTTTTTTACTTACCGGAGCACCCTTTTGGAAGCAACAGTGATAATAGTTGTAACTTATTGTGTACTTTCTCTGCACTATGCCAAACCTCTTATTTTCAAGCTCTATAACGAGATTGGTGATATTTTATTTTACATGATATTACATTTTATTAAAGCATAGTAACACAGAGAGGTAAAGTAACATGTCCAAGGTTGCATGCTGGGGAATGACAGAGCTTGCCATCAGAGTGAGAGTCTTCTGACTGTTAAATCCATGTATTCATCACTGGGTCACATGGTTTAAATTTTATTTAGATACACATTGATACACATGGAGGACCTTGGTAGGTGAATCTCTGCAAAAAGTTCAGTTTTAATTTTTAGGGCAGATGCTTTATTTGCTTATTTATTTACTTACTTATTTTTGGGGAAGATTTTAGTGTCTTAGGCCTTAGAAATAAAACTGTCTTTCTCAACTCCCTTAAATGAGATAATTTCTTAGACAAATGGATGTGATATAGAATGTTAAGGAAAAACTTTTGGGTTCTAAGTTCAGGAAAATAAATAAACAATCTGATGTTTCATATCTGTAAAAAGAAAACATACTCCGTGGTTTGCTTTATTTGGGGAATAATGTGTTTCTGTTGCGTTATGTATATATTTTCCATCCTTGATATTCAGCTTGAACTTTGATTATGGGAGGCATGATTCAGGAATGTAAATGATCATGGCAGTCATTTTCTGTTATCAAAATGCATTTGTTTTTCTTCATTATTACACTAATTCACTCTAAGTTCTCATGGCATGCACAGCATCTTGGGAACAAATGAAACAACAAAGGGATGTTGTGAGTCTCAGCTACAACTCTGAGTTTTCAAATATATTATGGGGAATATTTATTGGTACAAACAAACCTTCCATTGGTAACTAGGAAAACATCTATTTTCTAAAAAATAGAAACTAATATAAAGGGAAAACAATTTTTATTTGTTTGCACAATATAGAATATAATATGAGACATGAATTCTCTTCTTCTTAAGTTGCCAAAGCTCTTTATAAAAATCATGCCATTACTGCATGGTTTTCTTCCTTCAGAAGAGCAAATTTCTCCTTGGATTAATGTAGACAATCCGAGTAGAGACAAGAGAGGGTTAATACCCACCTATTTATTGCTCCTCTTACCCACTGGACAAGTTATTAACTTAGAAATACCAGATAATTTCTGAGTCTGAGCAGTGATGTCTTTCAATCTTAACACAAAGAAGAATTGTAAACATACACACAAAAGTAAAAAAGGCCTTTAAAAAAATAAAGACATGATATAATTGTTTGGTTTGCCATCCAAGAAAAAGGAATATTCTCACTGGCCATCCTTGGCTACAAAAACAGGACAATGCGAGTGGGTGGCAGGGAAAACACAAGAGGTCAAAGGAAAGCATCGAGGGAAGTGGGATTTAAACAAGAGAGAAGCAGTGTAAAAAGTACTAGATAGATGTAAAGAATTAGACGTATTGGCAGCGGACACTGACCACTGGCAGAGGAGCTCGGCAGCGAACCCGGGGGAAGAAAGCAGAAATGCCGTGGAAAGCAGCACGGCCATCTGAAAGTCCTCATTGTAAGGCAAACCACTCCACCTTCCTTAATGGTGTCCTGAAGCAGCCACAGTCGAGCATGTATAATAACTGCACTCACCAAACTGAGTGGAGAAGGAGGCATAATGCATTTTAAGAAGATCGTTCATAGTAAATTATCATCATTTAAAAGCCACCAGAGCCTAAATAGTTTAGCCCTGAAAAATCTAGAAATGTATTCCATGTGTTGGTTGTGACAGATAATAGACGTCCTCTCTGAGACCATGTGTCACCTCCCAGTGAGATCTCGGAGTTCCAGCAGAACGGGAGTTTGTCGTGACTACAGTGACTTCATAGGAGATGTAGTTACAAGAAAAATACTGTACACTGCCATCATCGCCAAATTTGCCCGCTATACTATTCTATGGAATGTTGAGATCCTTGACAGGAGATGAAAACATACCCTGCATAAAATTATGTTCAATGGAACATTTAAGAAATATTCTTTATTTTCGTTATCTTTGAGGTTCCTTTATACATACCTATCTTATTTCAAAGTGTACGTTCTTTTCCAGTTGAAGCATCTTCAGTTAACTTTCTAGTGACCATCTCATAGTTAAAATGTCGTGTTCCTAGGAATTATGTCCTTGGTTTGTAAGGTTGCGAATTCTTCATTTGTGAGAGAAATTGGAACTGAAAATGAAGTCACGTGGCAAGGCTGTTCTTTAAAAATGATTCATAGTCCAACCGAAGGAGCGGGGCTCTCTTCTCCCTTTTCACTACCTATAATTGCTTCCGTGGAGGAAACTGCCTTGCCCTCATCCTGCAGACAAGCATCCCACGAGGAAATGTGTTTGCTAGTTGCTTTATTGCTCAGATAGGAAGAAGCCACTGCTCGGTTTCTTCTGTTTCTTTATTTTCAACATTTCTCCCATAATTCGATTTCAGACCCGCGGGTTCTTAGAACCCGAAGAACATGCAGCCCACTCATCGGAAAAGGTTAAGGAGGTAGCCAGAGTGGGTTTGCCGTGGGGCATGGAGTGAGACTGCTGCCCAGTCCCGAGCTCTTCCGCAGGCACCTCATTAAGACGGAAGCACCTGCTGAACTTGCTTAGGAGTAGCTGATCGGTGGAGAGAAACATGAACCTGGGAGATGGAGGGTCTGGATTGGATGCCGGAATTGGCGCTAACATTTTAGACTTCAGTTGTTAAAAGGATTAAATCTGATGATTTTATGGTTCACTTCCGGTTCTTGGTTTTGTTTCCTTAAGCATATATTGTGACGGAAAGAACGAGGTGGGTCCAGTTCCCATGTACCTTAAGGAAGATAGAGATATGATTGCAAGTAGGTTTCTGTTCCTGAATTTCATGGCCTCTCTGTGGTTTAATGTGCTCTTCTTGGATACTATGCAGACATTCTGAATTACATTCAGTGGGTGATACTTTAAATTTGAATTCGGAATCATCATACCTTGCCTTCAGGTAGCGGGAACCCCCAAAACATGCACCATCCACTCACTTGCACCCCCCTCCCCACAACCTAATTGTAATTCTTTTCTGAGAAAACATGGTTAGCTTTTGTCTTTTGCTTACAACTGGCAGGATAACAACAAACACCAGAATGGGGAAGTATTCACACATCAATGAAATACTTTTGACGGTTATCTAAACACCTTTTAAGAAAGCCTGCTTTTTTCTTGCTGATGAATTGGGATTTCTCAAATTATTCTGCCACCGTCTCTTTTCACCTTCTTTAGAGATTGTAGGTGTTTTTAGTGGCCAGCAGCATCTCAGCCTTGCCCGACAAACACAGCCCCTGTGCGCCTCCCCACCCCAGGGGTCCCTGGCCTGCTTCCTCGCTGCTGCGCTAGGATCAACTTCCCCCAGAGTTGTCAGTAATTTTCCCTCTGGCTGCTGCTCCTGTTCCTTCATTGCATCTTTATAGACATTTTTAAAGGTAACCTGCTTTTCTTTCTTTCCTCAAACAATTTGAATTAAAACCTAGAGGTTTTAAGTCCAGGGTGTTTTCTTGACCACAAATAAAACATAAAACTAAGTGCTCAATAGTAGACGGTGTTTTGGGAACTGAAACTCAGTGGTCACGGAACTGAACATTTGAAACTTTTTAAAGCGAAAAATCTTTGACCCACACTGAGAGGTTGTCCCAGTCCTCTGAAAAGCCAGTGGTTGGTTTGCAGTCAGATGGAGATTAGTGACACTCGCTCACATTTTGGTGACTTCACGTTGTTGAGATCATGCTGTTCCTAATGTTCTTCATGCCGACTCAAATTTTTCCTTTTTGCCTTTCTTGTAAAGTCAAACATTATCATAATTAATATTTAAAAAGGGATTTTTACTGGGAATCGATGAGACATTTTGGCATTTGCCTTCATTTTCTTTGGAAGATGTTTATTTTACTTGTCAGCTGCAGGGGAAGAAACCTGCTGTGAAAACTGATAGACCCCAGCTGTCAGGAGCGTTTGTCTGGCATTATGTTGATGGCAAACCCATGGCCGGTGCCAAAGGAGAGTGGCAGAAGCTAAGCGAGAAACACAAGGAACATCATCTTCTTTTTTCAAGAGTATGATTGCTATAACAAAAATAACCCAAAGAACATTTTTAACATAAATATTTATGTAAGGTATGCATGACACATCTGGCCTCATGAGTTTTGGATGCTGTAGTAGTTTAACTGTAGCAGAAGGCATTGTTCTCATATTAGAAATGCCATCTGCAGTGACGATATGTAATTTGGAGCAGGGGAGGCCCATCACAGTGGAGATGTCAGGGCACATACTTCCTCTAGCTTCGTGTCCTCGGGAGAGAAAGCCACAGTGCTATGCTGCCCTGGGGCTTCACCTGCACACTGAATCTGTGACAAAGTGATGTTCTTTACAGAGGCATTTTTCTATAGCATGAAATATGTAACAGGGAGAATGGCAAAAAAGTAATTTTATAAGCATTCCTGTTTGTGGTTAGTTTGGGATCTGGATTCTTGGGAGAACAGTGTCTTTCCTTTTGGTTTTATGACCATTTTTTTCTTAATGCTTAGAAAGAAAAGAGCTTTGCCAAACACATTTTTTTCTGGCATTAGTATCTTCTGGAAAATGAAAATGGAAATGGCCCAGTTTCTCTTAGTAATGTCTTTAGATATTTATATGTAGTTGAACAGTTTCATCCTGAAAAAAATAAAGCTCCTTTCCCATGTCTTTTTAAAGGATAGAAATGACAATTTACCAGGTTACGGTCAATTGAAAGGAGAACTTCTGTGGTGACATAGGCGTCCACACACTCACACACACGTGTCTGTGCATGTGTTCATGTAGCAGTAGACACGTTGCTAACACGAATGGAGGAGAACAGGCAAGAGCTATGCTGACTGCATTTCAGTCACTGACTTGGGCTAAACTTAGCATCTCATGTTTTTGTTGATGGCAGATAAGTTCTTTTAATTTTTGCTAATAACTGGACAACTCCACAGAATATAAGATAATAATAATGACAATGTTTGCATTGCCAATTATTTTGTCCTGGAATAATTATTCTGTGGCTTCATGGAAAGTGTTTAAAGAATGGTAATGAAAGGAAAGGGAGGCTGTGTGTCGAGGGGGCAGAAACCCACGGGACTGTTCCATGTAGTTTGTGCTGAGATACTTGTTCACCCCGAGGCACAATTCCACGACTCGCCTAGCTTCTTACATCTGGAGGAGAAGTGTCAAATGATTTTTCTTATTTGTCCAGAGCAGTTCTTCTCTTCCTTGACAACAAGCATGGTTCGTGCTCCTTGGCACAGAAACCATGGGGTCTCAGTCTCTAGGAGGAAAGCCGAGACCTTGCCGTGCGCCTTCCTCATCGCCCCTCCTTATAAGTAGGCATCAGTGTACACGTCAGTGTACAACAGACACTGTAGATGAGAACAGGTCTCAGAAGCTGCCAAAGGCCATGCCAATGGAATTCCGCCGCAAATGTTGGCCTTTATTCTATCACACTGTCACCTCCAAGAAGAGATAGCTGATGGGCAACAAATGTTCCGTGGTTTAAAAACTACCAGAAACAAGCCCACTCTTTTCTTCACAATGTTCTCCAAAAGTACTAGGAAACAAATCGATGCAAATATAATTCAAGTTCAAGCACTATTTCAGCAGAGTTGTTTTGTCACAGCTCTTCTTCTGATGGCTATTCTCTGGGTAATTTTTGTGCTAAGCTGTTTCGGATTTTGTCTGACATGTTGATAGCGGAGTGGTGTGTCCCGAGTGCGTGGAAAATCAACGTGAAAAATGACTTATTGTTGCCCTCTGAAAGCTCTCTGGTTTCTGAATTCTGAGGCAAATTAGGCCTCAGATTTTATTTTTGTTGCTGCACCATCAGTGAATGTGAAAAACTAGAATGCCTGAGGTTGTCTGTATCCACCATCTCAGAAAAGAGAATTTTCTTTTTCACAAAAACAAAGTTAAGCATTTTGGAAAAGCTCTCCATATTTCCACATCTCTGACTTTAAGTTACTTTCCTCCAAGTGGTTTTAAAATTACAGTCATCAGCTTAACGGCAATAGGATGGATGCTCTTCTATCTCATGAATCCAAAGAGAAATTGTTGGCTAATTCCAATGGTATTTGCCACGGTCAGTGAAGAAAATTACCTTTAAAATGCTGCTGAAGTACTGAGAGTGCAGTCATGAGGGTTAAAAATGAATACTTAAAAAGCCATTCTTGCAATGCATCTGTTTGGAAAATAAGCATACTTAAAATAAGATAAGTACAAAATAAAATATTGCATCACACAGAGCTATTCAGCTGAAAGCAGGTGGAACCTTGAACGATGGGTAGCAGGAGCAGGGGTGGGGATGTTACAAAGTATACCCACCTGTGGTTTGAGGCTAGAGGATGATTTTTTAAATCAATTACTGCTGACAACCATGTCAAACACACTGTGAAAATCCTGCAGACCTGCTAAGTGATTTTATATAGAGAGAACACTAGTGACTCTCCTTTGGACAAATGGAAAACACAAGCAAAATGAAACAAAAAAATCACTTCTCGAATCCTGAAAGAATACAAAGTTGGGAGTTGAAACACTTTAGTTTTTGGTTTTATCAAGTTCGTCCATGAGATAAGGTGAATCAGCAACAGATAATTTGCAATGATTAATGTAAAGCTGAAAGGAACTGCGAGTCAGGCTTCTCAGTTTGGGCCTGTGGGTTGGTGAGATACTACTTGTCCAACTTTACACACAGATTGACTGTGACCCAGAGAGACTGGGTGATTCTCCCACTGACACAGAGATGGTACATGACAGGAAGGGAATTCAAACCCCGGGCAGTTATTCCTTCTTCCCCTCCATGCATATCTGAAACTGCACATTTATTTTTTGCCTGTGAGTTTATTATCCAGTATGTGTGGGCATCACCACGTTTCTTAAGGGCTCATAAGGGTCAGCGCACTCTGCTTTAAGAAGACCGGTGTTACCTACCTTCCCCCTTTGCTGAATAACACTGTCCACCCACTTTAGGTATTATGGAAGGCGTTCCACTTATTCTCTTTCTTTTAATCATTATAACCCCCCCCTTAAAAGTTGTTTTTCTTCTGTTTTCACAGATGAATACAAACCTGAGGCCCCAACCTGGTTAAATTAGTTGTGTACCGACAACCAGGAGCAAAAGCTAGTTCTGTTTATGTCTGTAGCTCCTGCTCCTTTTAGTATTTCTGAAATCTTCATGGGGAGGGAGAATAAAGAATAGGGCTGTGGGTGATAATCTCAAAGTTTCTATTATCTGACTAGAGAAAGACACATAGAATACATCCAAGAAAAACCAAAGCGTCAAGCCTGCTACTTTGGGGAACCCTGGGCCACTCCTTAGCGAGGACTCTTAGCCTTGCTCTGTTATGTTCCTTGTTAGGGGCTTTCTGTTATTGCATATTAATTCCCTGTCCCTGCGGCCTGAGAAATTTAAGGAGCAGGAAAGGGCTGTCTGGCTCAGTGGGACTGAGTTGTTATTTAGTCTGGCTGTTTCCTACCTCGCATGTCGATTGATTACCCTGCCTATCGTGTGTTGACATATTTTGCTTGCTGTACTGATTATACATTGGGAGTGCTAATTCTTTTATTGGGTTAGAGTTCAAAGGTGGTCATCTGTCAGCAAAAAGTCTCCCATTTCGTGGCGTGCCCGGCCTCTTCTTATATCTGTCATTTTTACACTGTTCTCAGAGGTTTTCCTCTTATTTCTGGTTCTAGTTCAATAGCAAGGATCTTGAAGGATTTTCCTTTGTAGTGGGCTATTTTGTATGGTTTTTGGAGACAGATTCTGCTCTTTGAAGATATGCAGACTATTGGCATTTCACAGACTCTGACTGAAGCAATGGAAATCACACCACATCCTGCTCTTTGATTTAACAACTCTGTCGGTGCAGGTCTCCAAACCTTGGATTTTTCCCAAACATGGTCACTTTCTGAGACCAATAAATGGGTAGATCCCAATGTAGACTTTGCATGTCAGTGTCCTAGGGTTCTGGCTGACCGTCAGGAAATGGACTCCCATGCAGAAGAGTCTCAGGAATGGTGATTTGATTGCACAGAACAATATGAAAGCTCACCTTTTGCCCACATGTCTTTTTCAGCAGTTCTGTAGAAATTGTCTAGTATAGGTATGTGAATGTTTCTGTAAGATTTATATATGTGTTTCTATATTTATATTTATTTCTTATCCTAATTTTAAATTGGAATCAAACGTATATATCTCCTCCAAAGTCATTATGTGGCATTACATATGACAAAGTATTTTACAATTCGTTTAGGTGATTTGGGATATAAGTAGCATACCTTTCTTCGCAAGACTGTCAATGTGCTAAGGCCAGATTTTGTTGTTTTTCTTACATGTTGCAGTTAGAAGTTGATTAAAATAATAAAACAAGTGTTACATTAATCATAGGTTACAGAAACGATCTTTGTGAAATGGTGACATAATCCATGATGACTATAGCTTTTGCGCTAACTTTTTACAGCATTATAACAAGTTAGTGTTCAGCTTTCATACAAAACATCAGTGAATCCTGAGTGAGAGAAATTGCTGGAGCTGGCTTTTAAGCACCTGGGCCATCTTCCAGAGGGGAATGAAGTGAAGCCCAGGAGTCTGCAATCCCTGGTTGGAAAAGAAAGAAACATGGAAGCTATTGTCAAATTTTAGTGACTTTATTTATCTTTGGATATTTGGGATACTACGAATGATAGGAGGTGAGGGAACCGTTAGAATAAAATTGAAATAGAACGGTATGAGAACATTACTCCTGGGCCTGAGCTGAGTGGTTTGGCCAAGGGGTCTGGGGTTAGACACATAAACTCTGAGTTTTCTTCTTTTCTTTTTCAAGTCTATCAAATGGGGTTTATTACATATTTATGCAGTAGCTTTTTTGGTGGGGATTAAGTAAGATAATGGTGTAAAATATATAATATAGTGTTAATCTGACATGTAGTAGGTATTCTGTAAAAGAAAAAACTTTATTACTTCTTATCTTCTCATTTGCCTCGTCGAAACCAAATTCATAACATGAACTAAAAATGCCATCTTCAGCAGCCTTCCATGGACCTTCTTCAATTTACATGCAGGTGGTACTCTCTTGGTTATGGCACAAGGCAAGTGATATCGATGCGACTCTTTCTAGGACTCTACTTCCATAAACACACAGAAATTGATGGGTTCATAGAGTGTGAGCTGGAAGGGACCCTGGGGGCTCTTTGTATTAAGTAGTTTTACAGACAAGGAAGAAGATTCCCAGAAAGATGAAAGACTTATTCAGGATTTCCCAGTTAATGAGTGGCAGTGCCAGGAGTAGGACCTGAGTTTGTAGAAGCCTCATCTATTGTTCTTATTAGTCCACCTTTCTTTTTAGGGAATAAAGTTATGGTTGTCTATTCTAGGAGTTGCTCACCAGAAAGAACTATTTTAAGTTCTTTCAAAAGAACTGTACTGTACTTTTGAAAGAGGTGCAGCTCATTAGAGAAGGGAAAAATCGAATCGTATGTCTGGGATGAGTAAACATGATTGCGAGGTCGGAGAGTGGAGAGTGGTCTCAGGTTAACCCGTATCCACTGGTCCCCACACTCTTCTTCCAGTGATCTGATAAAGGCCATTGACAATTTCTTATTTTGTTGCAAAGTATTCCGTAAATACTTCAACCCTCGCCCAATCAGATTTATTCCATAAACTCTTCTAATGCAGAAATTTTGGAGCCACCACTGAGTCCTAGGACCAAGTGTTTCCTAATTTATTTATGCAGATTCCTAGAGATTTTAAGAATTCAAGTGGCAGGATATTTGGGCCTGGGAGGGTGCGTTGAGAAGAGAGAGAGGGGGACTCAAGCATTGGCAACTGGATTGTGGCAAACATGAAAAAGGATCAAAAGGTTGTGTCCTGTCTTACATGTGCACTAACTACATTTCTAAATAAGGCAGAGGAGTGGAGTTTCATAGACATAGGTGGTGCTGCTCTTCATCCTTTGTGTACTGATTTAGAGCACCCCAGGAGGCCGACGGGGGTTACTGCACCCGTGTTCCACAAGGCCTGTCGCACAGGTTGTGGCCTTCCATGGCAAAACAAAAACCAAAACCATCTGAAAAAGCCAGAGACCCCCAACTCAATTAAATTAAGTAGTACAACACTTTCATTTCTCAATAGTCTCCATTATTACAACATATAGAATTCTATTATAAGTGTCTAGATCTAGTCATGATACTATTATCTGGTATGAACAAATTCAATAATTATGCTTTTACCTCATAGAATTATGTCTCTTGGGGGCCCTTTGTGGTTTACCAAGAGAGAGAGAGAGAGAGAGAGAGAGAGAGGGACTACACAGCAGAGAAGAAACCCTCCTGACCATATTGTCTGGCTGAGCAGGGGAGCATCAGAAAAGCTGTGACCCAAAAGCGTCCATAAACGATCGTCCCCTGGGAGAGGTTGGAGTTAGGATTGCACTGTGCTATAACTCTGGGTGTTCGTTAAAAATGTATTCAAGGCAAAATCATATCACTGAACAGTGCATATGGAGGCCCGGATCTGTGTGTCAAAGACAGGAGGCCATATCGGGGCCAGGTTGCTTTATTTAGCGGGGCCTGTGTCAGGCAGACAAGGAGAATGGGAGGTTTCCTTGGAGGCTTTTGTAAAGCTCTGTGCTTCTTCTGGGGCTCGATTAGAATAATCAGGGGCCTTGGGAAATTCACACGGGTTTGGTGGGGCTGTGATCCATCATCATCCATCATACTTGTGCGCTGGGTGACTGAGGAGCCAAATACCAGGCCGGCGGGGTAGCCAGAGCCCTGCTCCGCGTGGCGCTCTGGTCTGCAGGGCAAGGCTCCAGGAAGCCCGGCAGAGGGAGGGGTGGCCGAGGCTGCAGGGGAACTAATGCCTGGATCAGCCTGTACTTGGGGGGCTTTCCCTGCCCGCAGTCCCCCCAGGCGACAGTCGAAGAACAGGAAGTAACTGTAAAGTACTTTGAGAGATTTTTAAAAAAAATTTTCTCAGCTTACTTTGGATTTAGCCGAGTTTGTTTGGAGTTTATTTCTAATTTATTTTGAGTGTGTGTATTTGTAGGCTTTAACAGTTAGAAAAAACTTTCTAGATCATTTGCTTCTGTGTTCACTACTTGCCTTATGGCAAGAATTGGGTTTTGTCATTTTAAACAAGGAAAGGCTATGTCATGGGGGTGTGTGTGAGTGAGTCAGTGTGTGTAAGTGTGTGTGTGTGTGTGTGTTTTGGGGGGGAGATAACCAATAAAACTCTCATTACATATTCCTATATCCATAACAACTTTTTTCAAACTCTTTTCTTTAACCTAGGAAAGAATGTGGGTTTTTTTGGCTATTTTCAAAAAGTGTTTGGAAACACCAGCATTAGGAGGATAGTGTCTAGTTCTATAGAACAGCATCTACTGCAATATGATCTCCAAGCCGGTCTGTTGGAGAGTTCTGCGTGCGATGGGATTGCTCAGTAATGACTAATTTGGTCTCTCAATTCCAAAGCAAAGAACTTTGGCAGCCAAGTGTGCACATTTTTACTCATCTTCCATTTTGGCTTTTCTCAGGAAACTAGGGAGGAAGTCAAATCTAGATGCATTGTCACATTATAACAATTTATAAGCCCCAATTTGATCATATTTACCAGTTAAGAAAATATATTTAAATTTGCCCCTTTTCTTTCTCAGAGGGTTAATGGAATTACTAAATCTCAAAAGTAACCCTCAACCCCATTCAAAGAAAAACCTTTATTTAAAAAAAAATCTGTCTCTTAATCATTCAGGCTTATGTAAATTAAAAGAGTCCCTGCTATTTTGTTTTCATCTTACTTTATATTATTTTATTTACTTTAGATGATTATCTCAGGGTAAACACACACCCTTCCTAAAAGGGGGTTCATTGTCACTCTATTTTGGGTGGTGCAAATAAGTCCATAAAATAAATGTGTCCTCTAGGTCATTCTTCCTCCTTTTATATTTCTTAAATTGAAAGTCCAAGGCAGAATGGCTAGAAGTATATTTGCAGTTTGCCAGGATTTGCTTTGTGTGCATATGAGAAAACATGATGTAAAAAAGTAAGTAGAAGAATGGATGTGTGTACACGGTGAGGCTATTTTATTGGTAGCTATTACACCCACTGCAATGAGACTCCTGGGATGTTGGACCTAAATTAAAATAATCGTAAATAATTTTAAACAATAATAAATAAATCCTGACTTCCATCCCCTCCATTTTCTTTTTCCCCGTTAAGGAAACATACAAATACATAATGCAAAACATATCATCCACTTAAATGGAGCAGGGTACATGGACTGAGGCCACGTGAATTGGGTGGGCACCTTGTATGCCTTGCGGGTTTGGAGTTCTGGGGCTGGGGTGAGCAGGGGAGGGCCTGGATAGAGAATGCTGATTTGCAAGATTTTCTGCATATTCACTTAATGGGTTTTTAAAGTTATCTTAATAATCAACATAAATTACATGAATTAACATTAAATTATTTTTTTCCCTCAAAGGTCTCAAGTGGGGAGACAAAGGTACATGTAAATTGAATTTTAATAAATCCCCATCTATGCCCTGGCTGCTGTAGCTCAGTGGATTGAGTGTGGCCTGTGAAGCAAAGGGTCACTAGTTCGATTCCCAGTCAGGGCACATGCCTGGGTTGCAGGTCAGGTCCCCAGTAGGGGACACATGAGAGGCAACCACATATTGATATTTCTCTCCCACTCTTTCTCCTTCCGTTCCCCTCTCTCTAAAAATAAATAAATAAAAATAAAAAAAATAAATCTCCCTCCAAACCATTGAGATGAGCAGTTGTTCTGGAGCCATTTCAAGGAGAATGCAGAAGGGGTTGTGTACTTGGCGAGCACTTCCTGGAGCCAAGTACCTGAGCTGGGATTGCCAACATGCATGAACAACTTAAAGTATAAAAACTGAAGGTTATTGATACTTAAAAGTAGACTACAAATCTGAAGGAATGAGGCTTGTTATGGAATTAACATTCCTGAAGAGTCTGTCGTACATAGAGAAGGTATCCTTGAATGCCTTATCTGGCTTTTTCCCCCCTGTTTATATGTGCAAGAATGACATTGTGTTTTCCTGCTCCCGTGCTGATCTTTTGACCTTCATGGGGTCTTCCACCAAGGGAAAGGCCCCTTGGTTCTATGGGGGCCTCATTCTCCAGGCATCCAGAGTCCTCCTGTTGCTTCCCATCTGCCCAGAGCTCCTTCTTCAGTACTCAGTATCCCAGGCTTTCCCTTCTCATCCCCCATATGTGTCTCATTCCATCAGTGGCAGACTCCACTCATCACTGATAAACTAACTCATGACACATAGCACAGTGGTTCATTGGGATTTATTTTATCCCGTCCCACTCCCTCACTAAATGCCCTCAATTTTACTCCCCCAATCTCTCTTGTCCTCCATGACTGTTGTTTTTAGGGCCATCATGATCTCTCTTGTGGACTATAGAAGTAGCCTCTGACAGGTTCATTCGCCTTCTGTGTCATCTTTCCTCAATTCCTCCTGTTCTTTGAGTCAGCGTGCTCCTTACAAAACACAGCTCTGATCTCTCCATTCTGCTTCCCAAGATCCTTCACTAGCTCTGTATTTATTCTAGGAGAAAGGCCAAACTCTAGAATATGGGGCAGAGGCTTTTGGGTATTTGGCTCCTCACTGCCCATTTCTGCACATCTCCATCTACCCTCTTCCCCACTATGAATCCCGGAAAACCGAGATACCCTCAGTGTCACACACGTACTAACATGTTTCAGGCTTCTTTACCTGTCAATATGCTCTTTATTTTCTTGGAATGGCCTTTCTTCCCCTGTCTTTACCCTGGGGACTTCCTTGGAAACCATTGTTATTTTTCAACACCTTTTCCAGTGCCACCCTCTCTGAGAAGCCCCCTTCCTTAACCCTCCCCACCCTCAGAGTCAACTCCTTCCCCCTCTCCACCCTGTCCATTGTTTGGTGATCGTGGGCACTATATTTTATTGACGATTTCCTTCTCTACTAGACGGTGTCTGTTGGAGGCTAGGAACAAGGCCAGGCATTAGGCTTCCAGAGTGCAACTGCAGTGTCTGTGTGGCCCAGTGCAAACTTTTAAAACGCATATAGAAAGGAGCAAACCGTCCATGATTATGAGTACCACTGAAGGTGGTTAGGCCTTAACCCAAAGGAATGATGCTAAATCAGGGGAATTTCAGGTGGGAGGACAAGTTGGGTCAGGGATATATTTGGGGGGCAGGGGGGCTCAGCTCATGGCAGGCCTGGGTCTATGGGAGCAGAGGAGAGGGAGTGCGTATGTATCACGTGTTGTCTGGGGTTTGGCAGAGCGGAGACATCAGTGCTGATGGTGCCCAGATCCCCTCACTTAACAGCAGACCCCATAGGTTATTAAAGCCAAGAGCCTATCTAGGAAGATTAGCTGGAGGAAGTGCTTTAACCACGGAGCAAACAGGCAGTCACTTGATTAGTGCCTCAGACGTGGTATGGCACTGTGGTGTTGGGTTTCCATCTGAACCATTACTAGGACATTTGAGATCTGGAGCCTCTGTTCTAGCCCGGCCTTGCGTTTAATTTCTGAATCCATACGTCAGAAATGGGCCTTGCTCACTTCTCTCGGACTCTATTTTCCAGCAGTGAGTTTTGTGTCCTTTGTTTTTGGACATTTGAAAGGGATGCTGAGAATGAACCCATATGGTGTTTGTTTAGATGGGGAATCCTAAATAGCTTCTTGTACTGGGAGAACACAGTAGCAAATATATCTTACAGTAATGTGTTTTAAATCAAAAGGGCTCCATATTTTCCCCTGTGTTTGAATGTGACATTCTTGATCATTCCAGACCCACCTGTCTGAGAACACAGGAATCAAAAACAGGAGTCACTCTCAAATTTCACCTCTATTTAATCCATCACAGAAACATACTGGCTTTTCACTGTATATATATAAAAAAACACACCAGGACATTTAAACAAAGTGACACAGATCATCAGCAGATCAACTGGGAATGACGGCTCAATCAAACAAATGTATGTTGAGAATTTCCACAAGGCAGCCCTTGGAGCAGCCGAGCCAAATTTGTTTAGTATACATGAGTTAGCCGCTTAGGAACATGCACTGTGCTGCATACCAGATGATGGCTTTTCTGGGTAAACATCCATTTAGCAGTATATACCCATCCATGAAAGTGTTGGCGTGATTTTGATCTATTCTCTTGGAGTCCTGAAATTATGACTTCATGCCACTGGCAGCCAAGTACCAAACCCACACAGCACCATTTAGGCTAAAATAAAGGGGGGGGGGAAGCTATACACTTCTTTCAAAATGTAATATAACCATCCAAAAGGTAGGAGAAAGTCCGTAAAATTGACAGGCCATTTCACTTTCCTGACAAGCAATAAAGTAAGCATCGTTAAAGTGGGTGTCTAATTGCAGGGCAGGGAAGCATCAGGGAAAATACCTACCTTGTCCTTGGTATTTGAAATAGCATGTGGCATATTGATCCTGCCTCGGCCTAAACTTGGAGGAATTCCTTGTTGAGGTAGGGGGTTCGGGGACTCATTTATCGAACTGCAGTTTCAGAATCGAATCCCAACTAAGTGAGAACATTTGAATTCTTTGGGCTAGGGCATTTCAACATTTGTCTTATAATTTTTTGTATTTAAGCCATTATTTTCTTTTTAAAGGTGTCTCTTATAGGATGGAGAACTCTGTGAAGCACAGTCTTTAAGTCTGGAATAAAAGAGCAAAGGATTTATAAAAACACAGGAAAAAACACTAAAACTTTCTGGTAGAATCTTCAAGCTCGGCGCTTACTCTCATTGGCTGTTGTGAAGCCCAGCTTGTGCTGTACACGATGCAGCTCAGGGGTCCAGTTTTCTAACCCAAAGGCCCTCTGAGTCTATGCAACTAGGAAATTCTCAGCCTGGGGGCCACTTTCAAACAGCAAGCTTGAGGATTCCATTGTTGGACCGAGGGGTAATTATCTGAAATTGGTTGGAAGAGATCATTGTTTCCAACCTGTAACCACTTCTGGAAGAGCACTTGGCAACTAGCATTTGCATGAGCAAGTGTTTTTTTTTAAATTTAATAATTATGATTGCATTTAAAAAAATGACCATTTAGTCCCCGTATACTCCCCTCCCCTCAGCAATGACCACTCTGTTGTCCATGTCCATGAGTCCTTTTTCCTTTGTTGAGCAAGTATTTTGAGTGGTCCATAGTTTATAAAGCCCCTAGAAAATGGTTCTTTCCCAGTGGTGGCATTGACTTTGATGGATAACAGCTTCTTTTAAACTCTGCTTAAGATTCGGAGCCAGATGAGGGGTGCAGTGCAGCTTTCAGAAATGAAACTCCTTATAAACGGCATTTTCTACATTTGATTTGAACTTGAGCAGCTACTCTATCCACAGCACTGGAGAGAGGATTTAAAGATAATTGAGACATAACACTTGTCCTCAAGTAGCTGAAAATCAAAGTGGGAAAGTGCATGTGAAAACAACGAATTGTAACAGCACCTGGATAAAGAACGAGGATAGGTTTTCTGGGATCCAAAAGGGAAGGCATTCACTCTGGCTGGGGACGTGGTGGACAAGGAGCGTGGGAACCGTTAGCGTGCTCCATGAGGTGGCATCTGAACTGGGCCTCAGAGGTGCAATTCTTAAATGCTGCCTCCTCCACGATGCCTTCCCCACCTAAACTTGTCACCCACTCCCGTATTCAAACTGTTTTATTTTTTTTTGAGTGCCTAATACTATCTTAGAGTCACCATTTATGTGTTGGTTTCCTTTCCTCCCCTTCTCACCAGGCTATAACGTGCATGAGAGCGGGGGCATTATCCGTCTTGGTCACTGCTCTGTCCCCGGCCCTCAGAACAGAAGTGGGCCCTCACAAGGCTGTAGTGGAGTGGAGAACGAGGGGAGGGCATTCTAGGTCAGAAAGTTGCCAGGGGAAATTGCACAGAGAACCCAAATTCTGTAGGATGTTCATGGACACAGAATAGATTATTATGACTAGATTGTAGGATGCATTAAAGGCATAAGATGGTCAAACTGATTTTGGCCAATCACAAAAGAACTTTCTGAGGTCTCCAGAAAGCTGTGGCCATTTCTGAGAAGAAAATAGATGAACTCTAATCCTCCCGAGTCTTTCTAAAGTGAGCGTCAGTTTCGATGACCCAGGCTAGAGCTTTCTTTAGCAGCATACATTCAGCCAAGAAAGCAGTTGTGTGATAGGTTCTTCAATCCCTTTATCCAGAGTTTAAAAATGGGATATAGGGAGTTTTTCTATTATTTTTATTAGTGTGTACCAAATGGGGGTAAAGGCCTACCAGCTTTGAAATCCCCAGAAAAAACATTAATGTGAGTGCATCTGGGTCTTTACTGACTTGAGGTTGGGGCAGAATAATCTTAGGGCAAGTGGGGATTTGTTGTAAACAAAAGATTCTGTTAAGCAAATACCCGTAAAAAAGGAAGAACAATAACCTGCCACGTTACCATGTACGTTTCCTTCCACAAGGATGAGTTTTACGGGGTCCCAAGAATACTGTTTATCAAAGAAGCTCCCAGATGTTGGAATGAATCGGAAGCTCTCCAAGTGCTGATTGATCACTCTTCGCTAGCAGCTCACTAGGGTTACCCAGCCACTCCAAAATCAACAGCCTGGAAGAAAATGATACCAGGCTTGAAACAAAGGCTGGGATGTTAGCAACTGCCTTACGCTGCAGTAAATATGTCAACTAATATTCACAAATACCGGAGGCAGGACTTGGTAGGAGTATGGAATGAACTGCATAGGACAGTTCAATTTTCTACCCCCAGAGAAACTCTGGCCACTCCTTGCGTTTGCATAATGAGGCTTCGAGGGAACTTGAGGTGGGTTTGCTGGTCTTGCTACCTACTGAACTTCTTCAGACACTTGGGAATGTTATCAACGTAGTTTAATGTATGATGTACAGCCTGGAATACCTGTCTCTACCTTCATCTGTCAGCCCAGACCTAGGAGGTGTTTTGGAGCTCCATCACCTCCACCACAGTAACGGAGAAGCAGCTAGAAGAGTTCTTCGTGTTCTTTTATCTGCCAGGTGTTTGAAGAGTACAAACTCTTTTAGACACAATGGAGTGGGATGGTTTGGGGAATTAACCTGCCCTGTCCATGAGATAGAGAAAGCGATAAATTAATCCCATTTTTTTCTTCTCCGTTGCATCTTGGGCTGAAATCATGGAAAAAGCTGGTCATTTCCTATCATAAAATACTACTTATTGTTCATTGGCCAATAACGCCTCTTTCAAATATAAACCTTCCTCCAACTTTATTAAGTCCGGCCTATTTCCCGTATCATTACAGGAATCTTGGCAGGGAGCATTCTGGGATGAGCTCATCTTTGTATACCACAGTCAGTGATCACATTGATCTTTCTTTGCATTTGGTTTCAACAAGTGTTTATTGAGAGATTTATTGATAGGGGAGTGGTAGAGAATGAATTGTTTGTGGACCATTTCGTCACCTTTTGTTACATCTGAACACAGCAGGTACGCCTGAAAGACACTGACGTATACAAGCTGTCATCTCAGACCTGGAGGTGTGGGAACCTTTTTAATACTGATAATAATGATTTCTAGCACTTGTATTTTCCTCTGAAGTTTATACAAGATGCTCAAGTGCATTATTTATTCTGATTCTTACTATAATTTTGTGCTATAATTTCTAAAAACTGTGCTGTCTAATAGAAATACAAATGAGAGCCATATGCTAATTTTAATTTTTTGGTAGCCAATTAGAACAGGCAAAAAGAAACAGAATTAAGTTTACCTCCCTATTTTATTTGACCCATTATATTCAAAATTGTATCTTTTCAGTATATAATCAATATAAAAATCATCAGTAGATATTTTACTATTTTTGTATCAAGTTTTAAAAATCTTGTGTATAGTTATAAACTTACAGTGTATCACAATTTCTCCACCACATTTCAAATGCTCAGTTGCCACATGTGTCCAATGGCTCCACATTGGGCAAAAAATCAGCTAAGGATAAAGAAACAGGCTCAAATAGATGAAGGGGCTTTCTGGGCTCACATAACTAATGAGGTGTAGTCTTTTGGTTTAAACAGGAATTGGCTTGTGTCTGTGGTTTGCAGATTATCTGACTTAACTATGTAATTGTGATGTTGAGGGTTGAGATTATAGAACAGGAAGGTGGAGAGGTTATAAAAGATGATCTTATCATATTCAGTATGTGGATTCTTCATTTCTAGGTCTAGAAATGCCATACAATTTATATTTTTAAAAGTAACCTTCACACGAGAGTTGGATGCACAGCCTGGTTTGGTGTAGCCGCGCTGGTCTCTGGGCTCCCGGGTGGCTCATTATTGCACATTTCCATCCTTGTATTTACTTATTAATTTAACAGGTGCTTATCTCACATACTACATGGTGGACCCTGCACTCGTTGCTGAGGATGCAGCTGGCAGAGGCCCTGCCCTCACGAAGCCGACATTCTATAATGGCAGGTGCTGCAGTTAATGCTGTTGGCATTCAGTTTAGTTGGCCATATTTGATACTGATTTATGAATCTCCCTTTCTGGAGGACTCAGTAAAAGCCTTGAGAAAAGGACAAAAATATGGGTTACCCATATAGAGATTTTTTGTTTGTCCGTTTTTATTCCTTTTGTAACAAATATATTTGAAGAGGTTGCAATGTAAGGAGGACATGATACAAACTCTGAATTGATGCCATTTGTCTGAAGTTATCGATTAGCATGGTGAACATTTGGAGCATGTGTGTGCATGCACATGTATGTGAGTGTGTATACAGCACATGTAAGTTCAGCATGCACTTTCCCTTCCTTAGGTGGGACATGGTTACTATATCCTTAAACTGCTTGAGGGAATAACTTGTTTGATGCCGTTGGCACATTTATGTTAAAATCCCCCCATTTAAAGAAGGAAAAGGAGGTACCTACCACTCATTACTTCCAGTACACTTGGCTGGCTTTGGCTGATGTTTTCAAGTCAACAATCTAATATTGAATTATTACCATGAGCCAGAAACTTTGCTGGATTCTAGGGGCTCCTCAGTGAGCAGACACCATCGCCTGCAGTATTGTCTGGGTGGAGGTATGCTTCAGTAAGCTTTTCCACTAGGGCTCCCTTGAATTTGAATTTGGGATGTGCCATTGCACAATCCTTATATGACTCATCACATATGTATACGTGGCTTTTGTTTTTTTGTTTTGTGTGTGTGTCTGGACTTGAGGTATATAGTGTATTTCTTTTCTGCTGAGAAGAAATAAAGTCTGCTCAGCTGGATTTTCTTCAGCCAAGTATTTTCATTTCCCCCTTTAAGCTATTTAAACTTTGAAGAAAAATGCAGATATACCCTACTGTTTGATGTGGTGTAGAGATCCAGGAACATTAATTTAAAAAATTCATAAATCCTTAGTAGTATGCAAATTAATGACCTATAACCTTTTTCCAGGTGACTTATTTTGACTTAACTATGTCTAATAAATGTGTTTATTTAGGAGAAGTCAATGCTACCCCAAACTGACATGTTCAGCATCTCCCATGACTCATAACACATACAAGGGATGTGGACCACCCTCTGTTTTCTCATTATGCCAAATAATAGAAAGTGGAAATCACTCTAATCCTTTCTTCTGTGTCTGCTGTACCTCTGCAAATATGATAAACTCGATCCAATTAAAAGTCATTACCTCGCTAAGACTTGGCTGCAGTCTATAACCTTTTGTTTCACAATTCTTTCGAAGAGCTGTCTTCATCACAAGCAAAATTTCTAGCCATCTTCCTGCAGTCTTGTTTTCTGTGCCTTTCACCGGACTGTATGCAATGGAGGTTTATATCATGCAAGTTCATTCTTCCTGGGCATTTGTCTTATCTCTGGCTAGATTGTAAGTTCTTTGAAATCAATGATTTCACTTTATTCTTTCTAGTGACCACTACCCCCTCACCATGGTTCTTTGCATATATAAAAGTCTTGCTAAGATTTTATAGTGATTATGCATATTAAAATTCAAATGAAGTAAATCTATTAATACAAAAGCAGCAGCCAAATACAAGAGCAACCATAGGACAAAGCCAAGTTACGGTGTAATTAGTCCATGGAATCCAGGTGCCTCTCCTGCCCTGTGCATTTTAGCAGCATACACTTCTGATAGAATGAAAACACGTCCATTTCTTTTTCTCTTAAGCAGTCATAGTTAGCATAGGTTGACATGTATTAATTCACAATGTAACTGAATCAATAAGCACCTCAATAGACGCTCAGGTGAGTGAACTGATAATTTTCTTGCTTCCATAGCTTTGAGATTCTCTAGTGCTATGAAAAATGGATATTTCAATCAATTTTCCTGAGGTTTAAGCAACATGATGCCAAGAGATTTTATTTAACTTAACTAGCATAGTTATAACCTGATAAAACAAGCATTTTGCTAAAGAAGATTTATTGGGAAAAGATCATGAAATGGTCAGCAAAAGCACAAAATAAAGTTCCTGACATTTCATCTATTGAACAGAATAATACCTGGATTTATCAGTAAATGTCATTTTATATAATGTTGATATAAATGGGCAGCAAAATATTTAATGCATATGCTACTGAATATAAAGTTACAAATCTCTAGGTTTTTGATTTTCCTTTTTACAAAGCATCTTGATAAATAAATAACTTTTTAAAATGAAATTTAAAGAAACTATATATATATATATATATATATATATATATATATATATATATACACTGCTCTCAAAATTTGTCTTGCTACTTTGGCTTTTGGTTAAATTACTTTGACCATCATAGGCATGTGTAGCTACTATCTGGGAAAGTACCATCATTTTTTGACTAGCATGGAACAGCAGAAATCAGTCATACTACTACTTCCTTTGATGCCTCTAGCTATAGACTGGAGGTCCCAGAGTGATGGGCCAGCCTTCCCTCCGAATACAGCACTGTTCTGAGGTCAACCAGAACTATTCCTGGTCTGGTGCACCTTTCAATTCAAACTGGAAGATAGATGTTGTGGTTTGGGCCATTTGCAGATTGGTAAGATTCATGGGCATCATGGCCATTGTACCTGCTTCACGGTAGAACTTTACGTCTTTTTCACTGAAATAGACCATGCAGAAATTACACTCTTACTAGGGACATGACTGGAAAGCCATCTACTTCTCCATGCAGTTTTCATGGCTTATTTTGTAAGAGAAATGTGGGCAATGTGTTTTTTTAATCTGTTGGTTTTACAAGCATGGGAGTAAACTATCCCCGTTTTGATCCTCATGTTACTGTGAAGAACTTAGTGATGCTCAGAAATCAATATAAACAACTACTGCATTTCCACTAGAGCCTACATAAGAGGTTTATACTTAATTCAATACACATCTATAGTTTTAGTCAATCTGATGCTAGACATTTCTCTAAGACTGGCATGTCCAATCGGAGGTACTTTTACTCAGCTCTGCACTCATCACTCTTCCTAACCTCATCTTTGAACTTAGTTTATTGCATCTCTATCTTCACTACTCAACTCTGAGCTACTTGAGGGTAGAAAACTTACCTGATTCATGTCTGTATCTAGCCTTAGCAATTTGCACAGTTCCAGGTGCAACGTGGTACTGGATAAGTGCTTTGGAACGAGTAAACGAGTGAGTCTGAGAACCTGTATCTTTGGCAAAGACGACAGCCCTAACATTTCAGGCATCTAATTCCTCTTTCAATGCTATTAAAGACTATACTTTTGTAGTGTATCCACAAAATTTTGATAGGAATGCAGTTGAGCATTCCCACAAAACCAGTAAAGTCTAGGACATCTGTTTAATCCTTCACTTCTTATTGTATGGAGCCCACTAAAGATTTTGAAAGTCAATGTATATTTATTCTGCAGAGGAAACTTTATCAACCAGGGCAAAAGTTTACTGGCACTAGTGGTGATGTAACAGGTAGTTTAAATCCTGCTAACTGCAAATAATTTTTCAAATGTTTATGGGTGTGATAGAGTTTAGTGAGACAGAAGTACAGATAACATAAATATTTCGACAAAAGCTGATCGTACTGGAGCCATAAATAAATTAGACCCAGTTTGTAAATAAATTTCGTTTTTGCCAGCAAACATTTATAATCCTCTCTTGCTGCAAACGATAGTAATTTATATAGAAGAGGCCCCGAACGCCTTTCCTCAAAAGTCAGTTCTCATTAGGAGACAGTGCCTGGTGCCCGTCAAGTGTCTGAGACTGTGAGACTCAATTGGACGTGAAGGACACTGCACAGAGCACCTAATGCTACTAGTTATTGTACATGTTGATAATGACAGTTTCCAGAGACCGTACATAGTTTGGTAGTCTATGAAGTTGTCATATTATATCATTCCCTTAAATACCTAGCTTGTGTTACCACTTAGCAATGTTGAAATTACCCTGTTTTAAATCATAAGTGCTATTTAGTGTATGTATACACATATGCATAGCACATCTGTTCATATTTTTCTGAAAACTTTTTTTTATCAAAGTATATAATGTGTTCTCAAATTAAAAAAAGAATTTTCCCTTTTATGTTTTCAATGAAATTCTCTCTATACCCATGGTTTTGAATGATTTTATGTTTAATATGATGTAGTGTTGGGAAACTCAATACGAGCGTCTTTAGAGCTTGGAATGGGGGAAGAAAACTGCACTTCTTGGAACCATCTAAACTGATTTTACACTGAAGACACTGTATTTGCAGTGGGGCCAGAGTCTAAGCTGACATCGGCCAAATCAAGGAACTTTCCTCAGCGAATGACTTTTAGATCAGAAGTCCTTGTTGTCTGTTGCCAAGCCTTGTAAGAACAAGGACCATTGTTCATTTTCAAATAAAACCTAATTTTGAGACTCTAATAAAAAAATTTTTGCACTCTCTCTGCTCCTTATCAAACCAAGAGCGAGGTTGGGTTAGCATTCTATTGCTAGTTCACATTCCTTTTTATCAGCAAGCCATTGCTACAACTCCCTCTTCTGCCAGACACGCATAATTATTTTCTTTCCTTTATGGAGGCCTCCTGGCTGTAGGAAAGCTCTTCGGTTTTGTAGCAGTGTGGAAAGGTCTGCATCAAGTCAGCAGCCAGGGTGCACTTGAACTTACATTTACACCTACATTTGTTCACTATGTGGTAGAAAGGAGAGCTTAATCTCATCTTTTTTTCATCTTCACCTTTTGGGGTTTTTTTGAATGTTTCCACCAGTTAATAATAGAAATCAGTCTCCCTGTGACAAAATGCACTTTCCCCCTCACCTTCCTTGAACTTGTAACTTTTGAGTTTTGATCTGTCCTTTGGAGGCAAGAAGGATCTCTGCCAAAAGCCACCAAGCCACACTTAGGTAATTACAATAAACAAGTTGGGGCTCTCATTTCACGTGCAGAGCTGGATGGAGCAGAGCTGGATGGAGCAGAGCTGTGGTCAAAGGGATCCCAG
Organism: Sturnira hondurensis; assembly: GCF_014824575.4. Classification (NCBI taxonomy): domain Eukaryota; kingdom Metazoa; phylum Chordata; class Mammalia; order Chiroptera; family Phyllostomidae; genus Sturnira; species Sturnira hondurensis. The sequence goes on from NW_028077910.1 coordinate 7,885,145, forward strand.
TTGCTCCTGCGTGAGCAGTGGCCCATTAATGCACCCTCATGCTCCCCTTCCCCCCTTCAAACACTTTGTTGTTGCTTAAGGAAGCAAATCAGGTCACTCTTTAGCATGTGAAGGGCTGCAGCTTTCTTCTGAAACCACCATCAACAACACAAACAAATTAGAGGTAGTAAACCACACATTCTGCCCACACGTAAACCACAGTCCTCACCAGAGGGCAGTCTACTTAATGTGAGAATAACAGCCCCGTTTTATAAGCCTCTACTGGGAATAAATTCCAGTTTCACTGGTTAGAGCAAAGTTAGGCAGCCAGAGTACAATCTCTCCTGGGTTACACTTTGGGAGAGACCAAACCAATTCTCAAAGTGTCTTTCCAGGAAATGTATTTTATAAGCTTTTGCTACAGCAAACTTTGAACATCCTCTGGCTTTCATTACGTAGACCTGGGATTGCTTGAGTGGAGTAGACCTGGGGCTGAACTTGCCCAGTGTGCTTATTTTATGGATAGCGAACCGGGGAATCTCAAACTCTGACTCTCCAGGTTGCTCTGGGCCCTGGAGACATATTGCTGAATCCAGACCACCGTATCAGGGCTTACGCCGCTCCTGCTGTACCCAAAGGCAAGTGGCAGGGTTTACCGTCCCCATCTTGATCCAAATGGGAGCTGTAAAATATTCTCTGTGCCTTCCTGATGCCCATGTGCTTTTCTTTCCTGACAATGCTAGTCCTCAACTAATGTGTCCAGCCCTAAACTAATGTGTTCCGTCATCAGTAAATTCCTGCTTGTGATAGTCTTTTCTTAAATACCTGTTTAAACAGTAATTTAGATAAGAATGTCCCATTTCTGTGCAACAGGAAATGCCTGCCTTCTTTTAGATACGCTGGCAAATAATTACTGTAGATATGGCTTGAATACTGAAAGGCTGTTCTCTGGTCATTTCAGACTGCCCGAGAAGTCACCACCCAGTCTGCTGCGGCATAATTTCAGGGTATTTCTATTTTACCCTAAATGAATCTGAAGGAAAATCACTTTGGGGATATAAAAAGCTTATGAGAAAAGCCATCAGGTCGAAGGGTGTCGAAAGTCTCCTAAAAATTTGTACTACTAAAAGAAAGTCAAGGCACATAGTTACAATGTAAAAGAAACACTGTCTGATATATAAGTCTGTTCTAACCCAGTTACTCCAGTGGGTATCAGTGACCATGTCTCCCTAATGACAGCATAAGCCAAACATTAACCAGGTCATGCTTTTCCTTGGAGCAGTACTCAGAGATTTAATGCCCTATTTTAGCAGTTTTAGATTCTGTACATATATACCAAAGGGCTTTACTGACACTTTACAAACTTTCTAGAAATTGCTTTCCCATAGCCATTTTTAAAAAGTGTAGTTCCACTTCTGAAGAAGAACTTTTGGAAGAGGTCAAAACCATTTCACAAGAGTGGAGAAGCTACCAGCTTAAGTCCCAAACCATACTTGTTTAGTGAAATGTCAGTGAAAGTCCTAGGAGGGTGGAGGGACACTTACCCAGATTTAAAAGCTGCAGAATAAGCAAGAGATATGCCACATCCTATGAGAAAGATAAATGTTTGCTCATTCTCCTAGTCCCCCACTTTCGGCTGATGTGATGTTCTTTGCCATCTCCCTTGTTTGTCTCCCCATATTCTTCCATGCACTTTGAGACTCCTTGATAGCCCATACAAGAAATATTTCTAGGAGATTCTGGGGAAAAAAGTTCCATAAGGAAGAGGTGGAATAGCATGGTACAAGGAAGTAGCAAATAGTAGAGGTGCAAGGAAGCTTAAAAGGTCATTAAAAAATTCCATGTGCTAAGCCATGTTGATAGACTATTTTACAAAAACAATGGTCTCCAGAGACATGGGTTCTATAAATGCAGTTTAGTGTCAAAAGACCCGTGGAGGTCTATTTTCTTCTCACCTCTCTCTAGAGGCAGTGCAGGCTAAAGACCTTGTCCTTCAGCAGCTTCTCATTTCCATAGATGCCTCTGCTGGTGAGCCTGTGTGTCTGGACCCTTACAACAGTCCTTCAGAGCGAGTTTAACTCAGTTTTCTGGAAATTCATTTTCCTTACTTTTACTCGTTTCCTTTCTTCCTTTCTTTGGGATCTTAAATTTCATTATCTGGGGGCCATTATCACAGAATATTCTGTTGGCCAGTCCAGAGCCTCCTTCTTTGTTCTGTTTGTGCATCTGGCATTACTTGGGCCCCACCCTTCCCCCCAGCCCAGCACGCATTTATTGGCTGTGGTGCTGGTGCATGGAGCTGGCTCCTGAAATCCTCTGACTTCTCACAAACAAGCTGCTGTAACCGCTCTGGAATTGTCCTAACAAGGGAAGAAGAGCATGTCCGGTTTGAATTTGGGAAGGAAATTGATGTCTTCCCCCTCCCTTCCCTGCCCCACCATTAGTGGGCACGGACTCATGGACTTGTGTTCCTGTGCTCACGTCCTACCAGGAGGTCCCTGGTGGGGCCTGAGGTTTGGCAGCGGCTCCTCTCCTCCTAGAGCTGGGCACGCATCCTCAGCTCTCAGCCACGTGTAATCCTTCCTGTCTGCTTGCAAGTTGGGCACAAAGGACTGGCGCTTGGGCCCACCCTCTCCTTTAGTAGCAATTAACCTTTACTGCAGAGCTTCCTTTGAAGTTTGCTCGTGTTTTTATTACAAAACTGCAATGAGGAACATAATGGGGGGAAATGTCTAAATTTCTAAGTTACCTAATCTGTTCAATTCCCTAGCTGGTCTCCTCCGGGCAGTTGTTTCTTGTAGTTCTGATCTCAACCCGTCTGCCTGAGATCTCAAACCATGTTTCTGTCTCAGCCTATTTTTAAGATTAGTGAGCTATTACACACACACACACTGCAAATGCACATGGGTGTATTATATGCATGTGTGTGTGCAGCTGAGTATAAAGGACTGAGTTCTTCCTTAGTGCCTACAGAAATCAGCCTTGCTGTCACACTGCACACCTGTGCTTTTAATATTAGTGCTAAACTGTTTAGTTGTTCAATAGTTTCTATCAGTGAACTAATGTGAAGAGAAGAAAGAAAAAGTATTTACATTAGTATCACTAATGATGATGCTGAGTGATAAGTATTGTGATGGGTACTGAATTGCTATTAATGGTGAAGCTCAGGATTTTGAATGGCATCTGCCCAGGAGATTTGCAGTTAAACTAGGCAGGCAGGCCAAATGAAACAAATGGTGAGTTATATAAAACCCACAAAAAGAGAAGGCATTTTAGGCCAGCCTTGCAAATAAGAACCAAAGAATTACGAGTGAAATGGCATTTTTTTCCTAGCCTGCCGTTCACAGGAGCTCAAATAAATGAAATCATTTCTCTCTGCTTTTCACTCAGCAGTAAATCATGGGAGATGCAATGGTGGTAGAAAAGCAACTACGAAACTCAAAGAAAAGAGAATCTTCCTTTCATCCCCCCCCTTAAGATGGGTAAAGACTTTCTAAGAAAAATATAAAAGTCACAAAGGAAACATAAGCTTCATTCCATACAAGTTTAATTTTTTGCATGACAAAAACTTCATTGAAAACCAAATGATAAATGATTTACTGGGGAAAGTAGCAGAAATTATATCAGAGGTCTAATTTATTTATTATTAGTAAAACAGACCAATAAAGGTCCAATTAAAATGGACAGCAACAATGAACAATTTGCAAAAGAAGACATGTGAATGACAAAACTATTTAGTTTCATTAATCACTGAGATGTGAACTGAAACAAGAAGAGATACATAATCTTTTCCATTGTGTTAATGAATTTTAAAAACAAAACGTAATAATAAGTCCACTATGGTTGGTAGGAGTATACATTGGTATATACCTCTGAAAAACGACCTGTCAATATTCAGTAAGCTTTCTTTAGAAATCTAACCTAAGGAAATTTAAATGGACAAATAATAAATATTTATATGAAAGAAGGTTCCTTTAGTGCTATTTATAGTATCAGAAAATCAGAAGCAACATAAATACTATGGAAATAGTTCCATTATGGTGGGTTCATACAATAGAATATTATGCAGCAATTAAATGCAGTTTTAGAAAATATTTTTGAAAACGTAAGGAAACATTCATCGTAACATATCAAGTGAAAAAACAGAAAAACAAACCATTCGCATAATAAAAACAACAACAACAACTTTAAAACAAATCTTTTTAAAAACAGCTGCTTAAAAGTGAGAGGGGAGGGGTGGGTGTAGAGCTGGGGCTGCAGCCCGTGGACCTTGGCCGAGCTGTTCCGCATCCTTGAGAGTCAGCTGCCAAGTGTGCAAAATGGAAGGTTATGCTTCTCTCCATGGTTTTCTCACTGGGCTGTGAGTGTCCCAATGACAAAATAGAGATTTTATGAAGGGAATTATTATCAATATTATTTCTGAAATTTCCTCTTTACAGATTCTGATTTGTTTTCAAAATGGTAGTCACCTCAAGTGGAAACCTATGTTATTCAAAGAGTCATAGAAACGAGTATAATCTAATCAAAGGGTGTGCTCTCGCTGGGTCTCTGATGACATCAGAACACTTACAATTTGGAAAAGGTGGTTTCCAAGAGCTTTTTGCAAGTCATTTGCCTACAATTGAGCAATAAGCTTGTCTTTCTGTCCTCACTCTGTCAATAGCATGCCCAAAGGGTGCATGAAACACATTCTGGTAGCAGGCAGCTCAGCTCTAAGAAGTTACAAGTTGTTACTTATCTTCAGGGACCACCGGTTTGTTAGCATTTATAACTTGATACTTACCTATTGCAGACGTGCCCAACCTGTCAATGTAATATCTGACCAATGCTTGAATTAACCATTGCTATAGCTCACGGAGAGGATCTACCCATTTTCTTCAATAACAGAGGTTTAATGGAGGTATGATAATTGAGGTAGTTTATCATTGAGATGAAATATTTTCCCAGCTTTTTGGGTAGTTCTTGTGTCATGCACATGAATGCATGAGTATTTTGGTTTATGCAAATATTTAAGGCAGTGTGAGAAACTGCATTTGCTGTTGAAAATTTTATAATGTTAGATTACACTAAAATATTGTTTCATGTTTGGGTACATAAAACTCAGAAGGTTTTTATATTTCCTCTTCTGTCACAATAGCCCTTTTTACATTTAATTCTGATGACACTTGACTAACCCAAGCTTGAAAGGAAATCTCTGGAGTTGGCATGTACCTGTACCACCTGCCTGGGGACGAGCAAGACCACAAGTCTGTCCCCCGGATTTGCTGGGCCTGTATAAGTTGTTCTTTGGGTTTAATTGGATTTTTTTTGCCATTGTAAGCAGAATTGCATTCAGGCTTTAAATTCAAATTCTTCTTTGCGGCAGCGTGGGCACACATGCGTATTTTGTCTCCACAGGAATTGAAATCCAAATGCATTCATTTAAAACAGGCATTGGGAGAGTTTGTGGGTAACTCAAAGGTCATGGATCAGCTATGCCAGTAGGAGGGCCCAGATGGGGTTGTCTTATCCTTTTCTTAAGATTTGAGATGACTTTGATGAAATTGACAGTATGACTAATTTAACCCTTTGAGGAAATAGGGGAAATTTTACTGACCTTTAATGGATAATTACAAGAGGAAACAGTTCTATTCATTTGGATTCTTTTTTGTTTCCTGCTGCTTAAATGAACACGTCTATAGATTGATTACACAGTGTCTTCCAATTTACAGCACTTATTTTTTGAGAAAAACAACATTTTCACAATGGGTGATAAATCCCTTTAAGGATCTGTAAAGTAACTCTACATTTGCAGTAGTTAAATGTTATAATTCTAGAGAGATGTTTTTATATGTTTTTTTAGTTGTATCAAGAGTGCTAGTGAACTTTTGCTGGCTCTTCAGTTGAAGTGCAAAATCTCCCTGAAGGGTAAAATAAGATAGACTTTATCAAGGGTGTTTGGACCCTGAGGTATATTTCTCTGATAATATTTCTTTGGGGCATTATTAGAATTGTTTCTTTTGAAGTTGTGTTTGGAGAAGAGTTTGTAATGTGTTGTGTTATACTTTTCAGGATCAAAATAATTTCCTATGTTTGATAGAAAGATATTGATTTGGTTGAATAGTTCAGTAAAACTATTTGTTAGGTTAATTGTCTATTTAACAAATATTTATTAAGTACTTTTATGTAGATCATTTGGAGAATTCTGAGTCCTGGAGAAGTGTGAGTTCTGAGTCTTCCCTTCAAGTCTTGCTTTGTAGCTGAGAATAGAAGAATCATTCATATTAAACTCTAAATAGCAATGCACGGCAATTTGATCATTAGACCAAGGGGAGAAATTAGGTAACAATTCAAGGAAAGGGGACACTTGTTTTAAGTGGGATGGTAAGGAGAGAAGTCAGGACTTGAGCTGGGAGGATGACTAGAAGTTGGATCGGCAGTGGATCAGAGATGGGTAATGAGGCAGTTGGAACCACAGAGAAAGTTTTCACTGACTGAGCTTACAATATAGGGTTAGGCTTTTTCTCTCCTGGGGCCTCCTACTGAAGAGTGTTTGGAATCACAGACAAAGGGAGAATGGTTTTGAAATGAGAGGTTTTATTCCGAGACCAAGAACTTTGAATTTTATCTTTGGACACTGGGAATTATTGGAGACTGTATCACAGGAAATTATGTGTGCCCACAGGCTCAGCGTTGAGGGATACTGGAAAGAGTCTGAAGGTCTGGAGACTCATTTAGAGGACTGTTAGAAATTCAGGAATGGCCCTGGCCAGGTAGCTCAGTAGGTTAGAGCGTCGTCCTCATACCCCAGGGTTGCAGGTTTGATCCTTGGCCCCGGCACATAAGAATCAACCAGTGAATGCATGAATGGGTGGGACAGAGCATCTCTCTCCCTCACTTTCTCTCTCTTAAAATAAATGGACAAAAACTCTTAAAAATTTGGGAATGAGAATGTGGACTGAAAGAATGGGATGAAAGTAAAAATCTTGTCAGAAGAGTGGGCAGCATTTAATGACTGAATAGATTAGAGGATGAAGGAGAGAAAATGTCCATGTTATTTTAGAATATTGAACATGGATAATTAGTGAAAATAGTATTGTTCATGGAAATGGGCAGGAGACTTGATTGGAGGGCAGATGGTAATGGGCGAGATTTTGGATATACTGAACCTGAAGGATAATGAGCTTGTGTTTTGGCAGTGAGTGTCTCATAGGAGTTCAGTTCTATGCTTGGTTTAAATGGAATTATCTCATTGTTTGAATCCAGAATGAAGCTCTTTGTTAGGAAGATACTTTTGCATGTAGTGTCACATTGCATTTTAGAAAACTGTAAGGGGAGTCAGTACTTGGTGGACAATTGTTGTTGAGTGTTACAGTTAATTAAGCTCCATAATGTATCAGAGAAGGAATTGGGGCTAGAACTCAGGTTTTCTAGACTCCAGTGCACTAAACTGTCTTGGGAGATTTTAATAATTCATAGACCTTCAAGTTTGGTAGGATCTTAAAAGTCATCTCTAGTCACCAACCTGAAACTCAGATTCTTCCACATTGGTAACTCATGGTCATTTAGGCTGTATGGTAACTTAAGGCATCTCATTTTACCTTTGGATGGCTCTGATTGAAATCTGTCTTGTAATTTTAACCCATGTTTCTTAGTTCTCCCTTTGAAGGCCTATAAATCAAAAAAGTCATATATAATTCTCAGTCCATAATCCTCGTGGACAAGAAACATATGTTTATTTGCTTTAAGATAGCAGAAATCCCCTTCAACTGGTGAACTGGTGGGAAATTCAAGCCTAGCCATTATTCTTTATGGTTCCCTTCAAACCCCCAAGAAGTTGCATAAAGATCTTAAGGTCTGACGTGCTCTGCTCATTCACTTCAGGTGTGGGGCTGTGCTGTTTTGCGGGGGTTCTTAATGTCCCGGCGCTGAGTGCCAGGGCTCCTCCTTACTTACCGTTCTGTACCCTCCGGGGTCTTGCCATCTCCCCCAGGGGACTGCGCCGTTCAGAGGCCCTCTGATCTCTTCTCTTTCTCAATCTGGAGGAAATACCCCCTCTTTCTGGTGCACCTCCAGACACCCGCTTCTCCCTGTACCCTCTGGAAAGCTCACCTAATTTCCTTAATGATTTTTGCTTTTATGAATGCCCAGAGGAGTCACTAGCTTCAAGTAACTTTAATTCTCTTCTCTGTGTAAGTTACCGAGGCAAGAGAATTCCAAGGGCCTGGTGATGTGTTTGAGATGGGAAAGGAAAAACAGAGAAATAACAGACATAAGTTAATATTCCAATAAATAATTCTGCCACACAGATTTAAGTCTGGTTGCACATGGCAACCTTTGGAATCTTTGATGACTCTCTTCCGATTTAGTCCAAGATATCACTGAACTATACAAAGTTTCTAACACGCTGTAAAATGCTATATGCTCCAAGTCTGGGATGGTTTGTGGGGTTGTAAGTACACACACTTTTATTTCTTATCTCTGCTTCATTCAGACCAATAATCAACTTGTTGATTGTTTCTCAAATGGATAATGGATGGAAGTAGCTCATGAGAGTATTATTGACAATTGAAGATTGGCTCATTTGATTTATGAACTCACTGTAGATAAACCAGAGAGGCACTCCCCTTCCCCTCTCTGTGAATAACGAAGATTCTAATGCACATGTATTTGGACAATAATTTCTCTGCTTTGTTTTAGAGAGCTGTGGGATTTTTTTCTTCCACATTAGCAGGAATTCACGAAGTTATTATTTATTCACAGGTAATGAGTGTGTATATGGCAGCTACCCTGAAATTCCTTTGGAAGAAATGCCAGATGCAGATGGAGTAGCCAGCACACCCTCCCTCAATATTCAAGAGCCCTGCTCTCCGGCCACATCCAGCGAAGCATTTACCCCCAAGGAGAGCTCTCTTTACAAAGCCCCCATCTACATCCCAGATGACATCCCCATTCCTGCCGAGTTTGAACTTCGAGAGTCAAATATGCCTGGAGCAGGACTGGGAATATGGACCAAAAGGAAGATTGAAGCAGGGGAAAAGTTCGGGCCTTATGTGGGAGAGCAGCGGTCAAACCTGAAAGACCCCAGTTATGGATGGGAGGTAAGACTATTGTTTCGAGTGAACACATTCGCACGTACTCAGTTGTGTAAAAAAGAGAGGTTAGTTTTCAAATGGCCATGTCCAAAGCAAGTTCCGTGTGTTGCAGATACCTTCAAACAGATCTTTAAAGGTGAACCTTTCTTACAATGTCACTTCTCGAGAGAAATGAAGTGTTGCTTAAAGGTATATATAAATGGCGTCATAGAAAGGAGCTTAATAACAACTGGTCAAAGAACAGTACCTACTTGGAAATATCCCAAAGGGAGCAAACTGTATTTTGCCCTGTATGGTGCGCAGTTTTTTTGCCCAAATTTTTGAGGGGAAAATCAGGGTGCACATTATATACATGGGTAGTACTAATTCTGTATCTACATAAATGTTTTAAATTCTTTTATTTATGCTTATGCATTAAAATGTAACGCCAGAATGCAATAATGATATCAATATGCAAAATAATAGCCTAGAATATGATCATTGGTTTTGTTTCTAGATATTAATTAATTAATTAATTAAAACAAAAGGTTTTTTTCCTGAAAGTTTGGGCCAAAGAGCATGGGAGTGCATCGCATTATATGTGGCAAAGCACAGTAGTTTTTCTAGTTAATGTTTGGGAACATTATGTATGGTCATCCATACAGTATGTGGCATAAGCAACCAAGCATAGGTACATGGTATATTTATTGCATTTCCTTTGGGGGAAGATTGGAAGATTGGAGGAAACATTTGTTTCCTCCATTTTGTGGCTAATTTGGTTTTATACGTTCATTTTGTTCTGTGTTCTGCTAATATATTTTGCCTCTCCTGATAACCCTGCTTTGATTGTAAATGCTTCCAGAATGTGAACACTGTACTGAATTCTGTGATGATTCTTTATATTAAATTAATTTAATGAATAATTCACGCATAAAATGACAACAAAAAACAACGTGGAAATCAGTCCCTAGTTTCAGTCATACTTTTCACAGAACCCTTCTGACAGTATCTAAGAATGAGGAGTTATGGCCTGATTACAAAAGCTTAAGTGAGTTACATTTCCATAAAGACAGGTAGCTATATTACTCAGTTCTGAGTTTATAGTTTTGTACAGATGCAGTCGTTATGTGTGCTTCTTGTTTATTTTTATAACTTAAAAACTTTTGTAGTCAATGAACAGCATCATAATTTCTGGAAAATCTGAATATCTGAAAACTTGTAGGCATTTCTGTGTTGGCAAGGAAGTGTTTTTCGGAGATGTGATTAACCTTTGCTTTCATAGTATTTCAGTTAGACAGATACTAGATAAACTAGATTTATTTGTTGTGTTCTTTTACTATTTGTGATCATTAATAGAATACCAGGTCAGCTTTTGAAATGGAAATCAATATGCAGTGCCAGGACTTAATTTCAGACATTTTTTCCTTTGCTTTATATGCGTCCCTTTTGTGACACCTATTCAAAATGCCGCCCCAACAATTCCTGTTCAGGTTCCCAAGTGCCAAAAGTTGGAATCTGGATGTGATGCGAGGACGAGTCAGAAGTTCTTTCTTAGTTCTGTTCGCAGCCACAGCTCTGGCAAAGCTGTAGTGTATCTGCAATGCCTTTAGATACACATATTGATAAGAGGTTTTTAAAAACTCACTGTAGCATTAACTGAAATGTGAGTTGAATACATTTTCAACCAAATGCGTAGGACTTTACGTCATGATTGTTCTCCTTGAAATAATGTCTATGAACATTCTAATAATAAGTAACTCATTAAACTTTTATTACAAAATCCCCAGAGTTAAACACCAGTGCAGCACTGCTCGGGATTGTCCGGAGGCTGGGAGTAAAATGAAGCTTGATAAGAAAATTATTTTGCAATTACAGGGTTGGTAAATGCAGGGTTGTGCCTCTTTAAACAGATACCTATGGAATGGGGGATGAAGTTGGGGGAAATTCTGCATTTAGAGGAGATTTAAAAATAACTATATTTTTTCTCCTTGGAGTGAGATGTCTTCAGTATATATATATGGGCAAATATTTACCTTGAGAAATGTAGAATGATTCTTTTCATTACATCAAAACTGAGTAATGTTTTGTATTGCTTGGAATTTAAGACACCTCTAAAAATAGTCCATGACTCTTTGGCTAAAGGTCACCCATTCTCTCTCTCTCCCTCAGGAGTTCAATTGATTGAATTTGTTGATTGTCAATCCAGTAGTTTTATTCACCATTTTAATGGTCGCCTTACCTTTGGAGAAGGTGGATTTCCTGCTCTAGATGCATAACGGACAAAACCAGAGAAAGAGCTTTTCGGCAAACTTGTTATCCAGGGAGGAGCAGTTGACTTCTTGACTGTAGGGTTTATTTTTACCCCTAGTTAATACAAAATCCAATCATGATGACCAAGGGCATTTTTACAAAGGCATCTCACTCTACTCCTGAATGCTCATGTTTCATTCTTCTTGTGTCCTATTTGCCTTTCACTGTAACTGATTTCCCTCCTGTTGGATTAGATAGATAATTGTGATTAACCTCTCCTTTGATACTCCTTCAATTTTAAAAGTAAAGGTCTTAGGTGAAGGAAAATAAACATGAACAGAGGAAATCCAGATTCAGCAAGCAATTATTGAGTACCTACTCTGTGTCAGATTCTGTACTAAATGTTTCACCTACAGCAACCCCGCCTATGGTGACCGAACAAACCCTGGGGCTCCCTACTCCAGCACTATCCTTGCCTTTTTCTTCCCACGAAGTCCCCTCCTCTACATTTCCTGGGTAATAAATTGCATTACCATCTATCCAGTTGCTCAAGCCAAAATATGGGTCCTCTCTGACTCTACTCTTTCCCACGGCAACCACGTCCAATTTATAGTTCCCATACCCCATCAAGCCTTCATTCCTTTTGTGCACCTTGGTCATCCTACCTGGAAAACTCCTTTTCTTTCCCATCCTTAGCAAAGTTCTACTTGTTCAAGTTCTCTTCTTCTATGACGCCATCCCTGAGCTTTTGTCCCAATTTAGTACTGCTTAAACGTTGTCCTACCACAGCACCAGGTAAATCCACATACTAAAGAACTCCAAGCATTGTGCAGCACCCGAATCATTTGCCAGGCTTCCCCAGTAGGGTGACATTTCCTTGAGAGCTTGCATAGCTTTATTCTCCAAGTGTGATTGTATTCTCTCCGCGGCGCCTGTGGTGCTGTCTAATGCTGACTATGTTACCTGAAATGACCCGACTGGACTAGTCAGCTCAGGGTGGTATAACAAAATACCACAGCCTGGGTGGCTTAAACAGCAGAAGTTTATTTTCTCACAGTTCTGGAGGTTAAGACATCCAAGATCAAGGTGCCAGCTGATTTGGTTTCTGCTGAAGACTCTCTTTCTGGCTTAGAGATGGGGTGCCTATCTCTAAGGACCATGTCTTCACATGGTTATTCCTAGGTGCATGTGTGCACATACACAGAGGGAGAGGGGGGGAGCTACTTCTCTCTGGTGTCTCCTAGATCAGGACCCCATGAATATCACCTCCTTTAACCTTAATTCCCTCCTAATGGCCCTTTCTTTAAATATGGTCACATTTGGGGCTAGGGCTTCAACGTATACATTTGGAGAGGACTGAAACACTTAGTCCATGACACAGACATTTAACAAATAATTGCTCACTAAAAGAATGAGTGAGAGAATAAATGAAAGGATATGGGAGGCAAGGAATGGGGGCTGAGGTAGGTCTACGGAAAAAGCTAGAATCCCAACTTTAGACACGGAGAACCAAGCCTTAACTCTGTTCCTAGTGTGTGGTTCCAGGAAACTACTCAAAATCTATTAGTTCCTGCATCTTTTTGACAAACAGGACACTAATTGTCACATCATTAGTTGTTCTAGAATTAAAATTAAGGAAAGAGGTATGCTTTAAAGAAAGTTTTTAGAAGAGAAAGCTCAAAGATAACATTGTAGTTAGGGGCCACCTTTCTAAACCCTGTTTAAAATTTTTTTAAAAAGTTAAATATACTTCCCCCAAAGGTACTTTTTGAAAGTCACTTAAGTTTATATTTTAGAGAAATAGGATATTTTTGAAACCTTGGTTCATAGACCAAAATGAATGGTCAGAGAAATGAAGGCATAGATATTTTAAAAACTGCATGCACAATTTCTCCCAAACCAGTATGGATTTAAAAAGGAGAAGCTTTAAAAATAATATTGGCAATCATTTCCACCTTGTAACGCACATGATTCCTTTCTAAGCAGATCTTTAAAGACTGGGGAGCGCTCAATAATTAGTGATAGAATGCTTCCTTTTAGGCTTGGAACTTTAGAGTTATGACTAAGTGAATGTTAATAAAACATTTCTGCTGGTTCCAGATGAGGGTTTCTGGTATGTTTCCTGCAAAGATGACCACGATGTGATAACATGGGAACCACATGGTAGAGCAGAGCGGAGCAGCTTCTCCGGGCTCTGCCTGCTGGCTGAGTGATTTTGAGAAAGTTACATAATGTGCTGCCTGTCGGTCTACTTTTATTTAATACAGTGATACTAATTGTACCTATCTGGGCAGGGATATTGTGAGGGTGCAGTGTGACATCTATGTTAAAAACCTACTGAACAGCCTTCTGGTAGAAAAGCTCAGTACAGGTGAACAGCAACAAAAGCTGGATTAAAATACAGATTGAGCACCAGGTCATTAGGGCAAAGGCCAGTTACATTTTATTTATTGATTTTATAAATATTATTGTTCTTTCTTCTGTTTCTTGTTTCCCAGAAATTCAGTTATCTCCAGGATGGTCTAATTGTGTGACTCTGGGTTTATTTGAAAAGGAAGCACTGATTGTTTCCTAATTAACAGTTAAAACAAGGATTTGGGAGAGATTGATAAATTTCTTTGTAAGCCAAAGGGTAATTTGGGTGACATATTTTTTAATAGTCTGAGATAGGTCACTGGAAAAACAGTGCAAAATCTTGTTTCTTTGGAATATTACCCTTAAGTTAATATTATTAACTTAATAATATTAACACATCTCTGGCCCATCTTTATGAGCACATCTCTGGCCCATCTTTATTATCGTTGGTCAGTATAAAACTCTGAAGACAGATGGAAGTCCACCGATGATGGATCCGTTAGGTGCCAAACTCTCTTTTTATTCATCCCACCTTGATGCTCCAGATTCTTTTGATCAGTTAAAATACCAGGCACAAAGTTAGCTTTTCTTTTCCTCCCCTTAAGCACACATGTATTCAGACACTGAAAAATAATGACATGAGTGGACAGTAAATTTTTCTTATGTTCTGTTAAATAGAAGGGAAAGAATAGTGGAAAGAGATTTTTGCTGGAGTCAGAAATTCATCAAATAATTTTGATGCAGTGCTTTGACAATGTGTTATGCTCCTGCAGTGTAATCCTGAAATGTTATATTGCGATGAGTGTGTGACTCCCTATATCATCTTAAAATAAATAGTTCTCCCATTTGTAAGTTTGGTTTTGAGTACTGTAGTGATGCCTTACCCATTGAAACCTGCCATCTCTACATTAGCCGAAACAGGGATATCCATTAAAACAACAAGACAACATCACGCATTCAAGAAATCTAACAACTGAGTTCAGAGTCAGGAGGCTGACAATCAAATAATCTATGTTTGGTAATAAAGAAAAATGGGTAATTTGGGATTTCAGAGATACATACCAGATATCTTTGAATGTTGGTATTTCTCCCCTACTTCTCTGTAGGTCTCCTTGGGCCAAAGCGAATTTTACCTGTTTTTTTTTCCAAGGGAAAACAATGCCCCAACATGTATTCATTAATAAGAAAGCAAGTACCCTCCACAAGTTGCATATCCTTAGAGGTAGATAACTGAGAACTGAGGACCTTTGTTTTAATAATTTTGAAATGAATTGATTCCAGTAGAAGGGAAGACTTCTTAGTATCCAAAAGGGTATCTAATGGGTAGTTAAGAAAGAGGAATGTAATCTAGTAGTAAAGGTGTGTTACCATAAAACCTTAGATTATAAAGTATGACATTTTTTGCAATGTTATTAAAATGGTAAATGCAGTTTGGAAATTCGATTTTACTCTGTGAGGAATTTAGAACTGAGAAAATGTCAAGGGAAGAAGTAAGGTTTACTTAATATGACCCTGAACACGACTGTCATCGGGGCCCAGGGAGAGGTTATAGACTCTCTTAGAATATAAGGAGATCAAGGAAACAGGATACAATCTGTTTTATTCAACTTGTGCTGCCAGCATACATTACAGAAACAAAATCCCTGGTTGTTGAAAGAGAATAGAAGTTTGTTCTCCTGAAGCACTATAAACTATCTCCAGTTTTGACCAGGACTCCAGAGAGACCCCTCTTTTCTGAGAAGAGGTCAGAAGTCCCCTGACCCCACCCACCTAGGCTCTGTCGATACCAGGGAGCTTGCTCATCCGACACCTTCTTCCGTGGAAGGTGTTGATGGAGCATTCGGCACGTCAACTCTTCCTGGTTTCGTTCTGACAACTTCCGGTACTTCAGATGTGTTGTCTTGGTGTGGGAAAGTCTGGATTGAAAATCTGTGAAAATTCCCCAAGTGTCAGGAGCCTTTTGCTTTACCATGCCTGCCTTGGTGATCAACTAGAATAAACGTGTAAGTCACTCATTTTTCAAAACAATATGGGGTGATTTTCTTACAGTTAGGAACTCTCATCTAAGTTGTTAGCGTATCCCACAAAGTGGACCAAAATTCTTTTGTTAGCTGTTTGTTGCTATACTGTGCTTACAGGACTGTTGCTTCCCTCTTTAGGCACTAAATCAATAGCAAAACTCATGGATTCAAAATAATGAAGTGTTCAGGAAGGATCCTTTTGATTGTTATTGTTTAATACTCACCAGAGGAGATATATATTTATTTATTTTAATTTAATTTTTAAATTATTGACACTGTTGTTGATGTCATCCATTTCCTGGCTTCCCTTTGTCTCCTTTACCAAGCCCCCCACCCCAACCTGGCCTTCATCACATTCTTGTCTGAGTCCTCGAGCTTTCCATATATGCATACATGTTCTTTGCTAATATCTCCCAGTCCCCCATCCCCCTCTCCTCTGAGATCTAGCAGTCTGTTTCATGTATCTTTGCCTCTGGTTTTATTTTGTTCATCGGTTTATTTGATCAGATTCCACATATAAGTAAGATAATATGATATTTGTCTTTTTCTACTGGCTTATTTCTCTTAGCATACGTTCTCCAGGTCCATCCATACTGTTGCAAAGGGCATGAGTTCCTTTTTTTACAGCTGCGTAGAATTCCACTGTGTAAATACATTTATTGCTTTTAGAGAGTAAGGAAAAGAGGAAGGGAGGGAAGGAAGGAGGAAGGGAGTGAGGGAGGGAAGGAGGGAGGGAGGAACAGAGGGAAAGAAAGACATTGATCAGTTGCTTCCCAGATGCACCCCAACCTACAACCCACATATGTGCTCTGACAGAGAATCCAACTGGCAGCCTCTTGGTGTACTGGATGATGATGCTCCAACCCGCTGAGCCACCAGACCAGGGTGGGAAAATCCTTTGTAAATAAATTTCACAATTGGTTCTAGATTTGGTCAGTCCAGGGACAGAGACTCTTTGTAATGCTTCACACTCTAGAATACCTAGTGGGGACCACAGCATGAGGATGGATGCTGTATTCGCTAAGCTTTTCCCTTGAGTATAAGTTAGGAAGCAGTGATTCAAATCTATCTTAGAAGAGTAAAAGAGCTGGTGCAGCTTCTCTGCCCCCAGTTTGTTCTGTACTGAGGAGAGAATTTGTTCCAACAATGACAGG
Organism: Sturnira hondurensis; assembly: GCF_014824575.4. Classification (NCBI taxonomy): domain Eukaryota; kingdom Metazoa; phylum Chordata; class Mammalia; order Chiroptera; family Phyllostomidae; genus Sturnira; species Sturnira hondurensis. Next base: position 7,901,957 of record NW_028077910.1, read on the forward strand.
GAAGTAGTATGGAGAAGTGGGGACACTGCGGGGACTTGTACACTATTTCATTTGGGCAATAAATACAAATTTTCATTAGTACAACATCTTTGGCGTAGCTCAGTGGATTGAGCATGGGCCTGAGAACCACATGATCGCAGTTCGATTCCCAGTCAGGGCACATGCCTGGGTTGCAGGCCAGTTCCTAGCAGGGGACTCCCAAGAGGCAATCATACATTGATATTTCTCTCCTTCTCTCCTTCCCTTCCCCTCTAAAGATAAATAAATAAAATCTTTAAAAAAACATACTTAAAAAAATCTTTGGCTTCTCAAAGTTTATTTACATTGATGGAATCATATACAATGGTAATTTTGATAAAATACTTCTCCTCATACATACTTTGCTATACAAAAATCTGCTTAAGATTTTTTAATTATGGTGTTTTTTAAAGATTTTATTTATTTATTTATAGAGAGAAGGGAAGGAAAGGAGATCAGTTGCTTCTCGCACGCCCTCAACTGGGGACCTGGTGCACGACCCCAGCATGTGCCCTGACTGGGAATTGAACTGGTGACCTTTCAGTTCTTAGGCCAATGCTCAACCCATTGAGCTACCCCAGTCAGAGCTGCCTAAGAATTTTAAAAAATAAATTAGTATTTCAGTTAGACGAAAATTCAGTAAATAAATGCTATCCTCATTTTGGCTGTGGTACATATTTTGGCCTTTTGTGAAGTAGCGGAAGCTGAAGATAGGTACAGATAGCATGCTTTTTATGAACATTTTCTCCATGATAATTAGCAGGATTCTCAAGCCAAAAAAAATCACAAGAGCAAGAAGTGGTCAGCTGTCATTATGACAAAGAGTAAGATGTAGAGAGTTTTTTTTGTGTGTGTGCGTGTAACAAGTAGATGCCATAGCTACTTGTCAGTTTATCATTCTTTTCAAGTCAGTATTTGATATAACAAGATTTTACTACTGCACAAGAAATTTGACAGTGCTTCTGTGATAAAGGACTTTTGCTTGTACTGATAGAAGGTAAATGACATTGCGTGGAAAGAGCTTGCCTCGTTTAGGAGCACACCCGAGAGCTGAGTCCATATGAACTCCTGTGACTAAAGGAGAATATCTTGGAGATGTTTTCTCAGAGGGGCACTATGGCTAGGAACAAGACTAGCAGGTTCAAGAACAACTTCAAGTTTATTCTATGATTGTTGGTCTTGTTTGTTACCTGCTACAGACCCAAACCCTTTGAATTACTAAGCATTTATCTGGTCAGCTTTCAGATCAGACTTTTATTCTATCAGCCAAATGCTACCAAAGACACAAAAAATAATTTGTTTGTACTACTTAATCTAATCCTAGGAAGTCAGTTGTAGAATGTCATCAGATACAGAAACAATGTCTCCACAACCCACACCACCTTGAATAAAGGTGAATACACACAATGTACAGGCACATGCATGGGCAAATACTTTTGCCACCTTACTTTTTTAATTCTTTAGGAATCTAAATTTTGGATTTTGGATCTAAGCATTTTGGATGGTTCCTGATGCTTTCTCTATTGAGCCTATATAGAGGCTTGGCAGTCATCATAAAAACATTTAAAAGAAAGTCCAGTAACCTCTTTACCCCTTCAAAAAATATAAAATAAATCCTTTTTAGAAGCATCAAAGAGAGATTTCCCTTAAAATATTCTGCCAAGCTTAAATTCTTTGCCCCTATGTACCTCTGTTATTCACTCTCTTACTCCTTCAATACCTTACACACACCCAGCAGGTGTCGCTGTCAAAGACTCTGCCCTCTCATGCACTCTGCTGCCTTCTTCCCTTGTAGTACTACCGAGTATGGGTACCGAGTGTGGGTACTGAGTACTGCTAGCATCTGGATGTGGCTAATAAACAAGGATCCAGCCATTGACTCGGAAACTCCTTCCTCCCTGGGAACTGATGGGGAGAGACTGATGATTACAGATACCTCTGCTCTGAAATCTTTTCTCTTCTTCCTGCCACACTGTCACTTAGAGTTTTTCTAATGTATAGGAAGTATGCACATATTTTCTATGACATATTTACTGTAAGTCTTGGCCAGTCGGCTCCTGTCACAGATCCGTGGGAGGTGGGCACCTTCGTGCCTCCTACTAACTGGCAGTGGTATTTACTTTGACACTGCTGCTGACCGCCTCGGCTGCCCAGGTGTGCCTGGCACTGCACAGAAACTCCAGTTGGTTGGCAGCCACAGGTGCGGATGATTTGTTGGGGTTTTTTATTTGTTTAGATTCTTGTGGTAGGAATTCAGCAGGTGTGTGATGCCAGCAGAGAATCTCCACCCTGGCACACAGGCCAGCTGCCCTCAAAAAACGTGTTCTTGGTCTCACAAGACTACCAGCTTGAACCCCTGTTTTCCTGGAAACCTCACCCAAGGGCAAGCCTCTGCCTAACTAATGGATTAGGATAAGTTCACCTCAATAGATGAGCATGAAGAGTCTCCTTACATGAACCTAATGTACAGGTAGGAGCAGGTCGCCTGGCTCTGCCCTCATGTTGTTTTATTTTCTCCTTCTGTTTTCTTTCTAACTTGAGCTGGTCTCATTCTAACGACAGGGATATAGGAAATCCTGGACTTGGTTTCCAAAGAAACATAAACCATGCAAAGATGCTGTTGACGTGTGTATTGATGTCTATTTGATTGAGACTAAGCAGTAGGAGCACAGATGGAGAGCAGTTCTGTGTGGTGTCCTTCCATCTCCCCGTGTTCTCCTCCGGAAGTCCCTGAGTCCTGGGACCTAGTCGGTTCCATAGAGGGCAAGATAAACTTGAATATTTTTTCAGACCTTGTCTTACGTGAAGGGGCTGCATCAGGTTAACTCCGACAGTGCTGTCTGGGGAAGCCAGGTACCTGAAGAAAGAGGTAGCCAAGAGCTCTGCTGTCATTCTAGGTCAGCAGTGTGGGGCCACAGCCCCGAGTTCTCCACCTACTCGCTCCTTATTCATCTAGCCAAGTGCTTGCACTGTGGCCTCTCTTGGCTGGGACATAATATCTAATGAAATAAATATATACGCCTTAGATTACTCAGTTTTCCTCGGTCCCAGGCCCTTCCCAGTTTTTCTCTTGGAGTCACAGTTGGAGTGTATTTGCTGTTTGTTTTATTTGCATACACATAATGGAGGCAGGGCTCTGGAGGGCAAGGAGGCCACACAGTGATTTGCCCTCTGGGCCCTGTACCTCTTTGAATATAGGTGTTAGTCACCCACTCCCTTTAGGTAATACACATGCGGCACAATGCAGTGGCCATGCGTCAGAGCAGCGTTTGTCTCCCGGGGCAGCAGATGGGATCTGTAAATCATACTTGGGGGAAAGGGGGTGTCGTGTGGGTATCACATAGTGAGTGGACTGGTCTTTCATCCTGCATCTTTACCTTTTACGATGCAGATATTTATGTTACCGTACACTTGATCTAAGGGCACTAGCTGAAGAGAACTGATTATAATAATCCGGAGAAGTAAACATTAAACATCATATGAGCCATTAAAATCAGTTGTACAGCTGTTATCCTTTTGTAGTGACATTTCATTTGTTTGTCTTTAGTTATTGCTAATATATAATTTTAATCACAGCATCTCTGGAGAATCTAGTTCTTCTAAAATAACAAAGAAGTGAGATTAAAACCCTTACCCTGAGCTGGAGGGTTGAAAGCGGTCAGTTACACGTCCAGTGTCTGATTAAAACTTACTTTATGTCCAAGTTGGTGGCCCCCTTTAAGAGACAAGGAGGGATTAAAAATAGCTCTGTTGCCCAGTAGAGGATTCTCTAAAAGAAAAAGAGTTATCATTGTGTTTAATAAGAGAACTGACAAGCAATCATAATTCTTTCCATTAAGTAAATATGTTGGAGAAATTTATTATGAAATGACACATTATGCGAGCCAGGAATCAAAGATGACATCCTTGCATTAAATACGGTAGATGCCATTAAGGAAAACAGTCAATATGTCACCAAGCCATGGCCTGTAAAAATTAAATTGATTTGGTAAATGTAAGTAAGATAGATCTGTTTGCTTTCATCATCAATTTTGAGTGGGTGAACAGGTGATGTCACCAGCCTGGGAGCGATAAAGATGCAGGACCATCTGGAAAGGCAGGTGATGAATGGGCAACTGCTTTTGGATAGTGACAGTGCTATGGTACTTTGTCACTTGGGATGCAGTACTTAATAACTTTTCAATACCATCATAATAAATTTCAGTGCCTTATTAATATAGAAATGGTGAGTTATTACCATGATGGCGAGTGTAAATAACTGGAGATGCAGCCTTCAAAAGCTGATTGTTTGGGCATGTTTCTTTAAGCAACACAGTTGACTTGTGATAATCAACCTATGTCTTGCACCAGTAGAGTTTATTGCACTTGTCAGAGGAAAAAGTAGTATTATTCAAAATTATATGAAATCACAATAAACAAGTTTAATATATTATCAGACTTTTCCTGTAAGTTTTCAAACCCAAGGCAGTAAATCATTTTTAATAATGTCTTTTTATGTAAAATAATGTCCTTATGCAGCAATAATGTCCTTTCTTAACTATTAACAAAACAGTCGACTTCTTTGTATGTGTTTTAAGGGGTATTTTTATTTGTACTTTTCAATCACTGGAAAACTGCAGAATGAAATCCTTTTGCAAATAAAGCACTAAGGCAGGAACCTTAGAACGTTTCATTAGCCAGCCCGAAAGTTGCTGAGTATGGGCCATGTCACACGTTTCCATTTTAATTGAACAGATGTACTTAGGGGTAAACCACAGCAAACGGGATACAGGCAAAATTATAAACACGTGTCACTAAGAAGTGGGCAGGAAAGAGCCTCTGATGAGCATCTGTGTGTATTTTATGAAGCCAAAGACTGCCACTTCATACGTTTGTCGCTGATGTCTCCAGTCTAATGAGGAGAAACAAAATATGTAGATAGGTGTAAGCTGGAGATGAATTACTAGCTCAATCACTTAGCACCGTTCAGGGTGTCTGTCATGGTGCGGTGGGAAAATAATGAGGTCTGGGACGCTGTTCTTATTTACATACCCGTGTGCCGTCTGCGATGGAATATGGAAAACTTCCTCTTTCGTGTCACTGTGATCTTTATATTGTTTCTTGGCCGAGCTGACTTTTAATTCTGACACCGTCTTTCAGGCTGCAGTGTGCCAGCCTCTTAAATGAAATGCCGCTCCACCATTTCTATTACTGCTGAAAAGAGAGCCAGCAGTCTATTAACAGGCAATAAAGTTCAGGAAGCCCAGGACTCATTTCTTGGGTCAGAGGTGAAAATTGCATACTAAATGAAACAAAGGTGTGCCTTGATCGCTCGAGAAGCAGCACCAGAAAGAACACACGTGTTGTTAGCTAGAAGTCTCCCACTTAAAGGAAAAGGAATAATCGTAATAATGTTGGCCGATGGAGTTAAGTACTCAGTTGAGAGAAATTATATCAACCTGACAAATATAGCCTTTACAGGAGATAAAGTCTCTAATGACCTTAAATGCATATATTTATCATTTAATTCAACAAGCCAATTCCCTCGGGCTTTTGACCAAAGACATTTCCCCTAAATTTTAGAATTCTTTTTTACTGGCCCAGAGAATAATGATCATTTGTCAGGGGGTTCCAAAGCTAAACGCAGTTGGAAGCAAAGAACAGGAGAGGGGGAAAAAAGGCTAATAGAGTCTTTCCACCTCAGAGAATATTAATACGAAGTTTTATTGATGCAAGAGCTGCAGTAGTTCGTGGCTGAACAGTAGGTGGCAGACATTGTAGTGAAGAAATGGGGAGATCTGAATGTAAGCTATTTTCATCTGATTTCATTAAGGTCCAAATATGTCATCAGTGTGCACAGCACATGAATTTGCAGAAAAATAAGAATGCTAAACAGTTATGAAACGTGCTAGTTGAATGTGGAAAAATCATAAGGATTCTACAGAAACAGAAGCAAAAGTCTAATGTTTCATCAGGTAAAGTGTGTGTGGAACAGGAAAGCCCAATGAATAAAGGGGCCCTTGTGCACAGTGGGCTTCCCCTCACTGTTTTCCTTGGTCTCAACTTGATGAGGTGCATTAGTGATGTGCATGAAACACCCCGACTCCTGTATCTCCTTTTGTGAGCGTGTCTGTGCCTTTGTTCGCCCTGTCAGTCAGTTGTTCTTTCTCTTGGGCAGCCGCATTGGTAACCACAGGGTCTACTTGCAAATAGATTTCTGTAAAACCATATTATCCTGCAGTCCTTTACTCCTTACCCCACCCCCCTTCCCTCAACAATCGGGCCATTCATGTGGCGTGGCTCCCGTGCTTCTTCGTCCTATGTCCGGTGGTTTTTGTTTCCGGGAGGTCCAGTGAGACAGTGGAAGGAACTCCGACCTGGGTGCCAGGAACCTTGACTTCTTGCCTCAGCACTGACTTAGGACCTTGGAAAAGTCACCTGGCCTTGTTCTCAGAAGTCTCACTGAGGTCTTCCCGAGTCTTTGAATTCTGTCTCACACACCCTGCTCTTTACTTCTTTTTATCCTACGAATATGCTCTACATTGTCATGATTTTAGGATTTTATTTATATTGGGACCATATTTTTTGTTCTTTGCACCTACCTGGGAAGAAACTTTCAGCAGAAAATGGATGTTAGTTTTACAAGTTCTCTTGTATTAAATTGTATAATTATGTTTTGTAAACCTGAAATCAAATTTTATATTTTATAGTTTAAATTTTGTATTTTAGCAGAGAAGGCAGCTTAAGACCAAAGCTTTGTTTTGAAAGGAAAGTAAGTTGGTATAGAGAGGACTCTTTTCCTACCCATCTCTGAAAAGGTGTAGGCATCAATTTTATTCTGTTCCTGGGATATGACTTTGTTCAGTCTCAACTGTACTAAGGCAATGTTCAAAGGTTCCATTTGGTTCTCTCAAATGTACACACGTGTCATGGGCCTTTCTCCTCCTCCTGTTTCCCCTCCCCAACCTCCTCCTTCTTTCTCTTCTTCTCTGTCTACTTTGTTGTCTTCTTATTCTTCTTCAATAAAAGAGCTAATATAACATATGGACTGAGGGGATCAGGTCTAGAGGCAAATGACCTTGGTTCAAATTCTGTATCACTTAGTAGCTTTGTGACCTTGAACAAATGCTTAGCCACTCTCTGCCTCAGAGTCCTCATCTGTAAAATGGCAGTAATAATAAAATCTACCTCGTAGGATGTTTGTGAACTTTAAATGTGAAGATTACTTTGTAAAGTATTGTAAAGGATTCGAACAGAGCTTGGTATGCCGTAGTGAGAACTTCAAAGCAAACTGATATTAATAAATTATCACCAGTACCATGGTTCTAAAGTTGAGATGCCATCATTTCAAACTAGGAGGTGCTTCTTGCATCCTATCATAGGGAAGGATTGGTGAATTCAGTCTTTGGGGTAGGAGCTCTTTGGGTTGGCCGAGCCATCATACCACAAAATTAAATATTGTCCCTTGTCGCGGTGGTGCTGGCAAGCAGCCTTCCCTAGAACCAGTGTATTCGGCCTGCTGCTGGGTGTCTAAATGGCTCTCTCACTGAAGACTTTGCTGAGCACTCCTAAACAGTGCAGAGGAGGAAGACCAGGGTTTTTACAATGAACTTAGGCTTTTATAACATGCTAGGGATTGAGAGATAGGAGCTCACCATGTATGTGAGCCTTCAGAAAGTGTGCCCCGTCAGCCGTAACACTCTTGGTATATTCCTCCCTTGAAGGGCTCTCTCTCCTCTTCACTCTTCTTTATCTTTCTTGGCCGTCAACACTCCTGTGTCTTGCAAACTCTGCCCCCTGAGGCTTTAGCCAGATAACAATAGGGCTGGTTTTCTCTGGCAGGGTCAGTGTGAGCTGGTCTGTATGGGAGAATAGATGTGCTGTTATCCCAGTTCATGCTCTTCTTCAGTAGGGACTCTGGTGGTATTTTTTTTCTGAATATCTTTCTGAATAGCCTAAGAACAAGCACACCTCATGACCATGACGACATCTAAACTCATATGAAAAAATCACACTCTGCCTATTGACAACCTTTGACCTTGTTCCATGGGAAGTAACAGCCCTGGCTAGCTTCTAAATTTGCTTCCTTCTTGGGCTTTATGCAATCAGTGGGACACCCACCTCGTTAAGTGAGGATGGCTCAGAGTGGTATCATAACTCAATGTATTATGATTAAAAGTATGAAAGTATTTCAGACAAGTAGAAATACATATCCTAATCTTTCATGCATTGCCATTTATTTATTGCTAAATTTTTCTTAAATTGTGGACCTGGTGGGTCAGAGGGGTCCTAAGATTTTTTCTGGGAAGAAATTTGGGGTTTCCTAAATCAGACTCTGAAGGAGGCCCATTATGCCTTGTCCCATGTAAAATTTCACTGTTCCCCATTACCTTTGATCATTTTGAATGGAAGAAGTCTCAAAAGTTGGGTTTTTCTTTTTTCCTTACAAACAAAACCCAAAATATGTGCTATTGGAAACTGAGGGTAAGGTCTCTGAATCAGGGGGTAGTAGAAGGAGGGTACTTGAGTTTTTTGGTTGAAGATTTATGGCTGAAAGTAGCAGTAGCCCAAAGTCAAGTTGCCTGAGAGTGGTTAGCAGCTTCTTGAAGGGAGAGCTTGGAGGGTGGGACCAGAGCTCTGCTTCTCTGGGGCACCACTGCCGTCCCCCTTGGGTCCTGCCTTTCATTTCAGCACCACGTCAATGCCTTCTCACTTCCGTAGTATGTGCTGACTAGTCACAAAACTGCCACATGCTACTGATTCTTTACTTACACAAACTCTGCTATGTCCCAAGATCTCTCTTGGAGTGGGGGCCTCCATTGAAAACAATCTGGATTTAGTCATACACTTAATTGGATGGTTTAATAAGAGTATTTTTTTTAACTTCAAAAATGCAGTAATCTCAAGAAAGCCAGATGGGATATGATTTTTCCAGAAGAGAATTTTTCCCTTTCCTTGTACCTTCCAAAGGGTGGAAATTCTCCTTTTAACATGCTGATGCTATAAGAATATTATCAGCAATACAAAGGATGAAGAGTAGTTGAGTTTGCCTATTGACGGGCCTGGCTAAAAAATATGGAAAGTACTTGATGAAATCGTGAATCGTTATGATTTAAATTACAGAGCTCCATCTGGATCCCTGAACGTTGACCCTCCAGGAACATTATGAAGGGCATTATGGTGAGAAGGTATATAATGTCGCTTGGTGAACTTGACTCAAAAGTGTTCATTTGAAGTTTGATTCCTTAGTCATCCACCATAACTGATTGATCGAGACATGGATCTCCAATTGACTTTAGTTTCTGCTCTGCAAATCTTCCATGAACCTCGTTGAGCGTCTAAGATGTAGCTGTAAAGTATGATTGAAGAGTTTTGGTTTCTCTGTGTAGTCCAGCTAAGTACCTCAGGGCGCTAATCCCCGCTGCAGTCCTCCCAGTGGTGTTGAGAAGGGAAAAGAAGGCTGTTTCGCCTTCGCTTTCTACTGGGTGGGATGAAAGGTGCTGGAGTCAGGTCAGGTGACACTTAAAATATTAGGACTTCTAAGTCAAGAAAGGCAGAATTGTGATGTGACACGTGATACCGATAGAGGCAAAAACATGATTTTTAACAACTGAATTCTGGTAGACTACATTTAGTGAGAAGGGGATGGGGCTGAAGGATGAGTTCATTCTGGCTAAGAAAAAAGATTAAAGAGAAGCACCAACGGCCACAAAAAAATGTTGGAATTTATAACCCAAGATGGGGGATGTTGAAAATATAGCATAAATTTGGTGGATTTCGCCGTCAGTTGCTCCTCATCAAGACGCCGTCCGCTGTGAATTTGTCTGTCATCCTTTGAAAACCACTGTGTTTTCAGCCTTGTTATAACTTTTATAAGTTTGTTCTAGTCTCATGGAAAAGTTTATCTGTCTTTACTTTCTTAATTTTTGTCTAGAATCCAAATACTTCCTCCCGATGAAAGCCCTGAGCTTAGGAGTTTAGAAAGGACAGAAACACTGCATTTGGAGAGTTGTAGTATTTTATCTTCTCGTCCTGTGGCTCTAAGTCCTTCCACTGTCATGGTCTCTGTCCTGCAAAGGAAAAGGTGATTTTCTGTGTCTCTAAACAAAGCGTGTACTCCTTGAAGTAATAAGCTAGATCTCACTACAGTGTGGAAAACAGGGCCGACCATAGCCAGAGTACAAAGAATGTCCAAAGGAAATTATGTAGTAATCAAAACTGGTCTATCTTTTCAAAAAATGAGCGACCCTGGATTTTTCAGGAAGAAAGGAAACCCCTATTCAATCTAAGTCCTTTGGGCATTGAGATGTGTCAGAAACCCTGGCCTTTATTCTGAAGTGCCATTGTGTTCGCGTTGAAATGTAAAAATAATAAACAGTTGACATTTTAGGCACAGACTAAACATCAAGCAAATGACATTACATCGAAGCTCTTGAGAGAATTACAAGATGACGAGATGCCAAAGGAAGAAAAGTGAGAAATCGTCGCCAAACCTGCTCGCAGCAGAGGGACTGTCAGTGCGAGGGCCATTTGCCGGATTCTTGCATTCGGGAGGTTTTGTTTGTATGGGGCGTTGTTCTTCCGTCTGAATTTACATAAAGCAGTAGCAAGGGCAGAGGACAACACACGGTTGTAAAACTCATTCCTAATTTTGCTCACTGCTGACTGAGATGAATTCCACTGGCGCGTGCCGCATGTCCACCCTGTGTCCTGGAGAACTGCAGAGCAGCGACGAATGCCAGCTTTCTTTTCCTCCCTCTTTTTCTTTCCTTTCTTCCTCCTTCCCTCTTTATTCCCTCTTGTTTTTATTATATTTTATATATTCTTATGTTAGCCAAATGTCAGTACAATTCTCTTTACCTAATAGTTTGGGTTTAATTAATTGGGTATCCATCTAATACATGTCAACTTCCTTCAGAACTAATATTCAGAAGGTTTGACCATCTGGGGGATGATCATTTTGAGGGTGCAGGTGGAAACACACCTGTAGTTAGTCACTTGCAGGGGCATGTCTATACCTGAAATTATTTGCAGGTGGTAAGCATGTGTGTATAAAAAAAGAGGAATATGTATTGGAGAGCCAGGAGGAACTTTATCTCTTAATTTAATGTTAGTTTCTCTCTTCCTTATCTCTTAGCTACTTGGAGAACATAATTTTAATCTAATGTCCTGAATGACTGTAAAGAGGAGATAGAAATGTAGCTTTGGCTGTTTTACATGGTTTATAAAAGCATTCTCTCTGGCTCTGAGGATCCATTTATATTTACACTTTAAAGAAACACCACTGTAAAGTTTGCTAGTTTTGAATACAAAATTGCTCATTAAAATCAGAGACATGTAGTGTTTTAATGAATTTTAGCCACATTTTTAAGGCTCTTGTTATGCACCTATTAACTTTCCCAGTCTACCTAAAAAAGAGAAACATTATCAAAGCTGGTTGATGATTTATAGTAGGTATTGGTAAACTGTTTTATGAGTTTTCATGAAAGCATATTAACCATATGCTATGTAGCCTGGCATAAAAAATAGAAACAGTGAGAAAATCAGCAACCAGGATCCCAATGCTCTGTTGACATCAAATTTGGCAGATTTTGAAAATTTTGTGATAATTTTTCTCCTTCTGTGACACTACTTTCGCTCATTCTTGAAAAACATTTGCCTCAGCGTGGGGAATTACAGATAATTTGATGCAACAGGTTTAAGTTACCATTTTCACAGTGAAAAGAATAGCTTAGCATGATCCCGATTTTCCTTGGTTTCCTCCCATTCTCAAAAGAAGCAGAGGTATTCACATTTCTTTGTCTAACAGTTTTATAATGTCTTAAGAGATTAACAGTGAGCATGAATGAGGGCCTACGGATTAGACAACAAAAAGCCTGGGACGTCCACTACCTTACTTGCAAATTTTACATTTTCCAGCATTGCTGAGTGAGTATAGAAACTAAGAAAAGATAATAAGTACCAGAGTCTCAAAAGTGTTTAGTGATTCAAAAAATTCAGATGACATGTCAGAACTGACAGACTGATGGAACCGTCTGTGGCAGGGCCCACTTTTTTGTCTTATGTTAAGCTCTCATACTGAGTGAATGCAGATGTTACCGTGGCACCCGAGACAGACAGTCAGTGACATGTGACAAGCTGTCAGCAAAGTTACACTACGTTGATTTTGCTAAAATATCCACGAGCTTTATAGCTTCTCTTTATATAAGAAACTCTTACCTCACTGACTCAAGAGAATGGGAGCCGTTGCAGAGGTCCCCTGTGCTTCCATTATTCTCAGGGTACCCCGGGTTTTCTCTCGGGGAAAGTTCACTTAGCAAATTAAGTAGTCATATACCCTCATATCAAATCCCAAAGTATCTCAGAGTAATTTTTTTCTTGCGACTTGTTCTATAATTTTTTGCTCAATTTACATTGCACCTCAACACTTGGGCAAAGAGTATTTCAAGATCAGAAAGAGTGAATTTTCTTCATTGAAATTAGGAGCCAAGAGGAGAGGTTAAAAGTCTGAAGGGCCACTTGAAACAAAAAGCCTTTCTTAAAAGAAGTTTAGGCGTGGAAAATGAAAATGTGAGCTTACTCAAACATGGGGAGCTTGACTTCTACTTTTTTTTTTTATTTTTAAACCCGGAAAATCAACACCGGCAAGAGAAAAATCTTCCTTGGAAACAAACATTTGAGCAGTTCATGAAAATCGGTTCTGTTTTCCATATAGGGTTTATACATTTAGAGTTTCCTTATGAATTGGGAAAATATAAAATAGTAAAGACCTCTAGGAAGTCCTTCAAAGCTATAACATATTTATATCCAGAGGTGAGGCTTGCTTATCAAGCGATCGTTTTTTGACATCAATTTCATGTTTAATTTAAGGAATTAAGGAGTCAGAACAAGCAAAACAATAGCTAATTGAGCTAAATTTAATAAAATACATTCCCTTGGAAAGTGCTAGCTTAACAATATTGCTGTTAGTGATATTAATGCTATCTTTTAAAGTGAGGAAGACGTCAGTTTTGAGATTTGAGTTAAATAAACATGGCAGAGTTTATTTGTAGCCTCTGGGTGCAAATATTGGTAGCCTTTTACCCTGTCTTGCAGGACCCCTGTTGCCTGTAATTTATTTAATTCCAAACTGAAAATTGTTTAGTAGTAGATTACTTTGCAATCCCAGTTTTCACAAAGTAACCTCTGTTTACACACTTTCGGAAACTGAAGGTGAAAGGAAAACAGGAGCCACACTTGTTTTGTTCAAATTACATTGTCACCGAGCACATTAACATACAATGAGAAACTGTTCTGTGATTTTGAAAAATGAAAAGTCAAGACATTGTGGAGATAGCATCTAGCCCAGTGTTTTTGTAAAACACAGAAGTAAATAATCAAACGAAATTATGCATATGGAGGAAATGATTTAGAATATGTTGCGCTGCTAATCGCACTCATGCTGAAGTTTTAAATTTCATCTGTCTGCTCAGATCTATTGTGAGCCATTAAGTGGCTTCCTTTTTTCCCGACAAATTGAATGCTGCAACTGCACGGAGCTCTTTTGTTCTTTTAATTCAGTCAGCATGGAAATGATTTTCTCATTTCAGGCCCTTTTCTGTCCTCTCTTCATTGTGTCAATAAAATAGAGTTGTGCAGAGCCGCTCTAATCAGCTTAGAGTGCTAATTCATTGCTCCGGGATGCTATCTGTGTTTGGCTACAGGTGGGCACTCTGAGGGGTCAGTCTCCAGGGGAGTGTAATTGTGTGTCTCCTGGGGCTTGTTTGCAGAATGACCTAAAGCTGAAGCCCCGGCTGGGGAAGGGGAAAAAAAAACTGAACAAACATATGCCCATGCAAACATATACAGCTGTATTTTCATGGCGACCATTCACTTGGTCAGACATTCTGAGATTCTAACAACATTCTTTGCATTCTACCTATTCTCAGTCTTCTATCATTTAGACATTTAAAGCATGACTTCTTTTAAATTTTGCACATTTCCTAAGGAGTACAGGTTCTGTAGATTCTCCAAGAAATAAGTTAAAGGCCAAGTTAGGATTTAAGATAGGGATAATACGACCAAACTAAACTAAAATGGAGAACAGAAACCGCCAATTTTGGCAAATATATTCTTTTGTGTTCTGTAGAAGTAGCTTAGTATATAAATATGGGAATATTATGAACTAGTAAATTAAGCTTTATGGGCAGTGAGGAATTTCTGGCAACTTTGGAGGAGAAATAATGATCAGTTGTTTGGAATAAGGGGAAAATTGGTAGGCGTGAGGGTTTTGAGAATTAACATGTCCTTGGGCAGTGTGGGGGGATGGTATATCTTTTTGGGATTATTGTCAGTGTGAGTGTCAAAAACATGTTGTGACTATGATCTTATTTACTGGGTTTGACATTTTTGGTATTAGGATTAAAAATGCTGTAACATCTTTTTAATTTTTCCTAACAATATTTAGATTTTTGTTTTAAATTCTTAGCACACTGGTATTAATTCCACTGTCAATGGAAAATCTTCAGGACTTCATTACACAGGCAGGTCATTATATAATAACCTTAAGGAGGTTTACCACGTAGAAAGGGAAGGGGCAATAAAAGTTCAGCTATGTGAATCTACCGGTTAGTTACGGAAGGACTGAGCAAGTATCTTTCATTTGCTTAAGAAACTTAATGCTTGTTCAATGTGCTAGAAAAAAATGTATTCTGCTTATTAGCAGAAGAATGAAGGTGAAGTACTGGATCACTTGAATGATTTGAAAAGAAATTCTGTAGTCTTATTGTAATAAATTCTAACTTTAACAACATGTCCATTTACAGAATTTATATTGTTATATGTGACGTTTTGTGCTGAGACCATAATTGGTTTGTAGAAATACAAGTTCTTAAGAATGAAATAGCGTTATCTTCCATGAGTTTAGAAGGTGTTGTTTGGTTTCAATTCTTTCATTCCTCTCTCCCTCTCCTGCCAATGTTTCGGCTACATAACAAGGCTGCTTTGGTTGGTCTTGTAACACTGCTACATCCTGGAGCAGGTTCTGCATTTCACTTTGCTCCTATATTCATTCATATCTATTAATTTAGGGTTAATTTGGAGTGGTGTCAGAAGATGAAGGAAAAATTATGGGAACTCATAACAGTGATCTCTTCTTTTTCTCTTCTATTTAGAGATGTTCTTTTTGATTTAATCTTTATTGTATTTTTCCACTAGTCCCTTTTCCCCCCAGCTCCCCAGCAGTCACCACACTGCTCTCCATGTCCACGAGTCCTTTTTCCTCTCTGCTCCATCCCCTAATCTCCTCCCCACCACCTTATGTAGGGCTCCAAGATGGTTAGAATTCAAAGTCCTTAGTCTTAACTGTTGTGAAACCTTCCTTATAGTGATTGTTAACTATTAACGATTTTTCTGATATAAGCAATTATATTCTCAGACAGACATAGTTTCAATGTTATTTTCTGAAATTGATGAGGTAGTTTAGTTACTTAATTTTGTGTTTTAAATGTGCTTTTGTTTTTATTTTCTATTTCATTGTCCTAGGAAAAATTTTTTTGTTGACTGAAGTTGAAGTTGCTCCAGCTGTTAGAGTCTCTTACAAACAGCTAAGCCCCGAACATGTGAAGGGCTTGTGTGGTGTACATCATTCAGTGAGGGGGGAAAGGGCAACATTCGACAACTCATTTTGTCATTTTTATTTTCATAAGAAGAAAGTCTAACTTCAAGGAATAAAATAAAATCGGCACTATCGCTTCCCTGACGAGGCAAGAGTCTAGGCCATGTCAGCACAGTTTCGACCCAGATATCAAAGCCCGGGCCCTCATTCAGTTGGAATGGCCCACCCAAGACAGTAGGGAGCACTGAGACTGTGTGCTTGAAAAAGACTTAAAGGAAAAAAAGAAATTGCTTTTTCTTCTCCGTGATCTATTTCACTAATTCTCTTCCGAACTGAACAGATTTGTCATAAGATAAATGCTGGTGAAATGACTTGCCCTGATGCTCTGTGGAAGAACACCCTGGGTGTTGGGCTCAGGCACCAACTGGATAAAATGAAGTTGGTTTGTCTTTGATATGACTATCAGTTCCAAGTTTTATGATGATGTTGGTGACTTTTTCCTACTTGAAATTAGACATTAAATATTTCAGTTGAGTAATAGAATAAAATTATTGGACTGATTTCTTTTCCTACCACTAACTTTGAAGGTCATAGAATGCCTTGGGGGGGATATTTTCATGTATGTGTTTTGAGTTGTGAAGTAGGAAACTCAGCTGTTAAATGTTGAAGTCAAAGAGGCAATTTCTAGGAACGTTAGGTATTTGCCCAGTTGCTCCCTTTAATGTGTGATTCCTACCTGGTTGCAGATATCCAGCCTGTATGTGTCATTGCTGGTGTAACACATTCTTTGTATAATTTTGCCGACAATGGCCAACTTCAAGGAGTTGTTAACCTACCCCCCTGAGACAGCACTTTCAATCTAGTCCAGTGATCTTCCAGTAGAACTCAGTTATTTGGCACCTTACAGGAAAATCTACTTGTTTTAAATATAAGTAACTATGACTGTGTAAAATGAAATGTAAAATAAATGTCAAATTTATCAGACTTAAATGAGTCTCCTTTCCCCATATTAGTTAAAAATATAAAAACAACACTCACATTTGCTTAGTTCTGTAGTTGAAAAAAAAAAGATACTTTTTGGAGACACTTGGCTTCCACCGAACAGTTTCTAGAATAAAATAAATGCTTAGCATTCCTAAATAAGAAGTCGTCAGTGCAATTTTCTGTGACTCAGAGATGAATGGGATCCTTCCATTATCAATTCTTCAATCAGGGAAAAAAGGAAATTAAGTTCCTAATTAGGTGAATTTGGACTAAAAGGTGGGGCATTGAAGAGATGAAGAAAATTGAGAGGTAGTTGATGCCATTTCAGACTAATGATAGGAGAGGAAATGAAGAAGGGGGGTGAGCTGGAGTTGAGCCTGAAAGGTCAGCGACCTTATTAGGACAAGAGTAGTAGGAGATCTTCAAAAGCTTTTACCTGCAATAGGTTAACTAGGTGTCAGGTTCTGGGGATGGACAAAGATGCAGATACTTGAGAGAGGATGATAAAAATCAGATTGCATATTTTTATCAGGAAAACATTTGACTGTCGGAGAGAGAAACTGACAGTAATCAGCCTTGCAATGATTATTTCTTGCCTGTTTTTCTGTGTGCTATAGAATGGTCCTTTCATTTCAGATAATAACTGGATTTACTTTAGGACAGATAATGCTTCTTTTAAGGGTTAGGTTTCACTGTAGTATAGTGAAAATTCGTTTTGTATCTGTACCTCCTAGAGAGAGACATAATTTTATAAGTACACTGAGGCCTAGATCTATCATTTCAAACACCAAATAATAATTATTGACTGAAATAGCTATCATGCAAATCTGCACACATTTTTATGTCGATGAAACTTTGTTTTCTTTCTTTCCTTAATAATCTAAATGATCTAGGCATTACTGCCGACAAAAAATATGTAAACATTTGCTCTTTCACCTCAGTTCTTCAGAAATTCTCTGGCAGAGGAATTCACAAGATAAAGTGGGTGCATCTATCTAAAGAAACAAATGATAATTTATAATACCAAAAATCATTTCACTAATATTTTTATAATTTTTTACTCATGGGCAAATAATTCAGCTGTTTGGGAATATAAATCTGATTAGATAAGGAAAATTCAGTTATGGGTTTGGAGGAATTTTTAAGCTATTTAGGTTGTATGTTGATTACTAGTACTGTATTATTATAAAACCTACTTTATAACATTTAGTGTTCTTTTTTAGTAGCAAGCCTGCTTCAAGTATGGCTTTGATCTGTGTATTTTCATCCAGAGGACAACTGATTGCTCTTTTAGCCTTACAGGCCCTCCGTGAATTAAGTATTTAGATTCTTTCCATTTTAACCCTGTCTGTGACAAAGACATGGTCGTGGACCCCTTATTTCATTACTGGCTAATGGGAATATAACATAAGCCCCATACGTAATTAAAAATTTTTTAGTAGTTGCATTTATACACAGTAAAAGAGAAACAGGGGTAATTAATTTTTTAATGAAATAGTTTACTTAACCAATACATCCACAATATTGTCATTTCAAAATGGGAGCCAATGTAAAATTATTACTGAAATATTTTTTCCTTTTGGGGTACTAAAGTCTTTGGAATCTGGTGTATATACTTATAACACATCTTAATTTCCACTAGCTGCACTTCAAGTGCTTAGCCACATGTGGCTAGCAGCTACTGTATTTGACATCTTAGAAAATCTTGAGGACTCAATCTATCACAGTGTGATTCAGGTCAGTGTTAGTTATCACAGAGTGTGAGCACTGAAAGCCACCGTGAAGGCCGTATGGCCCGGCCCACTCAATGAGGACACTAAGGGTCAGAGAGGGTCAGCTACTTGCCCAAGGTCACCTAACTACTTTAGGGGGTGGAGTTCGGACCAGATTCCAAGTTTCTTCCTGAATCTTAGCTTATTTTGAATTGTATTAAAAGACAATGCTTTTGCTGACTGTTTTGCAAGTGCCAAAATATGGTGACATGTAAGAACAATTGAGCCCCAAGCTAACCAACCAACCAACCAACCAACCTGGCATTATTAAGAAGATAATTTGAAAAGCTGAAAAAGAAAAGATCATTTTAAAACTTGAAAGGTTGAAGGAGTACCATTTAGGTAAAGGATTGTTGGTTAAGACTTCTTTCATGAATTTTATATCACTTTATTAGAATCTCTCATATTTTTATAAATGTTATTATTAAAAATGAAAATAAAGGCAGGGCTTCAATTTTACTTTACACCGAGCTACTAGCATTTTTGCCTTCTCGTGACTGAAGCCATGACAGGAGAGGGGCTGAACCCTGGCCTCCTAGTCATGGGCCCACAGACACTAAAGAGAAAACTTGATTGTTCAGATTTCTGCAGTTTTCTTTCCTTAGACAATATCTGAAATTAAGCCCCACCTGACAGGGTCAATAAAATGCTACTGATTACAATTTATCTGGAAAGCAAAAATGGGAAGGCTACAGGTCTTCTTTTTCAGAATTGGCAGCTGACACTTATTGAACCTGAGCTAACATTCCCAAGTGAAATGAGGTGGGGCAGTTTGAGTCATATGATAACGATGTTGTCATCCCGGGGAACAGTCTCGGTATGAATCAGCACAGTGTGAAAATTAAACATTCGAACACCAAGCGGATGTCACGGAGCCTCCCTCAGTTACAGGCAAACATACCTGTATCCATAGGAGGGCTCCCCACTAACGCGTGAAGTGGCCAGAAGCTCCCAAAGAGAAGGGCTGCTGTCACCGAGGAGATGGGGTTTGTAATAGTATCGTCCTGTTTTCACTCTCCACAGTAGAAAATTTCTACTGGGCTAACAAGGCAGAGGGTAATGAGAAACATGCCAAGTTTAAAAAAAAAAAAAAAAGAGCAAGAGTGAGGAGCCTAACCTACGAACAGGAAACAAATGTGATCAATTACTCCAAGTGTGGAGCTCACAGATACCTTATCTTAGGGCTCCTTAAAATAAAAGCCTGATTGTTACCAAATGCGTCTAAGAAGTGAGGGAGAAAAACACATTCATGGGGGAGCGCAAGGAGGGGGTGAGAAGGAAGGGGAGTGGGGGTGAACATGACTTTATATTGATGTAAGAAAAAGTGCAATTCTACTGTTTCGCAGTCTCCTGAAGTATTTAGAGAAGTGGTTAACAACCAATCATAGCTTTAACCGTGCAGGCAGTCAAATGGTTCCAAGTTTGAAAAATAAAAACACTCTGGATATGACATGTGGGGAGGGAAGGTAGGCCTGAATAGTAATGTCGACACAGTGTTGCTGATAGTTCAGCCAGTGTGAAAAGTTTGTTCTGGTCTAGGGAATTATTGGACTAAAATATTCTAAAGAAGAAATGTTATTTTTAAGATGATTGAGAAGACAACGTGTTAGGCATCAGTATGTAGATGGTATGAATCTTTGACTTAGACTTGAAATACTCGTTTTTACTTTTGGATTTCTGCAAGGGAGCCCACATAGTAAAATGTTTACTTATGCTATGAAATAAATAATGATAGTCATTATAGAGTTCATAACATTCATCTGAAAAGAACTACTTTGTTCTATTAATGCCCAAAGAAGAGCAAGGCAGAATGTGATGAAAAGGTGTGAGTATATTCTACTCATCATCAAATAAGGAAGGAAATACCAAGGTTAAGGCTGTGAGTAAGAACCTCAGGGCTGGGGGATCTTTCCTACGTATTTCCCAAATTTCCCATAAGTGCAATAGAATTAACACTGTTACTTTCTTGGAGATCCTGGGTCAGTAGGTGTTACAGGATTATGTTATGAGGTGTGACTATAAAGTAGTGAGACTGTTTTTCACACTCCACACCCAGAAACAGCCTCTTTTTTGCTTCAGTGGATAAAATATAATTTTTCTGAGAGCACTCACCTCATCTGGTCCTTCTGCACGTGTGCGCACAGACAGAAACTGCAGTATCCCCCGCTTTCGTAGCTCACATCAGCTACTGCTGCCTTCTCAGGCAACTTTGGCAAAGCATAGGGAATAGAATTTTTTTTCTGTTGGTAGAATGATTTTTTTAAAAGTCCAGCCTCTTGTGGGGAAGATGCCTTGTAGATAAGTAGAGAGAAACAACCGTCTAGGTTTCGAGGACTTCGTTAGAATGGTCTTGCCATCCTGTCCTTCCCATATTTTTCCAATTAAGTTCTAGCCTGTTGGAATCAAATGTCTTCATGGGATGGCAGACGGCTCGAGCAGGCTATTTTGCACATATTCTATAGCATGCTTAGCAATTGGGCCTGTCAGTCAGTCAACACGTATTTATTGGGCGTTTATGTGGCAAACCAGACAAATCCATTCCCTGAGCTCTTGCTCTTAGGTTTTCAGGGGCCATCATACACACAGAATTTCTAATTGGAATTTTCTTTTTCAAAGTAGGTTCATCTATATCGGAATTATGAGAAGAAAGGTGGGACTGGAGGAATAATAGAATCCTTTTATTATAGGTCACTTTAACTAATTGTAGTGTAGATAAATTTCTTTATGGATTTCTTTCAGTCAATTCTACTCCTTCCCTATTTCTGTCTTTTATATGTGGTTAATATGATTTTGAAAGGAAAACATGCACTTAGTGAAATTCAAGCAGTGCCTAAGTATGTCTTCTTTCTTGGGTAGACAGTTTTTTCCTTGATTTCAACAATTTCCTGCTTATCACTCCAAAAAGTTTACATGAAGATGTGTGTGTGCACCACATGCTCACACATGTTGTATGTACATGGAAAGAAATCTTTTTTTTTGTGCAAAGTGTACCTATATATTCACTTATTTCCTTGATATTTACATTACTGATTTAGAGGCCTTTTTACATAGATCTATGTTTCTATGTATCTGTCTCTATATATCTACTTAATTCTTTCACATATTTGATGAACTAAGCACACCTCTCTCCCATCATCTCGCCTCCCTCCCAGAGGTGCAACCAGTGTTATACTTGTATATGTTTCTAGCTATATGATGTGCATATACGAACAGATGCGTATATTATGCTTTCCTCTTTGACACACATTGTACACCAAACACACCATTCTGCAATTTGCTGTTTTCACACAACTATTTATCTGGCAGATTATCAGTATTTAAAGAACCTCCTCATTTTTACTTGCTGTATAGTATTCCTTCAAAGTTCTGCACCATAATTTACCGTTCGTATTGCTAGCTATTTCAAACAATGCTAAATGTATGAGTTTTTACATGGCACATTTTGGAGCTGCGTGAGGAACACCTACAGGATGAACCCTGGACAGGAACTGAGGAGTCAGAGGGTATGTGCATTTACAGTTGTATCAAAGGCTATGATTCCCATACCGTTGAACTGATGAGTCCCAGGGCGCGCATGCACCGTTTTGCATGGTTGTGCTAACCAACCCTCCCATCAGCAGTTGTATGAAAGGACCTTGTTGCCCACTCTTACACACCAGAGTGGAATATTGCTAAATTATTTGAGTTTTGCCAAGGACAGGTTAAAAAAGTGATGTTTCAGTGTATTGTTAATTCACATTTCTCTTATTCTGAGAATGAGGTGAAGAATTTTTTTTATGTAATTAAGAGCCATTTGCATTTTTTTCATTCCTCGAACTATCATTTAAGTGCACGTTTTCTTTTCTGTGCTTGTTGAGGCAAGATGGCATCAATTTGTCATCTGCTTAGTGACCGTGGTAGGACTAAGATTCAGATTCTCTGATTGTTAATTTCATAACTTAAATAATTTAATATATTTCCTGCTAGTACACAGGGTAGTGTTTCCTATCCTTTGAGTCCTACCAGCCGGGGTTATGGGGAGGATCAAATGGAATAACTTAGAACATGGCAGCATTTTCAACCAACCCAAAAAAGAGCTCCTCAAAATGCAGGACAGTGGTTCATTTAACTTTACAAAGAAATTACATTTATACCTCCTGAAAATATTCGGTTCATAATGACAATAGATTAGCAGTGGTCTGACCCTCCTGCAGTCGGAGAGAGGGAAGGTAATTAGGTTGTTCCGAGGCCTTCTGGGCAAGCAGAGTCCTGACTTTACTAGCTTTGTGCTGACATGCACGCCTGGGTTTTTCTTTTTTTCCTCTCGCCTAAAGAATGAGAAACACTGTACCTTCACAGAGCGATGGCAGTCTTGCTTGGCTTAAACCTTCATCCTCCTCCACATGAGCATTTTGTTTTGCTCTTTAAAATGAGGGGTGGAGGCAGATCATATTTAAAGTTGCATGGATATTTAGGTTGACTAACATTTATCAATATTACTATTTGTTGGGGAAGAATTTAGAACTTGGAGTAATTGGTTTTCATTGTTTCCACCCACGTTGGTTCTAGATGGCACAGGGGTAGCACGTGTGCATACGTTTCCTTAGTTACTGTCATGGGCAGTGTCATTATGTAAAATCACTTCAAGGCACTTACTTTTATTTATATTTCATATTGGCCGGGCACACTGTTTATTAATTTTGCGTGCATGGAGCTTAAAGACATTAGCCAATACACAGTAATGGCTGGCCTAATATCCATGAGCAAAAGTGGAATTCAGGAGATTAACTTGCGTTTGACCTACTTCGGCTCTCCTGGTAATGAGGGGTGCAGGGGCACAGAATTAATCTCTCTCAATTTGTGGCTCTCAGGGGTGCAGCTAAGTTTAGAGTGCTTGCATTTTAAAAGTCCCCTGTTGTGCCCGGGAGTTTTTGTTACTCAGTAGAGCTCTGTTCACTGTTGTGATTGAAGTGCTGGTTTTATCTACTGCAGCAGTATTAGAGACAAATATTAGAGAGGTATGTAAAGTTAAGTTAATGGTATGATTTGGCTCAGAAAGTAACATGAGGAAAACTTTGGTTAAACCTATTGAGCTGGGATGCTTTTTTTTTCTTTCTATCCCTTAAACTCCTAGTATAGCAAAACATGCAAAAGACTTCCAAACTGCTTTACAAATATATAGGAAGCTGTCTTTTATTGCATATTTCCTATTAGATACGAAAGTACAGCTGCTGGGAAGGTATACATCAAGTTGATATAATTTGGATTGATTTGCTTTTAAAAGCTTTGAAATGACAGTGCAATTATTGCTATGATGCTGGTCCCTTACAACTGGATTAATGCATTTAATGAACAATTTGACCGCATAATTTATTTCTGTGGAGTTAACATTAACTGCTCAATGCACTTGTTCCCTGGCAGCCGTATTAATACCGTGATAATGTGCAGCAGTAGGAACAGGGGGAAACTCTAGAAGAACCTCTCCAACCGATTTCAGTTCCCAGTTCTCACTTCATTCTCCCCAAGTTTTACTGAGTCGTCGATCAGCAGTAAAGTCTGTGAAGTGAGTTTGACTTCTCTGGCTCTTCTGCCATCCATCCACCCGAATCAAAGAACTTGGGTGCTCCCAAGATCTGCCTAATCACTCCTCAAATTTCAGACAGTGGCATTGGCCATTCTTGTATGCAGTGGTTTTTGTTTTAGAGACCTTACTCTGGCTAAATGTGTTCATTATGTTCATTAGTTTCAAATGAGAATGATCGTAACATTAGGTCTCTTGAAAGGGTCCTTGGAGAGATCATCCTGATTAACCCTTCATTTTACTGATGAGGAAAGTGGGACCCAGAAAGGCTCAAGGTCATTTACTAATTGACGGCAAAAAAAAAAAAAAATGTAGGATTCAGCCTTCTTAACTCACTGGCTTTCCTGGAAATCTTCATTGTAGACTATTTAAGATTGCCCCATTTCCACCTCCCATTATTTGCCTCGCCTGAGCGCTTCATATTCCTTTTTCAGAATTATGAGACTCAGTTGTAAACCTTCTCTTCCTTCAAGAGATAGAGAAGGTTTACATTTAGCTCTACATGGGAAACATTCTGAAAAAAAAATGCCTGGAAATATTCTCTGCTGTATTACAACTTCCAGGATACCAAGTCTAAGGGGATAATTTTACATGAAAACACATACATGTAATTAATGTGCTATAGACAAGTGTGCACCCACATAGTACAGTATTCCAAATTATGTACCTTTTAGAAGTAATTAGTTGCAAAGGTCTGAAAACATAAAATACTGCTTTTGTGCTATGCAAAGATCTATCCTCTGATTTTTTTTCATGTTGCAGGGAAACACTGATATTTATAACATTTACCAAAATGTAATGAGATTTTTTATTAGTTTCAAAGCTTTGGAGAAATTGCCAATTTTATGTCTTCATGTTTGAAAAGTTAAGTTACTTTACATTAGAAAAGCAACACTTTGAGCATCTCATTTGGTGATCTTAAAGCAAAGGTTTTAGGCAATAGATTTCAATGTTAAATAATTCCAAGGATGGTACTGCAAAGTGCTTGACTCATTTTAGTATGTTCAGACCATGAGTATTTTATCTCTTTAACACACACCAAGGTGATCTTAAACAGATTAAAATTAGTATTAAAGAACAGATTAAAGAACTCTATAGAACAGATTAAAATCAGTTCTATAGAGTTAAGTGCCAAGCAGCATATATATTTACATATAGAAAAGTTACAATTAGTAACTGTGAGGTACATAACAGGTTTTAAAAGTGGTTATAGAGATATTTTTTAGGCACCAATTTAAATTTAAAGTAACAGCAACACTAAGATTTTTCTGTTTATTTAACTATGAAAAATATATTTAGCAAAATGTTTGGTAGCATTCAGCTCTTGGGCTTTTTTAAAATTTCCCCCTCAACATTCCCTTTAGTTCTGGTGAGTCAGGAGGAATTCACAGCTCTGAGGACGCAGCCAATGCGGGGCCTTCCTTCTTGGATCCGCAACGTCTGGGCTACGTGCGGCTTTTCAAGCAGCTGCCGACATTGTCAGCCCTGATCTGTCAGTAAGGATTTCTCCTGGCAAAACTCTGAAGCTACTTTCTGACATCTTCAGCAAACTAATTGTTGTCTCCTGCCTCTGTGAGCCCTCTGAAGTCCCAACGAGTTAGTGTCTTCTCGAGAGATGAGAAAAAGGACTCATAAAATCAATTTATCAGGCTATTACGCATTGTCATCAGCCAAAACAAAACCCCACTACAGACAGGAGAAAAAGTAGAAGAAATGGGTCTCTGAGAAAAGGTTACAGAACATCCATCTTCTCTCCTCTTCTGATTGTTTCCTTTCTTTGCCCATTTTCATACCCGTTTCCCTCTGCTAAAAGACATTTTATGACAAGCATTGTAATTTCTTTAGAACGGAGGGGAACCTCTTCTTTAGGACACAATCTTTGCAAGTTGTGAGTGACAGTGGGAAAGGGTCCAATTGCCACTGAGGACACCAGGCAATAAATCATCCTCCCCTGGCATTGGCTGGCTGGATGAATCCCCACTTCCTGAGTGAGTACCAGGGCCCAGACGTGACAAAACAGCTATTGTCAGCTCCTCGAGGCCACATTCCCACTTTCTCACTGCTGATTTTTGGTTTACTTAAGACTTTTAGCAGTGCAAAGCATATTGGGAAGAAATGTTAAATAGTTGCCATTAGAAAGCAAAACAGGCTAGTGTTGAATAATTATCACAATATTCATACAAGGGCAATGGTATCTGGAGGAATCCCCTGTTTTCATTTTATATGTCACCAAGCAGTTGCTTTATCACCATTAAGTATGTGTGTCTTTCCATTAAAAAAAATTTAAATATGTACAGTGGTCCTCAGAATGACTGTATTTGAGGCATGTGCAGCTGATCAGGTTTTAATGGTATGAAAAGAGAGATCGCTGCAGTAATAATTTCATAATTTGGTAGAGTCAGGGCATTTTCAAGTAAGTTTTTACTTTGTAATGTTTTAGTTTAGACATGGTCTTACTATGTATGTTTATGAAATGTTATGAGGGGCAAACTGATTTCCAGTTATTTTTATGAAGATCAAAAACCATTTTAAAATGCCAAATATAGCAGTTATTTTATGTCCAATTAAAAATCATACAAAATAATCCAAAATTAAATAGGACACATAATTTTGTCATAACAGATGTTTAAATATTATACATATTTCATTAGAAGTTTGGTTAACCGATAAATCATAAGATATGACAGAATAAATATTGAAATCTAAGATTTTTAAATAGACCCATAACTATTAAATATCTTTTAAAAACTTATCTTGAAAAATATATAAAATATAGCTATAGGGTAGTAACCACACACTATTTTGCGGGGCAAAAACTTTCCCTTGTTTTTTGAGAATTTTTATTTTTAGCACAATTATTTCAGTGAAAAAGAATGACAACACAAAATAAATTTGAATAATGAATTGGTATAATCCCAATAACATTGGAAGGCAGCTATGCTAACCACTATACCACCAACGCTGTCCAATAACATTGGGAATTGAGAATAAAAATGCTTTATTTATACAATGCTTACAAAAAGTCTGAAAAAGTGAAAGTCTGAAAACTGATCAGAATCATATTCTGTTTATAAGCAAGTTCATAAACATTTTAATAACTTACCCTGTCTATCTAATGTTCATAATAATTTGGGCATTTGTTATTATATTGACAAAATATTGGGATAATTGATAAATTCTTAAAGTTCACCTGTCTGGTTCATGCAGTTCATATCTATTCCTCTCTGCAAAAATGTATTCTTGACCAGGTTACCTGTCATTCTTTTTAATGATTATAAAGGATACCTTGCACAAGAGGTGATGAATTTCCTTTTACCTCCTAAATCATCTCTAGCTGTCACATTCAAGTCGAAACACTTTCATTATCATAAAATACGTGCCATGCAGATGATAGGCCTTTTCACTATTTAGTCACAAAAGGCTAACTGAAATGTGAAAACATTTTAATTGGATAGAAAGCTGTACAGGGTACTATTTTTTTTTTTTTTCATGCTGTAACAACCAGTGACTAACTGCTATCTTTTAAATTTTGTGGTTGACAATGATAATACAGAATGCATTCTGGCACTGTAAATTCATATTCAAACGGTGACACCCCCCAGGCGAGATGATGGCGGACCTGGCTCGCTGACAGTTCTATCTCAGTCCATCATCTTAACTAAAAAATAATCCTATCTAACTTGAAATCCACGGCAGCTATCAGTAGAAAATAAATCCAAACCACAGCTCAGACTTGTAACCTAACAGCTCTCATAAATAACCAGAATCTGTTTGACGGTAGAAGATGGGACATTAGAGGCTATTTACACTACCGGAGTGATGCCATCGATCAGTAGTGGCAACCCGTAGATAAGGCCGCTGTGATGTCATGGTTGTTTATGATGGGCGTTGACAGTAACGCTACTATGGAATTTTCCCCTCAGACAGTTTCATTCATTTTTGTTTGTGATGCATCTTTGTTGTTAAAGAAGCAGTCGATAGCGAAATTGTGGTGATAAGAGTATTGCTTGTTAAATATGTGAAAGATGTGCACATATGAACAAATGTGGGACAAAGGATGAAGAATTAAAAAAATCGCCTCGTGGTGTTTGTGTGTACCAGCTACAAATACACAGGTCTGTTCTGTCTTGAGCTTTAAAATGTAGCCCGCTGGTTCTTAGGTAAAATGCTGTGGGCCCCCCACCCCGCCCCACACACACCAAATATCTGACATACAATGGATAATTAGAAAAAGTGTGATAGAACACCAGTCACCTTCTGCAACTCAAAATACTCGCTAGGTCAGTGCTTCTCATACTTAGTGGGCACACAGACCACCTGGGGATCTTGTTAAAAGGCAGTTTCTGACTCAGTGGGTCTGGGCCAGAGCCCGACATCAAGCGTTTCTACTAAGCTCCTGGGTTGTATGATGATACTGGCCCAGGGTTCACACTTCTAATAGCAAGAAATTGGGGGAAGTGGTTATTCTCTACCTTGCAGGCTTCCCTCCAGATTATTCGCCTCCTTTAAGCGGACGTCTCCTCCACTGGTGTGGAGCAGGGCTGTTCAGACTTACACTGTGGAGTCTCATGGAAGACTTGTTTAAACACAGATGGCTGGGCCCCACCCAGGAAGTTTCTGATTCAATAGGTCTGGGGTGGGCCCAAGAATTTGCATGGCTAAAAGTTCCTGGATTGCCACATTTTGAAAACTCTTGGTGTGGAATCCTAGTTTGGCATTGAATTTACATGAATTGGAGCCCACAGTAATGGTGCCAAGGTGGTAAGCTACATGACAAGTAAATAAATAGGGGAGAGGACTGAACACTTGTGGAGTGCCAACTATGTTTTAGGTATTATGTGAAGCTCACGGCCTATGTTATCTCATTTATCTCATCTAATTGCCCTAATTTCCCCAATATTGATCACAAAGCTGCTCTATATGTTATTTTCAAGAAATCATGCCAAGTAAATGGCCTAAATTTTTGTAACTGCCCTGAAAACAGAGCTCTCATCCTGGTTTTTTCCTACATGATTCCAAACTTCTACTCTGAGGATGTGAAAATAAACAGCGTTTTGTGGTACATTTGGTTGTTGAAGTAGCAATCAAATAGTGAAATTGTGGTGGTAAAAGTACTATTCATTAAATCCCCCTTTCCCTATTGTCCTCAACCTGATCTGTTAAGGCACCACAGGCAATGATGAAATAAGACATGATCTCCACCTCAGGTGTCTGCATTCTAGTGAGGAAGGGAGGAATTCTACAAAGACAGGCGATGCAGAATGAAACGCTACAGCAGGGATCGTCACGTGCTCTGAAGTCTGTGTTCCTTATGTTTAGAAAGGCCAAAACTCAAGACGGTCAGATTTTAGGGAAGGGAGAGTTTTATTGACCGAGTAATGCCGACGGAGAAGATGTGAGTCCTAGAGGTTCCTCATAGCCATCCTAAGAAAATACAGAGTTGAGGCTTCTTTTTTTTTGTTAAGAAAAGAAATGGGAGGGACAAGATAAGCCAGCAATGGGCTGAGGAAGACCTTGTTCGTTGATGTGAATTTTGTCACAAGGTACCTGCAAATCTTTGATAAACAACACAGACTTCCCTTATCTCCTCAATCGGCAAGCAGAATTTGGCTAATGATTAGCACATCTAAATGCAAGGCTAAGCAGAGTCTGTGAGCCTGAAGGCCATGGGAACAGAGCAGGCTTGGACAACATGGAGTCAGAGAGACTGGGCATTTCACTCTGTCACAGGAACACAGCCCTGAACAGAAGACGGTAGGGGCACAAAAAATGCTTTTCCTCCCACCTTTCTAAGTTCTTCTGGCTGGACTAATAATCAAATTAACAGACTGGTAAACAGGAAAAATGTCCAAAATTTATTATGGGTGTACATGTAGGGTGTCTGTCACAAGCATCTGAGACCCAGAGCTGCATGGGGCATTCGAGGTTTATATGACATTTTAGACAAAGGAGAAGGGGGCAGGGATCTGGGATTTCAAAGGGGAAGCAGGTAATTTACAGATAGATGAGAAAGAGCAAACATGTAGTAAACAAATTCTTGCTGGGCCACCCAGAAACAATGGGGCACAGAGGAAAGTTCAGCAAGCAGGCTTGGCTAGGTTTCTCCTTGTTTGCCCCATTTAGTTTACATTAGGGTGCTAAGGTGATGCTCCCCTCTGTTAAGCAGGTTTTTCTGTCT
This sequence comes from Sturnira hondurensis, assembly GCF_014824575.4. Classification (NCBI taxonomy): domain Eukaryota; kingdom Metazoa; phylum Chordata; class Mammalia; order Chiroptera; family Phyllostomidae; genus Sturnira; species Sturnira hondurensis. The sequence continues at coordinate 7,932,043 of NW_028077910.1, forward strand.
GAATTCCTTTAGGCAGCTGAGGGGGAGGGGGTCCAAGATTCTGTTTGAGTCTTGCTACTTCATAACCAGCTTAAAAATTAATATCCCAAAAGGCATGTTTTAGGGTGGCAACGTTTTGGTTCTCCTCAGGACTGAGATTCATTTCACACCCTCTCTTCCTTTCCTCTCCTCTTCTTGCAGCTTTTATGCTTCCCGATACATGTGGGCACACACACCCCCCTAAATATAGATGCACTTCCCAAATACCCACACTTCTGAAAAATATGTTATCTTTAAAAAGATTTCTTTGGCACAAATTGCTTCCCCTGTCTCATAACCCCAATTTACATTTCAATTCAGCGGTAGTTGCCTATGAGTTGCCTACCTACCATCCCGGGCACTTGGGCACAGTGGGGAGGGACCAAGACACAGCCCAGCAATCCAGAGCTGACAGTTTATGGCTGGAGACCCGCAAGCAAATGGGCAGTTAAGACACAGGGCGATAATTATTACACTGTGTGAGGAGGAGGTGCTAGGAGACCTAGCTTCATTTACTAGGCATCCGGGGAACCTTCTTGGAGGAAATGAAATTTCAGCCGGTGTTGAAGAAGTTGAAGGGAACAGTGGTAGGAAATGGGAAAGGCCAGGTTCCTGGCAGTTGGAACAGCTGGGTTAAGGGCCCTGGATTCTGGAGAGAATGTACATCTTCTGGAGGCACATTGAAGATACTCAGGTTGTTCAGTGTTGCTGAGCACACACACCCTGTGATATCACTACCGAATATACCGTATCTTCGAAATCTGCCCATTTGGTGACTATATAGGACCTGTGAATTCTTTTGCATTCTTAACAAAGGGAATGGCTTTTTGAAAACCTGTTTTCCTTTGGTAAATAGTATTGAAAATAGTCATAAAGGACAGATAGGCTGTCATGCAGGTTTGGTTGCTGATATCATCTTTACTTTCCTGTAATTTGGCTGAGTGTAGATTATATTAAGCATTACTCACCATGTGAAAAATACACTTCCACACAGAGCTACATCTTTTCGCATCTATTTGTGTAGAAAGCTGGAGGTCAAGCAAAGGCCACCGTCCTGTTTTAATACTGCTCTCTTATGAGGACTCAGCTCCAGGAGTATATCTCGGGCACCTTCTGAGTACATAGTGTTTGATTAGGGCTCCAGAGTACGGAGGGCGTGTAGTGCACAGGGACTTTGTCCATGAAAAGTGTACATGTCTAGTTACAGGATAAGGCAAACACAGATACAGCAACAGGAAATCATTCCATGCAACAATAACACCCCCCCCCCCAAATGAGGGGTTTGTATCAGAGCCATCAATTTTTTTCTTATGATCATAACATTTTGAGCTAAAAGAGTGGAGGTTAATATTAATACCAGGAAAGGTGTTCTCGAAACTAACAAAAATATGTGTGTGGAATCAGTAAATAAGTTGAAACCTCCTTTAAGCTCATGGTTGTGAAGCATAGGTCTGAAAGGGCTCATTCTCCTGGGAACAAGAGAGTCATCAGAGGCACTAGTGGGAAAATACCCTACAACAGAAAGGAAGTCAAAGTTACCCTACTGTATTTCCTTCATGCTTAAAAAAATTATATATTGTGATACTGAGATTAAATGTTAGTAGTGATGTTATTCACCATCTTCCTCTACGCTACTCTTAAGCTTATAATTTAACTTATAGGCTCACCCAAATAATTTCCAAATTAAACAATGATTATAAACAGGTAGTATTTGTTTTTTTCCTGTAGGTGATAAATCTTGTCCATGGAAGCAATCATATATGAGAACAGAATCACTTTTTATTTTACTAAATTTACACATTAAGACTCAACTACTTAGTTCTTATTGGGGTAGTCATTCTAGTCATTTTCAGGGTATGTTGCATTGAATTTCCCTAGGTAAAATTATCTAAAGGACTGAGGTTGTTTTTTTTTAATCAAATTTTACTCTGGTACAGCATGTTGAACCTTTTATGGGCCTCTGATTTTAAAATAATGGTGGGCTCTTTTAAATAGAATGCTGTGTTACTTTTTAGTCCGTTTTATTAAATTCATTTATTCTAGAGGTCATGCTTAATCATTTCCAAGAGCATTGTCAAGCTTGTAACAATAAATATTGGAGTTAATTTAAATGAGTCAGAGTTCATTCTCATTTAGCAGCCATTTATTTAAGTAAATCACCTGCCCAGACATTCTCTTCTGTGTAGCAATAAACAGAAATGGCTAGAAACCTATCACGAAACTTTTAAGGAAGAAATACAGTGTTTTAATAGAGAATTTCTTTAAAGCATGAGATAAATGGTCAGCAACTGATGTGTACTAAACATGAGTTTTGTTTTAAACAATGATAAGTGACTCATGTTGAGTTTCTTCAGACCTAACCTTACCCTTATTATAAAAATAGTGTAAGTTTTAATGTTGTCCTTGCATTGCTTTAAGATATTAAATATTTTCTCAATAGGTTGTTAGGTACGTCTTTGTGGTGAGCTTTTATTTGATGAGAGAGAAATACTGTATTTATGAATATCTTTCACTTTTTCTAGGAGGCCCTGCCTCTATGACTTCACGCGGTCCCACTGAAAGCTCCCCAGATTGTACTCAGGAAATGTTATTACAAGACTTTCTGTCATATTTTTTGAAAAGATGGCTTCCTGTGACTCACGTCGAACAGTGTGTGATTTCACTGGAATTTAACATCTCTGTGAAACGAAAAGGGTAAAAAGGTCAGGCGGGTTACAATTCCTATTTTATATAAAATGGTCATTAAAAACAGTAACACTGAAGATGAATTCAGGAAAGGCATTTTGAAATCTAACAGAACCAAATACTAAAAAAATAGTAAATTCTCTAAAAGTTATTTTGTATAAATTCTGCCAGTGCCTATTTCTCTAAGCTTTATTAAGAAGTAACACATAGGGTTACCAGAATTAAAGTTTTCTGGTTATAAAAAAAATGATAAATAAAATAAGATAACATGAAATAAAATTTTCTGGTTATAAATGGATTGACGCCATATAAAGTCATAGTTTAATAAAAAATGGACTTATTTAAACATAAATTGACTGTGTATATATAATATTTTAATAATGGTTCAAGTATTAGTTGAATTATCAATAAAACTGACTATTAAGCTCCTCTTTTCAAATGCTTTCCTATTACTTTGGATTGAAACAAATGAAAGAAACATAAATAACGAAGGCATATATTGATACATCATAACAAAAAGAAAGGTACTTGGAAAACTTCCAGTTATGGAACTGTGGGGTTCTGAATCTGCATGAATCCCAATTATACATTTAAGTACTTATATTAAATATTATATTTATGTAATATTCAAATGTCTTCTCTGCTCTCACTAGAACAGTATTTTTCCATTTTGTAAACGTTGTTCTCCCAACTTCAAGGCCGTAAAACTCAGATCAGTTTTTGGTGTGTTCCTTGGGGCTGTGAGGGCCGAACAAGAGGAGACAGAGTGGTATTCTGTTTCAGAAGGAAGGACTGAGGAAGACTGTCATGTGAAAAATGAGCACAGGGAATACAGAAAACGCTGTTTCTCCGAACTCCGAGTGAAGTTAGTCTATATTGTCTCCAATGCGGAGCTCTTAGCAAACTGTCCTGAGCTGCTTCTCGGTACAGTTTTTTTGGAGCCTGTTTTCTCTCTTTTTTCTCCTACTGCTTGCCTGATGTGTATGAGGAATTCCGTCTCGTGGCCAGTTGTGGCCTCCTTGTTCCACCTGGCAGTAGGCAGAATGCAGTGGCATGGGGAAATGCAGACCTCTGAGAAAAAGGACTGTTTTGTGTAAACCAGCGGGGCCATTCCTTTCTTACTTGTCACAGGCCAACAGGACAGGAGCCCTCTTAGAACTGTCGTACTGTTTCCCCCTTTCGGAACTCTCTGTTAACTTCTTTTGAGAGAGTACAGATGGGGGAAGGGAAGCCAAAATAGATTTGGTTAGTTATGTAATTTGATTCCCAAGTTAGACCCTGACAATGGCGTTGTCTGCCTTAGCTGCACAGTCTTCATTAGATGGTTCAATCTGTCCTAGACTCTGCCTTTTAAGGGTCATTGGCTCTAAGGGGATACTTGCAATTACTTTGTTTTCCTGCCGATTCCTTCCATTTTTTCCCTGATAATCCAACAAACAGTTTTTGAAAATCATAGGTGAGTTGGAAGTGTTCAATGGTCTTCCTAGGGTGCTTGTACAAGATCAGTGTCCTCCCCGCCTCAACCCTTTCTTTATTGCAACAAATGACTTCCTCTCTCTCATCAACCAGAGTTCTTTATCTCTGGTTCCTGGCTGCACATTGGAATCACCGTGGGAGTTCAAAGAACGATCTCCATGGCCCGTCCTCATCAATCAATTTGAATCTTTGGGCGCTAGGGTCCACACATCAGTCCTTTCTCAAACTTCTCAGGTGATTTCAACTTTGGGAACCAGTCGTTTGGATGAAATGACCTAATAGTGTTCATTGTTTTACCTTATTTTTAAATCTGTAATTTTAACCCCATTAGTTCATCCACAAAGATAGAATTCTTAATTGTATTGGCTCTTGATATATAAGTTCCATTTGAACAGCAGAATTATTTAAGAATAATGATATTGATGTTGTAAAGAGTAAACTCTAAATGAATAACTAAAAAATCATCAACAAATTAATGGGGTAAGGGTTAAATAAAACCAAATACTAATTTTTATAGATTTAATTATATGAGAAAGCAGAAAAGAGCAAGCAAAACTAGGCACATTCCTTGCTAGAAAATTTTCTTTTTTTTAAAGAAGTGTTATTAAAAAAGAGAATTACTCAGCCCTGGCTGGTGTGACTCAGTGGACTGAGTGCCAGCCTGCAAACCAAAGGGCTGCTGGTTCAATTCCCATTCAGGGCATATGCCTGGGTTTGGGGCCAAATCCCCAGTAGGAGGCTTATGAGAGGCAACCACACACTGATGCTTCTCTCCCTCTATTTCTTTCTCCCTTCATCTCTCTAAAAATAAGTAAATAAAATCTTTAAGAAAATAAAAAATGAAATTAAAAAATAAAATAAAGATAAAAAAGAATCATTCATATATGAAGTTCCAGAGAGATGCCTGAAAAAGTGAATAAATTTGCCCTGGCTGGTGTAGCTCAGTGGCTTGAGCATGGACTGCGAACCAAAGGGTCACCAGTTCGATTCCTGGTTGGGGCACATGCCTGGGTTGCGGACTAGGCCCTGAGTATGGGGTGTGCAAGAGGCAACCACCCATTGATGTTTCTCTCCCTCTCTTTCTCCCCTTTCCCCACTCTCTAGAAGTAAATAAATAAAATCTTAAAGAAAAAAATTCATTAAGACAAAAAACAAAAAAACTTGGGCATTTAAAAAAAAGTGAATAAATTTGCCACTTACTGGACTTCCTTTTAGGGTTTAAAATAAAAAAAAATTCAAGGAAGGAAGGAAAGAGGGAAGGAATAAAGAGAAGAAGGGAAAGAAGAGATGAGGAAAGTAGTGAAAAAGAAAGAAGTGGAAAACCATAATTTTTATATAGAACTTCCTTTCCCCAAATACTACAAGTAATAATTGTTTGTATGCTTATTTTTTTCTTTGACTTTGGTTTTTCTTTACCTGCAACAATTATTCCCAAAACATTGTATTATTATAGTACCAAACAAAATGAAATATTAAAATTTTATTTCTATTCGTAGTATGGGAAAATAACATTCCTTAAACTTTTATTCAATTAGTGAACTACTTTTCATTGCTTGGGACAGTGGGGGGTGTTGCTGCATCTGTTTATTTGGGGATCCAGCCTTTAAAATAAGAAGAGATCAAGTTGGGGTTTCAGCCAAGCAACTGATCAAATGAAAATTCCCCTCTCTCCCTAATGTCTATTTCAGCCAATTACTATGTTATTGTGCTATTATTTATCCTATACTTTATTTAATTCCTCAAATATCAGGGCTGCTTTTCTTGTTGGCTTGGCGTCTCCCAGCTGTTTGCATCTTTGACATGGTGCAATTGATGGAGTTGGTGGATTACCTCTCCGTGTCTCTTGTCCCTCCAGTCCCTCCCCATCCTACCTAACTTTCTCCGGGCTTTCTTTTTTCTGCTTCATCCGAGCCTGATGAACAGTTGAAATTTGATTTGTGCTTCATAAACTGTATAATTTGGGAGCAGGCCCTTAAGTTCTTCTGAATATTTTTGGTGGTCAGGCATAAGGAAAGAGAATGTCCATTTAAACTTCATAAAATGAAATGCTATGCTTATTTGAGAACATCATATTTTCTTCAGAACACTTTTTATTTTGTTAAAAAAGTTTTCCTCTTAATGCCAACCCTTTTTTTCCTTCCCTAGTTGTTTGTATTTTAATGGCATTTCTTACTAAATTTATCCTCTGTGATTACATGCATGAGTTACCATAGATTTGGTTAATTTGTTTTGCCAGTGAAATTAACTCACCACTAGGTTCTGAATCTAAATTATTTGAGACAAGATTTAAATACAGTATACATAGCCAATAAGTACATTAATTAATAAGCAGGGTTTACTGTATGTATGTGTCATTTCACAAACATATAGGTGTCCATTAGAGGTTTTTAACATTTTTTTGAAATGTTTAATGTAATCGAAATTCACATGAAATGTCCCATGCAGTACAGACACTCTATATGAAATGTGTATCTGTATATATCTGAGAATGTAGTAAAGTCAGTTGTATTTTGTCCTGATATTGTATAAGCCATACACATACCAAGATAATCTTATACTTGTTATATCCCTTCCTCTTGCATGCTCATTAATCACTGAGCACTAACAACACATTTTTTTGTCATGGTACAACAAAAATTCTGGCTCTGACTCTTGTTCTGGCTCATTTACATTGGCCTGCCTGTCAGTTCAAAGCTTCAGGGAATTAATATCGTGAGATTAAAAAGTGAAGCCCCTTATACATCCCATCTTATAAACTTGTGGTTAGTTTTTTTTCAGTGGGGGGAAATTAAGCCTTCAAAGGGCAAGGGGAATAAAACGTTCCTGACCAAGATCTCCCTTTCCCTTTTTCTCTCCCTTTCCTGAATAATGGGAGCCCCAGACTTTCTCCCACAATGTCCTAGGTCCCAGTGAAATGTTAATTTCTAAGAAGCTGTCCTGTGGGATGTGTGGCGGAGCTGTGATGTGCTGCCTGGTGATTTTGGATGCTATTTTTCTTCAGTTCACCTTTGATTTGCACTCTTATCCATTAGAGAATAAGAGCCTGTAGAAACACCTCAATAATCCATTTTTTTTAAAGTAGAAAAGGAACATTTTCTACAGCCATCTGGTTTCTATGTAAATGGACGCGGTGGCTGTGGAGCCTTCCAAATCCCAGTACGCATCACACGTCCTCACTGACTCTTTTCTGGTGAATCAGATGAAGAATCAAAAGCCTTTTTGAGGATTACAGAAAAAGAGTCCCACATGTGTTGGTGTGTGCATGCATAGGCAATTTATTTCAGAGAAAAGTTTCACTAAACTCAAATGAAAATAATCTAAACATGCTTTTAAAAGATTAAAATAAAAGAAGATGAATTTGGCAAGCCCTTTGAATTTTTATAGTAGGGTCAACTTATGTGGTTCATCCTATGTATTTTGAGATCAATCTTAAGTGGGACTTAAGATAAATGACGTTGTTAAGGGCTCTGTCATCTTCCAGGGCGTCATGACACTTGTAAAACTATATGAAACACTTGCAGTGAAGCTATTCCTGCCTTCTATGATCATTTACCATGTTATTTTTGTAGATCGATTCTGTCTTCAAGTTTTTATTACATAAACCCTTTTACCACCTTTTCATGGGGATGCTAGTCAATATGTTTATGGCTGTGTATATTTTACAAGTATTTTTATGTACAATATTAGATTTCATATTCAAAGCTACTCTATTAGGTAGGCATGATGGCTGTTGCCAATTTTTAGGAGAGGAGAGGTACAGAGAGGTTCCAACCCATACGATCAGTAAGCGGTGAAGTTGAGAGCTTGGAGTCCCAAGTATGTTTAGATGGCCTTCCCTTTTTATTGACTGTGTGATCAATGACAACGGGCTTAACCTTTGTTAGACTCATGCTTCTCATCTGCAAAATGGAACTAATTCTTGGTGGTAGTGGTAGAGGATTAAATGTAATATGTATTTAGGATATTTGTTTACTGCCTGGAATATAATAAACATGAAAAGTGACAGGAATGATAGGGTTGTCATTAATAGCAGGAGTAGAGGCAGAAGGATTAATATTTGTGAGGGCATCACAATCAACATCATTATCTAAAACTTATCTATACTTTAGGCATACATATATAGGTTACTAAGCATCACAGTTGCCAATTTTGGCTACGTTACTTATGTATGTAGGCATAGGTATATGCAGTGATATAAATTTTGGATATATACATATATGTAAAAGATGAAATAAAAGCTTCTTAATGTGAGTTCAGTAAAATGTTATTTACAATGGAATATATTACTTCAATGAAAATGTTATTTGGGTAATATAAATTCTCTATTCTATAGATTATAGTTATTTTGTTATTTTGATAAAAGTCAAAATCAAGAGTCAAAATCAAGAGCAAAAATGTCCAAGACATTATAAAACTAAGAAAGAAAATTTATTTTTGCTCAGCCATTTCAGGAATTTTTTATGGAATCAGGTACTTTGGTATTTTCATGGAATCTGAGGTTGGGAGAGTTGTAGGCATCAATTCGTTAAGGTTGTTATTTAGTCTTTTAGACACAGAATTATAAAAATATTTAATATTCAATGATTTGTTTTTTTCTAGTTCTGTGTAAGTGCTCACTTTTTTTTTAAAATTCAGAGGCTGGTAGTGGGTGTTACTGCACCCCCCCAAATAATGGTTAAGGGATCTCCCAGCGGATTCTTTCCTCTGCTTGCAATGCCTTTCAGCCATCTTTGTTTGCTTGATTCCTAATCACCTTAAAAGTTCCACCTACCCATCCATTATTTAATAAGTATCTTAAACTCCTAAATAGATTTAGCTATTCCTTTTTTTTGACATACATAAAAGTTTGCGAATACTTTCTGTACTGACACTGGTCATGCTCTGTGGTGATTTTTTTGCTTATTCTTCTCCCTCTCTGATTGGTTCTTGTGGCTAGACATATTTTGGGTAGACTCAGCCCATTGTCTGGTGTATAGAACATGGAATAAAAATGTGTATGGAATGCGTGACTAGAATAGCACCGTAACAGTTTTTCCTGTATCCAGAATTTTCAGAATTCTAATTCAAAATTTCAATTCAATTTTCCCCTTATAATATTGCAATAGAACTCCTCTTAGTCTCTCATTTATTTACAAAAGACTAGGGGGAAGGCTAGGCTACAGAATCCAACAACTTTATGAACAAGACTGGCTTGTGAGGCTAAACATAAACTGGAGACGGAGAAGTTAGATGGCTTAAGGTGATGGAATTCCAAGAGCTCCCAGAACTGAGGTATTTTCTTAGTGCTCCAGAGAGGTGTGTAAATGATTCACTCCTGCCAATAACCAAATAGGTGCTTGCCCATGCTCCACCTAGTCCAGGTTTTGAATGTAAAAATATTCCAAGTATTTTGAGGTATTAGCTGGAGTTCATTGACACTGTATAATTGGAATTGAATTTGGAACACATTCAGAGGTTATTTTATTTTTCCACACTTTATGTGAACTCTACAATGTGGATAGAAGGTATTGAAACATGAATGCTATTATATTTTACATATTGAAACTCACGAGTATTTCTGAAATATCTTAAGAAACAAGTGTTTTTTGTAAAACTGGAGATAGAATTATCTGAGGGAAATCATCGCAGTTGCATGTGCAAGGATGGATGGACATACTATGTTAGAACCTTGTTCACTGTGATTTTGCACAGTGCATTGAGCGATGTTGAACATATCGTAATGAAACAGAACATCGTGTGTTGCAACATAACATTATTAAACCATTCATTACTCCTTTTTGCCTATATTCACAGTCTTTGTGGCTACCCCAAGGAGATAGGTGGTCCCAGGCTGGTTCAGTGACCCTATGACACCATTAATGACCCAAGTTTTTTCAGTCTTCCTGCCTTGTCAACCATGGTTGGTGACTTTCTCCTGAAAGTTTTCTTAGGGTCACAATATTGCCACTAGAGCACCGGCTCTCCCATCTCGGGAACATTTAGGAAAAAAGAAGTAGGAAAAGGCCAAAACCTTACATCACCTTTGTTGGAAGCCCCTCATCACCTTTTTCTACTCACATTTCATTAATCAGATTTTAATTTCGGATTTTAATGGCCATCCAGATCTCAAAACATCACTTTTTGGGTGGGTATACTGCTGCTCTCCTTAAGACAAGAAAGAAAGGAAACTAGCAGTCTGTGTAATAAAACACTGGGGAAGATTAAAATGAGTTCACCAGTAGAATTACACATTCCCGCATATCATGTTAAGTGCAAATTTCTACCAGAGGTCTACGAGAGTTCTTCCTAAGAAGATGGATAGAATGCTGTGACAGACAATTTCCCTGGCTCTCTGGTTATGAAACTGTAATGAATATAAAGTATAAGTAGGCATGGAGGAAAGTAAGAAATGGAGGGATTTCCTTTGTATCTTGAAGTTCTCTAAGACAGGAAATCACTCAGTGAATGCTAAGATTATAAGCAAGTCCATCCATTTGACTGTAAATGGCATGAAGGTCCGGTTTGAATCTCACTTCTTTATCACTGTCTTCAGTTCCCAACAAAGAATTTGGCACTGGGCACACTGTCAGTGACTGTTCGTATTTTGGGGTGAGGACAGAGATAGAGGTTTTGGTCCAAGGTGGTGCTGAATTTATCAGCTTAAGCAATTCTTCTTTCACTAGGTAGTTCCTTCTCATATTTTCCAAAAGGCAGTGTTTGTAAGTTGTATCTAAGATTAGTATCTAAGGTCCATATAATGCCCCACTGAAACTTCTCTCAAAGGTGGCAAACAAAAAGCCACAGAAATGTTTTGTTTTGTATCAATAGTATTGAGTTCATGGCCAGCGTTTAATAATTAGGACGTGTCACAGACAAAGTCTGGATTCTGGCTAGATTTAAAATGGTAAAGATGCTGCCACATTGGGCACATGTGGCCAAGGCAACGCTCAGGGCCTCTCACCACGCACAGCACATTCTCCATGCAGCCCGCGTCAATCATCCCCCTAACCCGCCTGGCATCTGAGGACATCTGTTTTTTGGCCCCTGCTCAAGGCCACAGATACTACCTATTTGTGCAGGCAGATGCTTTGTTCACTACTTAGGGTTCAGCTTGTACACCTAATTTTTATTTCATGTGATCCTCTTTCTTATCAGGTCGGGTTCTGTTTGATTCATGTAACACACCAAAAAAGCTTACAAAATGAAAGTGTCATAGAAAAATGTTTACCTTACTCTCACTGAGCAACTGAATGTAACACATGGTATAACTTTTGGGCTGGCTGACTGATGGGCTTCCAGTATTTTTGAAATCACTAGAAGGTAATGATGCCTTCTTTCAGAAAATCACTTCTAATAAAATAATTCTTCAATTCTAAAGAGGGTTTGGGTTTCTCTAACATAAAAAAAATAAATTTCTCAAAAAGAGAACCCATGTATATACTCATCCATATGTTCACATATTGATGTTAAAGAACATTTTTTTCACCTGGGAATGGGTGGAGTCCCCAGAAGGGGACTCGTTGAGAACCTCGGGATGTTAAAGAGCTAACAGTATCCACCAGCAGCTTCAATCAGCATTTCAAGTAGTAAGGGGCCTTGTTCTAAAGTCACACAAGTAGATGTGAATGACCTTAAGTCTAGTGTTTTACTAACAGGGTTAAATAATGTGTTCCATGAAATATTTTAAAAACTCAAGTGATCATGGTCCCAGGCATGAGGTACAACAGTCTTGTGCCCTATGGGTGGAGAGCAGGAGATGGCACCTGAGTTCTGCTACATTGAACTTGGGAGCTGGATTCCTTACTCCTAGCATTTTCTTTATTTTTTTAAAATTTATTTTTATTGTAATTTTCCATTACCATTTATCCCCCTCTTGCCAGCAATCACCACCCTGTTGTCCATATCCACAAGTCCTTTTTCCTTTTTGCTCAATCCCTCCGCCCCCTAACCCACCCCCCACCAGAGCATTTAGCAAGTGAGCGCCTCCTTACAGCTGCCACATCCGCTTTCTCTACACTGAATTCACGTTGCATTCAGCACTCTCGTAATTTTCATTCCAACACACTCTACTTCCATAGACATTGGTGAAACGCCTATCAAATTGAAGTATATTTTCACAAACTAATAACTTCCTTTTCTGTAATAGAATGTTTTAAAACACTTATATGGTACTGAATAATTTAGTTCAGTTATATGATGACAAGACTAAACAAACTTTCTCGAGAGTTCTGAGTTTTTCATTTCATTACTTAGCTCTGAGCAAGCAAATAGAGATGAGCTATGAAATTTTAAGACTCTGCCTTGAAACATGATCTAGTTGACTTATAAAATTTGAGATGTTGACAAAATGTGCAGTCAATAATCAAGTAAATGCAGTTACTTCATTTTATGTCAACAAAGAAGGTGAAAAGTGCAACTTAACTGGCTTGGTAAGATTGGAAGGAGGGGCTGGGAACGTACAAGAGACAACAAAGAGATAGTTGGTAAGATTTAGTGGCTTGCTTCAGCAGGGGTGGTGAGAAGGCAGTGTGACAAAGTTCAGTCGGGTCAAACAAAGTGCAGAAACTTCCTCATAGACACTGAAGGGAGGTCGTGGCATGGGCAGAAAAATGTTCCCGTGTTGTAATCTAGAGACAGTTAATATGATAGTTGATGTGCTGTTGCTGCCTAATCCTGCTGTTCCTTTTGATCCAGGAAGTAGAGAAATCACCTTATCTCTCATGTACCAGGATGATATAATTAAAGTAGGACATGTTTTTGAAGTAAGGTATTTAAGGGCTTCAAAGAAGGTGTAGAGTATATAGGATCAGTGCATGTCTACTTCTCAAAGGCTGTTATGAGGACACATTTATTTAGAAAAGACATCCTTTTGAAAGAAGGACTGCCTCGATAATGATAAATCGTGTATTTAATGTCTATTGCATTATATACATTGCCTAAGATATACGCAGTTTACTCCCTGACCTAGCTAGATCTTGGCAAAAATGTGAGTCAAATCTTTTATGCTTTTTTAAAAACTTCTATGGAAGATATCATCCAATTGGCAAAAAGATATACAATTTTCATTATGTCTCCAAATTAAGCTATATCAGCACAATACCATAAATGTAATGAAGTAAATAATTTTTCTTTTGCGAGGTAGAGCATTTGTTTCAGATGAGCTGATGTCTATGATTTTGCATATGGGGCTATTTGGCACGCCTTTTGTTTCTGACCCTATAGTTGACCTTGGAAGTGGCTTTAACCATGATGGATGTACCCAAAGATTTATTTTTGTCATCTAAGAGTTGAGTCTTAGGCTATTGGGAGCATAAAAACCGCTTATTAAAAGTAGGCTTGGCAAACCTTTGCTTTCAAATAATCTTCCAGAAGCTCATCTAATTTTGCTAATTAGCAGGAGATAAAATATACCCACATTGTCCTTTACAATGACTTGAACTCTCTGCCCTTCCTTGATGATAATAGTATTAAATACATGTGTACTTATTGCATTGAATATTAATTAGCATGAACTGAGAAGAAAAGATTTTGTTACACACCGATAACACTTTCATGAAATTAATGTTTAATTCCACGTAAGTACTTTAATGCTCCTTCTGAGCTGGTACAAATAACAAAGGTAACATGATTTTAATATGCTGATCTACAAAAAAAGTTTAAATAAACTCTGATTAGTGAAGTCTGATTTTAATAAATAATTCAAGAATGAAAGAACTGTCATTTCTGTGGGAAGCAAAGGGAGACCATTCAACTGGTAGTGACCTTGTCACTGAAAATTAAGTTCTTTCTCCGAATCTAAAAATCAAAGCTTAAAAGGCCACTCTCGCCTTAATATTTCATTAACTTTTCGAAATGAAATACCTATTGATTAGATTTTCTTTCAGATAATAAATTCTACATGTCTACTCTGTCACTTCAATTACTGTATTTACTTGTACACAAGGAAAATGTTTTTACATCTGAAATTAATATACTTTTTCAAAATAACATACCTTACAGGTTCAGACAGTATAGTATTTTTTTCTCTGAATAGACTATCGCCCCGTATTTTTAAGAGCACCTATTCTTTCTCTTCTAATGTTCTGCTTATGCTCTTCTCTACCCAGAGGGTTCTTTCCTCCCCTCTATAGGTCCTCAGCAAAATATTCGTCATTCAGAACATAGTTCAAGTGTTACCTCCAGCATGAGCCTCCCCAAGCTCTTTTTCCAAGGCATAATAATCTCTCCTCCTCCCCGGCTCCTCCAGCACAGTTAGCACACACCCTCGGTGTGTGCTATTGTTGTGCCGTGTTGCCTCAGCCCCTTAGCGGCCTCTAAGCCACTGCTGGCCCATCTTCCTCATATTTTCACCTCTAGTGCCTAGTCCAGGGGCGGGCAGGTAGGGTTGTTGAATTGAATTTAGTGTTACACATTTTGGAAGCCTCAGTGTTTACTATGACCCTTTGGTTTCTATTTCTGCTTTCTGGGAATCCATGCAACTTCAGGGATCTTTATCTTTTAATAGTTTACATAAAGTATCTCACATCTGGCAACTATCACTCCCAAACCCAATCATAAATAACATTCACAGTAGTTATTTTACTTTCTTTATTAAAGAGGAGCTGAAGGGAGCAGCAGGCTTTGTCAGCCAGCTTTGAGAAGGGAACTACAGGCTACTCAGATGTCAGAAGAGCGTATATGTCAGGTGCTACAGTGTGTTCAGTGTTCTTGAAGGACCCCAAACCAAGTTGTGTTGAACTCAGTTTTCCGTCTTTTCCAACAGTGTCTCGGTTCATAGTCAAAGCTTGTTGGTGTTAGAGTGTTATAAAGCAGAGTGTCTTGGGAGCTTTACACGCCCATCGGACATGTTTGTCTTAAACTATCCGATGGTGGTAAATTTATCCTCTAAAGGGGATGAATTTAATTATTAGATGCACCTTAAAAAGTGCTGGCGGGGGCTAGATTTTATTTTTCAGCCATTATTGCATGGCCCTTATTCAGTATTTCCGAGTCCTCTTGTGGAAAGCAGAGTTTGTAAACATTCACTTGGAATCTGGCTAGCAGAACAGTAACTCATTGGCCCAAAGATCATCCCACCCAGATTCCAGTGGTTGCTGGGAAAAGTCCAAGGGTTACTTCTATAAGGGAAACAAACTGGACCCTCCGTCGTGCTCCTGTTTTGTGGATGACCTGCTGCCCACGCTGTTAGTTTGGGGATATTTCTGTTCACCCCTGCCTAGATGCCCAGTAAAGACTTTTCACTGTTTATATAGGAATTCTCAAAGTCACGCCAGGTGGGAATCTATTATTCTGGGTTTAGTGTTCTGCTGCCTGGGATATACGAACTGTGTGTAGTGTGAAGTGCCGTAACCAACTGTAGGGGCCACCGTCTGCAAGGTCATTGGATCTGTACCGAGTGTGACTTGACTTTATCGGGATAAAGGAGTGGGCCAACAAGGTAAGAGGTGGTGGAGAAGAGGCAGTGGAAACCCCCCAGTAAAAAGTCCCCACAGCTGAATCTTCCAGTTGTCAGAGCAAGTTCTTCCTGGCAAACAGCCTTAGCAGAGTGAGTCTCGACCCACTGTCATTTCTCTTCCTGCACCAGGGGCGGGAAGGTCTTGGTTCTGAGTTTCTGTCGTGCTCCACAGTAAGAGAGAATCAGTGAAGAGGAAGACCTACCAGGGCAGAAGAAGCAGATCTCCACTGAGTTCCTTTTTTCCCACTCATTAGCTGTGACTTTGGCACTTTGCCCAAAGTCTCAGGTCAGTTTTCTCATTTGTCAAATAATAATTAAATGTAGCTTCTTCCCAGTGGGTTTCCCAATGAAGTTTCAAAAGTTATTGTCCATAAAAATACTTCAAAAACTGTAAAATATATATTTTTGATAAAGCAGATATTAAATATATACCACAGAGCATGGGCTTGAAATTTTTTAGCCACGAAAAGTGATTTTTTAAAAGGAAAAATGCCTATCTCCCTTGCTCATACTTTGGCGATCCCTATACCCTGGCTACTTGTGGGGTGGGTTACAGTAGACAGAGCATTAGTTACCGCACCAGACTATGCATAGTTTCCTCGCCTGTAAATTGGGAACAATAATACCCACCTCCCAGGGTTATTGTGAGGATGAAACAAAACAATTTCTGTATGTTCAGAACACTGTGGGAGTTCGCTGCACATTAGTTTCCGCACTCCTTCCCCATCCACCCCCAGGCTCTACTCTAGTGAAATAAAATCCTCCTTGTATAACTCAGGAAGCCCCAGGAACACATTCTTGCGAGCCTTGGAGGAAAGAAATACTTCCCCATGTCCTTTTGGAGAGAGCTGGTCTTTGGCTGGGCTGATGTCAGCTGTGCTCCTGGCTGCCTTTTGGTCAAAAGACATTTCAGGGAGCTGAACAACAGCCAAGGAGACCTTTTTCCTATGCATGGGAAAGAAGACATTTTTTGTCCATCCTCCAAGTCCTCCCTGCACAGATGACTGTCAAAACCCACTGCTTTACTTATACGAATGCCAATGTACCCTGATTATTTGGCGAGTGACCATGCTGCTGTCAGTGAAGGAACAGCACATGGAGTATGAAAACAAGCTCCATTTTTATCATGCCTGTCACAACCGGGAGGCCACGGAACAAGGATGCATTGTCTGAAGCAAGGGCTGCAGAGGCAGCATGCAGGTCCTTTGGTGGCCTCCTAGGCAGAGGGACTGTGGCTGTATCTGGTAAACATGTTCTTTTACTGGAAGATGTCGGTCTTGTCATAAATTAATTCTGGGTTCACTATTGGGATCTTGACCTACTATTAGGTAATCTTTCCTGGTTTTTCTGTTTGTCGGTCTGTCCTCTAATTCATAGGCTCTCTGAATGTCCATGCACCTTCGTGATACAGAAAGATCCAGCAGCTATGTGACAAAAGGCAATCCCACATTTGCTGGTGGGTTTCTAATGACTTCATATTTCAGTGGGGGAAGACAGGGGGGAAAGAGGTGATTTACTGAGCATTGGTCTGAACTCCTCACCAGTTATTTCTGAGGTCAAGGTGGATCCCAGGGACAGTGGCTCTTCCTGCCTTGGTTGCAAATGTGTGTGTGTGTGTGTGTGTGTGTGTGTGTGTGTGTGTGTGAATTCATTTGATGACTCTGCATGTCCTGAGCCTATCCAGTTGGATGCAGGGTACTGTAAGTTTTTCATGTAGAACCATTTCTTTTTTCTTAAAACATGATCAATCTATCATTGTACAAGCTTCCTGATGAAGGAATCCAGTATCCTCTGCCTTTAAAAGCCATTCATTGACATTAACTTTTTTAAAGTTTTTTTTTCTATGATGGTGAAACACTCTTTTAGAAAGAGTTAAGCATGTGATACTTCACTTATCATAGAGGGGATTTTATCAAGTTCCATTGATTTCACCCTGGTGAGTTGTGGTCAGCTTGAGAGAAAGAGCTTTCAAGTGATTTTGAATGAGGAAGCACCTTACACCTTGAACTTGTTGAGGGATTAGTGTAGTGAGTGGCCACGGGGACAGATGGACATGGGAAATAAAGGAGTATACAAAAGACACAGCCCTAGACCCTCCTTCTCAATGTAAGATAAGATTGGGTGTTAGCCTTCCCATCTAATCCCCACTCCTGTCACACAGGGGTTATCTTTACACCTCTGCTGGCAAGTTTCATCACATCCCGATAGAGGGTGGAGAAGAAAAATATGTAGGCCCGGAAAACACAGTCGGGCTATAAACGCTCTCAGCACCTCCTGAGAGGAAGCACTAAGAGACCTGGCTAATCCTTCTGCAAATTCTAAGTGTCATCTTGTACTGTCAGAAGGTCAAGGGTCTTCGTATAGCTTAGAAATAAATGATTGTGCTTATAGGGGGGTTTCACGTGTGGCAAGATCCGTACTGTTTTGTTGGATCATGTGAAGAAAGTTGAAGATTTTTGGAGGAACTGGTTCTCAATAATCCCAGCTCTGGCAGGACAGGCTTGGAAGTTGGAAAAATTCTTCAGCGTCTCCATTTTCTACAAAAAGAAATCTAATTTCATTACTTTGGTACTGAATTAAGATAGCAGCTATTAGGAGAGTATTTACTCTTTCCTTCCAACTCTGTTCTGCCATCTCTTCCTCTAGCCTCATACCTCCTGTTCTAATAACACTCACCTCCTCTTTGTATCTCAATAAAATGTGTCCCACGCCTTCCCTCGACCACCCTCCACCAAGCCACATAGAGACCCATTCCATCATCCTAAAAAATTATTGCTGCACTCGCCAAGGCATATTTTCTGATCAGACTAAACCCATGAAACCAGATTTAAACTCTTCTTTTATATTCAATAATACTTACTCTACTTATTATTTTATGGCTTATTTTAATTTAGTGGTTTATGAATTTCATCTCCAACAACTTTACTTCCTGAGCATAGAACCCACAGATGGTGCATTTTCTCAATGGCTCAGGTCTAAGGCGACTCACTGTTTGTCAGTGGTCTCTGCAGACTTCTCACCAAAATACCTGTCAGATTGTTTGTGAGATTAATAAAAATATTTAAATATGTGTTTATGTTCTGTATTCTCTTTATTTATGTTTTTATTTATATATATTATTACATATAACCTTACATATAATTTCTGATTTTAGGCTTCTCATCAAATTACTTGTCATGGTATTTATACAGTAAGTAAAAACATTGTTCTATAGAACATAAATATATATATTTAAAATATTTTTAATAATTTTATCAACAACCTGACCAATAACTTGATGTAAATTTATGGCTGTGAGGCACGAAGTAACTTACCAGAAAATGGCCCTGCTGGGTCATTGCGAGGGGACTCGACAACGGGCCTGTGCTTTAACGCTGGTGTCTTTTCTGTTGGCCTGTCCAGCCCTGCCCAGGTAGGGATGCGGGCCCTTGGCTGAGATTCCACAGATATTCACTGAGCCTGCTTTCTATCTGTGCCACTGGGGGATGTGCAGGCTGCGGAGAGACGTGCAGATCTAGAGAGTCTGGAAAGGGGGATGTGCTCACAAAAGGACGGCTATTTTTCCATGTCTCCATCAGAATTTCTGAAGCATTTTTAGCCTATGTCTTCTTTTCTTTTAAATTAGTTATGTATTCAGTTTTCCTGAAGTCTATTTTTTTTCCTAATAGACAACAATGAATTTTCTCTCTAAAATACATCATGAAAACATGTCCTGTGAAAAGTAACATACTTTAGGAAACAGTATCTTGGTGAATCCCAATTTTTACTCAATTACAGTTTATGGTCAACATTATTCTGTACTAGTTTCAGATGAACAACAGAGTAGTTAGAAAATCATGTACTTTACAGAGTGGTCCCCCCCATGCTTCAAGCACCCACCTGGTACGTACTTATCATGATGTTATGGACTATAGTCCCTATCCTGTAATCTTGCAAAAACAAAAACTAAAGAAAATAACTTCCTTCAATATCCAAATAAATACATAAGCAGTAAAGAAAGGAAGAAAATACACGAATTATAATATTGACTATACTTTTCAAACTATAAGTTGCACAGAGAAATTCTTGGACATTTTCTCAAAAGTAAATACCACGTGTTGTTCTGCTGCTGGATAATCCCATGCTCCCCCCCCCCCCCCACTGTGCAAAATCAGTGCACTCAACTCTGAGTTCTCTGAGAATGGGGGTTGCAGCTGGCTTTTGATTTGTGTCTGGCATGTGGGAAACGGTCAATGTTTTTATTCCTCTCTTACCCCTACCAACTATGCTTCTACTCAGATCCCACACTTTCCTCCTTTCTCAGGATCTCGCTCCACCCCTTTTCTTCCCCTCCGTATATCTTCAGCGTCTCCCTTTACCCTTAGGATCACTGGACTCTCTGGTTGGGCTGCGACAGTTCCAGTTTACTCCTATTGTCCCAGCATAATTATTAATAGCATCTACTTTCACTCTCAAAAATGTCTGGTTTGGGTGATAAATTATGTGGTCTCCCTATTTATATCTGGCCTTGAACTTCAGCCATGCAAATGCTCAGACTCTCCCATCCTAAAGACACACAGCAGACACACACATTCCAGAATGCATGCCCAACCCCATGTTTCTCTGTCCTGCATTTCACAGTCACACTTCTTGGAGGTATCGTCCAGATCCATTTCTTCCATTTCCTTATGCACCGTTATTCCTCTACACACCATTGTCATCTTTACTGCGCTTCTGAACATGCTCTGGTGAAGGTCACTCAGTGACCTCCTACTTGGAAAATCCTTTCAACATGTGAAGGGTTCTGGTTTGGTGATTTACAAGCCCCCCCACCCCCGTCCTAATATGATGTACTTTTGAAATAGTCTTTGACCCTCATCTTTTTAAAAAATTTCTTTTTTTTCACTTTCAAAAAAAAGATTTTATTTATTTATCTTTAGAGGGGAAGGGAAGGAGAGAGGGAGAGAAATATCAATGTATGGTTGCTTTTGGTGTGTCCCCTGCCGGGAACTGGCCTGCAACCCAGGCATGTGCCCTGACTGGGAATTGAACTGTGATCCTTTGGTTCCCAGGTCCCGCGCTCAATCCACTGAGCTACACCAGCCAGGGCTTAAAATTTTTCTTTTTCTTTTTGATTGATTTCAGAGTGCAGAAGGGAGAGAGAGAGGGAGGGAGGGGGAGAGAGATTTGTTGCGCTACTTATTTATGCATTCATTAGTTGATTCTCTTATGAGCCCTGACCGGATCAAACCCTCAACCTTGGCTTATCAGGATGATGCTCTAACCAACTGAGCTGCCTGGCCAGTGCCCTCTCATCTTTTTAACCAAGACAGTTAATTGTTGAGGTTCTATGGCCCCTGCAGTCACATTTGCACTATACCATTCTACTTCCCCTTCTCCCAAGCAAATGTTAATGTCCATTTTCATATGACCGTTTTGTGGCATGTCCTGAAGACTGGTGAGCTGATATTTTAAAAATACACAGATTCTGAGAACTAGGCCCGCTAAGGGTCAGGCATTGTCCGGTAGAGTGTGCCTGGTAGTAGTGACAGTTGTGATATTTAAACCAGGGATAAGGGAAGTGACTGTTGCTGTACGAGTAGCGAGTTTCTGGATTGCAGTAAAATAAACCAGGATTTTGTTTCTTGAAGTAATTACACTCTGGAGAGAGGAAAGAAGGATGGAGACAATTATGAGTGACCTTGCATCTCCGAGCTGTTCAGAACTTCTGGATCAGTGGCTGATGTTTTCATAGCCTTTTCAAGTGAAACCTTTCAGTGGAGTCTCAAGCCACAGACCACCAGTCGACAAAAGGAATTCTTTTTCCAGGATATCAACCTTCATTTGAGTGTCATATAATGATTATTATGTTAACAAGGAAATAAAAAAGGGCCAGCCACATATTCTAATGCTGTTTAACGTTTTGAAAACTTTGAATTTAAAAATTCTTAGCATCATTTAATTTTTTGAGATACTATATTTGAAGTGTTATCATTCCAGTGACTTGTTTTACTTGAGTGAAAGAATTGGTAGAGAATTTCTATAAAGAAAATAAAGCTTTTCTAACACCTTAAATTGGCAACATTATTGATATTACTCAAACATTTATCCCCAAGCTGAGGACCATAGTAAGTAAAGAGGACTGTTTAATAAATCTCTGTAAAGTCCTGGCATTGGAAAAAAGTTAACTTCTTTTTTGTACCCCTGAGATCATGCCCTTTTTAATCTAATTTATTAAATATTGAGACTGCTGATGCCATGAGAGTTCTAAGATAGACGGATATAAATGAGGGATAATGGGCAGGATTTTTTTTTTTACTGTTGAAACATGTAATAATGAAGACTTGATTAAAATTATATTTTTTCTAAGTGGAAAACGTTTGACATATGTGTATATGAAATGTCTGTGTGACATTTGTGCCCTGTGCCTTGTGATTTTAAGGGCCATGGACATAAAATAAAATCATCAGACTTTGTTGATGTGACTGTGTCAGCTCCACACGCATTTCACTAGTGAAATCAAAAGGTTTTGAGCTCATAGAGGCATCCTCGGAGACTGAATTTTTTTAAATAATGAGATTGTTTGGTATCTGGGTGTTTTGGCAGGCAGTCCGTGCACTTCGCCTTCCTGTTTTGGGCCATCACCTTTTTGCAAGATGTGACGGGTGGGTTAGCTCTTCTGTGTTGTTTTTGAGCTGTGTATTTACGTAGCAGCTTCATTCTCCGAGTAGTTGTTGAAAGAACAGAAGTGTGTAAATTATACAATACTAAACAGTAGAGCCATCCATGGCTTGAAGCCCAGACCCTGTCAAAAAAGTTTCTATTTCCTGGTCAGGCCTTAACTGTGAATTACAGAAGGATTAGCATTTCTCAATATAAATGTATTGTTTTTTTTTTAGTTCTAAAACTCTCATTAAGAAAAGCACAAGCTATTGTTGAATATGTTGGGAAAATAATTATTGACCAAAGAACAAGTGTCTTTAGTGTTAAACATTCAGGTTCATGTTTGATGTTCTCTGTGTTAGGCAGTTTAGGATATCTTGGGCTATACCTAATGATGACATATGTCTGTACCTGGGATCACAAATTGGTTTCAATCTTGTGCTCATTGTCATCTGTTGTTCATGGCTGCGTGGAGTAATGTGTGGAGAAGGAGTCTGAGGCTCTCTTCTGACTCTGTGAGAATTTGTTAAGATCACATCATAGTGATTGCTATTGATGCTGGAAGGACACAGGATGACATAAGGCCTTGAATTTGTTATTACTGATGTGTGCATATCCAGAAAAGTCTGTCCAAAGGCCTAAGATGCAAAGACACACAAGGCTTTTAGCTTTCGGATAACTTTCCTTCCAGACATCAGTAAGATGGCTGACTTCTTTTCTTTCATGTTCTCTCTCTCATAAGGAGGCAGGACATCTCTAGAAAAGGAGTCTGTCTGTGTACTTTGGTTTCCAACTTGTGAGCACAAATGTATTTTAAAAAGAATAAACAGATATCTCCAAATGAAGTGTCAAAAGAGCCAAACAGGACAGTGTGAGTCTTGGATGAGGGTCTGGGTTCCATCTGCTTCACATTCGGGTCCTTGGGGTCAGGGAGCACAGGGCTGATCCCCGCGGCTCCTCCTGTCTCCCTTCTCAGCTTTCCTCTGGACTTGGCCTGCGAAGGATGGGAGATGGGAGAAAGCCTTGTCGGCTGGCTCAGAGTCCACCCTGGCCTGCACATCCTAATGGCAGAAGCAGCATGGACAAAGAGGAGATGAGCCATCGGGGAAAGAAAATGGGTGGGTCTGAATCCGAGGCTCGGCAGCCCGTGCACTGTGTGTTTTGTTAAAACACCCAGGGTCTCAGTTTGTTCTTTTGTAAAATGAGGGTGATAATAGTTGTGAGGAATTGTAGGCATGCTAACCATAGGGGGCTCTGCCAGTGTTTCTCACACAGTGAGTGCTCTGTAAATATGGCCTGTCATTACTACTAAAATGTTCATCAGTAGTCAGAGGAAGGAAGGATTACTATAAATGATCCAGAATTCATCAGCTCGTATTCCTCCAATTTCTGAACTCCCCTAGTGCTTTGTAAGCAAGTCCTTCAACATCCTTCCTAGTTAGTGATCTTCTCTTTGCCCTTCCCTCTCGTTTCTGCCTCTGATGCTTCCTTTCCTTCGTCCCCATTTCCTCTTCCCTATTTCCCCCTCTGGCTCTGTTCTGTGCCCCTTTTCCCCCTTTCTGTTTCCTTTCCTTCCTTCATTCCATTTCCTTCTTGCATGTCTTTTCCTGTTCTCTCCTCATTTCTTCTGCTCACACTTTCCTATCAAAAGTACTTACGAGAAGTTTTAAGAGAATTTAAGTGAATGTAAAAAAATTGGAAAGCAGTAATTGTAACTTATGAAACAGTAATTTTTATTAATGGATTACTGTAAGAGTGTTGTATTGGAGTGGAGTACGGATGAAGGCACAACCTATGAACTCTGCATGTTATGTAAATTTCCTTTCTTTTTAAGCACACCTGGCCTCTAGAGATCAATGATTATGGATGAACTCATGGTTGAAACTTTATTCATTTATTCATCTACAAACAAGTGCTAACTATGTTGCAGGCACCATGTAGAAAGTTTGGGGGGAGATATCCACTGTGCAATGGGGTCAGTTCATGTTTAGCCTGCTTTAGTAGGTGATCAATAAAATAACTGTGGAAAGAGTGGCCAAAGAAGAGAAGCGACAGAGTGGGGCTGATCTGATGAGGAGGACAGGAATGAAGCAGCTCTGGACAGTCTAAGAAATTGTAGCTAAATATGTGTGGCAGATCACAGGGAATAAGAACTCAAAATAAAATGGGACTGGGTCATAAAGAACCTTATATTCCAAATTAGTTATGTTACCTTAGGATGCAGGAGCAACTGGACCCCCCAAATCTATGACAATAAAACAAAGTTTATTTCTGAATCAGACTATCCTGATTGGTTGTCCTGGCATGGTGGTCTTAACTAGTGTGGCCCATTATTTGTGAACATCTTTTGCATACATTCTCAACTCTCTTACTTTTCTACTGTCCAGTCTCAAACCCTGGTTAAATCCAACTCTCCACCTACTCTATGTCTACACCATTCCTAAAGAACTATTGTCTTAGTCCATTTGGGCTGCTATAACAAAATATTATTGACTGGGTAACTTATACACAACAGAAATGTATTGTTTACAGTTCTGGAGGCTGGTAAGTCCAAGTTCAAAGCACTAAAAGGTTCAGTGTCTAGTGAGAACCTGCTTCCTGGATCACAGATGGGCATCTTTTTCATGTGTCCTCCCAGGGAGGAAGGGCCAAGGAAGCTTTCTAGGGCCTCTTATAAGAGTGTATAAAAACCAAATACCATCACATTGGGGATTAGGCTCCGACGTATGAAACCCTCACTGTACCAACTATTGTATACCTTCTATGGTCCTTAACTTCCATACTTCCTCTCTTTCCCACTATCAGCCAATAGCCATATTTGTTATTTTACCGAGAAACTAGAATGTCTACATGCCACACCACGAAACTGACAACATCTCCTGTTACCTGTCACCTCTCGTTCTGTGCTCACTCCTCTCAGCCTTCTTATGTCCTTGCTCTAATGTAAGGTGAACTCCTTCCCTTGCACACTAGACCTCATTCTTTCCCTCACACTCTCATCAGTGGACATACTCCAGCAATTCTTTACTCTCTCTGCAGCACTGCCAGATTTTTTTCTCCTGTTTGATCATTTCCATCAGTGTATAAAGGCACTGTAAACCTTCGTCTTTAGAAACAAACCTCTCTTGATTCCACTTACCACTCCAGTCTTGCCTTATTTCTCTGCTCCTCTGTAGGGCAGCACGTGGTAATCTGCAGTTTCTCTTTCTTTTCTCGTGTCACCAAAGAAATTCTGTTGTTAAGGTCCTCAGTGCCAAATCCAATGATTGAGCCTCAGGATTCAAAATTTCAGTCACCTGAATTCCTGCCAACCATTTAATCCCACTTCTCTTCTTACTTTACTGGTTGGTCCTAAATGTCTTTTGCTTGTTCCTTGTTCTCTTTCTTTCTTCTTTTTTTAAAAATATTTTTATTTATTTATTTTTAGAGAGGGGAAGGGAGGAAGAAAGAGAGAGAGAGAAACATTAATATGTGGTTGCCTCTCATGTGGCACCCACTGGAGACCTGACCCACAACCTAGGCATGTGCCCTGACTGGGAATCGAACCTGAGACCCTTTGGTTTTGCAGCCCCCACTCAATCCACTAAGCTATGCCAGCCAGGGCCCCTTGTTCTCTTTCCTTACATATTGGAGCACCTGAGGCTCAGTACTTGGATCTTATCTCATTCCTGTCCATACACCTTCTCTGGGATAGTGAGCTCTTCCCAATCTCACAGCTTCCATACCAGCCCTGGCATGCTGACTCACAAATTTCTATCTTCATCTGAGACTTCTTTCTTTAACTTTAGCCTTGAAGATCCAACTTCCAAATGACATCTCCATGTGGATATCTAACAGGCATCTCGATATTAACTTGTCAAAAGCTGAACTCTTGATTTTTTCCTCCCTCCCTGAATCTGCTCCTTGTACACTCTTCCCCATTCTCTCAGGCGCTTGGGAAAGAGAAAAACAACCACCACCTTGGAAACATGAGTGGGGATCGTCCTTGTCTCTTCTCATCATCCTCTCACACCTACTTCTAATTCATCCTTACATCACATCAATTCATTTATTCAAAATAGATCTAGAATCCATTTGTTTCTTGCAACCTCTATTCTGATTTAATCATCACCATTTCAGACCTGATAAAGTCAATACATACTTAATCTGTCTCCTTATTTCCACCTTTTGTTGTCCTATAATCTGTTCTCCCGGTTGCAGCTAGGGTAACTGATTACAAAACTACATCAGTTCTCTCCTCTGCTCAAAAGTCTCCCGTGGCTTCTCAATTCACTCAGAGTAAATGCAAAGTCCCCACAATAGTCTATAAGGCCCCACCTGGTTTGGCCCCAGCTCCCCTCTGACCTAATCTCTTTCTGTCCCTACTTTTGTCTAGTCAGCCACAGTGGCCACCTTGCTTCTCAAAGTCTTCAAGTCGTTCCTACCTCTAGGCCTTTGAGTTTATTTACTTTTCTGGTGAACATTTTATCTTAAACTGTAGAATCAACTTCTCCTGAATCACAGGCTCTTTCTTTTTCCTTTCTTTTTCTTTTTAACCACCTGTGGAACTCATGATAAAGGTCATGAGCTTGCCTTTTGGTAAAGTACTTCTTGGAGCACGTTGCTCTCCATATCTGTCCAGTTCCCATTTTCAATTTAGGGAAATATAAATTGTGAAAAACAAAAGTCCAAAAAAAAAGTAAAATGTAAAAGAAACATTTTTTTCCTCTAAGGCTTTTGACTTGATCAAAAAGCCCAGGAACCAGATGAAGCCGTTTCCTGTATTATGTAAACTGTGTCTCGAGAAGAAATATGTTTGCACTGCACAGGAAAGCGTGGCATTGTCTCCAGCTCCATTTGACATTTCTTGCACTATGAAGCAACTGATATGTGCACTACATGCTAATCATTTGGGGAAGTGTTTCGATTTTGCTTAGATAGGTATAGTATTCAAATTTTAAGACAGCTATTCAAAACTAGGATATTTTCAGCTGTTTGTTTATTTTGAGAGAAAGCTCCATTTAAAGAAAGTCTAACTGTGATTGGATATTTTGAACCCTCCGTGGTCTTTGTATAAACTCACCAAGCTTTTCCCTTATTGTATCATAATACAAACCTTATTATTCATTTTCCTGACAAATATTTTCCTTTCCTAGGCAAAACTGGAAATTTACTTGTACTAACTGACATAACCAGATATACTTACTATGCAATGCACACAGCTCTTGAAGGTGCTTGATATATCCAAGGACTTAAATATTGTGATACTGTGATCACTTTTTTAAGAGTCGTGGGAAGAATAACTTTAGAATGCAATATAACAACCATTGCTACAGCATGTAACAAATTGTAACAAAGAGCAGCAGGGTTGGCAAGAAATGTAGTATCTGGTCTTCCATGGTTTTCATTTTTGGATATCCCTACATGCTGTACAACGTCTACTGCATGCAGGACCCTGGGATAAATAAAGGCTGCGGGTCCTATACGGAAGCATAGGCTCTGATCCTACTCTCAAGCATCTACAATCCTGTTAGGGAAACGAGCTTTGAGGAAAAGAATATAGCTATGTCTGTTGGAATTAAATAAAGAGCCCATTAAGATTGGAAAAGGGAACAAGTTATCTTGTGTGCATGCATGTGCATGCATAAATCATAAGTAACTAATGTGGAGGAGATTGTAGATCAGTCAGTCATTAACTGGTTGGGGAAAAGACAGTGAAACAACTGCACAAGAACAGAACAACTAATGCATGTTTCCAAACACGAGGACAGCAACAGACACACCCCCAAAACAGAGGTCACAGCAAAAATCCCTGTTAAGAAGTTCTTTAGACAATCACTAAGTGATCATAATGACTTTCCAGAATTAATGGGACTTTCCAAAGTGCTGATGGTAATTTTAAGGATTAATTTCTTTGATGACACAATTTCCTTTAAAATTATTAGGCTGAGATCCATGAAATTGCTATTCTGTGAGTCATAAAGGATTGAGTATCGTCAATTTTATATGATCAACATAACATAAGTGACTTGAGTGACTTGTGTGTTTTTCATATACATAGTGCTTAGTAGGTGCTTGGCTAATGTTTATGGAATGAATGTTGAATGTGTGTCAATATATGACATACAAAAAACTATGAATATTTTTCTAATAGAAATAACATGTCTTTGATCTCATAAAAATATAATATTATTGAGAAATTAATTGCAAAATTACCCAAGTGAGTCTTGTGTTTTGGTTATTTCTAGTAGCTACAGAAAGTCTCAGAGTACTGTAGGTATTGTTAGTTTTTCAATGAATGTAAAAAGCCCTCAGCTGTCCCTTGTTCGAAATGTCCTCTTCTCCTAGCCCTGATGTACAGCATTCTTGGATGTTTAGTTTTGCCTTCTGGTGCTCATAATGGCCGTTTCTATGGCTCTTTGTAGAACCACATAATACAGGGGGCTGCAGACATCACCAAGCTTACACCCTCACTTTGCAGGCCAGGGAACTGAGGCTCCAGATGAGTAGCTGACTTGGCCTCAGCTGAAGTCATATGCTAGCACAATGGGAGGCAAGACCTAAGTTCTGGACTCTAGGGTTGCTGCCTTATCCTTAATGTCATGAAGTTCTAACAAAAATTCACTATAGCTGTTCTGGTTCTGCTATCAGTGGCTGTAAGTGCCTAGGATAAGGTTAGAGACAGACATAGAAACAAGACCAATTTTAATATTTATTATAAAAATCATAAGAATCCTAATAATAAAAGAAAATATATTTTGTTTTCAGCTGACATCCTACGTAGTGGTGTCCAACCTGCGGCCTGCAGGCCTCATGCAGCCAGCCCAGCGTGGCTGTGGATGCAGCCCGACACAAAATTGTAAATTTACTTAAAACATTATGAGACCTCTTTGGGATTATGGGCCGCAATGTACGTAATGTGTGGCCCAAGACCACGCTGCTTCTTCCAGTGTGGCTGGTGCAAGACACCAAAAGATCGGACACCCCTGGCAGCCTTCTATTGCTCGATATATAATTATCATTGATTTGCAGATGAAGTTAATTCTTGGAAGATTGAACTGGAAAAGAAGTGAGAATATGATGGTATCAATGGTTTATGCTGCATTGTCAGTATTATTTAGTATATTTGAATGTGTTATCAAATTGTCTGATATTTTTAAGTTATATGTGATACATACTTTTATATTTTATTTCAAGATTACTTTAACATTTTTTGTGACTCAAACTTGCATATGCCATTCCAGCTCCTTAGTGTTTAATCAAAACAATGTGTCATTGCCTTGTTTAAGATACTGTTAGGCAGAATTCCTTTTATACTATCATTATTTTTTAGGTATTGCCTGTTTGTAGAGTACAGTTTCAGGGGAATTCCTTTGGTCGTCTTTACTGAGCATCAGCAGAAAATATTATTCTTGGCTTCTGTCCTGATTAACCCAGACATTTTAATGTGTGTTATGATGGGTTGTTTGATGGATAGTCACCTGTACCCTGTGATCAACTGAGACTTGGCCACTTGAGTTAAACCTCACTGGCTGAATGTCCTAATTTCCCATCTTTTGTTTGATTAATACTTCCTGTTGAGATCTGAAAGGGAAATGTCTGGAGTGTCCTTCAATGTACAGCTATGCTCAGGATGAGAAGGAAGACGTGTCTTTCTGGGGAGTGAATTCACAAGGTTGATCATAACAAGCTCATTCAGGACAAAGCCATCAGACACCTCCCCCTTTTAAAAGGAAAAAAAGAAATAAACACTTCATTCACACATAAAAGTGTTTTTTCCTAAATTTTTATTGACTTAATATCTTTATTTAGATTCAAAATGTAATACCATGTGCAAGAGTAAAGTAAAAGAAAATTCTTAAGCAACAAATGACAGAAGACTTTAGTTATAATGCATGGAGTTTTATATGCAGTGGCTTTAGATTAATAGATACATTGTTGAAAGCTGTCTGGTGAAAATATGTAATTCTTACTTGCCCTTTATTTTTGAAGAATAGATGGAATATTTGTTATGCCTAGAGTGGACCTGTCAATACTATGACATCCTTTTTTTTAAAGATTTTATTTATTTTTTAGAGAGAAGGAAAGGGAGGAAGAAAGAGAGGGAGAGAAGCATAGATGTGTGAGAGAGAAACGTCTATTGCTTGCCAGTCACACGCCCCCATTGGGAACCTGGCCCGTAACCCAGGTATGCTCCCCAGCCAGAAATCAAACCAGAGACCTTTCGGTTCCCAGGCCAGCGTTCAACCCTCTGAGCCACAGCAGCCAGGGCCCATGGCATTCTTTAACACAGAATGTTCTCAAGAACCCACCTTTTCACTTTTTTGGATGGGCGAAGGATTCATTTTATAGGTCAGTTTGTATAATGTGTTTCATTGCATCTGTAAATATAAATGTTTGGGTAACTTCTAATGATAGCATCAATGTGTACCCAGGTAGAAACTATTAATTAATTCACTTTATTTAACATGCATTAAGCCGTAAGATTGAGCCCCTCTTCTAAGTGACTAGGTGTAGCAGTGGCAGAAGGATAAACAAAGTGACCCAGCGCGTGTTCTCCTGGAGTTCATCATCGAGTGAAATAAAGGGTCAGGAAATGAACCCATAAATTGACACATAATTACAACTTGTGAGCAGCTTGCTGAATAAGCAACAGAGGAGTGTCTACTTTGCCAAGACGTGGCATTTGAGCAGAGATGGGGAACATACGGAAGAGAGGGGAGGAGTGCTCTAGCTAAGGTAGATGATGTGAGTAAATACTTGAGGCAGAAAAGAATGTGGTTAGTTCATGAAACTGAAGAAGGTCCGGGGAGTAGAGCCCAGAGAGGGAGGAGGAGCATGCGACCAAGTGAGAGTCGGGGAGGAGCAAGGTCCGATCCAGCTGGGCTCGGAGGTCAGGACAAGACGCCGGCATCGTGTTAAAATTGTAATGGAGCATAAGAACGAGGGAGCCGTGGCCGTCTGTCAGGGTGGGAAGACCTAGGTAGATGGGAAACAAGGATGGCAGGGGGGCTTTACCCTTTCTTTGGACACTCTCTATTTATTTAGAAATCTTTGAATGTGTTACCCCTCAGTAATTAAACATTTAAAATATTCTAATAGGAAGCCTTTCATAGTTTTAAGTCAGGATGTATGTTAACATGATTCTGCTTTTAAAAGGTTACTTTGGCTCCTGTGTGGAGAATAGAGCTGATGGGGCAAGATTAGGAGTGAACAACTGTAGCATATTCTGGAGAAGTGATGATGTGGCTGGGACTAAAGCAACAGCAGTAAACTGGAGAGATAAAGAAGGATTACGATTTGTTTGTGAGGGAGAAAGAAAAACCAAGGATTATGGGTAAGATGTCAAGGGTAAAGAAAGTGGATGGAAGCTAAGGTATTGTTTGATCAATGGAGCTGTGTCCCATGATACAGAATATCAGAAGAGAAACCAGTTTTGGGGGGATCTCAGAAATTGCACTTTATTCATAGTAATTGGAGTGTGGCTGTGAAATCCCACAGAGGTGCTATCAAGCTGCATGTGGGCATAGGAGCCTGCACGTAAGGAAGAGGTCTGGGCTAGGGGCATGAGTTTGGGAGCTATCAGTTTACATATGGTATTTAAAGCTTCTGGGTATATGGGACCTAGAGGGTGGGGAGGAGAAGGTACCAAAGGACTGAGCCCCAGGCCTTGCCCACATTCGAGGTTGAAAAGAAGAAGGCGTCCTCAAGGAAGACGGAGCTAGAAAGCCAGAGTGGCCCAAGGAAGGCTGGCACAGTGAGGTATCTCAGAGTCTGAGAGCATTTTGAGAGCAAGAATCAGAAATTCTAGTTCTAGTCGGATTTTGCCACTTTTTATTTCTAGTTTGGCTAAATCGTCTAATCTCTTGGAATTTTTCATTTTCATCTGTGAAATTCTTCTTGTCTGTCTCACAGCTCCAGATGGTCAATGTTGAAAAGGTGGATCAAATTAATATGTCTTACATGTTAATATACATACATGGTATATATCAATCTATAAAAATCCATTGTACTATACATATTATATAATATTGTACTATAATTATATGAAAGCAGATGATAGCATGAATTTCTTTATTACCTTGATAGTGCTTCACTTCAAACACTTGTGCATTAGTAACATAAAAAAATTAAATCAGAATTAGGTGACCAAGTAATACTGAATCAATCCATTTACTAGAGAGGAATGGAAGGGTAGCAATTTAACTAGATATATTTATAAAGGAGACATCTTTAACCAAACTGGAGTATATTATTTGAAATCAACATACATTTTTTATAACTTATCCATGTTAAGAACTAATACATGCTAGGTAGAGAGACGTCCCTAACATCTGTGGTTGATATAGGGTTAAAATGCTGAGTTAAGTCACTGGGAAGGGGAAGAAAAAAACAACCTTTACACACTTTGTTAAAACAAGAACAAAGAGCTCATGGAAAGTACCAGGTGTGACATGGAAAAGATAAGGAACAAACTCTTCTGTGTACATATCACTCTAAGATTATTTAATGACTCGAAAGATGACCTCCACGGAAAGGTGTGGCATGAAAGTGAGCATGAAACAGAACACTAATCATATATTTCAGCAACTCTGATTTCCAGTGGGCCGGGCCTTGGCGCTGACAGTCAACGTGTCCATTGTGAGACAGGTTTATTTCTTGCATAAGTTTACCATTTTCCTGGAAGCCCTGGTTACTGGCAGTGTACCCCCTGCCTCGTGCCCTCCATGTTTTTTTCTTTCATTCTCCCCCCGGCCTCTGCTCCACTGTGGGGCTCAGACAGCTGGTCCAGGACTCTGAAGTGCTTTGGGCTTTCTCGTGTTGTGATTTTCTTTCCAGCCCTCACAATTAGATAATCATTTATTAGTCCTTGCCTTGTAATTGAGATGCAAGTTATAATTCCACTTGGCTCTCGAGATGACTTGTTGCACCTACATTTTCTACCTCTCTATATCATGAGATTAAAGCAGTAAGTGAGCTCAAGTAATGTAATAAAATCTGGAATTAATTAACCACACTGAAGATGATTATATTATGAATTAAGTTGCTCCTTCCTAGAGCACACTGTAAATACCATAATAAATACATGTATAAAAATGCAGTTTTCAAGGAGTTTAATTTTCAAAAGAGCCTTCACTAATTCTATGAATATTTATTGAGTTCTATCAGTACCTATTGTATCTAACCTCATCCGTTCTGATTAGAACTGTGTTTCCTTTCACCGTAAGGTAAATTTATTGGTAAAAGAAGAGAGAAATCGTAAGGTCCCCTGCATAGGATATCACTGTAATAAATATTTAGTGAGCATCAACTATGCACCAGGGGCCCTAGCACAGTGTCTGGCACATTAAGAGGCTGGAAAGAGAGAGAACTATTTACAAAACCTAATGCTCAGATAGCATTTTAAGAGCCAAAATAGAGGAAAGTGTAAAGAGAGATAGGAACAGAAAAGATCACAGTCTGTGTGTAATCAGACAAATAACTAATAACTAAGGACTCTGAATTTCCAGTGCATTGAGTAGGGTGATGAGGAATGTTCTTGCCTGTGTTGCTTCAGGCATCCCGCCGCCTCCTTCTCTGTGTGGACCAGTAATGCTTATGTTTAGAATATAAGGAAAGTCTTTTGACTTCTGAGTAGCCCAGCAGCTTTCATCACCATCAATTCATAGTAGATCATTTATATACAATTCATATTTTTATAATTCTGTTACTTGTCAATTAGTTCCATCCAGAAGAGTAAAGTTGGAAGAACAGGTGTTCAGGACACAGAATAGTTTCTGTCTGTGTCTGTTTGGCTGCTTATACTTTCAAGAACAAAAGACAAAGCAAGTTGACACTAAAATTCCTTTTTATGTTAAAACCCCAACTGAATACATGAGTTTCAACCCCCAACTGGATAGACGAGGTAAAGAGATATATGAAAATAGCTTAACACAGAAAATTATCTTAAAACAATAAGGCTCTCACCAAGTGAGCAACAGGCTTGACCATTGCAAATATTTACTGAGCCAAATATTATACTGATTTTTTGATTCAATTGATTCATTGCAGGTGGGATGACTGGAAAATTCCTCCAAAACTTATCTCTTATGCTTCCACTTAGTAAACACAAAAGTAACTTCATTGCTTTGTAGTTGCTTGAGCTTAGCATTCATATTTTTTAAAAAGCAACTACAACTCTTGCAGCTGTTCCCAGGGCTCCGGGTGACCTCCTCCAGGTGGACAGTAGTGGGTGATCTTCCTCGTTAGAAGCTGGTCCTTTTCTTCCTGAGAACAGACTTTGTATTTGGCCTTTGGTAAATATACCAAGAGGAGAAAGAAGAAAATCCCCAAACCAAACTAAATCAATAAAATTATTTAGTAGGCCCTGACTGGTATGGATCAGTGGGCTGGGTGTCGTCCAGCAAACCAAAAGGTCACCGGTTCTATTCCCAGTCAGGACACGTGCCTGGGTGGCTGGCCAGGTCCGTGGTTGGGGGTGTGCTAAAGGCAACTGATCAATGTTTCTCTGGCACATCAATGTTCCTGCCTCTCTTTCTCTCTCACTTGCCATCTCTCTAAACATAAATAAATAAAATCTTTTAAAAAATGAAATTATTTAGTGGACTGGGGACATGGAAGTAAAATGGCAGAGAGAGAGGAGTATAAAACTTCCAATTCAATGGGTTTATCAGATTGGAAATAGGACATGACTCTGATTGTATGAAAAAAATGGTTAGACAAAATTAGGATTGCTGATTTACAGCCTGGCAGACGTGATGTTAAGAAAAGAAAAGAAAGAAGGGCATTTGAACATCTTAAAAGGGACAAATGTTTTTAGTTCCACACAGACCTTATCACTCCCTACTATCTTACAGCTGACTCTTCACATTTTTATCCTTCTCCCCAGCCACCGAGGTCCCAGAGGTGGCAACATCTGGTGTGATGACCTCTAACGTACCTTTCACTTCTAGTGTTTCCTGGTTCTGTAGGCTAGCCGCAGGATTAGCATGTAGTAAACATAAACATATGTTGAATACATGAGTGACTGTTGGTGGGAAAAATGTACAAATGCATACAAATATATCAGGAACAAGACAGGGATGCCCACTTTCACCATTCTTACTCAACATAGCACTGGAAGCCCTGGCCACAGCAATCAGAAAATAAGAAGAAATAAAAGACATCCAAACTGGAAAGGAAGAAGTGAAACTGTCATTATTTGAAGGTGACATGATACTGTCTGTAGAAAATCCTAAGACTCCATCAAAAAACTAATAGAGCTAATAAATTAATTTAATCAAGTAGCAGGATACAAAATTAATATTCAGACATTGGTTGCAGTATTGTAAACCAATAATGAGCTATCTGAAAGAGAAGCTATGAAAATGATTTCATTTACCATTACAACAAAAAAATAAGGTACCTAGGAATAAACTTAACTAAGGAGGTAAAAGACCTGTATTCAGGAAATTATAAAATACCGAGGAAAGAAACTGAAGAAGATACAAGTAAGTGGAAGCAGATGCCATGCTCATTAGATAGGAAGAATTTGCATCATTAAAATGTCCCAACTACCCAAAGTAATCTATAGGTTCAATGCAATTTCTATCAAAATGCCAATGGCATATATCACAGAACTAGAAATATATTCCAAAAATTTTTACAAAATGACAAAAACCTCTGAATAGTCTCAAGAATATTAAGAAAAAAGAACAAAGTTGGAGATGTCATGCTAGACATCAAAGTATACTACAAGACCATACCAATAAAAATGGCATGGTGCCGGCATAAAAACAGGCATATAGATCCATGGAATGGAATAGGGAGCTCAAAAACAAACCCAGGCCTTTATGGTCAGTTAATATTTGACAAAGGAGGCAAGGACATACAATGGGGTAAATGTCGTCTCTTTAATAAATGGTGTTGGGAAAATTGGACAGGTACATACAAAAATATAAACTAGACCACCAGCTTACACCATACACAAGAATACACTCAAAATGGATTAAAGATTGCAATGTAAGACTTGAAACCTTAAAAATTCTAGAAGAATACATAGGCAGTAAAATCTCAGATATTTTTGTAGCAATATTTTTTTCTGATCTATCTCTTTGCGCAAGGGAAACAAAAGAAAAAATAAATAAATAGGACTACATCAAACTAAAAAAACTGTGCAGCAAAGGAAACTATCAACAAAATGAAGAGACGACCCATTAAATAGGAGAACATGTTTGCCAATGATGTATCTGACAAGGGGTTACTATGAAAATTTTGTATACACCTCAAACAGCTCAACACCAAAAAGCCCAAATGATCCAATCAAAAATGGGCAAAGGACCTGAACAGACATTTCTCCAAAGAGGACATACAGATGGCCAATAGACATATGAAAAGATGCTCGAGGTCACTAATCATTAGAGAAATACAAATTAAAACCATAATGAGATACCACTTCACACTTGTCAGAATGGCTGTCATCCATACATCACCAAACAACAAGTGCTGGTGAGCATGTGGAGAAAAGAGCACCCTCGGACACTGCTGGCGGGAGTGTAGACTGGTGCAGCCACTGTGGGAAGCAGTAGGGAGTTACCTCAAAAAATTAAAAATGGAACTGCTGTGACCCAGCAGTTCCATTTCTGGTGTCCAGAAGTAATCAGAAACATTGATTTGAAAGACTAAATGCACCCCTATGTTCCTTGACTGCAGCATTGTTGATAACCAAATTCTGGAAGAAGCTCCAGTGCCCTTCAGCAGATGAGTGGATAAAAAGGCTGTGGTACATTTACACAATGGAATACTACTCAGCTGTAAAAGACAAGGAAGTCTTACCTTTTGCATTAGTATGGCTGGACCTAGAGGTATTATGCTAAGTGAAATAAGGCAGTCAGAGAAAGACAAATACCATATGATTTCACTTGTGTGTGGAATGTAATGAGTAAAGCAAACAAACAAAATAGAAACAGATTCATAGATACAGAGAACTGATTGACAGCTGCTGGGGAAGGGAGACTTGAGGCGTCAGGTGCAAAAAGTGAAGGAATTAAGCAGAAGAAAAAAGAAAACCCCATAGACAGACAGCAGTGCTGGGGTTACCAGAGAGAGGGGGCCTGGCGGGGCTAGAAGGGAAAGCGGGTAAACGACGGCACAAGGAGACCAGAGAACTGTGAGCGGTGAACACAGCACAAGGCACAGATGAAGTGGTACAGCACTGTATGCTTGAAACCCACCCGATTAAATGAAATGACAAAATGTTCATCTGGTTTAAATTAGTTTAGCCATTTATTCCATGAGTACAATGATCTAAAAATGGTGTCAGTGCGTGCCATTATATGGAGAGAAAGGAGTAGCAAGTGACCTTCCCGTCATCTGGGAAAGGGGGCAGTTAGACTTCTGGTGACACTACCGATCATTGACTTGGAATTTGTTGACTATAGGGAAATACTTTCTTTTTCCCAGGGTTTTGACTGGATATCCAAAGAACTGTCTTACCCATGCTCATAAGTATCCTGGTAGACATGTGTTCAGTTTAGCTTGCTGTTTATCAGCAAATTCCCCATTTGCTTCCTCATCCTCATCAGAGTAAGTTGTTCATTAGTCTGCTTGGTGTCATTAAGTAATCAAATTATGTTGTTTCGCTTGTGAATTGTTTAGGTGACCATTGTTTAAAAAAGTAATAATATGTGTAAGAGTACTTGAATATGCATCACTTCTCTTCGAGTAAGAAGTATTAAAGATGTAAAAATATGCTGAAAGAGACCACTCATTATATAGAGATTTTGGTCCTGTTTTAAAAAATAAAGTAAAAAAAGAGACACAAGGTCAGTTCAGTAGAATCTTGGTTGACTCTAAAATATTACATTTTAATATTCTTTCACAGCTTTTCCATTTGCCCCCCAAATTTGTGTACTCATTTTTTAATATTTAACAAATGCCCATAATATGCTAATTCTATGAATTCACCAGATTTCTTTTTCCTTCAGTTTAACAAAATGACGAAAAATGTACAAGCAAATCAGAAAGGCAGCATGAACAAACTGCAAGTCTCACCACGGGGGTGCAGCCACCAGGGTTTTCCTCAAGGCTGTGCTTTGCCGTGAGCCTGCACTGGCACTGTGTGGGGCTCCATCCCCGAGCACCGGTTGCCTCCTGTTAGCTAACATTATTCTCCATTTCACACAGGCCCTGGTGCATGGATTTCTCTCTTCTTTTCCTCTTGCCTCTCTTGAAGTTACAGATTTAGGTTCTACGTGTTCAAAGTCATCAGTTATTGTCAGAGTGCCTAGTACCTGCCTAGCCCTGATCATGTTCAAAAAAGCAAAGTAGTCTCACTCCCTCCATATTCCACATCCCAGAGAGAACGTTTTACAGCCTTCCCTGACATGTAGACAGGCATGTAGTCACTCCAAACCACCCCCGTCTAACATCTTCTAAAATAATCACATTCTTCTAAACATCATCTGGGTGTTTAAACCAGCTTTCCCAATGTCAGTTCTAAGCCCCTCTCCTTTGTGTTGCTCCCGTCACATTGATTTATACCTAAAGGAAACTGACATAAAAGGATCCTGTGTTTGGGGTTTATAAATTTCACAGAGTAGGTAGGCTATAAATGAAGGATTAGTTTATAAGTTTCACCTGGGTATTATTCTTAATAATATAAATCCTGTGCACATACTCTGTATGATTAACATGGGCTAACAACTGTCATCAGAATGAGCATATCTTTTAAATATCAGAGGCATTTTACCTCTTGGTAATTGTTATATTGATTTTCCTAGAGTAATGGGGAAGAATTTAATTTTGTTTAAAATATGAATAATGTTCACACCTGCAAGCCATTATTCTGCCTCCTTAAATTTCAGGGTCTTATTCACATCATCTTACATTTCATTGCTTTGTTTGGGGATGGTGCTGAAAAAGTAAAATCACAGAACGTGCCACTATTGTTGATTCTAAATGGAAAGCCATAGGCTATCAACACTGCTAGCGCTTATTTTCGGCATTATGATAGAAAAAATAAAAGACATATTTTCTCCCAACCTCCCCCAGGGTGGATTGGGTGGCATCTTGCATTGTGTGGTACAAATCTTACCTTTTTCTTCCCTTCAGAACTCTGTATTTCTGTAATCACTTTGTCAACTTTAAGAGGGAGAAGAAAATGTTTTGATTGGGGGGGGGAATATTCTGTTCAGGTTGGACATAATCTAATCAGACACTCACCTTGGGCAGCTCTTTCAGTTTCAGGGAATAACCACAGCACTGTGTAGAATGCTGAGATGTGTTGTTAGTTAACGGAACCCCACTGATGTTCTATTAATTCCGCAGTAACCAGCAAGACAGCATATTAAACAACAAGAGCTATAGTCAACGCCTGAGTATTGACCCCACAGAATAGTTCAAGAAATGGAGTTGAGAACGATTGCTTCAGGTTAATTCATTAACTAGTAACCGCACAAGAAACAGAAGTAAAAGTTCATGTCTTA
This sequence comes from Sturnira hondurensis, assembly GCF_014824575.4. Classification (NCBI taxonomy): domain Eukaryota; kingdom Metazoa; phylum Chordata; class Mammalia; order Chiroptera; family Phyllostomidae; genus Sturnira; species Sturnira hondurensis. The sequence continues at coordinate 7,971,742 of NW_028077910.1, forward strand.
GTCTGGACTCCTTATTGGGCAAGGCCTTGTCAAATCATAATATAACCCAACAAGGTGTTGGAGTGGCTATAAAAGCTAATAGAACCCCAGGCTCCAGTATAGAAGTACAGTGACCTGATTTAATGGGGTAATGGTTAGCTCTGTTGTGCTTAGAGACTATTTGGGTTATTGTCTTCATTTGGGGTACTATGTTTTAAGAGAGACGTTTATGGATTGGACAGCTTCCAAAGAAAGGGCACAAAGATTGCAAAAGGTGAGGAGAGCGAGTGAATGAGTTGAAGGACCTAGGGATATTTTGATAAGAGAAGGCTTAGAAGGAACATGAGCAATAACTTCAAATATTTAATGAGCTGTCACGTAGTAGCACGATTAGCCATATGCATTGTTGCATGAGCTGGTATAGAATTGATTAAAATTGTGAACCTAACATTTCAAGGGGGGCACGGACATTTTAACAGTTAGAGCTATTTTGACTGCACTCGGCTAACTCGAAAAGTTGTGAGAAAATGTAATCATAGGTGTTTAAACAGATCTGCAAGGCCATTTGTTATACAAATAATTCTTCTATTTGAATGATTTCTAAGCAAAGAGCTTTTTGTTGTAAAACACTACAGCTTCTTCAAACTTAGCATGTAAATTTTCCTTATTTGATACAAATTATAGTCCACTTTCTTATTATGAACGCAGAAACTCAGTATTCAGTGAGTTTTTGCATTTTCATTTTCTTTGCATTTGCATTTTCTTTATCAACAGAGTCAAATCTGTAGGCACAGCAGAGGACTGGACTTCATTTGAACAAAGGGTATGACGTGGCAAGAGGCTGAGGGCTGGGAGGTAATGAACTTGTAGAGACATTAATCTGAATCACTCCATGAAATTGTTGAAAACTTATTGTCAAAGTGCATTCACTTAGCGCTACCATCTTAAGCGGAGCACAAACAATGGATCCCTTAATCTCTGCAAGGTTTCTCTGAGGGACGCACAGCTTGGTTGGAAAGGTGGGGCAGTGGAGGGCAAAGAGAGGTGAAATGATGTAGGAAATGAGAACAGGCTGGTTTGCGACATCGGAAATACACATCCATACTCACGTGGAAAGTCTCCTCTCACCATATTTTAAGCAAAAATATGTAGCTTAATTCATTTCTGCATATAATATTTGGGGGAGTGGAGAATGGAAGACCACATTGTTACCATCAAGACTCAAGGTACATTCTCCCCTCAGCCCCCAAATGTGTAGCCACACAATGAAAACACAATCTGAATGAAACTATGGGGGTCAACCTTCCTGTAGCAACATACTGGCATGTTTGGAATGGGGGTGATGGCACAGGAAGTTCTGCAGAGAAAAGTTTATGTGGGTTGGATTCCTGGTTTAGGAGGCCTTTGAGATGAGCTCTGGCCTGACTGGGGTGAATTTTACTTTGAAAGATTTTAAATGCTCTGTCCACTGCATGCGACAAAGAAATACCACAGGGGTCACTCAACCCCAAATCTAGTGACATAATCTTATACACCAGGCTTATTTCTTCACTTAATTTTGTCTGAAGGTGAGGAAGGAAGAGCAGCCAAGGCCTGGGTGGGAGGGAGCCCTGAGAAACCTGAGTGTGGGTGTGCGTTGGGTGGGGAGCTGAGGCCCCCCCCCCCTTTGCCTCCGTTTGGGTGCAGGTTTATATCTTTCTTCACACTGGGAGAGCTGCTTTTCAAACCATTACCCATCTGTCTGCAATAAATGGGCCTCCGAGTGTGGTGTCCTGAGTCCTAATCCTTGAGTAATGATTCTAGGTGGAAAGTGTCTTTGAGGCAATTCCTACCGAGAATTGGGAGTCCTAGAAAGAATCTATTTATTAAAAATCAGCCAAGAGCAATTTTCCCTTCAACTGTCTTCTTTGAGTCTTTGCTTCTTAAATATTCATGAAACCTGCTGCAGTTTCAGATTAAAGATCTCCACAAGATGAGTCGTTCCTGGAATCTTACATCTAAGGTGGTATTGGATTTGTTTCTAAGTTTCCCCTGAATAGTTTAAAATCCCTTTGCAAAGCCTGTATTGCTTTCATTTACTGAAAATGAACAATGCTGAGGCAGGGCCCAAAGGACATTAAAACTCTATTACAGTTCACTTCCTGAAACCCTGAACCTGGTTATCCTACAGGTAAAATCACTTCCCTGTGTGTGGAGGGAAGCGTAGTGTTTCCTTCGGAGCATGGCTGTGATGTCTCTAATGCGGTGTCTTGCCCAAGTGTTTGCTGAGTGAATAAATACACTCAGATAATTCCATGCTTCACATCTTCTTGTTTTGATGGAATTTGATTCTTAAAAGAGAGATAGAATCTATGCAAAATATTCTGTGCTAAGTATCTGTAAATCATTGCAGTACCCTGGGGCCAAATGATTGGTCTTTGATTTTTAATGACTAACTACATAGTTTAATTAAATTAGAAATAACAAAATAAGAAGTAAACATATAAAGAAACACTTTTATTGGTTTTCATATTGATAACACTTACAATTATATATATTAAAGAAGTATTTTGATGTGTCCTGCCATCCCACTGTGCTCTCTGTAAAGTAGGTAGAATATAAACACAGATAAAATGAGGTTAATCCACTCCTTAAATTAAAGACATTTTTATAACACATGAATTTTTCCAGGAAGGAAATTTGTTCCCCTCCCACTCTCTAAATTACTCTTTATTAAAAAGAAACGTGTTTGTTCAGTTTTATTTCTCTCAATGCTGGATGATAATATGGCTATGGATGACGTACAATCAGTTTTATGGGAGATGTTCTCACAAAAGGCGTGGTTTAGTGGTGAACAGCTCACCCTGTGATATTCCAAGTTCTCACTTTGTCATATTAAACACTCATCTTACTCTGTTTCTGTTTGTGGTTTCAAATCATAAGAAACTTATGTAAAATGTGTTTCAGGCATTAGAGATGATAATGGGCCTTTTAAATCTTTAGTGGAAACTCTCCTGAGGGTTTGTGTATTTGCCAAGAGGAAGAATACCTATGACAACACAGCAGCCTTGTAGTGTTTCTCTGAAGTATTCCTTCCTCTTAAGATAGTCAGTCAAGCTTGCCCTGAAAGTTAACACCGGGATGTCGAAAGCTGACTTTTTGCAGACAAGTATGCATATCCACTGCATTTGAGTCATAAAAGAGACACCTGGAGTTGAACCACCTGGTAATCCCCAGCCCATCTCAGTGTTACTGGGTCGGTTAAAAAACTAAGAAATCAAGGCAAAACAACTTTTAGGTGGTCGACAGGATGTGTAATTGCAAAGATTTCCTCTTACGTGAGTGTTAATGAATGTCAAAGCAATAACCTAAAAGACATTAGCAGTTTAATGATTGATAGAATAAGAAAAACACAAGGTCCTTTGTCAGATAAATGACTTCTGTTTGGTGTTCCTTTACCTTAGGAGTATCAAAAGTGATCTCAAGATAGGCAATACTGGCCCAAGAGCAAGGCAGCAATCATAAGGCAGCCTGTTATATAATAACCAAAGCAGGAAGGTGAATTTGTGTGTGCTAGTATGCTTGTTTTCTCACCTGGCAACTTTGACATTGAGCATTTTTGGTCTGGTTGGATTCTTTGTGGAAACTTGCTATTACTGAAGACTTTGAACATGTAAACTTTTATGTAACTGGCTCTGTACCTCTACGGTGTAGAGAAGATTTAAATATTGCTCCAAACTGTTGGAAGAGCAGAGCTGGTAGTGTTTGGTTTTATACCGCTGATACTGTGGCACATAATCCATAAGGTGCAAGGATAGTAGCAACATCCAACAATTGCAAAGTCATGGTCATCAATGTGTTTTATCTTAAGCAACAGTTTAGACCCCCAGGGTGTCCAATATTTGCTAGGACATGCTCTTAGCACTCCGAAAGAATGAATGGTGACGCATACTCTAACTGATTGAAATCAACTTCGCTCCATCTGTTACATGCGTGAGAAACACTGTAGGTCGTTCTCACATTCATGTCAGGAAAAATACCCTTATGTTTCAAAAGTGCTAAATCGATTCTTGTTATTTCCTTTCCTCACTTTTTAGTACTCTCACTTCATTACTTGTTGTGAATCAAGTCCTATTTTGCTCCTTGTAATTGACTCTAGGAAAAGCTGATAAACAATGCTGGGTGAGTTTTAGGGGAACTAGGCAGGAGGATTTCAATTGCAAACTCAGCCAATTTCGCTAATTGCTATTTGCTCAGAATGTCACGTGACCACTGATGGTTTGCAAAGATCTCTTGCTGGCAAATCCACATCTGATACAAAGTAGTCATGGCCTCTTAAGGAGCAAGTTTACTGTGGCTGTTGAGAGACAGTGAGAAGTAAACCTTCCTTCTGTATCCTCCAGCCTGCAGCCAAAAATATTTCTTTGGCCTTCTCACTGTTACCCTGGCTCACTCTGTTCTCCGCACATCTGGAAGTGTTGCAGGATGCCCCTGGTCTGTCTCGCTGATTCTCTCATGTCCTGCCTGCCAGCATACCCTAAGACAATCACGATGAGCAAGGAGACACTGACTTCCGGGTCACGTGCTAGAGGAGAGGGCCCAGGGGTCCCACACACTGCCGGGAGGAGTCTCTGTGGGTCTGGACGGAGGAGCAGCAGGGATTAGCAGGGCTCGGATTTCATTTCCCCCTTCACTGTCCAGGTGCTTAACTAACTAGAACCTGTCCCTGAGCACTAAAAATATTTTACCTGACCAGGGTATTGTCCATCCAGGTCTGAGCAAGGTTAGTGTGGTTAGAGTGAACAAAACCAATATAATGTAGTATCATATTGTCCTATTATGTGAGAGCTGAAAGGCCCGAAAAGGAAAAAAAAAATCTCACTTTCTTCCTTCACTCCTCCATGAACATGCTTGTGGTTGGAGAAGTTGAACACTTTGTACCCTCCTTGTGCGGTCATTTACGAAGTCTTTGAGAAGGTGTCTGTACTCTTTTGCTCTGTTTTATCTTGAGGGAGGCGGAGAGTAGCACAGGAAATGTCTCAGGTAGAATTTATCTAGGAACTGAATATTTACACTGACTCCAAGAAGAAGAAGAAATGAAACTTTCCCACAGGTATTTGAAGATAAACAACACAGGTGTTCAGACATTAAAACAGAGAAAATTCTGCTAGTGTATTTTACCTTACTGAAATGTTTTTAAGATATAATGAAAATATTTGCTATAAATAGTATGTTATTTATACAACAAAGTAATTCTTTTATGGAATCCTAACTTCAAATTGCTATCACACTGCATTTTGAAAGTGATACTATACTACACTTTTTAATGTTTTTTTCATAATTATACTTAATATTCTGAGTTATTTCTGATACTTCTTTATGATTCAACTCAGTGTCCTTGCTAAAAATTTAGGTATATTGAAAGTTGGGTATGCTGCCACCAGGTGGTGGCAAATTCTTTAAGTCATGTGTTGTAATAATTTAAAAGTTTTTTTAAACCTCCCTTTTAAATAAAAGCAGGCAACATTGCTCTTTGAACAGTATCTTACTCAGAAGTCCAATATGTACTAAGTAAAAGTCAGCTAAATTTTTATGGTGAAAATGGGGTAGGAGTTTCAAAACCTATCATCTGTGCCCACTTCTTTTCCCTGATGGTATCTGAGGATCCACCAGGACACACTTTGATTACCAATCTCAGTATTAATGTGACCATATCTGGCATTAAGATATGAAGCAATTTTAAAGTAAAACATAAATTATTTGAGCTATTACAACAATAACCTCCTAGGTTAGGAAGAAGAGACTGGGAAGCACTTTTCGGAGCCAGGTAGTGGGGAAAGAGAATGTTTGTGGGTCAGGCTCCAGTATGGTGCGGTGAGAGAAACAGACGTGGGCATAAACGTGGACTGCGGAGAGCCCTGTCCAAGCAGATCAAGTTCTGTTTGGGCAGAGTTTGGGCGTATAGGAGACTCTGGAAAAGGGAGTGGAGCAGGAGGAAGGGGTGATTCTCTCGAGAGCCAAGGGTTGCTGGGGTAAACATGCGTGCATGAGACTGAGTTCAGAGTCTACCCTGGAATTCTAGGAGAGTGTTTGATGGTGGCTTGGACGAGCAAACACTGTTCATGCTGGGCAGCTCTTCTCTCTGAAACTTTGCACACTTTGTTGCTTTTTTTCCAGAGAACTCCTCTTGGGATAGGTGTTTAGAAGACAGGCATTAGCCACCTGTTTAACAGTCATGGGGGTACCTACTATTGGCTATAAGATGGCCTGGTTTGGGGTCTTGTCCAAGTTACTTCCTCTCAATGAGCTTCAGTGGCCCATATAGGGTCTTTCTTGAGTCTGACATCCTCTGAGTCCTAATTTTTGTGATTGAACCTTAATGAGCTGCACCACCCAAGATGACCACAGGGGTAATGGAAATCATTAGAATGCCCCGCATGCCTCCGAATTGAATATAATTTGATCCAGATCTTTTTTCCACTCCCTGGGAGCCTGCAAATATTCTGCAATACCTAAATTCAGATCTTCACTCTCCTATCGGACTGATTTGGGGAACTGTGATGACAAGAATGGTCACTGGGTATAGGAGGCCCTGCCAGAAATGCCCCCCCCTTACACCCTACCTGTCATGCTGCTGGTGGCCCCATTAGCTTTCTTAGGGCCCTTTTTTTCCTTTTTATTGAATTCATTGGGTGTACAATTAAAAAATTCTACAGGTTTCAGGTGTACAATTCCATAGCACATCATCTGTATACTGTACTATGTGCACTCCAAGTCCAGTCTCCTTCCATCACCATTTATCCCCCTAAACCCTCCTCTGCCTCCCCCTTCCCACCCCGTCTGCTCTTCAGAGTCCTTCTTAATGTTCATTGGAATCTGATCTTGAGGACCTGGGAGATATGCTGGGTCTTGCCTGTATTTTCTAAGGTTAATGCAGAGCTCACAGTAGAATTCTGGCATGTTCTTCAGAAAACAAAAAATAAGGGGATATCAACCAACTTTAATCGGGAGTTTCAGGAAGGGACAATGAAGCGTTTCCTCCTTCCATAGCAAATACGTGCTGAGTCATCCTCTGTCTGTTCGATTTCTTTAACATGCAAACACCCTATCAGTTGTGGGCCAGTATAAGCATCATGTTTCGTGCCTGCTGCACAAAAATGACAGTATAAATTTAAAAATTGGAATCTGTTGAAATAAACATAAGCTCTTGAGTTTTTGCCTTGTAGTATGCAGTCCAAATGTGCAGATCTGGACACCTGGTCTTCAAGGCAACACTCTAATTTTGATACAGCATCTAATGCCTGATGCAAAACATGCAGAATAGTCATCCCCACCCAAAACAAAGCAAAGCAAACTTTTATTGGGTCAGTGGGTATGCGCTGCTTCAAAAAGTATTTCAGAAAATTTTGTACACATGAAGCTTGAAATTGAGCCCACGTTCAGTAATAGACGCTTGGATGATGACCATATGAAATGGGTTAATTAACTTGCCTTTCAGTGTTACAAATCTTGGCTTCAGTTACCAGGGAACAGATTTCCTCGGTTTTAATCTGTTCCATACCAGACAGTTGCCCACTTTTCCTGAATATAAGCGGACCGCCCCGGTCACTGACAGAAGGGTTGAGCATTGCTGAAGTAGGCTGAGGTAGCTGAGGAGAAATCTGAGAATTTCCTGGGGAAACAGAGGACGGCCTGAGCCAGGTTTTACTGCAATCGTATTTACTATTTGAAATTAATAATCATTATAGTCTTATGTAATGTTGTAATTAGTCCTAACAGGTGACCGATTCCCCCAGGAACTCAGTCGTGCCCTGTTTGGGAGTTGGGGGTTGAGTGCTGTGGGGAAGGCCCTGGGGAGTGGGGCTTGTTCAGGTGGGGAAATGAAGGATAAAGGGTGATTTATTGACTATTTTCAAATCATGGCTTTTTCCCATAAAGAGGATGATGTTGGACTACTGTTCACAGGCGTTTGAATAATACAGAATGAGCTTTAACTGAAGGATGCAGGATTTGGGTAACGTATACAGAAGGATTTCCTTTTAATAAGTGGAATTCAGCATAATGGATCCCCAGACCGCAGAGGAGGGAGGTGCATTAGGAAGGTGGCTGGTAACTACCGAAAACGTGGGAAAACCACTAAAAGAAAGTAAAAGTATGGAGTGTAAGTCGTGATTTTGTTTGTTTGGTGCATTCGGCAAATGGAAGATTCTTCACCAGGTTGGAACCTGAAAGCCACCACCACACCCAAGTAGAGTTCATGCCCTGTTCTGTGGAGAGGACCCCAGATGCAGAGTGATACTGATGTTACCTAACCAGGAACTCAGAAAGTGATTGCTGACCATTGTGAGAGAATGGTCATAGCATCTATGAATCTAGAAATATTGCTTTATTCCATTTTCATGGCACATTTTTATTTAGAATTAAATTGTATACCATCAGTCTCTCTCTCTCTCTTTCTTGAGAGAGGGGAAGGGAAGGAGAAAGAGAGGGAGGGAAACATCAGTGTGTGGTTGTCTCTCACGACCACCCACTGGGGATCTGGCCTGCAACCCAGACATGTGCCCTGACTGAGAATCAAACTGGCCACCCTTTGGTTAGGAGGTCTGCATCAATCCACCGAGCTACACCAGCCAGAGCAATGTTGTTACCTCTTCTTAAAAATGACTACATTGTGTGACATCTGTAAACATCCAAATCAACATTCGATTTCAGGTTTTTTTCAGCTGGTGTGTTTCCCCAAAAGTTTGTACCCCATAATATAAAGAAACTTTGTTAACATTTGAGTGTATCATGCTTCATCTTTTCTAAGGGAAAATTTGGGGTGGGAGGACGTCTCATTAAGACAAATTAAGGCATCTGTGTTCTCCCCAACACTATTTTCTAGGGTGGTATCAGGGTTGACATACTTAAGGTCAGTTAGGCTGGTTTCTCAAGACATAGTCTGAGAACAGAACCTTAAACATCGGAGGACAAAGGTGCAGCTACCTGACATAGTTAACACGTCTCTGGGAGCCTTCACTAGAGGGGAGTCATGTTCCAGAGGCTGGCTCACAAAGTTACTTTAACATTATGTTTCAATCTGAGGACTCCAGTAGATTTTAACTTTACTCAGTTACAGGGTTCACTTTCAGGTTTCCAGATAGGAGACACGAAGATATGACTAGCTAAATAAAAGTTGCTTCCCAACCTTGGTTGAAGAGTTAGAATTCCGGCTTTCATTTGCTAAACTCAATCCTCCCCCTACCCTTGACCTAGCACTACAAAACTCATCGGGGATTATTCCTTTGACATCCAAGTCGTGATTATTTGATTATACTGAAACTCCAAATGGCCAGTATAAACGCTTTAGAGGGAGACAGGGCTGCAGAGCCTGTCAGGAGTAGCTCAAGTGGCTGTTTGTTCAAAGTACTTGCTGGAGCAGAAACAGCCCTTTTTGTTTTGAAAGCATGTTAATGTGATAATGAAATGCACAAAGCAAAGAGGTTCATCCATATAAATGGTTCATTTAAATAATGAGCAAAGAGGAAGGATGTGGTTTGGTGTCAGTACTGATTAATTAGGACATAAAAATAAATAACCATCCCAACATTGGCTGCCTCCCTTGAAATTTACTCTATTAGTGAGCAATGAAGTTAATGCAATTGACAATATAATTATAGGTTAGTTAACAGAATAATCCATGAAGAGGCTCTTGCTTCTTTCACAGTTTTAATTAGCTGGATAGCATCAATGTTAATTTTATCATCTTCACCTTGCTAATCTTCTGGTCCTCCTAGAGAAATCTAGTGTTTTCAACTAATCTCTTAGATTATATTGGATACTATATACACATATAGCATTGTTCTAGCTATTCAATTCAGCCAACTCTTAATAAATGCCTTTCATGTGACATTGACTGTGCACACATTGATAGTGAGTTTACAGGCGTACACTTCAGAAAAATGCAACAATGTTTACTGATGGCTTTCTTCCACTATACCTCCTTTCTCTGGAATCTTTGCACCTTTCATGGGCCAAGTGTACAGTTTCTAAGGTCTGATGTTAGTGGATTGTATTAAAGTTGATGGCATATTGTCAGATTTATTCCCTCATCAAAGAGGTAAACCTTGAGGCGACTTTATTCAGTCAATTTTACGCAATCATGATTGAGTACAATGCAAGGTAGTTGAAAGTTAATCATCAACTCAGCTTCCAATACTCAAGGAACACATTGCTTGAGGTCTGTTAGCATCACTAGAGGTCACTGAGACTACTGGAAGGGCACTTGGAACCCACATGCACGCACACCAGGTTATATAAAACAACAACAGAGCGCAGAAAAACACTTGACATGCTTCTCCACCCTCGTAAGATACCAATAAGCATGAGTGTGCTTTGGTTAATATTTTCTTGTTACTACTAAACAATGAATTTGAAGCTAGTTTTGGCTACCAGTCAGCTGCAAATTGGCAGATATTCTCAAAAAAACTAATTTCATTCTGATAGAGACAACCTTTTCAATGTTATTTTTTCAAAAGCCTATTTTACCCTTCCAGTGTAGACATAACTTTCTTATATTGCGAAATAAAAGAAGAAATCAAAATTGAATTGTGTTTTGGAGAACAAACAAGAAAAATGCTCTTCACGTTGCAGCACTGATTGATGTCTTCAGATCCCTTCTCTAAGATTTATACTTTTTACTTTATTTATTTATTTTCCCCGCATATTCCCCAGGTTTTCCATTCAAAGTAAATTATCAAGACTTTTTTTTTACTTGCTTCCTTTTTTCTCTCCTCCCCCGCTTTCTCTCTGTGTCTCGCTTTCTCACAGTGTAAAAATGGAGAAAGCAGAAGTTTTTTTTTTTTTTTTTTTACAATGGTTCATTTGTATTCTCTGAACCCAAGACTAAGGCAAGTTCTAATGTCTTACTGTTTTATGTCACCACTGAGGTAGCAGTGACATGCTGGCTGCTGATGAATAAATATATTTATCTGGCTTCTAAACCTGCGTACACTGTTGAATAATGAACAGATGTTAACAATTACTCTAAATGTCCTGGATATTTTGTAAAACTTTTATCAAACTTAGGGTAGTTTATTGATTTAGTCAGAATCATGCCTTGGGCACAAAACATATTGTCATTTGGGATTCCACGTGGGCAAAATGGATGTTCATTAACATTTTAAACCCAGACACCAGGGTCTTGCTTTTGGAACCTTCTGAACAATAGGTCTCTCTAACATGTTCTTACACTTTTTGCGTAAAACAAAGCACACCCACTGGAAAATTTTCTATAGGCTCACATTTTAGGATGTGGCACAAAATATTAGGAATGAGAAATAATGAATGTGAAATTTGAACACCAGCTCCATGCACTTCAGGTAAACGTTACGATCCAGCACAGTGAAAACGACCCATGTTTGTTTTTAAAATGAACAAAAATCTATATTTCTGTTTCTCTGGAGTTGTGTTTTGCTTTTTGTTCTTTTTTTTTTGTAACATCGGGCCATTTTGGTTGAATGATACAGAAAGTCACTTTGAATTCAAATATAAAATAAGGCCATCCATCNTAGGAATGAGAAATAATGAATGTGAAATTTGAACACCAGCTCCATGCACTTCAGGTAAACGTTACGATCCAGCACAGTGAAAACGACCCATGTTTGTTTTTAAAATGAACAAAAATCTATATTTCTGTTTTTCTGGAGTTGTGTTTTGCTTTTTGTTCTTTTTTTTTGTAACATCGGGCCATTTTGGTTGAATGATACAGAAAGTCACTTTGAATTCAAATATAAAATAAGGCCATCCATCATGTTAACAATTTAATTACCTGAGTATATATTTTTCCAGCAAAAAACCCCATTATTTGTTGTGTATCTTATTACTGAGCCGTTGCCTCAGGACAACTGGGCTGTCGTGGAGCAGGCCTTGTGGTAAGAAATGGCGAGATAGGGCGCAGATAAGCCGAGCGGTCCTCTGCCTGCGTCCCGGGCCCATGCTGCGCGCTCGCTCTGTTTGCTCGAGGCCTCACCTGTTAGAGTCGCTGCAAGCTTTGTTGCACCAGTGAAATGGTGACTTGTAAAGGTGGCGAAGCATGACAGAGAGAGTGAAAGGGTCGAGTGAAATAGAAATGTGATATTTTCTATCTTCTGAAGGCCCAGGAAACAAGACTCCTGCTGAGCGGGGGTTTGGTGTGCACTATTATACGGAATACAAGAAAAGTTGTAAGATTTACTGCTTAGGATTCATGGAAGAGGCAAAGTCAACAATGCACCAGGTTTCTCGGATGATTGAAGCATCTGCCTTCCCAGGGACTGCAGATTAGGGAATAATTTCATCACTGAGGAAATGAAAAAATGAGCATGAGGAGGCAGAGCAGCTGCGGCACCTTCTCAGGGAACTGGGGGTACAGGGACCCCCACCACCCCGGCACCCCCCAGGTGGAGAGAAAATAAACACCAGTGGTACGGAGCCTGCTGTTTGCTTGCTTGCTTGCTTTTTAATTGCATACCTGATGACTAAAAATATAAGTAACAACACCCACTAATACATTTGCAATATAGCAATGATCTTTCCACTTTGGTGGTTTGGTGGGCATAAAGCGGCAAGGGAATTTTCCCCGCTTTTACAGTTTTACGTAACATGGTGGTCGGCGGTTTTATTTCGGCCTGCTTCTTCGTGGCAAGCATTGTCAACTGAGGAAGACAGAAAACAAAGACCAGACTTCAACCAACCATTTGTACTCACTGCCTATTTCCTGGCTGGATAATGTTACAAGAAAAGGAAGGTGTTCTGTGCTCGCTAAGGCTCTGAATTGAGGATAATTCTTGCATTGCAGAGCAGAGGCCTGATGAATGATAGCGGCATTAGTACTTGGTTGACAACTTTGGGCAGGCTTCTCCCACGTAGCAGAGCACAGGCTGCCCCAGTGGAAGACCTTTGCTCCTGGACCTTGTCCCGAGTGGTCTCTGTCTGTCTGTCTCTCTCTCTCCCTGTATCTGTTGCTATCTCTAAACTTCAGGACACAGAACTCTAGAAATATGTCCACCCAGTTTTTGCCTGAAAAAGAGCTGCTGGTCATGCTCTGGTTAACCAAATGCATGTTCCCTCAAAGCAGATTTTCATCAATGGAGATGATTCGGCAATGGCTGAGGAGGACAGGAGAGGGTCATTTTTCTTACCAAGTCCCTCGATAACTTTACAAATGCATCTGATTTTCACAGTAAACGTATGTTTTCATAAGTGGAAACAAATAAAACAGTAGGCACAGGCTTTCTCAAAAGGCTTGCCAAGTACATTAAACACACAAAAGTATATTCACAGCGAAAGTTGGTTGAAAACAGCTGTTTTAAAGGATTTCTGATGAATGCAGTTAACAGCATCGTCATTATAAGGCCCGAAGCAAACATGTTACTGATTACACCCCATTAAGAAATTGGAATGTGTTCCCCCAAGGAAACGCCACAGCACATGCTATTTGAAAATAATAACCAACCCCCAAACACTCAGCTAAGGCTTTCTTATAGATTATGCAGCCTATTTCTAAAGATAAAACTCTCAGGAAAATGAAAGTACATCTTATCTTAACTAATCAGAATATTTTTACCGGGATTGTTTGAGTGGAGGTTTCCTTAGCTTCTTTCACCTTTGGCCCAAACCTGCTCTGTTTGCCCCAGCCGCACACTGTGCTGACCTCGTGCAGGACCCAGAGACGAAGGCAGTTTGAGGCTTGTTTGTGACAGCAGGCAAATCCAGCTGCCCCGGTCTTTGAACACAAAGCGTGATGCCATTCTAAGTCAGCTTGTTACAGAAGGTGTTCCCCCTGGGAGTGCCCTGTGCTCTTCAGGGTGGGATGGGAGGCTATGGTGGGGTTTGTGGGGTGTGGAAAATTGAATCAGGACCGTGGGATTCCTGCTCGGAGAAATAGTGCTCACGTGTTGAAAAGACACTGTCAGAATGCCACGGAAGCAGGGCCTGCCGCGAGTCTGCAGCTTGGCTCTCATTGTTCGGTCTGTGTCTGCACCGCCTGTCCACCGAGGCCCTGAAGGGGCTCTACAAACACTTCTCATAATGGCCCAGATGCCTCCCAGGGGCCTTTAGGGGGTCGTTGGGAAGGAATTTAAGTCCAATACTTGGTAGAGAAAAAAAGAGACTTTTTCACCTTTTCCACACATCTGAAAGAAGGGTCAGATTTCTCCTCGTGATGAAAGAGTCACCACTGGGGACGACCCTCCCTTTACACCATGGGGGCCACACTGTGAGGGGTCCTGTGAGGAAGGGCAGCTTCTCCTCTCCCGCTTCCTGAGGGGGGCGCCATTGCTCAGGACAGTGGGAAGCACCGTGGTGTCCATGGAAGTAGGGGTGTCCTGGGTGAACACAGAGCTCAGTGATATTTACAACAGCACTGATTCAAAAATGATATTAGTATCCGATGAGAAGTTTGTTGTTTCACTTGTATGTGGCTCATTCTAGTACCAGCAATGGGACTTTTGATAAACTGTAGATCTGTGAGCCCTATGTCCTTTTTTTAAAGAAGTGAATAATTAGACCCTGGCTGGGTGGCTCAGCTGGTTGGAGCACCATCCTGTGCACCCACAGGTGGTGAGTTCAATTCCCGTTTTAAGTATATATTCCTGGGTTGCGGGTTTGATCCTCAGTTGGTACACGTATGGGAAGCAACTGTCGATGTTTCTGGCTCTCTCCTCTCTTCCCCTTCCTCTCTCTCTGAAAAGCAATAAAAGCATATCCTTTAGATGAGGGTTAAGAAAGAAAAAGAGAGTAAGACCTACCATATACAATTTTTGTAAGTCGGACAAACTAGTCATAAATAGAGATATGTATATGTACAGGGTTTGGCAGAAGTAATACCTACTTGAGTGTGTTTGGTTGGGTAATAATATGGGTATAATAATTTACAATTTTAATTTGAAAATCTCAATTAAAATGTCATATGGTGTGCTTGAGTGTGATATTGTTATGTTACAGAGTTACGTGCTTATGATTTTGGAATAAAATATTTCATAGTGAAAAATATGTCTCTATATACATATATATGATCTGGCACAAATAATGCACATATGTGTTACAGACAAATAATAACATATATGTGTGTATATGTATACATATAAATTTGTATACACAAAGATTGATATTTATATATACACATATATTTGTGTATACATATGTGTATGCACACATACATATATATAAGTATGTGTGTGCTTTGAGCACACACACACGTCATCAAAAAGAATGTTGCATGCTTGCTATAAAAATTTCCTTGGAGATTTAGGGACCAGTTGAGATTTCAGACTGTGAGAGAGGCCTAATTATTGATGGGGAGAAGGGTTCCTGGGAAAATCCTTCTCCTCCACCACTTTGGAACTCTAGAGACGCCTAAGGTTACGCTGAGGCAAAAATAGACTTTCTCCCTGGAGTGCACCCCTGCCCCGAGCGAACAGCAGTCCTAACCTAAACACTAAAGATTCCCAAGCCTTTGGAGGAGGCTGTTAGTGTGTGACCTGTGGCTTCCTGACAGGCTATTACATGCCAGATTGTCATATCTGTGAGCATTAGGGCACCATAAGGAAGTTTTCTACATGGTAATCTAGAATTCATCTTTATTGCATAGTTCTCAGAGTATAGCAGGCTCTTCCCTGCAGAGTCTTGGTGAGGGAGCTCTGAACTCAACAGACAAATCTGGTGGTAGAACCTGGCACTTGTCTGTGCACCTGAAGGAACTGTTTCTAATTGGGACACAGTTTACAAAGCACCTTTTGTCCAAATCAACAGTGAGCGAGGGGGAAACTAGTAGAAATGGCGATAAGTTTATTACACCAAAACTTTGATGTAACAGATAAATATATAATTGATAACACTGCAACCATGACTCTTAGGAAGTGTTTTTGATAACATGACACAAATATTAGTATTGCTAACTATCAGTAGAAGTCATTTGCCACAAAGAAAATACGGTTGATTTTAAACAAAGGAAATGGTTATAAGTGTCAGCTGTGAGGGCTTGTAACTATGTAACTCTGTCTATCACCATTTCCTCTTCCAGTGAATTATGGGCAAGGTAAATAATTTTAAGGAACCTACATGTAAATGCATTTCAAAAACTATTTGATTATTTATAGTAAAATTAATTTATTGTCCATTAAAAAAGAGAGGAAACCCAGTAAAACTGCACCCAGAAATTCTGGAGATGAGATTTATGATTAGATATTTCAGCCTGCCAAATGGAAGTGAGCTGGAGATAGGTTCTTTCACATATGAATTTTATTTTGTTTTATTATTATTACTATTATTATTATTTTAATAACCAACGTAACTCATTATTTGTTCCTGGCAAGAAAGCTATTTTTCTCTTACTGTGCAAATAATTCTTATTTATAATACATACTCATTCTCTCCCTTCATCCTTCATTCTTCCCTTTTCCCCTCAATTCCATACAGTAATTATTATACTAGACATCTACTATGTTCTAGGTGCGATTTAAGTTACTAGACATACAAAGAAAAAGTAGATTGAGTCTCCAATTCTGAACAACTCATATGATTTCTTTTTTCCAAATTCTGGAGGTGATTGAAACATATTCTCTGGATAATATTGTCCCCATGCAAAAAGTTCTCTCACAGAAATCACTCTAACGGGCAGATCTCCCAGTGAGCACCTACATGCCAAGGCTTATAGGAGATAAGCTACTGGGGTCCAGACAAATCTCAGACCTGTTTTATTATTTTACTGTCATTAGAGAAATGTGATATACACATATATATTGTTATATCATATTATACATCTTAGTATAGTAGCATAGTGAATAATTTATAAATAAATATACACTCTATCTGGGATGCATGCTTAACAAATTCCGTGGGTAGGGTGTGCAATGATAAACATTTGAAGACTGTCTCATTCTCTGCAAGAACAAAGAGCTTCTCAGCTTATTTGGCCTTTTACTATGAGGGAGAGTCTGGCACATTTGGGCACTTAATAAATATTCAGTGAAAGAATTAATAAATGAATGAGTAAATTAACAAATGGTTTCTGTCTCTTTCCTTTAGAGCTGCTAAATAAAAACCGCCTACTGTAATAAACTCATTAACATGTGGCAATGTGGTAGACGGCTTATGTATGTTTTATTTTTAAATCACAGTTTATACTCAATATTATTTTGTATTAGTTTCAGGTGCACACCATAGTGGTTAGATAATCCTATGCTTCACAAAGTGTTCCCCCCGAATATTTCCAGTATCCACTGGGCACCATTCATAGTTGTTACAGTATTATTGACTATATTCCATAGGCTGTACTTTATATCCCTGTGATTGTACAATCTGTACTCCTCGAGACCTTCAGTTTTCACCCAGCCTGCTGACAGCATGTATATATTTGGCTGTCAAATGATCTTTAATTGAAATATTTTCCTTTGTGGTTCTTATGTAGCTGGGCATTCCGTTGCACCACTGCTGACGTCACCTCTGATGTCAGGAGGGTGGTGGCCATCAACACTGCAGCCCACAGACTAGACAGTCCCCAGGATCTCTTTAATGGTTCCAGAGAGTTCTCTAGCTAAAGATTGGTGCTGCATCTGCTGGACAAAGTGGACAATTTCATCAAAAGGGATAGTTCTGCTGTGCTTGATTTTTTTTCTTTCTGTCTCTTGGAGTTCCTTTGAGGGCTTTGGTGATCAGGGCAGAGGCAGAGGGCACTGCCTCAGTCTGGGCCTGTCTGTTCCGATGACCAGTTTCACGGAAATCCTCAGACCCTTCCATTCACTGGTTGCTTCTGCGATGCCATCACCGACATGTTTTTGGAGACAGACCCAGGGGGCTGATCTTGGGGACCAGGGCAGACATGGCACAGATTTCCCTACCAGCGCACCCCAGGTACGTGAGCTTGGTCTCAGTGGAGTCGGACTTTGGCACCACAGTGGCAGTGACTGGTGTCAAATGAGCCTGCATTCAGTAGGACCAAAGAAAGTTGCACCTAAACCTCCTCCAAGCTGAAAGTTGGAAGTGACGGCCTATATTTTTTAAAAGACTCCCATATGGAAATATTATCTTTTCCCTAGATGTGAGTCTCATAATGTGTCTGTGGTGGTAGCCCCATTTGAGAGGGGAAATCCTCTGGAGGGAATAGACTTGTGATCTCTCAAACCATATAACCTCATGGGCTACTGGGCAGGCTGCTTACTTGCTGGGTCTTAAAACTAGCTTTACAGGCCCAACACTTACAGGAATCTAAAGATGGCCATCTGGGGGGATGGGGGATCATTTCCTTTCTAGGCAAGATGGTCCAGGCAAACAGGCTTTCACTGTACATCCAATCATCTCCACCTCCTCTCCCAGAAACCTACTGAAGTGCTGGGATTTGTGTACACTTTCAACAACAATGTAAGGGTAAGCTCTTTAGGCTTCTTGAATGAGAAGTGCTTAACACAGTCATTCTTTCTCTTCTTCTTTGTTTCAGTAGAGCAGAGAAGATAGCTTTTGTGCATTATTAAAGACTTGGAAATCTAGCAATATAGTCTAATATATTGGAAATAATATCCCCCCCTTAATACTAAACAACCCTGGTGACTAAGGTTCTGATGTTTCATCTGCAAATTTGCTCCTTTTACCCCTTCTACATTTAGAAGAACCTTCACAAACAAATAAAGTGTGCAGTTTTGTTATGAAACAAAGTGATCACAATGACAAAATGACCCGATATCTACTGAGTATGTACTTCATAGTTCATGAAGTACTTTGACGTGAGTTGCATGTCTAACTCTTACAGCCAGTCAGTACATGTCTCCTAATTTTTTGGAGAAAAAAAAAAGGAAATTCCACGAAATGACAGCACCAAGGCCCTCCTATTTCTAAGCCCAGAGATATTTCCTTTCCATTAGTACTTCTGTGACTATATGTGAGCACGGTTTCCCTGTGGGCCTTGTTAAAATGCAGATTCTGATTCAGCAGTTCTGGGGGCAGGGACTGAGAGTCCACGTTCTAACATGTTTCAAGTTGGTGCTGATGTTTTTTTATCCATAGATTGTACTTTGAGTAGGAAAATTCTGCCTCATAAGTGTCCCTCTGTGGTGTGATTCAAGACAGCCTTGCTGAGGAGCTTGGTGCAGGATGTTTAGGACCTTCAGAGCAAAAGTTCTGGAATTGGCTATCACTGCTTTTCTGCTGGGCCATCACAACAACCCTAGGCTCATGGGTAGCATCTTTTCCCTGCCCTCAGACCCCCCCACTGCTATTAGTCCTTCCTGTGTAAAACACAAGTTCCTCATGCAAAGGCCCACAGTGGTGTTCCATTTTCAACGGGGTGAACAGCAGGTTTTGAGCACAGCACATCAAAGGCACCCGCATGTCCAGCTACCACCTGCACCACAGCCACAACCCATCCCCATGCCCCAACGCTTTACTCTGCCCGCCCCACATATCCCACACTCCCCAAATACAGCACGCTTGCTCTTCTGTTCCCATGAAATTTCATTTCGAAATCTGTTCCATTTCTTTGCATAATTATTTATAAATTTCTCTCACTGAGTTGAATTGACTCATGTTTACAAACCTTTTCTTACAAGAAGTAGTGGGATCCAGAGTTGTGTGTGCATCTGATACTTGGCACTGTTCCTTACACAATAAGCACACAATAAATATTTGCTGAATGGCTACACTAGGTACCCAGTACAACCTCAATCCTGTTGGATTCGTATGTAAAGTTGGTGAATAATATGAAGCTTCAAAGACATTGAACTGACTTGACTCGGGTAGTTGCCTGGATTTCACAGCATATTGCTTATTAATCATTTTATGCTTAAAGTAATTCCTGGAAGTTGCAGACAGGGTACAGCAGTGCATTTAGCTGGTCTTCCCCAGGGGCTGGCATGTTGCAAGTAAGAGAGAAAGGTGCCTCTAACTTTAGATTGGGCCGCATCCTGCAGCGTGTTTGGGCTTCCCCCTGCCTGCCCACTTTATTTCATTCAGAAGAGTTAGAGTTGGAGAGACTTATGGCGGATGGTGATCCCTGGCCCATGTGTCTTTCTTCCCTTTGCCTCTGTTCTGTAATTTCTACCTGTGGGACTACTGTTCATTTCAAAGAAACCTCAGTGGAAGAACTTAAAGGGTGGTGCCTTAAAAAATCTCCGCCCTCTTATAAAAACAATGAAACACTAGTCTTTGCTTTTGTAAGTAAAATAGCAGGGTTTATACCTTTTTGGGAAGCAAAAAAATGTCCACAATCCTAGGGGTAAGCTTGTCCTAGTAAACGGTCAGTACTGGGTTGTGGTTAAGAAATGAAACAGAACAGTAAATCACCAGGCAACTTTTGCTAATTAAAGTGTAGATGGACTATTGAACAGGATTTATATGTCGTACTCAAATAATATGATATTAACTAAAGAACATTATATTTGATTATGTTATCACAAAACAGAACTCTGTGTGTATAAAGTTATACTTTCATGCCTACAAACACATTGCCATGTATTTATACAATCATGTAGAATATCTTCAATTTCTCAGAATGGAATTCGCTTGCCTTTTTACTGGTGGGGATCCAGAAGTCTCCCTTTTCTCCTTTCCTCTCTTTTCTGTTCCCCAAATTTTCCTTTCTGCAATTCTACCACCACCACCCTTTATCCACTTCCTCTTCTCTCTTCCCCTTCTCACAGGAATCACATATTTTCCACTCAATAGCTATTTAATAGGTGTCATGCTCTGGTCTTCTTCTGTGCAGTGAGAGGAGGGAGGGATATTGGTATTAAAGACATTTACCTGGTGAATTTCAGTGTTCCAGCCAGGGAACAAGACCCTTGATTCCAAATACAAGGCAAAGATGTGATTCAAACTATAAGAAAGATTGGAATTTGGAGTTGGACCCCAGCTAGAGTCCAAGTTGCTGAGGATGGTTCTGGTTATTATCATAGTAGGTGAGTTCCTGCCCAGTTTGGAGGAAACACTAAGCAATTCAAAGTAGAGGTCAAGGTAGAAACATACTTGGGTGAACTAATCTAACCCTGAACTGATCATTCAATTTAATTTAATCTAAACTTCTGTCAGATAGTTGGAGGCGGTGGTGGTGAAGGCTATCCTTCAATTTTTT
Organism: Sturnira hondurensis; assembly: GCF_014824575.4. Taxonomy (NCBI): domain Eukaryota; kingdom Metazoa; phylum Chordata; class Mammalia; order Chiroptera; family Phyllostomidae; genus Sturnira; species Sturnira hondurensis. The sequence goes on from NW_028077910.1 coordinate 7,992,779, forward strand.
AATTCAGAAATGATTCAGGCAAGCACACCTGAGCCTGCCCACACCCGTGGGCACTGGGAGCCTCTACTGAGAGGAGCTGGGAGGGGCCAGCAGTACAACCTAGTTCATGGTTGGAATGTTCATTTTCAAAGCACTGAGTGTGCTTTTCAAGTGTCTTGACACCTCTGGAAAGAATCAGACAGTTCCCAATAGTTAGCGTGTCTCCCCAAGGTCAAATGCATGCTGTCTCAGCGGAGGAGGCAGTAGATAGGCAGAAGGAGAGTGAGCTGGTCACGAGACGGGAGCCCTCCTTGCTCCCTCTGGAGGGAGCTGATGGAGGCTGCTCTGAAGGAGCTCCCTTTGACCAGTCGGCTTTACCTTTTTCTTAGTTTGTTGTCTCTTATTCTAGTACATTGGTTATCAAAGTACTGGTGAATTCGTGTGAATGATCTTTTAGTTGTATGAATGAGCCTGATAAAGCTTTCTGTCGAACCTTTGGAAATAATCTTCCAAGAGTAATGCTTCTGAGATTGTACAAATTTATTTTCTGTGTGGAATTTTATGTTGCAAATCTCAGAATATTTGGAAAGCCAATGAGTTTTCACTGCATTAGTTTGGCATACCGTGATCTAAAATTTACATTTGATCACTAAAAAAAAAAAAAAAAAAGACCCCAGTTACAGACACTTAGGATTGGATCTTGGATTGTGCAACTGAACTTGTACAATATATACACTGACTAAATTACCAAAGATTTTGGCAAAATCAAGATTTGCCATAGGATGAACACAAAATGCTAATGATAGCCCAGAAAATGTCAGGAGGCTTAAGGCTAAAGTAACCCTTTAAACAGGCAGCAGGAAATATGGAGCATTTGTGTTTACACTGGTACAGAGCTTGGTGAAAAACATAAACATAATGCACAAACAAGCTCCCTGTTCATTGTATTTGTAAATCCGCGCCACCATTCATTCAACAAATGCTTCTTGAGTGTATACTTTGTTCCAGGCACCGAGCTTGGTACTGTGTTTTTAAGTGTAGCCTCTGTGATGCTCCCTCACTAAGGGAACCTTGAGCTGATTCATTCAGAAATTCTTTGAACCCAGAGGATAATTAAGATTTCACCAGGGCTAGAAAATAACACTGACATGATTAATGGAATGGGTTTAAGATTTTCTGGAGCAGATGGTACAGGGACATCTCTTTGGGAGAAACCCTGCTTGGAAGTCAAGAGGAATGTTCTGTGGTGCGAGGTCCCTTGCTACAGACTCATTTAGTTGTGGGAGCAGAGTTCACGTCTGGGATCCTTCTGGGAATTAACCGTTGCAAAGAACAGTGGACCAAGAGGAAACAGAAGGAATGTATATGGAAAGGCTTACTCTGATCTCTTGCTTGTCTTCAAAGGCAGCTCCATTTGTAAAAGACATGCATGATCATGAAGACAGGGCCCCATTAGGCAATGCAGAATTGATGAGAGACTGGAGCCAGAGCCTCTGAGGCAGGGAGTTAAGAAACTTGTTCTGTACCCAACTAGGACACGCTGGTGTAGCCAGACTGAAATTCGTCCCTTGATCCTTGGCTTAGTAGAGCACAATTCCTTTCTTTTGCTATAAATTAAGAGTTATCTGACAAGAAGCTTCCACATGGAAATAGAGGAGTTCAAATCAGGCGAAACAGGGTTTATACTCATTCAATTTTGTTCCCGCCTTCTTTCTTACCACTTCTTTGTGTGGGGGGAGGGGCTTTGTTTGAGCTGAGACCTTATGGAGTCAAAGACAAAAGGAACTATCCTTGAAAGCTACTAAGGGTGAGGAACAGATAAAGTGCTCATACCTGTTTCCTCATGCCCTAAAGGAGGGAAGGAAGCCTCATGGAGTGGAGGGGATTCTGGAACTCCTAGAAAATATGTGAGGTGTGTGTGTGTGTGTCTGTCTGTCTGACCCAAATGAGTTCATATTGTATGTATCTTTATGAAGTTTGTGTCTTTCACCAATATATTGGTATACACTGGTATATGTAGCACTCTGTGCCACTGGTATATATATATATATATATATATATATATATACATATATATATATATATGTATATATATATATAGTGTATATATATACATATATATATTGTGTATATATATACATATATATATATTGTGTATATATATACATATATATATATTGTGTATATATATATATACAGAGTACTCTGTACTCTCTAAGCATTTTAGATACTTCAAAGTATTTAATTAAAACTTAACTACATTCTTTTAAATCATAATTACTTTGGTTATTTTCTAATTTTTGAATATTAGAACGCTTCCTTTTTATTATTGTTGCTAGAAGCAAGATTGCACCCTGTCTCCTCATGTCTGCCTTCTTGGGTGCATGTGAGTGGTTGCACAAGAATAGAAAATGTGTGGCACACATCGTCTGATGAGGCAGCTGCCTCTGAGGTGAGGGACAGAGGACATGGGTTGACTTGTGGTTGAAGGGGCTGTAGCCTTAAATGCAATACTGCCTGAGATTTCCCAAGAAAAACGCGTTTATGTGTTACTTGTATAATTAAAAGTAGTTTTTTTTTACCAATGAATGCTGGGCTAGAAGTCCTTAGACATATGATGTAACTAATCTGATCTTTTTTTCCCCATCACTTCTTAAAATACCACCTGTCACAAAACCCTGGATGTCTGGCGATGGCAGATAAGTGCGTGTTCCTTGTTACAGTGCTTTGTAAAATGCCGTGTGTATTAAAATGACTCTTATTGGAACCTAACTTGGATTTCAGCCATTGGCAAAAGCACCAGATAATCTACAAGAAGTAAATACATCAGTGAGTGTTCCCCAGTTTTGACTAGGGATGTCATCTATGTTGGAAAAGAAAAAGAACTTAAGCTGCATTAGTAAAGAATCAGACAATGTAACTGACATACAGTTTTAAAATTTCATAACAGCTCTCTTATTTTATTACAAAAGAGTTCAGCGCACGTTCGAATTTTTGTGTTGTGTCTAGCGTTGCAAACCAATGTCATCTGTAGCTCACATGGAATGCAGAGTTTCTGGAGCCTCAGTTCTGCACAGCTGTTGTGATCACACGCCCACCCCGCATGTGCAAACATGTGGACACCACACTATCAAATGGGAGCTGTGAAAAAAGAAAAAAAGCAAAAAGGATGAAATCAAGTAGTGTATTTCAAATTGGCATCTGTGTGTTACTGAAAAAGTAAGATGGTTACCAGGATATCAACATTCTTGCGCAGAGGATGGCCTTGGGGCATTATCCAGCCCCCTGCTCACAAGATATACCCTGCTTTAAATACTCCAGGTAGAAGGCCTTCCTAAACAGACCCAATGACAACACCTGGGTAAACAGTTCAATCCTGAGCAAAATTCCTCCAAACCCCATGAGGATAGAAAATGTCTATTTGCTGTATTCTGTTTAAGAAGAACCCTTCCTTAGCTACCTGTTTTGAAGTAGACCTTACCTTAATATCACTGCCTGGGGCCATCCATACCATTTGGTAGCTTTTAGGATGAACATTTCTCTGTGTGAGGTCATGCTTTTAATATCCCAGAAAGAATTTGTGTGGACACACACACACACACACACACTATATCTATGCCTTTCCATGCTGGAGGAACAACTTCATCATAAACTCTCCCTTAAACTTGGCTGTCTAGCCTAAGTAGTACCCTGCCTGTTTTCTGAAAGCTTTTTCCTCCCTAAATAAGGACTGAGCTGAAGTTTGAATATGCTACTTCCTACTGTGCACTTTTATGGAACCACGGCCTTATTTTTCTCTGGCTTATGTTGTATGTCTATGCTCACTTTAGAGTTCGTTGTGAGCTGTGGAATCGGAGCTGCCCAACAGAAATTTCTTCAGTGATGAATGCTCTGTAGTCTGGGCTTTCCAGTACGGTCGCCACTAGTCCTATGCAGTTAATTGAGCACTTGAATGTGACTAGGGCAAATGAGGAACTGAATTTTTAATGGTATGTATTTTAATAATTTTCCGTGTAAAACCGTCCTGTGATGGTGCAGCTGCGGGTCATTTTGTCACATTGCGCAGCACTAGGGGATCTTTCATGTTTATGCTGGGGCTTTTTCATGCGAAAACTATCCCTTTGACTCTGTTTAGCATTATTTAATTTACCCTCTGAAATTTAAATTCCAATACTGGCGTTCAGGGTTTATTTTGCCTCGACCTTTTGATTTTTTTTCCTTGCTCAACCTCCACGCTGTCTGCAGCTAGTAGGTATTTTTGGAAAGATGCATTTGCAAAATGGCGTAATGCTATGAAATGGGAAAATAGGCTTAGTTCACGGAGGATGCAACAGAAGGGGCGTTACCAGAGGAGAAGGGCTGGGAGGAGAAAGAGGGTAAAAGGGTCAAGTATAGGGTACCAGAAGGAGACCAGACTTGGAATGGTGAGCACACAAAGGAATATGCAGGTGACGATTTATAGAATTATACACTGGAAACGTATATAATGTTTTTAACCAGGGTTACCCCAATAAATTTAATTTTTAAATATCTTAGAAAAATTATAAAACCAAAGTGTCCAGAATGACTTTTTCTTATAGTCCTTGTTCTCACGATCAAGTTCACTTGGGTTGAAACAAATAATGTTTATTGAATATGAATCTCTCCTTTCTTGAAAATCAGGCAGATTTCAGAATTGGCACTAATCCTCACTCTGGCCCCCCTGTCCAGCTCTAGGGACAGGCTGGCTTAGAGCCCCCCACACAGCCTGCCTTCGCACTTTGTGGCAAAGCTCATCTGCTCCCAGTGTTTCTGAGAGCACATTACCAGGGAGCAGGAACTTCCTGCTGCCCTTTGGGGCTCTGGAATGGGGTTAAGATGAGCAACGATTCTTCAGAAGTGGGTAGAATGTCCAAGCAGGAAACATACAGGTTGCATGCTGGATCCACCCCATTCTTCACACACGCCGCCTGAGATAATACTGCTATAGAGAAGCCGCAGCATTCCCAAGCCCTGCTCACAGGTTCCCTTTCTTTACTTAAAGGCCAACCAGGATGAGAACATAACTGATACCACCTAGATAATTATTGACCAGTTTTAGTATTAACGGTGGGGGTTGCGTTCCAAATTCATTTTCTCTTCCTGGTTGTATTTCACTGATGTAGCTTGCTTTTATCTATGTAGAAGCGTGATGATTTTCTCTCTTTGTCATGAGAACTTCAGCGACAGAGACAGGTAATTTGATCGAGTGCCCCTGCAATCTATATGGCTTTAAAATTGGAAACATTCTCTTTTAAATTTATCTGTGATTTTGAATGCACAGGTGGGAAAAGATGTATAAAATTGTATCGTGTATTTTGTAGTCCTTGCTTTGTGACAGATGCTCTGAATTGTAAAGATGTTCTGAATTTGTGGCAAAGGGACACTGTGAAAATGTGTTTTTATAAACATCTAAATGTCCTTATAGAACAGCATGTGGGCAGGTGAGGGGCAATGATCTCCTCCTTGGCTTTTGGAGGCAGTTTTCCCCTTCTGTAACTGACTATCTCTTTTTCATATTCTGCGTTAGGGGAAGGTAGATGGGCCATGCAGAAGTTGGTGGGGCGAGGTGTCTGTTCCTCTGGCTTGCTCTGCCCTGGCTCATGTTTTCCACTGTCCTCTCGGCCTCCCCTCCCTCTCGCCCTCACCAGCGGTGAGGAAGGTCAAATTGGCCTCCAGTGCCAGGTGCCTACCCCGTGACCCTTTTTTCTTTATTCAGAAGTGTGAAGAATGGGGTATAGGGAGTTACATTGGCAGACCGAGGGAAGTTAGCTCGAAGGTATACATTGAACTAAATGTGCAGCCCCTGACTTTTGACTGGGAGACTGGCCAGGTACGTGAACCATCCGTGTTCCCTTCTTGCCACTCTTATTTTGAAGTCACCCCCACCCTCTCAACTGCCAGCATCTGAGATGGTCTCTCAGTATCTAAATATCTGGAAAAAAAATTACACCAGGACCTTATCCGAATATGTTTTAGGGATTATCTCAATGACAAGATGTTTTTTGTCCTCATTAACCATTGTGTTTCTTTTATGATATACAATGATATTTTCTTTCTCTACAGCCAGGCTCCTTCTGTGCCTATTTCTTTCACCTCAAAATATTCTGAGGCAGGAGAAGGGAAGTTACAGTGAGCCCTGTCATTGACTAGCGGTGTGGTGGTGCATGCAGAGGGTTACTCTCAGTGATCGGCAAGGCTTTCTCTAGCCCCGGGAGTCTGCAGGTCTGTCCCTTCCAGAGCCCGGCTCTCACCCCAGCTCCCATCTCAGCCACCGCTTCTCCGCCTCTCATGAATCATGTCAGCCCCTCAGCGGTCCCTGGGTCCTACTTTGGGAACTAATGCACTTTCACAAGCCCAAGAGGGACTCCCTTTGTATTTAGCAATGTGAATTCATACTGCCAAAGGGTTAATCTTTCAAGACTAAGTGCAGATAGGGTAAAATAAGGGAAGATCAATCGTTGTACCCTGCCACAAAGGGGGTCTTCGATCATGCGGGCTTCCAGCCAGATTTTTTAGAAATCTGCATCACAAAAGTCACCTGGGCATCGCACCCACAGGAACTCTTGGTTAATGTGTGGTGAACAGAAATATCAAGTTTATGCCTATAGGGTAGTTTTCATTGGCATGAGCTTAAGCGCAGAAAAAAAATGGCCTCGCTAGTGTTAATTTTTTTATGGGCAGTTGCATGATAGCTGGTCTTGGAATGTTAGCAGCACTGCTGCAGAAGTAAAAATGCTACACTGAGATGTTTTAAAAGAGCAATAAATACCTGGTTTTAAAACACAGGCATTAAAAAAATTATAAACTTGGAAAGTCTTTTTCGGTTGTTGTGTTAACTTTGGAGTGTTAAAACTGCCTTTTCCTTCCCTGATTTTCTCAATTGGCGGTTATTTGGCATGGTAATTTGACTGTTTTGACGTTGGGATGTCAGGGCTCTAGTGCGAGGATGCCTGGCGATGAGACTGGGTCCTCTTCTCGCACTGACTCGGTTTCACAGTGTGGAGATGTGGCTGGGCTGAGGGCTTGCGCTGCCCACTCTGTGCGTGTCGAGTCAAGGGCAGTTGCCTGAGGTGGAGGGCATGGCCCTTGAGAAGGGTGGGCATCATTTCCAGACCTGGATTGTATGAGTTTGGTGCACGTTCAGGAAGCCAGACACAACCCCAGTGGCACTTGGGGACAGCTGTCCTAGGGGATTGACTCCTGTTGGAGAAATGAGACTAGTCCCTGCCACTGTCCAACATGTGCACATACAGGCACGGGCCTGGAGGGCTGTACCTGGCACTGACATGTGGCCAGAAGGACTCACTTCTTGTCACCACTTTTAAAACATTAAAACAGGATTGGAAAAAAATTTAAAATTGAAATTTAAAAATTAAATTTTAAAAATTTAAAATTTCACTTTCTAGAAAGGTTTTCTTGTGTCTGCCTAATTGAAGTTTTAAACTTGCATTTGCCTTATTATAGTTTTAACTTTTTCTTTCTTAATATTTTACCATAAATGTGGGCCTATGTTTTTGCATTAGCTTTCTATTTATTATTCTAATTATGGGTACTAGCCTATCTGTATACAGTAATTTATTTACTTTTTCCCATTATTAGTTTCTTGCATGATTTATTGTTATAAAATGCAGTGCCACACCAAATAAACTAATGCATAAAGCTGTTACCTGTCATTAATATGTATTTAAGGAAAACTTCCAACAATAGAATCTTCAAGACCCAGAGTGTATATACCTTAATAGTTTTATATATATTGTAAAATTCCTTTCCTTGCTTTCTAAAAACATTCTAAAATTTTTCAAAGCCTAAGTATGAATATTCTTAGTTACACTAAGTTTAATATTTAATATATAAACTTAAAATTATAATTAGATATATAAATCATAGGTATTGTATATGTGCAAATATATAGATAAAACATGGAAACTTGAAATTTCTTTGTGATAAACTTCAGTTATCTGTGAAGGTGAGCAATTTGTTTATGTACTGAGGATTTTTTGGTCTTATTTTTATTCCTGTCCTCTCTCTATTATAGTTTTTATAAACTTGACTGAGGGAGCTAACTAGATGCAAGTCTTTGGTATAGTCCAAGTATTAAAAATTTATTATTTATTATTCAGATTCTGATGCTAGACACTAGACAAAAACATTGTCCTTTTCTGATTGGGAGTTTGTTTGTAATTACTTGATTTTATTTTTTATTGATTTTATTAGGGTTAACAAAATTATATATAGGTTTCAGGTGTACAATTCTATAATGCTTCATCTGTATGTTGTGTTGTGTATTCACCACCCCGATCAAGTCTCCTTCCAGAAGAGAGTATCCTGGCAATAAGTGGTCATTTTATTCCTTCCTATTGCCCATTTTTGCTGGGTGTGCTGGAGCTTGCCCAGTGAAATGGTTTCCTTTTAAATAATATGTTAGGAAAAGTATACAACACTATTCTGTGGGCCAAGTGAGTATGAATTTAAAAATATATATCTTATGAAAGCAAGATCTTAGACAAAAATATTCCTGAATCCATTTAATGGAAAACTTACTCTTTTTTTAAAAGTTAAAGTACAACTGAAGAAACCAAAGGTGTTCCTATAACTAAAAAAAGCGCCGAAGAACTAGAATAATTACCTTGAAGTGTCAGAGTAATCTTAAACGATTTGGAAGCCAGAGGCAAATGATACCTTCATTTCCCTGGCATTGGGGAGGTTAGGTGAGGAATTCCTGTTACAGGGAGCATGCCCAGGATGGATTTTTATTGAGCAGGATCCCAAAATATTAGGAAACACTTGGATTTGGCAAGAGATTAACTGGAATCCAGTTGTGTTTTCCATCAGAGCACACCTGCAAAATGTGCTTACACTTTTCATTCTCTAGTCACACCATAATTGTATTTTGAGTTCACTGTAACTAAGTCCAGTGCATGTGAACTAGAGATTTCATCTGTATGGTGTTCAGAATTTGTTAGCAAGGAGATTTTTTTGTAGGTGATTTCTATCACAAGGAATCCATCTGATGATATTTTTCTTTTTAAAGCTGGTCATGAAGATAGAGGGTAGAGAAGTAAGCAGTCTTTTTGAGAGTTAGAAACTTGGCCTGGTGATTCTAGCCCTCATTTAATCACTAACTTAATATGCTATCTGCGTAGATAGAGCATTTAACAAACTCTCCACGACTAAGGGTGTTCATCTGGAAGAGGAGGGCAGCGATGGAAGCCTGACCACCAAGGAATAGCATGAGAACACAAAAGGGAACCTGAGATGCATGGACTTTGTGTGCCCTGAAAGTAATACCATTCACAGATGCAAGGTATTACTCAAAAACTGGACATGATAAGGTGCTTGGTCCCTTTATTCCTTACAGAACTCCTTGGCAATTCAGTCCCTTGGTCTAATAATTCCAGACCTGACTTGCCACCATTTACTCATGAAATCCACTTAGTAATTAAAAAATTTGGTGTGTCTCCCCTGTTGGCATCCTCCTCCTTGCCTGAAATTCTTAAACAAGCGTTGGGTGAGTGGTAAGTGATGCATTTTAATAAATGTTTCCTAAAGGCCAATTACTCATTCAATATTGAATTGTGTGGTAGAAAATATGGCTGATTAGCTACAGGGAAGATGTCTACATACTATTGGCATCTGTTTGGTAGGTAATGTTCTTAAACGGCCTGGCCTTTCTCCAAACTTTGATTATTCATAAATCTGTTGAGTGTGGTACGTTGCCCTATTAGCGTTTAATCTTTTATTGAAGCAAACTCAGGCGGCTGAAATCTGTTTGCTTTAGCAAGCTTGTTCACTGATAAATGTGTGATTTAAAATTTTCCTTTTGTGAATTCCTCAGGGCAAGAAAAACACAGCTGGGCACAGTGCAGATCATATTTATCTTTTCATTAACTAAAGTACAAGAAGATAGTATCATGGGAGGCTTATAAGGGGGGAATTGCTAAAGAACAGCCCTCCTCCTGTTTGCATACCCACTTGAGGAAAGCTTTCCAAACAAGTATTTGAGATACTTGTGAGAAAAGCTAGTTGAATTGTCAAAAGAAGACCAAGTGAATGTATATAAAGTGGTTGGATTTCAGATAACATTTTCCCCCTGAGTGCTCAGCTTGGTTAAATATTAGAGAAAGGGAGATAATGACACTGTTTGTTGCCATGAACTTAAACATATATCTTTTTTCACAAGGTTGGTATGAAAGGCGTATCAGAAATTTTCCACCCCAGACGATTTCGTTCCAGTGTGGTAAAGGGCACTGTGGGTAGAGAAAGGCGGCTTGGGTGTTACCGGCCAGACAGGGGCCTTACGGACTTTGTAATATAACCTCTTTGCTTCTTGTGGATAACATTGGCTATCACCGTAGGATTTAAAATATATGTATGTACTTAAACATTTTAGCATTACTCTCTCTGCTGGAGGGAAGATTATGAAAAATCCTCTGAGAGACTTGGGGGTACTTATTGGCAATGTGCACTAAACCAGGGGAAATCGTTCAGAATGAAATAAGTGATTTCTGGCTTATATGTGTTAACAACACATTCTTTAGTTGGAAAGGAAGATGAAGTTGTAGGAGTGTTTCCTCTCTTTTCCCACATCCCTGGATTTGGGTCGAGATTATTCGTATTGATCTAGTTCCTTCAATCCCTGGCAAAATGGCATGCACACAGTAGGTGACTAATAACTACAGACTGATTCACGCATCCCTGCAGAACTGCTGGGCTCTGCAGAAGTGGACTAAGCTAGAGAGGTGTTCTTCGGTTGCCTTCCCTAGTACTGCCCTGAAGTACTCGAGAAGGGGGGCTCCTTTTTCAGCCAAGTGCCTTGAGGTCTGCTCTGACCCAGGGCTACCCAGAGTAGGCTAATGTTTCTTCATCTGAGTCAAACAGATACAGCCTGGGCTGGGGTAATTTTTTCCCTACTTTTTACCTCCCACAGTCCATAGGTCCCTTTCCTAAATGGAGATAAAAGCAGCTGAGGGCAGCCCTTTCCTGCCTTGATTTACCTCTTTTTTTCAGATTCTCTGATAGCCAGGCCCAAACATTTCCTGTTAGTGACAGCATTTATTAAAACATCAGCTTGCTTTAGACTTGTTCAAACTGTCACCTGCTGCTTTGGGGGCTCTAGAGCTTGTAACTACTTGTCTTGCTTATCCTTCTTTAATTTTACAATTCACCAATTCAATAACAAGTTTTTTTCTTTTTCACATGGGCATTTAAGAATGATACCAGAAACACAGAGATGAGCAGTTACAAATTACAGCTAGTGAAATGAAAGATGTTCCTGAACATCATCCAGCAAGGACTAGAAATAAGTCCTCAAGCTAATACATTTGATTTACTTATTTATTTATTGAGAGAGATCAATTTGTTGTTACATTTAGTTATGCATTCATTGGTTGATTGTTGTACGTGCCCTGACCGAGGATTGAACCCACAACTTTGGTGTATCAGAACAACTCTCTAACCAACTGAGCTACCCAGCCAAGACCAAGTTAATACGTTTTGACTTCCGTGTTTTATCTGTAAAATAGAGACTCCCAAACCAGTGGCTTAAAATTTAAAAGAAGTGTGAAGGCCATCAGCCAGATACTGATGTGGCAACTCCATGATGTCATCAGGAACCTTAGGTCCTTCTAGCTTCCTGCTGTACTATTTTTAGGTGTGACCTCCACTCTCATGTTCTCAAGTTGGTTACAAAGTGCCAGCCATCCTGTGTATGTTCTAAGCAAGAAAACGTCAGGAACGAGAAAGAATGGTACATGCCAGTAAATCAGCTCCCTTTGAAGGGCTTCTCTGGAAGCCCACGTGCAGTGACAACTGCTTAAATCTAATTGACCTGGACTAGCCCAGCTGCAGGGCAAGCTGGGAAATGTAGTCCTTCCTTCCTTCCTTCCTTCCTTTCTTCCTTCCTTCCTTCCTTCCTTCCTCCCTCCCTCCCTCCCTCCCTTCCTCCCTTCCTCCCTTCCTGCCTCTCTCTTCCTCCCTCTTAATAATGCCCCAAATATCATTGCACCTATTATTACTAAGGTAAAAAAGAATTGTTCTACCAGCAACTTCTTGTCTTTGCACTCCTACATTTCATATGAAGTAATTACTTTAAAGCTTGGAGTCCTAATGTTTTACAGTCTTTTTTTTCTTTGATAGTATTCTGTCCAATGGCCAGTATGAAAAGACCAGATATAATACAGGACCAGAAATTCTGATTGCTTTATGTGAGTGCAGTGATGGCATTACGACTTAGGACCTCTCATCTCTGAATGGCGTGGTGGCTTTCCATGTTCAGTAAGATACTGTTTTCATTGGCTTGAAAATGAGCCTGACAATAGATTCCAATGCTAATGTCTCGTCTGCATGCTTTGTAGACAACTACTGACAACTATTTTAATATTTAGAAGTAAATTACAATTTTTTTCTTACTTCACCCTACATGTTTAATGGATATACAATTCTCAAAAGCTTAAAATTGAGACCCATGATAACTAGCAGAGGACCGTGAATAACGATGGCAGAATCTCCCAGGTCCTTGGAGAAGAAGTAAGTGTGCTCACACGTGACTTTGTCAGTGATGAGTCTGTGGACTGCTCGGAGGAGGATTTATTTTCAATATTTCATTAGTCATGAGATTTATGGTGCTGTCTCTGAATTTGTCTCTAAGGCTAGTTTGCTCTGTTGAGTTCATTCCTTTTGTTTATGTTGATTTAAATGTAGATAATTATTTAGAGTAAGAAACTACCAAAGTGAAAACCCTCCTCAATGTCAGACTAGCGGCCGTGTTACCTCATAACTAACACCATCTACGGACAGTGGTGGTTCTTGGCAGGACACGGATTAGAGACCTCTGAAGGTATCAGGGAGATTTTAAGAAGCAGTAGTGCTGGAAGACTCCCACCCCCGGAAATCCGTTAATGTCTCTGTCTGCTAAATGAAGAATGGCATGATAGCCCGGTGCCGCTGATTTTTTAGCTACTGACCACCACAGTCGAACCATAGGCCTTCATGAAGGAAAAAAATGTGGGAAATTAGACTCTGCTATGTCATCTGGAGTCAATGCAGAGGCTAGAACCCATCTATCTCCTTAGATTTCCTTAAGTGTTTGACTTGATATGCATCAGCGTACCATTGTATTCTCCTGCCCGTCTTCCACGGCCCTCAGGGCAGCGCAAAGCCTGTGGGTTCCCCGCTCTCTGATGTCACCCACCCCTTCACTCCAAATTTCTAAGCTGAAAAAGAACCTAATGAAAAGGCTTATCAGCCAGAAATCTTCCAACAATGACTGCTGTGTCAAATTCCAAACTCCCTCACCCTTTTGAAAATTGTATCTGTATGGAACTACAAGTTAGAGACATTAATATTTATAAGGAAGTAGGAATTCTTAAGTGTAATTTACCAGATAATGGTTGGTACCTTCTTGCTATTGAACAAGAATATTGCAAATATATTGATTTTCAAATAACAGAGTTTCTCTGAAACCCATCCCCGTCTGTGCACACAGCTTTCTGTCTGGATTCCATCATGCCTGGCTGCCATGCCTTATCAGCGCAGAGCCCCATGGAGAGGACCCTATATATTAGCCACAACATGACCTGTGTGACCAGGATCAGCCCCAGCAATTACCCTACTGATGGCGCAGTGATTTAGAATGAACAGCGCTGGGATGCCATTCTTTACCATATATCATAGCCCAGGATAAGGTTAACAAAAATCTTGCCCCGAATTGGGGGTGATTTATAGATCAAGAATATTGGCAACCAGGTGTTCTTTAACTTCTTCCTGTTTTGCTGCTGCTTAAGCAGATCCTAGTGGAGAGAGACCCTGACAGTTCTAACTCCCGGCTAATGCAGCGGCTCAAAGCAACCGTTAGCCCTGAGCGCAGTCCCCAGCCAGGCTCCTGGCAGGAATCCATGGGAATCATCTCCTTCCCTTGGCAGATGCCTGAGCAGCAGTCTGTGGAAAGGATGAGAATGGGTCGTGATAGCACACTTGGTTTAAATGCTCACTTGTTATATAGAAAGCCCCCCCAATCTTGTGTAAAATAATGAAAGAAGCCAGTGTAGTATGCGGTGATGTGGACCTAGTGTTTGAAGCAGAGATGCATCCCATAGTGAGGGGATGGCATGGCGCAGGAGAAACAGCCTGTAGTTATCTGTGTGTCTTACATTAAGTCACTTAATTCTTTGGGTCTGATTCCTTATCTACTTAACAAGGATTTGGATTAGATGGCTTCCAAGGCCCTTTCCCTTCTGATACTCTGCGGTTTCATATGGATTCTAGATAGTCTCAGAAATGCAATCATATTTATACCTGACACTTTGCTGGTTTTAAATTTATTAATGTTTTGGTTTATAGCCCCACTATTTCCACAAAGCACTTGAGGTGCTTTGCAACCAAAATACAAGCACAAAAAAAACCCCCATAGACAACAAACACAAGATACATGTTGAGAAGCAAAAGGAGAAGGGAAAAAAATATATACTTGACACCCAATTCTGAAGAGAGCTGTGAGAAAGCACAGACCCTGTCTTTGAGCTTCCCAGCAGTCAAGGCAAAGAAGTAATAGCATCAATTTATGGAAGAGAAATGGCTCATGGTGCGTATTTTCCCCTGTTGCCCATTAGATTCAAATTTCCCCCAAGGATTTGAAAGTTAAGGGTATCATAATATTTGGCGTAGTCTACTTAGATTGCAGCTTTTAATTCCAAGGCTGTCAATCTGGACTTAACATCTGCATCTCCCCTGTGTGGAGTGATCAGATTCCTATTCAATCTGTTAATTAACAGCACAGTTTATTTTCTGGTCCTGCATTGAATTTGACTGTTGCCCTGAAGCATACTTATTTTTTTCAAATGGAATAAAAATAATTTTCATTTGTTATCTTTTTACCAACACAGAGTGAAATGCAGTGTATTAAAGAGAAGCAAAAATGGTTTTACTTTGTAATAAAGCTTTCATTGAGAGAATTTGTACTCATATTTCCCCATTTTCCCAATCCCTTCAGGCTAAAACAGGGGAATAACATTATACAAGCAAACGAGTCCTGTTTTTAGCTAGTATAAGCAATCTTTATTAACCTTTGATTCCTTTTATTTACTTTGAGACAGCAAACTCAGATTTTTTTATTTAATATTTCAGTGGTAAAATTAATTGTGATCCTATTAACCATTCTATTCATGAGTAAAAGAATGTTTCACAATAGACTGCTAGGTGTGTGTGTGTGTGTGCATGCATGCATGTGGAAAGTGCTCCGTAGATGATCCACAGAGAAATTTGTACCTAGAAGCTCCTGCTTTGTCACTTTTTAGTGGCAGGACTGAAATACTTTTATCTTGAGGAAAAAGTAAATAGTACATGTGAGCCTAGATCATTGTGTAAGGGCAATTTACTGGTTTTCTTGTTTGGGATCAGGAGGAAAGACAGGAGAAAGTATTAGGGAGAGAAGCAGCCCAAATTGGGGAAAGGTGTGATTGAGCTCAGTTCTGTTCCCAGCCTTAGCAGAGAGGTGGCAGCGACCTGATGCATCTTCAGTGTCACTCCTTGTCACCTATATAAAAGAGGTGCCTCTTTGGGGGCAAAAACAAAACAAATTCACTTTTCTGTCACTGTGTTAGTCACAGTCATTAATACCAGTTGCCTCAACAGATGGATGCCCAAATCTCTTAATACAACAACAATTTGTCTTGCTCAATCAATGTTCGGTGCTGGTTGGTTGAGGGTTTTCTCCAGAAATGGGCTTGAGGATCCAGCTGTCCTTGCAATGCTACCTTTGCAACTCAGGGGTTCAAAATGCACACTGGGAGGGGAAGAGAGCATCAGAGGAGAATCACCACTCCAAAGTGGTCAGGCTGAAGTGACCCATCACCTTGGTTTACTTCCCATTTGTCAGACTCAGTCCCATGACTCCAGCTCGGTGCAAGCAGAACTGGGGAATGAGGGCAGGCGTACAAGAATCGATACGACCTTGGAAAAGTGGAGAATTTGTTTTCCTTGCTATGGAGAAGCATAACTGACCTGCATGATGAGTCAGAGAAGACTTCCTAGAGGAAGGGTGTGAGTTTTTCCATTTGGGTAGGAGCTTGGTCAAGAGAAGCACTTCAGGCACGAAGGCCTCGTTTTTGTTGTGACAATCAAATACCAAAATATGTGCCGGTATTCTATAAAACAAAGGTACGTTATTATTACTAAAATGCCTTTGGTCAGCAGCAACCCTTGGCAAAGGCATATGATTTTTAAAATTTAGGGTGTGGCAATGAGGCATTAGCATGGAAGCTCCTAGGGAACAGCAGGTTCCTCCTCCTCTCATCCACCCACCATCTTATCCAAGCACCTTGGTCAGGGCCTGGCACCAGGTGGATGTTCCATGCATATTTGACTTGCAAAGGGCTCAGCCCAGTACGTGTGTTTCCGGGGGCACTTGATTCTACTGCTTGTCTCTTCACAGTCAAAGACGTGATGTTGAGCCAGTATTTTGAAAATAAAAGTGTCCTTCTGTGCTCTTTCTTGTTGTTGTTGTGTGTGTGGATAAAAGGCTCAAGGTGAAGGCTGCCCCAGCAAGTGGCTGGACCCACAGACACTGCACCCCTCCTTTTTAAGTTTCTTAGTCGGCAGCCTGCAATCGGGAGAAAGCTGACTGTGGATCTACACTGAACTTTTCTGAGTGTCTTACTTCAATAATTTGACATGCCCCACAATTGTGTTCCATACATGTAAAATCTATTATTAAATACAATTCAACGAGAAATAGTTTAGATCTATTAGTAGAGTAAAAAACATTATTTTTGTACCCTTGAACACTTCTTTGTCTCTTACAATAATGCAAATTACATTTATTTCACTTTATTTAGGCTCTGATATTTCGGGCAGAAGCTGCTAATGTTTGTACTACTTGTAAAGAAAACACTTGAGAGGAAAAGTTATTAGGCACCTGGGATCCCAGTGGGAATGAACAAACTACTTAAGGAACATACAGTCTGTTATCATTGTTTTTCAATGTTTCTTTCTCATATCATTGGGATCATTAGAGCCAATCTCCAATCTATACAGTGAATTCTTACATACAATAAGCACTATCTTTTTAATTAATGATTTGTTAAACATCTGTGCTCAGTATGAATAAGTAGTTTAAAATATGCAGAGATGATATTCATTAGCGAGTGACAACAAAATCTGTTTCTCCTCTCTGCAAGGAAATGGAAGGATAAGTATTTATCCTGCCTGGTTTCTCTCAAAAGCTCCTGTATTAAACAACAAACCAAAAAATCTAGATTCTGTTTCAACAGATATTATCATTCTTGACAAGTACAGAAGCTGAAAGCGGGGGAAACAAAACTCAGCGTATAACCGATGCAGCGCACTTTGACCGTGCAGAATATGGGCAGTGGACAGAGACTGAGAAACTCCTAGAGTTCTTTACCATGAAGGCTGCTTCAGCGTGAAGCCAAAAAATGAGAGGGGCAGGCTTACTTTTCGCAGATTGAACCAAGAACAATGACGCCATTTGCAACCCCGATGCGGAGCCAACAAAATCATTGCCAGCGTGCCAGGGTGTGCTCCCCGGAGAATAACTGGAAAATGAGAAACGCCTGTCAGAGATTAAGTTCTGTGTCTAATGGGAGCACAGAACAGACCGATGTCTTTTTAATGAAAATGAACATATCACAACAGATGAGTTTTATTTAGCAGATCCATTGTGAATTCCTTAGATTTCTGCTCACTAGGTATATTCCTTTTAAAAGGAGAATTTCAGAATGTAATGAATAAGTTTAGCCAATTTTGGAACCAATATATAGAAAGCATTCAGTGAACTAAATTGTCAAGGAGTCCATTGTTATCTAAAAACAAAGGGGCACAAACCTATCGAAGCCAACTAATAAAAACTTTGAGATTAATTAGCATTTCCCTAATTGTACACCTGCTTTCGGTCATGATAGCTAACATTTAAATAGTTACTTTGTGTCAGTCACTCTTCTAAGCACTTTATATGAATAAACTCATTAAGCTTTCATAAGAACCCATTTTACAGAGGCGGGCATTGAGGCACAAAGAAATTAAATAACTGTCCGAGGTTGCACATCTCATGAGCTGTTGAGGTTTGAAACCACACAGTCAGGCCCCAGAGGCCCTGCAGTGACCCAGTGCACTGCCCCGCTGTGAGTGAACGTATTCTTCAGTGAATGCTTTTAGTCATTATGCTCTGAACTTGGTAGACCCTTCATGGAAAAACAGAAGATATTTGGGGGAAAAGGGGAAAAAAGGCACGATCACAAAAGAGCCACAAAACCTAACCATAGCATTCAAAGATGCTTTCAGGACTAATCTTTATGCCAGCCACATTGGGTAACACAAGATTTGAGTTTCTACCTTAAAAACATGGTGGGGGGAGACTGAACAATGGAGATCTGAAAAGTTGTAGCTATTAAAACAGCCCAGACTGTTTCTCCAAGAGAAAGCAGCCAGCAGTTCAGGAAACAAAAACCAAAATGGAGGACACTCTTCCTTCTTAACCTGGCTTCTGTCTTGGTTCCTTGACCCATAGCACTGCTTGTTACATATGATACAACTGTTCAGACAGTCCTTGATGTCCTCTCGGTAGGCATAGAGGGAGCTTGAGATTTGGGGCTCCAAACCCCAGACGGCACACCGTCAGTGTCCTGTGCGTGGCCTCACTTTTCCTGTACAACGGGAATGGAATTGAAATGGCTACTTTATTGGGGTTAAATGAGATTAGACACATGAAAGCACTTTCAACTGAATACATCTCATAGTTGATATTATTAACCTGAAATGCCTCCCTATGACTTGGTAGGTTTGAGAATTCTTTAAGGCTGCGGAGGCGCTTACATTCTTTGTGACAAAATTTTGATTTAGTGGCTTTGAACGAAAGCCATGTTGATTACTCCCCATTCACAGGAAATTGGTATGGGTGTACTCAGAGCGGTTAGACATAATCTTTGAGGTGAGTATCATCTAAAAACTAACCAAAACAGCAGCAACCTAAAAACAACACAAAAAGCCCGAAAGCGACAATGACAGACTCAGAAGCACAAGGGTCAGAGAAGGGCGTCGAGGGGTTTGTGGAGGCAGGGAGGAGAGGTTAATCCAGCAGTAGAGATACCCACGGAGCTGTTTATTTATTTTTTAAATGAGCAACTGGAAATAACCTACAACTTGGGCAAGTTGTCTTACTTCCTTTGGCTAGAATTTCAAAAATGTGAGAACAATGTGATTATAAGTAAATAAACTTTGAAGTCCATTCTATCTCTATACTTTGGTTTTGAGATCTTTCTATGTATGATTCTATCACAAATGTATTTCTTATTAGTTTTCTGAAATCTACGTTTTCTTTTAATGAATCACCTTTGCTCACACATGGTCATTGCCTTCTTATGAAATAAGATATCAAGATAGGTTGTGTATCAAAATACAACGCACAGGTTACATCTTCAAAGAAAGTAGAAGCAGTTATCCACACGATTCAGGCAGATCCTCCACAGCTCACTGGTCATACTTGGTGGGTGAAAAGAGGCCAAAATACTATGTGATAGGAGGGAGAAAGGAAAGAGAGAAGGGAAAAAGCTTAATTATTCAAGGCTTTTCTCTAGAGAAGTAATCATTTCACCCTCCTTGGCTGAGTTGCCATAGCACCAAAATCGGAAGAATTAGAATCTGAAGATTGCACAAAAGTTGGTCTACATGGAGCTCAGAGATTTTCTTCAATGAGGCCTTGAATAAAATCCTGAAGATTAAATAGCTGGCTAGCCTGAGTCTAATACTGCATAGAATAAACTATTACCCAACATAAATATAGAGTGGTAACAGGAGATTGATCAACTTTGGTAGAGAATTTCAGCTTTGATGCCAGAAATTCAAAATTATCCTGGCGGAGCAGAAGGATACACTTAATGTTTTTTGGAAGAAACATGCAAATTACCTCATTCTTAAACATTCCCCAGAGACCATTATTATTTTTTTATCCCATTCCCAAGTATTACTCACAAAGTGGAAAAGGATGACCAATTTCTTAAAATGCTCTTGACACTCTTTGGTGTTTATAATGTATAGTGTAGCCTTAGCTGAGGGCCAGGTAGACTTATGCCAGGCTGTTTATATTTCTCTGGCTTTTCTCATTATTTTCTTCCTTCTTTTCTTTTTTTCTTTCTCTTTTCCTCCCTCCCTCCCTCTTTCCTTCCTTCCTTCCTTTCCTTCCTTCCTCCCTCCTTCCTTCCCTCTTTCCTTTCTTCCTTCCTTCCTTCTTTTCTTTCTACCTTCCTTTCTTCCTTTCATCCATCATGAATATCATTTTAATTCAATTTTTGAACCAACAACAATATTTTAAAGAAATTAGCCCTGAATGGTGTTGCTCAGTGGTTTGAGCATCATCCCACAAACCAAAAGGTCACCGGTTTGATTCCCGCTCAGGGCACATGCCTGGGCTGCAGGCCAAGTCCCCGGTTGAGGGGTGTGAGAGGCAACCAATCCATGTTTCTCTGGCACATCCGATGTTTCTATCCCACTCTGTCTCCCTCCCTTCCCGTCTATCTAAAAATAAATAAATAAAATGTTATAAAAAATCAAGTGGCTTCTCATTTCTGGATGACGTATGAGTCATTCTTCTTCCATTCATTATCTCTGTGCTGTCCACCCCCGGACGCCTGCTGGGAAGTGCTGTCTGTCTGCTCAGCCCAAGCTCTTGCTGCTCTAAGACTTCCTTCAGGAAAATCAGCATCTTGGCATCTTGGAAGTTAAAAGATGTCTCTAAACCTCCTCTGCTAAGTTGGGACTCTGGAAAATCTGGGCTGTTGAATCTGCTCATTTTTTTCCTTACATTCCCCCAATAAAAGTCATGGCCTTCATAGCACTTCATTCCTTGAGTTGACTGTTAAAAATAATTGATTAAAGAGTAAATCATATCTTGGTGCTGGAATGTGTATGCAATAGAATTATATTTATTTCAGGATAACTTATATATAACCTTGAATTTTAAGTTTGGTAGAACAGGCGATGTATTTGTTTAGAGGGCAGGACCATTAAAGTCAACTATTTCTTTTTCTTGTTTGAATTGGATAAAATTGTAATATATCCTTTACGTCACAGTAGCACCCTAGTGGTTATCATATTGCATTAGTTACATGAGTTCTCAGGGAACCTTATACAGTATATACTGCCTCCAATAAATACACCAGTCATGCTTATGGTTACAGAGTCGGTGCCAGGAAATTTAGGATGACATTCCCTGCAGGTTAGTAATTCTACCCATTATTTATATTGGTTTGATTTGAAACTAGAGGAGGCTAAGTATTTTTGAAATGCTTTCTGACGGAATTCTAGAAAAGCTCAAGAATGAATATTTAAAATAGGTTAAATATCTTTGGATTTTTTTTTGAGATCACCTACATTTTGTCATAAAGTCCAAACAATTGAGAAAATCAGGAGAGGACTTATTTTGAACATAAGGTACACACATATTTTGTCTATAAATGGAAACTACTCATATATAAAAATCTATCCTGGGTATGCACTTACGGTCTGCTCCAGGAGAACAAAATTTTCCTAGTTCTTAAAAGAATGAAGAGCAAAATTAGTAAGGCGGCTGCGACAGAGGAGCTGAAGCAGATGTGGAAAGTGTGGAGCATCATCTTGGCAGCTTAAGTGGACTCACCAGCTGGATGTCTTCTGAAAGTGGGGATTTATCGTGTTTAAGCCACGATACAGAAGTCAGTACTTGAAAATGGTTGTCATAACAGCAAGATGTCGACGGAAATACTAGACGATTGTAATGAATTTGGCCGGTGAAGCTTCTGCTACCATATGGATTAAGATCAGATTATTTCATCCTTCTAAAATAGCATCTTACTTCCAAGGAGATCAAAATATTTTATATCTTCCAGCTAATAATAATAATAATAATAATAATAATAATAATAATAAAGGCTGATCTTTGAGATTTCTCCTGAGCCACAGTGTTCTGTTTTATTCAATAATCTGAAGTTAGTCGATGCTTCCCCCACCCCGAGAAGCACAGAGAAAACCCAAATTCTACTAGTTTGTTTTTGCCAGTTTAGGGATGATATTCGATCAGGAAGCACTGAATAGGCATCTAATTTATTCAAAGGATGCTCCTTAGTTTACAAGATTTGTGTGTTAATTAAGATACTTTGTTGGGTTTTGTGTCCTGGTACTTGGTGAATATTAGCTTTCCTTTCTGTCCAATGCAAGCTGTTTGCCTCTCTGTCAATAACTAACACCGTTGCACGTAATATGAAGAGATGGTAGCTGTGTGACTATGGGCAAATGGGAGGTACCTGGAGGTAAATGGGAGGTACCTGGAGGTACCTGGATTGTCAGGGAGGTCAAATGGGTTTCAATTCCTGTGCATCCCTTCCTTTGGTAGATCTCTGATCCTTCAGAATCTTTCAGAAGCTGTGGCCTGGCTCACTCCACGGCCTGCGAGCAGCCGTGACAGTCATGCGTGGTGAAGAGAAAAGGACACACCTGTTTGCACCATTGATTGGCTTCCACTGTCCACTTCTGACTTTCTCGTGGTCCTAACACAGTCTAAGTCTTCTGGATTGTTTTCCATTTTTATCCCTCATTTTCCTTATGATACCCAATAGATACTTCTTTGCTTTTTTATACCTTATATGAGGGGTTGTCTGAAAGTAATATCACATTTGTCAAGACCTGAACTTGTTGAAAACAATGGCAGTATTTAACATAAAAAAGTCAGGAATTATTCAATATGTTTTTTAATATAAAAAGTAAAAATGAAATATACAAAAACTACTTTCTTTCTGAGAGAATGGGCTCTTAAGGTGGTGAAGTCACTAGAATATAAACTTCCAGAAGAGAAGAAGTTTGGTGGTAAATAGCACCTGTAATGAAGTTAATGTTCTCTAGCATTTGTTGAATGAATGAGTGAATGAGTGTCTGCTGAATCAGGTAAGAGAGACTCTTGCACTATCTCTTGGCTTGACGATCTCAGGCAATGGGCCTAGAACAAAAGCTAAAAGTCAGTTCCTAGGCTGAGAGACCAAGAGCACTGACAGGCATTCCTGAACTGTGTTCCCGGAAAGGCATTTAGGATATGCTAGGTGATTCCCTACACCAGAGCTCTCAGACTTTATTTTTCTTCCTGATGGCATCTTCTGGCGAATCGCACATGTTCATGCAAAGATTTTTACCTTCCCTCCCTGAAACAATATGCTTAGTGCAAGTTATAAGGAATGACTTATACAAATAGTCCTGATAAAAATTATTAACTGTTTCATAGGGATTACAGAGTCGTCATCCTTTTGGGTCATCGCAATGTGACTCATCACTTGTGCCATTGGATTCGATTCCACTTAATCCACCAAGAATGTAATAAGTAGCTGTTATAAGCCTAGCTGTGTTCGACATGGTTGGGATACACAGAAGTATAAAATGTGATTAGAGTAGGTTTTTGGTTTACTCCTTTTTAAGGTTCCTTTACTAAATGTGTTTATGTTGATTTTATATGTAGGCATTGAGTTGGGTTAAGCCATTATAAGAACTATCACAGCTTTTCTTTCATTTGTTCTACAAATACATAAGTGTTCTACAAATACATAAATGCAGAAAATAATATAAAGTATACATTGATGTATTCCATAAGCACTAGTTGTGTGAATAAAGATGTAAGATATAAATACATGTTTTCATACAATAAAGATATGTAATTTTAAGATCCTGGTACGTTGGCATATTTTTTACTGGTGTATGTTCCAAACAATTTTTAGAAAATGAAATACAATAGCCCAAGGGGAAAAAACCATCAGTTCCTTATTTTACAAATAGACTCGCTAAGAATTCCTTTTACGACGTACCAAACAGACATTTCTTGCCCTTATTGTTGCTCAGCTTTTGGAAAGTTCATTATTTTAAATTTAAATTATACCAGCCACTGTCTAGGTGCAGACAGATTCAGTTTTATTTTTTAAATTGTGTGCACTTGCATGAAGTTGCAATTTCCAACCACATTTAAACTTTTTGGCGACGGACTAACATATTGTGTTCATGTTCACGTTCATTTATGCTTGGCAGAATACAACTTCCTGTTTTGAGGGGAGAAAATGTTAAAAACATCTAGTAAAAAAAAAAGCTTAAAAAATCCTTGTACTTTTAAAAAGACAAGCTTTGAATGTCAAATGGCTCTTAGAAAAAAGTATTTGATGAGTTAAGTGTAAAAAATAGTAAGAAACATATGGATTAAATTTCATTGAAAATGCACATGGGCTTAAAAATTAGAGGAGAGAGTACATGGCACAGTGTTGCTTGGTTTTGCTGAGTCCAAAGTTTGAGAACAGATTAAGACGTTGAACAAACCCAAACCGTACCTGGCTGTAGGCATCTGCTGGTCTGCTGTCAGTAAAAGCCTTTTGATGAGGCCTGGCCTTGCTAAAACTGTTGATGACACCTAAACTTGCCGTGTGCCGCCTTCCAGTGCCTCTATAGACCAGCTGCCTTGCTGTGAATTCATAGTCCTAAACTTGGACAACAGACTTGTCAACAAATCTTATAAATGTAGGCTTTTAATAAACATGGCACTGGTCTGAGACAAGACTATGCTCTCAATTCAATGGATGTTATATTTAAATACACAAATTAAGTATTTATGAAACTATAAATCATACTTATAAATGTACTTGTTTTATATAAAATTTAATTTTTTAAATGTTACCGTATGGTGTGGATTTACTAATATTAATGTACACTTAAACTTATCCTATGAATCTCTACTTTCTGATCTACCAAAATACCCTTCCTGTGTTCCTCTTCTGACGCCCGGCATTTAGATGATTTACTATAGTTATCTATACATGTATCTTTTCTCCCGTCTCAAACCTAAATTCATTTAGTGGACAGGTTTTTGTCCGATCTGTATTCTTAGGTGTCAGAGATACCTAGGCCAGTGTGTCTACATAGGGACTTCAGATAAAGTCTGTTGCATGCACAGAGAAACATTTTTACAAAATATTAAACAGACAATATTTTTTAAAATGCCACCTTGTCCAGAGCCCTCTCTTCTAAATTTCTTATATGTTTATAAGTGGTATAAGTTAATAGTTGACTAAAACTGCCTTATACCCCCTTCTGATCAAGAGCACTTTCATATGAATTTCCAACTTCACAATGCCAATAAAGTAAGTGCACGTCGAAGGTAATACAACAGATATCTAATCAGTGACAGTCACAGTTTGGACTGACCTTCCCCGTTCTGTTTCTTCAAATACAATAGGGAGTAAGTTCGTATTCTGAGTAACTAGAACTCCCCAGAAACATACACTTGCTCCCCCAGTCAACAAGGCTGTCAATAAATGAGCGCTACTTCACTCTGCAAGCAGCAGTGTGATATGCCTACATTTTAATTGTACACATATTCAAAAGTTCCAAGTCTCTCTGTAGTGCTGTCCACATTTCATGCTGGAGACACTTGGCCAAAACTCGATTCATATGTCCTACAGGGTTACATATGTGGCTCCTCTCCCACTGGGTTACACAGGATATGAGCTGGATCCTGGCGGCTTCTGAAACAAGAATGAGAGAAGCTCTTGTGGACTGAATTGAAAGAGAGAGAAAAAAGTTCTCTCTGGCATCGAAGTCCCTGCAAGTTTGGCATGTCTAACTGGGAGTAGACCTTGGCTCACAGAACTGAGAGATAGCTAAACAAAGATTTGTTCAATTTGATAAACTCCCTGGCTGAGACTGCCCTGCCAACTTTCTTTCTAAAGCAACTTTCCACAGCTGAATTATAAAACCTTGGAAATCAAGGGTTTGTAATGGAAATGCTGACACATGCAACTAACATGTAGTTGTACCAACCAAGCATTGCTATCATATTTTATAATGATCTGAGAGGCTAATAGAGAGGAATGGTACATTTGCTTCATGGGCTCTATTTCCTTTGCTAAAAACTAGCAAGTGGCCTCATGGTAGGCTCCTTTACACTTAGAATTGTCTTGATACCAGGCTGTGTTTTTTTTTAAATGAAGAGAATGTTGAAACTACCAAAGCTTCAAAGCATCTGTCTCCTCATCCTGCATTCTGGTTTCAAATTTGGTACAGTAAGCTCAGAGCCTACCGTTCATGCCTCAGTCTTCATGACTGACATATTATTGTAAAACTGTTCGACGTTTTGCAATTTTCTGAAAAAAGATATTCATAGAGCTGAACCTTCTTTGTAACTTTGGAGCAAATAGCAAAATTTACCCTAGTAGCTAAGTGTGCATTGTGGGCCAGTAAGTGAAAGAAAACTGTGTGCAGTGTCTTCAAAGGCAGCACAATCTGTGTACAGTAGTGCAAGTACTGAGTTCTATTTACAGGTACAGGGAGGGGCAAAAGTGCGTTTATAGTTGTTCACATGGAAAATCATACAGCAATGAATAAATAATAATAAAAGCGTATACTGGCTTTTGCACACTCACAGCTATAAACCTACGTTGCCTCACCTGTACTTTTGGATTCCTATTGTCTTTTATGTTCTTAGATCTTATTTAGTTGACCGTATTTCATGAATACTACAGTTAGATTTCATAAAATTTTCATCTTAATTTCTTAAAGACTTCAGGAAAGATTAAGATATAATTACCCAGAAATAACAAGCCACAGTGTCGTTTACCCCTCTCCAATAGCAGAAGGTCAACACTTGGGTTTCTGCGAAAATCGAGAAGGTTTAAAGAAAATTTAAGTTCTAGAAAAATCAGATAGATATAATCTACTCTCATATTCAAGAATGATAAATGATTGGTCTAAAGGTAAAAGAAGAGATGGTTGGGCAAAACATGGGCCTTTTTCTCTTTTATTTTGCATAAAGGCCTTCCCTTGGTTTGTGGGTTCCTCAGCAGAAAGGAGAAGTTACAGTTAACAAATTAATGAAAACCAAGTGATGCCTTTGAAGAATTCTTAAGTGAACCTTAACCAATGCCTTGGGCTACATGTTCAATGTGAACAAAAAAATTAAGGTGAACTGGCCACTGCTACTGAGAGTCAATTGACAGAATGCATGGGTCATTAATTCTGTGTCCTTTGTTTTGTCAGTGTGTTTTCGTGAGTAAAAGAAAACTGGTAAAGAAAGTAAAACCACTGAAGCTGAAAATTGTCTGCTCTGTAGCTCATTTCCCCTCCCAGCATGCACTGACCCAGGGGAGTAGGCTTCAGGTCACCCCCCCACCCCAATTTCCCTTCAAAACACTCCAGGCTTCTGCAGGATCCATTGGGTCGGTGAAGTGGTTAATTCTTTGCAAGTTTGTGCCTAATCATATGCAGAATGTAAGTACCAATAAAAATAAGATGTCTACTCACACCATTTTATTATATTTTAAAAATAAATTCTGAGGCAGATTTTGTAACCTTGGTTTCATTTAATTGTAGAAAGGGAAAGAGCGAAACTTAAATTGGCTGGTTCACTTTAATTCCCATTGTTTCATCACCAATAATCTCTGAGGGCCACCTTCTGGGTTTTGTGCCATGAATGAGGGACATAAAATACCCATAAGGCCAGGTCTTGGCTTCCAAGTCCTGTGTTCGGCTTTAACTGTGTTCTAAGTCACCGTGCCCAAATGTTATTGCTTATCAATAATTCCATAGTTCCATATCAGTGCAGTCCAGATTCTTTCACACTTTATTTAAACACAGAGTTTTAAGGGTCAAAGTTTTTAAAAGCTGGTTGCCATATTGGGCCAGATTTTCAAATCTCAGCAGCACCTTCACAGCCCTCAAAGTGGAAAGGATACAGGTGGGTTTGAATTAGAGGGAACACATCTCTGCCTTGGGCAGAGAGCCAGGGAAGATTCGCAGACCTTAAGCAAAGAATATGTGTAGATTTTGTTGATTGAATTTTCGTAGTAGTCCAGAGATTGTAGAATTGTGTATTGTTCTGTCCTTTTCTTCAGCTATTTATTTATGTATGCTTTGCTCATCGGTAACACTAGTTGTTCTGTTATAGGGTACTGATTATTCGTTCATTTGCTTTGGTAGCTATTTAGGTGTTTGTTCATTTACTCATTCATTCACCAATTCATTCAGCTATTGTGCCAGGTACATGGTAGGTATGAGGTAGACAAGGATGTTTCAGTCTAAGAAATCTCAGTTTCATGGGCTTTCAGACATATAAATAAATATGATACATTGTAGATTATGTTGGGAGGTAGCGCATTTGGGAGAGAAGAGCAGCCTGGACCCCTACCTGGGGAGGGTCGATGAGTAGAAAAATGAATGTACTTGTATTAATTTATTTGTGAAGGTTGCCATCACAAAATACCACAGACTGCTTAGCTTAAACAACAGAAATATATTTTCTCACAGTTCTGAAGGCTCATGATTCAAGATCAAAGTGTTGGCAGGTTTGGTTTTATCCAGGGCTTCTCTCCTTAGCTTGTCGATGGCTACCTTCTCCCTGTGTCCTCACATGACCTTTCCTCTCTGCTCCCTTGGTTTCTCTGTGTGTCCAAATTTTCTCTTCTCTTGAGGACACCAGTCACACTGGATTAGGGCCACCCTAAGGGCCTTGTTTTAGCATAATCTTTTTGGAAGACCCTCTGTCCAAATGTAGCCACATTTGAGGGGTTGGGGTTTCAACATATCAGTTTTGGGAGGACACAGTTCAGCTAATAATAGTATTGAGAGAAGGGATGAACAGAGAGATGTCAGATAACAGGAAACAGAAATGTATTCCCAGAACAATGCATAGAAATGCACCCTTGAACATGTTGTGCTATATATAAAAACTTAACTCTTCCACTGAGAATTTATGCAGTCCACACTGAGACAGATTTATCAGCTTGCTATTTTATTTGATAATTGCACATCCACTGTACACAGATCACTGAGCTAGGCTTTGCTGCAGGAAGATTCTGATGGAGCAGACAAAGCAGAGCATTTAGGGGACCACCAGTTTGCTAAATTTTGGCATCTTTATTAGAGGTTCTCAATTCTGGCTACACCTTGGAATTACCCCCGTAGATTCAGTCATATATCGGTCCTCATCAGCTTCAGACCTCGTCAAACCCTGTACTTGTCGCATTTTGATGAGAAAGAAATGTTTCAGTATCAGGGCCTGTGCTTGTTTAGGACTCGGCCCACTTGCTAGAATGTGTATGAGTCACAGAGTTTCCCAGCAGGAGAAAACACTTCGTGGCTCAGGGCTTGCTAGACACTCCTCGGTTTCAGCACTCGTCGCAAGTTCCAGAACAAATTAATGACAAGTGCTGAGGCCCCATGGTCATTGGTTTGTGATAATTTTTGTAGATAATTCTAATGCTGTTCTAACAATGTTAGATGTTTTAAACTTTGTTAAAAATTATGAATGCCAGTTCAGCAACCCATGGCCCATAGATCAAATCTACTCCACCACCCTTTTTTAGAAAGAAAGTTTTATTGGGACATACCAACAAAAAATTCTGAATTCATACAAAATAAAAATAGTAATTGCTAATATTTTATGCTCTGCCAGGTACTTTGGTAACCTCTTACATATATTATTTCATTTAATCTTTGTGGTCATATTATGCAGGTATTATCATAGTGATTCTTATGTTACAGAAGAGGAAATTGAGCAGCTAAGCAGATGTTACCTACCTTACTGGTATCATGTTGACCCAAGTTCCAGATTAATTGAATTCTGTCACATTTTAACAAAATAATTTGGAAAAAAGTCTGTTTTGTGTAATCACATTCTTAGTGTCCAAAGGTACAGTTTAAATATACTCGTATATCAGTGAGGTCTGATTTTTTTAAAACTTTCTTAGTGTCAAAAGTATACTATAGAATACCTGGCACAGTTTAGTCAACATTTTTGGAATTGTGGGCTAAGCACATATTGTTCAATAAATGTTTATTATCAAAATTGCTATAACTTTTCAAAATTGTCTTAAGAAATACATTTAAAATGTTACATTGTTACATTAAAGTACCTAGTTAATCCCTGAATACATGAATTAAATAATTAATTTTTTTCCCTCTACAAGGATCTTTTAAAATGGAGGCTATTGCTAAAAAATGGGTGCGTTTCCTGATCTTATTTGCAGGGCCTGGAGCCAGTGCACGCATAAACAAAGAACCAGCCCATGTCTTTATATAGTGACTTAGCTTAATGAAAAAAAGCACAGAAATAAAAAGCAAGCACATTGGAAGAGAGGTAAACGCACGGAAAGTGTGCACTGTTTCAGTTAATAGGTGGGATTGTATACTTAAGTTTACAGAGATATGATGGGATTTACTGTATTTTGCCATGTGCCATGTGCACCCATGATTTTGTGTGCATTATGCATGGGATGATTATGCCCCACAGTATGTAATCATTATACCCATGAGTAATGTGCATCCTTATCTCTCAAAAATTTGGGAAAAGAGTGCCCATTATATATGACAAAATACCGTAACATATTTCAAAGAGTGACAGGCTTCTGTGTGACATCGTAGTCAAGTGGTCATGTGACAGCTATGGTTTGGGGGGGTACCTGTCAGTCGAGCCTCTTCCCTTCCACATCAGGCACCAGCTGCCAATGCAAAGGCTCGGGAAAGATGTGCAGACGGCCTTCCTGCCTGAGACCGCCAGCCTCTGGATTGCCCGATTTTGTATTTATGTAGCTTACAGTATGTTTTTCCAGAGGTTGAAATAACTTGTTCAATGGCCTTCATGATTTATCAAAGCCCAAACTATTTTGTTTATCTGATAATGCTTTTAGATAAATAGTAGTTCTATTTTTTTCCAGTTAGTTCAAAACCTCTTGTGACATAGCTTACCTTTGGAAAATATCACATTTTAATTGTATGGTTGCTTATTATCTGTAAATCAGGCTCAGGGTCAATATCTAAGAATGTTCTATTAACTCCAAAGAGAAATGCTCACTTTTATTTGAGGGGGAAAAAAAGTCTTGGCAGACAAGCCGGGAACGACCAGATGGAGAAGGCTGGGCCACATGGATTATAAGTTTTTCCCTCTCTTCTTATTGATGTCTTAAGTTGAACATGTTCCATCTGTCCACTCTCAATAATGAATGGCGACTTTTTTATTGTAAAGGTAACAAATTCCATATAGGATAAATTAATTCAAGCATATAATGAAATGTGCAAGACTCGGTGCTCTGTCGTGTGTAGATTTTGAGGATTATGTGGGAGAGTGTGGAAATCCAATACAATTTCTAGAGCACAGTGTAGTTCTACTTAGGGAAGGAATTAAAAAAAATTCTCTTCCAAGACCTCAATTTTGTTCTCATCTAGGGATTAAAAAGTGGAGTGATGGATTGTTGGGATTGTTTGAGTCAGACTTATCTTTTAACTATCAGCTTTATGAAAGTGACCATTTAAAACGAAATTTCCTATCACCCACAGTAAATTGTTTTCCTATCACATTAGAAAATAACCAAAGAGCACTAAACTGCCTTTCTTCTGTGTTGACCACTGTCTGAATCCAGCTTGTCAAGTGTAATAATTAGATAATGTTTGATCATTTCTTTATTCGTAGCTTTGGTCTTTTTGAGACCAACTCCTCTGAGTTGAGTTTTTCTTCTGTCTTTGTGGCAAGGATGGTGGCTTTTTAATATTCAAACCCTAGAGTGGCGATTCTGTTCCTTTTTACATATCTCATGATTGATGTTATTATTAATAATAATACCTAGATACTATTTAAGTTTTACATATTCTATTTTGCATATTTTATATTATTTTGGCAGGACTAAAATCTGTATTCTGTCTCTTGTTAAGTGGGTGCCCCAAACACTTCCAATGGAAAACCAATAAAGGGGTCATACGATTCTTTCAGTGTTTAAGCAGGATTAAAATTTAAGCAGCTGTTTGGCCTGGTGACTACATGTATTTTTAAAGCCTTGGGTTTTCTTGGAGAGGGGAGGGGTGTATGTATCCACTATTTGTCGCAATATGCTTTCAAATGCTAACTCCTTAAATAGCCCAAGACCCTTGGTTTTAATTTTTGATGTGACAGTCTTTCATTTCTGTGACTATTTTTTCGGTCCCTCTTCAGTCTGGAATTGGAAGTTCCTCTTTCTTTGCTTACAGAGAATTGAAACTGACCAAACTTGTTAAAATCAAAACCAACAATGCCATGCTTTATTACACGCTCTCATGTTTGGTCACAGACTCCAGTAGATTCTGCACACAGCACAATTTATGCAGTGGCATGTCAGAGACTTAATGTTGTGATTTTCCTCTTCCTAATGGAGAATTAAGAATCTGAGGGGCCTGGGCTGTTCACATGGACAGAATCCCCACGGCTTGGGTGCAGAGGTCTTGCAAAAATTTAGTAAGTGAGAAGGAGAACAAAGATTCTTAGTTGGAGGGGAAAAAAATTGGATCGCCTGTGGCTGAGAAGCTGAGGGGGACAGGTAGGCACAGTGGGGTGCAGGATAATGAGGCACATGGCAAATGTGATGCACAGATGTTAAGCCAACTGTAGCTCCGGCTCCCAAAGTTGTGCATGCCACAGCACCATGCCTCGGGGCTATGTCTACACCAGAACATTTGGAGCAGTAAACGACGGCAACATTAGGTTCAAATTAATCTATTACTCCAGAGCTGTGAAATGTTGGTTGCTTGTTTCAGAATTACATTGCCTGTGGGTGAAATGTTTTAGGTAGATTTTAATGCAAGCTCATGGCTTGCTGAGGAGATTAAGAGGAGAAAGGGAAATTAGAACAGTTAGGAGAGTTGTGGAGGGGCACATTTCTGGTTAAAGTATATGAAAAAGTATTACATATTTCACGGGCAGGTCTGGTCTCCTGTTGGCCACCTGCTGGGACTGAAATATCCCACATCATAATGAAGGCAGGTTTGCAGAAGCCTTGTAAATACTTGAGCCCTGCAATTGAAGAAGGCAGACAAAGGCGGCTTTGGGGTCTCCTGGAGACTTTTGAGGGTTAGACCTGTCAGGCGGGTGCTCCAAATGAATTTGGTAATTTATTATTCTGCACTTGTTAAGTGGAACATGTAAAATTTTGCATTTGGGTTTTTGTCCTTATGAGTTTAAGTAAACTCCCAAGTAACAGGTAGCCTTGCGCCTTTTCAGAGTACGATTCAAAGTAATCTTGTCCCCCGCCTCCTCCTCTTGTGCCTTCACTGGTACTGGCAGGTCCATTTTCACAAACCTGTGTGGGACTCAAACCTTCCATTTTTCCAAAGTGGAAAAACTAAACCTTGAATTAACCTAGATTTTTTTTTTGTCAATTAAATAGAGTTTATTCAATCAGAGGGGGGAACACTGTTTAGAAGTATCTATAAAGAATTTTTTTACAATATTGTAGTTTTTCTTATAAAAACACTTAATTGAAATGCCTAAGAGCTGCCCAGCACAAAAGTCAATAAAAACCCTAGAATAGAGTTTATAGGGGTTGTCTATGTACATAATTAAATCCTTCAGGCACTTTAAAACTCTGCAAAATAAATGGTTATGCAAGAATAGCCTGCTGAGAGAAGAAATGCTTGTATCAGCTTTAACCAGCTGCCCTGTGCTCCGTGTTTCTGGGTTGGAATGAGAAAGCTATTAGACACTGGAAGACTGCAAGCCACATACAAATCATCTTTGTTACTGACACTTGGGGGAGTGCTTTACAGTGGCCGTAAGGACCGATGCAAAACACAGGCTGCACCTAAAAAAGTCAAGTGCCATTATTTAAGATGTTAGTGATCCAAATAACTGAACAACGTCCAGAATCTTCATTGAGTTTAGCTGCTATAGAAGCAGATTTACTGTGGGCTCTGACTTAAGTAAATTAACATGTAGGTTTGCATTATAGATATGATGGAATAACAAAGGTTGATTACTTGCGATGATCTATGCTGGCATAGAAGTAAAAGGGGAGAACTGTATTTAGATTTAATTTCACGTTCTTTAGGGGATGGGATTATTATGTGGTGGGGGCAAAGGAAGGAGTGCTAAAAAAAAGAAAAAGAAAAAGAAACCAGTCTAATGAATGTAACCAATAGAAAAATTGTAGGTTTGTTTCTCTCCCTGGCCCTCAAAGTTATGATAAATGATAGCACAAGGAAAAGATAACCTACCATGAGAGTAGGATCACCAAGGCCAAATACTAAAACTCCCAGCTGACTGGCCCATACACTGCAGCCTCTGTTCATGTTTATTTTTTCTGCTCACTCTTGGTTTCGTCAATCAGTATGATAGACGATAAGTCCTGACTAGAGCAGCCCGCGTCCTGCTCTCTCACGGTGGGTAGCATGTTGTGGTTGGCGCCGAGCAGTCGGAGGATCGCCCGCATCAGGAGCAGCAAGGGGATGAGGTTCCGAGCAGTCTTCCAGCAGCCGGCTCCTTGGAGAATAGCAGGCAGGAGTGTTATCAGCCGAGAGTGGAGTTGCCAAGAAACTGACCACACATTAGTAGCTTTGTTTGGGTAGAGTCTAAGGGGGCTGTAGCTCACCGACTTGAGACACTTTCTGTTAAATCATCCCTGGCTTTAAGTGTTAAAAGAAAGCTTGTTCAAAAAGAAACTGTGGCTGATTGCCCCAGGCAGTCCTATGACAAGGATCCTGAGTTAGGCATTTGGGGAGTTATTGTGCAGAGGTGCAAATGGACATCAATTAAAACATAAAAAAAAAAAGGAGGCCAGTTTCCTCCTTGGGTCTGCTGGTTAATTCTAAATAAACTATCTCCTAATGTGGACAATGACATCAAAAATGTCTTTAAAAGAACTCTGTATATGCAAGTATATGCAATGGGGAGCTTTAGCTAGCTGGTGACATATGAAACACTGTTCAGTTAGCCAACAGCTCATCAGATAAATGGAATTTCCTGAATGCTATTCACAGATCAGTAATGTTGTTTATCTATTCTCTCAGTGCTGATACTTTTTTGCATTTCATTTTAGAAGTTTTTACTTTACTTCACTCATTGGAAATGTTTTCAAAAAATTTAAATATCACTACTTAAAAAAAACTTATATTGTAGAAGCTTGGAGACTATTAAAAAATCAAGAATGTCCAGACTTGATTCACTGAAGTAGCCAAAGTGAAATTCTTTTGATATCTTGTGATGCAACACTGGTCAAACATTTCCTGTTCAACATTTTTTTTGTCCTTAGGTATTAGGTTCTTTTCTGAAGAACAAATGCTTTGGAAATCTGGGGCTATTTTTGTAAGAAACTTCTAATAACTGATCAGCACACCTTTCCCCAATGTAATGCTTCTTGATCGAAAGAGTGGGGTAAACTTGACAGTTCTCTTTGTGTAGGTAATTTTCCTCCTTTCAGAAACTATACTCATGGGTTAAGGAATGTTTCCCTTTACCTTAAAATACATTCCATAAACAAAATGAATACTTTCTGATTGTAATTCTTTATACCTGGTGTTATTGCTTGTAACTGCTGATGTATGTGAAGGTGAAATTTAACACTGGAATATTAGTTTTATTTCAGTTAATTGTGTTACTAAGAGCTCATGAACCCAAAGATTTAGGGTTGGTCTGTTTCTAGTTATCTTGCCAACTTTTTCACTTGATGGAGGGGGTCTGTTTCATTCTACTTGGCCTCTGCACCTTTGTAACCTCTGGTTTCCTCTTTTCCTGAATCACAAGTTTACGTTCTCTCCTTCTGTGAGAAGATTGAACGCTTATTCAACTCCAAAATGACTATGGTCACAAAATATCAACAGTGGTTTTTAATAGATCTTTGCCTATCAAAATATTGTTGCTGAATAATAGGCTAAAGGTAGTTGTGGCTGCTGATAGGAAGGAATCTGACTATTAATAAAAAGCAGACAAGGGTCTTGAAACAGTACTTCCACTGTTACAATTTGGACACTTTATATTACTTTATTTAGTGCAACACCTGCAGCTACTCACGTTGCTGGTGGCTGAAATTGTCCAGGTCCACGCTGAGAGAGTATGACAATTTCATTGTGCTATTTGTGCTTACTGTTCAAGCTTTTCTCACAGGAGAAAGCATTAGGTAAGTGTACAGTAGAGAATAAAAAGGGGGATTTGGGCTCATCTGTTCCCCTTAAATCTGTCTAATAAAATCTCCCTTTGTAATTAGTATTTGACTCCTTTTCTACCACCGGCTGGCACCTGGAGGTGGCTAGTGGCACAAACTGGCATTTATTGAAGTTTTTTCAGTGGTCCCCACATCTCATGGTTTTGTGGCTTATGTCCTCTTCAGAGCCTTAGAAATATAGTACACTTCCTAAGATCTACTTCTGCAGATGCAGTAATAGGTTTCGGATGAAAGATGTTTGGGATCTCAACAGGAGAAAGAGGGTGCCTCATTTTAAGGCCATAATAACAAGTCATTCTTCATCTTTAATTGACAACTTAATTTAGATTTCAAATGGGTCCCTTTTAGCAATGTGGTAGTTTAATTTTGACCAAAAAATGCTGATAATTATGAATCCAAAGCCATAGTCTAGAAAAAGTCCATGTGAAGCAAATTTCTGCTTTGGGCATAGAGATGTGTTGGAGGCAGTAGCGCGGGGGCGGGAGGCTGAAAGCCAGCCAGATACCAGCTCTTCCCCACTGATGCTGAAACAGCTCAGCAGAGTTCAGGGGGATTCATACCATTTTGACTGTAATTGCTCTGGGCCCACTGAGGCAAAGCAGTGGTGCTCTGTTTGCCTGGGGTCAGACAGGCAATCACACAGGCCTTCAGAAGAGTTTCAAACGTTTGGGGGAGATAAACAGTTTTCAGGCATTTTGTAATCATAAAACTAGTTTCTAGATAGTTGTCTAATTTCCTAAACCATGGTTGCAGAAGTGTATTTGGTTATTGAAACATTAAGTTTAACCAGTCGTGTTCTTTCTACTTTATGAAAATGTAGACAGGAAATTATCAGCAAATTGCTCGTTTGGAATTAAAGACAGGAAATGAACTTCAGCAGTTGAATTCTTGTAGTAAAAAGCTTCTACCTAAAGCGCAAGGAAAGCCAGCAAGTCTTGCTTTTGTTTTTAAGTCAGGGCTTTGTTATATCAACACAATAGATTGAGATACTCTGTCCTTTTTCTCCTCGAAATTTCCATATTGCTTTTTACAGAATCCACAACTGTTTCTGTTACTAATTTCCTGGTAATTTTTAAAATGTAGCTGGTGTTTCTATTATTTACTTTTTTGGAAAAATACCATTTCTTGCATTATAGTAATAGATTAATGTAGGATATGAATTGGAAACAGTAATTTTATTAATTTATTTATTAGGACATAAAAATTTGAAATCTTAAGTTTCTATTTTAGTTTTTCTGCAAAATTCTAAAATTTCTTATTGAAATATTGATTATAGTTTATTTTAGTTATATTCATAAATAGTTAATAGCTTTCCCTCAAGGTGAACTCTTGGAGCTATTCCTTTTGATAGTTATTACTTAGATTTCATTCTCTATATATTATATTGTTAGTTATGACCAATATATCAGTGGTGTCTACAAAATAATCCCTGTACTTAATTTTCTTTTATATTTTTGTTTTGTCATTTTTATTTCTCTATAGATTTGAATACTCTATATTCTTTAAAGTTTCCCTTATTGCTATTACATTATTTAAATAAACCACAGACATAATTCTTCTCCAACAAAATGATTTGTACCGTGTCTGACTACTTTGATTACCTTTAAGGTAAAATGAACTGTTTTGGATTAAACAAGAAAGAACCTCAAAGTTTAGCCCAACTTTGAACCATTTACTCAACTTAGCTTGAGGAAGTTAAAAAATTCTGGTTTTGTGATTAGTGCAAATTTCACTTTGACAGCAATTCGCATTTTTTAACATTTCTTTCAGTATTTGGGAACCCATAAAAGGTGAGAATTATTCTACATTCTAAAAAAAATCATTATTAATCTATTATTATAGATTCTTATTACATATCTGTTATTGCAAAGACATATTCAAATACAAGTTAAATAAGTATAAGAATTCTTGGCATTCATTCAGTGTTAAATTTTGTAGGGTCAATCGTACTGCACTTCAGCATACATCAGTTTGCAATCTTTTGTTAAAGGACTAAATCATGGATGTAAATATTCATAGATGTTATTCTACCACTATTTGGAAACTGAAAACTCACTCTTTTCTTTCTTACGATTCAAGCTGAAATTTCCTTAATTGAATTCTGCAGAAGATCTTACTTAAGGGAAAGTTGGCTTTCTAATGAGATTTGTTTTATTGGGTCAGCTTTAGGTCTTAAGCAAATTTTTATAACAAAGTCCAGGGGATATTCTAGCTAAACCTTTGGAAGAGATTGCCCCTCCATTGTTTTGTTTAGTAATTATTTTGTTCAGTGGTATCTTTTGACTGTTTTTTGTTTGTTTGTTTGTTTTGAGGTTTCTGTTTGAGTTTTCCTTACAGTAATCTGAAGTGCATCGTGAGTTTTAGCTGGAATGTGCCTAAGTATAAAACATTCGTGGTCATTTCAGGTAGCAAAACATTAACATTGATGTTCCCTATGTTACTTCTTCAGATCACTGTGAATCTAAATCTAGTTTCCTAATACTATGTACGAGTCTAAACATCTAATGAAAGACTAGGACATGGCTGTATCCTAATTAGCAAGATGTAAGACAAATCTTAAATTCATACTAAAGCAGGCAGTTGAGGGTAATTATCAACATTTATTAATTTGAGAGATTTTGAAGCGGTTTTGTTTCTGTAGAAGGAAAATATCTTAATGGTAGAAAGTAATAAAAGTAAAATAAGATGCCAGTATTGAAAAGCCCAGGATGAATTTTGAAGGCTATTGAACTTTTTAAAAAGATTTTATTCATTTATCTTTAGAGGGGAAGCAAAGGAGAGAGGGAGAGAAATATCAATGCGTGGTTGCCTCTCATGTGTTCCCCGCTGGGAACTGGCCTGCAACCCATGCATGTGCCCTGACTGGGAATCAAACCGCGATCCCTTAGTTCATAGGCCCGCACTCAATCCACTGAGCTACACAAGATAGGGCAGCTATTGAACTTTTAAAAAAATGGGCGAACTATTTAACTTTAAAATTAGCTAGTAAGACTTACTTTGTGTATAATTATGTGAAGTGATGTTTGGAGAAAGTACTTGCATTTTTGAGTGACAGTGTTTTGTTCATTAAACAAATATTCATCAAGCAGGAAGTTCCAGATGTTCTTTTTGGTAATGGGGACTTAATACCTTAGCAGGCAAATTTCTTGTCCTCATAAAGTTTATATTCTAGTGAGTAGAGATGGATAGCTCATCAGTAAAGATTACTTTGGATGGTGATTAGTGCTACAAAGATAATAAAAGTGTTATGCAGAATGAGGGGTAAAGGATGACCAGAGAGCACTGAAAATATACCCAATTTTATATTGGGTACTATAGTGAGTTATACATTCTTTATCTGGGTAAAATCTTTTGGTACTTACTTAGACAATAGCTCTGACTCTTATTCTTGAATAATAAGATGATGAAATTCAATATTACTTACATTTCAGATATTTCATTTTTAACTGGAGTGATTTAGCTGTTTTTCTAAATGTGATTAGATCAGAGAAATATTCTCATAGAAGTTAATTCTGAGCCTTTTGCTTGTAGTTTTACTGTTATGAAATGTTTTATAACAATTTGATGTTTCCTAGTCATTCCTAGTCATAGCTACCTGAAAAAGTTATTTTGCAGTATTTACAAATCATTCTTGTGGATCTTATATTGCTCACTGAAGGCTTGAAGCATTTGGTTCTATGTTTCATCTCCTTGGACTTAATTCAGGAGGAGCTTCATCTGGATGTTTTGTTTATTTGTTCCCCAATTACATGTATGAGATTTCAGAATTTATGCGATCACAGGTCAAGAGAAAGGTCACAGTTGAGAGGTCAAGTGAGAAGCTAAAATTTGCAAAACCAAAGAAATGACAGGACAGTGCCAAATGAAAGGTCAAAAGTCAAGTGACAGACTCAGTGTAGATGAAAGCAAGTGGTCTGTTTGTTGAAAGTCTGAGAATGGTGAAGTGTCTCCATATTCTTGCAGACAGAGTCAAAGGGTCTTAACCTTGGAATTCACGATTAATAATCATGTGCCACTTGTTGTTATACAAGTAGATGCTATTAATTTATAGAGAAAAGCACCATTAAATAAAATAAAGTGTTTTTCATTCATTGACTATCATCAGCCAGAGTTATCCTTTTCCTGGGATAGCTCTTCAAGAAACATAGGGAACATCTAAATTTGGGAAATTCGGAATAGAGGTTTCTTTTTGACATGTGCAGGAAATCTATACATAGAACACTGTAGGTGTGCAAAAGCTTACTTAAAATCAGTCTAAGAACAGATTGCCTGTTTTTATTGATTTCGGATTGATACTCCTGTGGTTTTATTCCTCCACTTATTTGTTTATTTCTCTGGTCACTCATTTATGTAACAAATATTAAGTGAAAGCCAGGTCATCCTTGGTTAGCTATATTGCAACACTCTAAGAGAAAGTTAACCTATGAGATGAAGTTTCTTTCAAAGTAGCCTGGCTCGGCCAACATTTTCAAGGTTTATTTACTTCCTCAAAATTTCTTGATAGTTCTTATTTTTTTAAGCAAAATGGTTTGATACTAGAACTTGCAAGTGAGAGAAAATTTTTGCATTTGGGTGAACTAAGAATGAAGATAGAAATAATCTCCATTTGTGGAGATATTATATGACTGTGACATATATAACTATTATTTCAATTGGTTCATTCTTTCTGTACAGAAAATTAGCGTTTTCCTGTGCCCTGGTAATAGAAACATGGCAATCTGTAGTTCTAATGTAGATGTGTTGTAATCTATCCTTAGTGCCTATCACTTTGTTTTTGAGGACGAGGAAACCCCATGAATATACTTGGGAGGTGTGTGTGTGTGTGTGTGTGTGTGGATGTGAGAATTTGTCCTTGACAGTAAATGGTTCTTTTGGATTTAGGGCCACTTGGTCAGTGATTTGCTTTGTGGGTCATACAAAGTGACTGTTCTTCAAAAGCTAAGTATTTAAGGGAAGCCTCTTTCCGTATTCTATAAACAGCAACATTTTATGACAAACTCAAAAAAGTTAATATGTTAGGGATTCCTAGCTGTAAAAATGAAAATTTGCCAAGAGAATTTGCTTTATACAGAGGCGTGTGTTTTCTGCTGACAGAGCACATTAGATTGGTACCTATTTCCAGGTAAAAGTCTCACTGATGATAATAGAAGTTAGGGGAGAGTGAGTAAGACTTGAGTCTCTACCAAACCATAAAATCAGGCTTTAAATCATAGCATAAGTACTATCATTGTCCAAAAGCAGTGTTTATTTTTCCTAAGTTTTGCCTTTCATATCGCTCTCATAAATTTTTTTTAATACATACTTTGAAAAGTTAAGGGCAAGCCCCGAAGGGTGAAATATTGCAAACCAATTAAAAACAACTGAAGTGAGATTCTGAAATACAGGAGTTTTCCAACTCATGAACAATATTTAGAGAGCTGGTTAATTTTAATTCCTCTGGGAACCATAAGTCTGGGCATTAATAGGCTTAGAGTGATAAAAACAGCCATATACTATGCACATATAGATGGTATTGTCAAAAAAGAAGCAATTAGTGGCAAAGAAAGCATAAGTATGTACACATATGGTGAGCAGGTTGAAATGTGAAATACAGCCAGGAATAGGAACCAATGACAAAAAAAGAAGTGGAAGCTGGGCTACTGTTTTAACTTACTCACACAATGGCAAATAAATGATTTGCACCCAAACGGATCCAGTTAGGTTTGCAAATAATTAAAGGGTTTTTTAATATGGGTCTTAGAATTTTTTAGACCAACTAAGAATCTGCAGTACATGTTTTTTTCTTATTTCCTCTGTTTCATTTTTGCTCTTTATTTCTTTTCCTTTTCCCCCTTTTCTCTATTCCTAAATTGCTTTTATATCCCTATCTCTACTCTTTCTTCTTTTTCTTCCAGTCACTTCCTTGATGACATAATTGACTAAATTGATGGTTTAATTCAATTTGCCAAACTTAAAGATACTGAAGAATCTTGATGGAATCTAAAATGTTGATTTTTCCCAACCAAAAGAAGTCCACAGAACAAAGGAGTAAATGACTCTCGACATCCTTCTCAACAGTTATCCTTTGGATGGCACAGGGTACCTCTTTGGAAAAAAGAAATTGCACAGTTTCACAGGCCCCATTTTGTTGTTAGGGCCTGGTTGTAAAGTCCCAAAATCTGTCTCATCTTTTTCTTTAAGGAAAATTATATATTTTTATAGGAAGCTGACATGAAGAGACACCTCTATATTTTAGTTTTTAAAAGTTATACAGCTGTCGCTATAAAATATTACAGGCAGGTTGTAACCTTATCTACTATGTTAGAGATTTTGTGTCACTTTCAAGAAAAATAAGTGGATGTGAAAGGGAAATGCATTTTAAAATCTGATAACCAGCAGCACATACTTTACTCTTCCAAAGTCAGGAAATTGGGGGGCATGCACAGGTTCATTTCCAGCATGCAAATTGTATTCCTGTGACTAATTTAGGTGCAGAATGCACTTTACAATGGAAGGCACTGTAGTATGGAATAAATAGGAATAATTTTTAGTATTATTCTCCATCTTAGCCCTGTTTATTTTGGCTATGATTCTTTTGGGGGGATGTCATCTTTCCCCAAACCCAATTGCTACAAGCTGGTTTCACTGGCAGAGAAAGAAAAAAGACAGTCGAGTGAGGTTTAGAGAGCACTGCAATTAGTTCTGTGTGTATGGAACTGCTTATCTGCCCACAACCGGGTCTGAGGAAACTCTGCTTAGTATTTATTAGGAGTTGAATTTATATGAGAAAAAAACAGATGCTGAATTTTGCTACCTTTCCTTTTAAAGTTTAATGTGCTGTAAAATACAAGGATCTGTACAATTAAGAAGAAGGTGCTTTACCCTTTAACATGTGCCAAATGCCTCTCACCTCCCTTTTCTGCAGAGGCTGTCCTGTTTCTACAAAGCACCCAATAATAAGTCCATCCCCAGATGAGATTCTCCATACCATATGACCCAGGTTGCCGTAATTCAGGCAGAATAACCTGAAGAGTTATCAAATGCCTTAGCTGAAATCATTTTCTCTCTTCTCCAGTGTTGGTCCAGGGTTGAGCGCTATGCTGGGGACCCAGGTACTATAAAGAGAATCTTTCAAAGGCAGCTGCAGGGTGCCCCACAATAATTGAAAGTGGGGAAGCCAGTATCAGACGTCAGTATCTTTCCTTTGGGTTTGAAAACAGGAAATGACTTGGCATTTCTAATCTTGACTGGGAGACAGGCCCTGACTCCACAATTACAGAGCATAATTACTCCAAGCTCAGTCTAGAAGAACCCCCAACTGCTTGTTGAGGACCTGCCAGGAAACTGACCTGCGTGAATGGTCTGGAAGAGAACATGAGGTGACAAGAGCCTGAGATGCCATTTTCAAGTAAATCTACATGAAAGGGCGGCTTAGAAAGGTAGAGGTTGTTAAAATCAGCTTGGCACAGGGACATACTAGGATTTAAGCTGAGAGAAACTGGCAGCATGCAGTGTTTGGGGCCTGAGTCAAATATTCATTGAAGCTTTGAATAGTGTGGTTAAAAAAATCTTTTCAAGAATTTTATTTTTAAAAATTCTCGTTTCCAAACCACACCACAAGCCGAGTTGAGAACGATGTATACACATACATGGGTTTTCCAAATGGGTACTGAATTTCTATGTAAAACGGGGCCATAGTCCCTTCTGTTCCCTCTGCGACTCATTTTCCTCGGGTAACATATTACTCTCTATTGATGTGTCTGATGTTACTCTCTCCAAATTCACAGCTCACTGTAATTCCTATGCCAGTTGCAATGCATAAGTTCTTTGAAGCTTTCCCTTTCTTTTTAAAGATCAACCTTTCAGCTATTAAGCTGGCTTCTAACAAAAGCTTTTGTTGTGGTTTACTCATATCATGCTTGGAAGGACGGCAAATAATAGGTTACAGTAGTGGAGCTGGAAAATTTCAAAACACATGATTCTTGGGTCCAACTTGTTTTCCACTTTTTTTGTAGAATGGCCTCAAAATGGCAATTTTTGGTATGGTCTTATAGGAAGTCCATCAGGGTTTGGAATGACTCAGAAAGGTGAGTTGAAGAGAAAAATGAGAAATTCAGAGGACCCTGGAACTGAATTCCTTCACATAGGACTGGAGAAGAGGAAAACCTTTGAGGTCTCATATAAATTCACAATGGCCAGTCACTTTGACCTATGTAAGGGGGAAAACCCTATTGCTAATCTTTGGTGCACAGTCCAAACTGGACCAAGCATGTAGGATGAATACATACACTTGCATGTATTTTCATAAGGCAACCAATGAAAAAAATCAAGAACTTGCTCTAAGGGATGTCCAAATTCTTTCCCTGGCCATGGGACAATATATATGTGTGTATACACACACACTCACGTGATTTGTCTTTTACCTCCTGAACCCTTCACTTACTTCATGTCCTTTAGCCACACTGGTCTCCTTTCTGCTCCTCAAAGACTTCTCTTTCAGGAGCACTTCCTGCATAGAGAAACTTCTCTGATCACAGCTGTCCAAAGGTTCCTATTTCTGCTTCTCCTGATCTCATCATCCTGTGTTATTTCCTTCATGGCACTTACCATGGGCCATAAGTACCTTAGTTATTATTTAACTAATTATTAGTTAGTTATTAGTTTCATTGGAACCGAGCCAATGACTGGCCACCACACTGACCAAATAGGAAATAAAACTGAAGTAGGCCAAGGGTGAGAAGTAGACTACAGATCCTAAAAAAGGTAAAAGCCCCATTTTCTCTTTACAGCAAAACCCAACCAGTCCTTCTGATTGCGGGCTCTTTCCCACAACCAGTTCTATGGTTGC
Organism: Sturnira hondurensis; assembly: GCF_014824575.4. Lineage (NCBI taxonomy): Eukaryota > Metazoa > Chordata > Mammalia > Chiroptera > Phyllostomidae > Sturnira > Sturnira hondurensis. The sequence continues at coordinate 8,037,563 of NW_028077910.1, forward strand.
AGGAGCAGAGTTTAGCCATTCTCAAAAGGGCTGAATCTGTGAGTTGGGATGGTGAGGTGAAACCTTAATTTAGGAGCCTAATGTGTGATAGGTGTTCATTAAATATCTTTGGATGATTCAATTTAAAAAATGAGGAATTAAGTAGTAATAAATTGGTATGACAGAAACCCATCCAAATTTCCTTTAGGAAGGTGAGTCTATTTATAACATCCCCCTATGAAAGAAACCTTTGACCTGGTTTCTCAAAGAGAAGCTGATTGTCTTCTGTGTGCAATAAAGTGCAATTACCGTGTTATCCTATTATCAAGGAGGCAAGATGCTTCCTATCCCATCTATCTCAAGAAAGGAAAAACTGGGATCCTTGATAAAGGGAGCCTGCAAGACAGAACATTTTTCTCTTTGATGCTAAAAGAGAACACTCAGAGAAAGGCCAAGACGGCAGATTTAATTGGTGAAGGTTTGGCCTAGAGGGAAATAAGGTAAGTATGTGAATAATGGCTTCTGAGAAGAGGTAGCTGCTTCAAGACACCATAGAACTTTTCTGTAAAATCAGAGGTAAATTCAAAGAGAACATTTGTATATTCAAGTAGAACCTATAATAAACCCCTAAAGTAAACTCTTCCTTGACAGAAAATGCTTTGGAGTAGAGGAAGGCAATTTCTTTGTTAATTTTATTGTATTTCATCAATTTCATGTTTCACAAATATTTTTGACCCATATTAGATTACAATATAAAAATAACAGATAACTGAAAACACAGAGAATCCATACAACTGATTCGAACCTAGTCTTCTATGCGATGTAAAGCACAGTAGTACTGGGCTGTTGAGGTGTCTGAGATAGAGTGACCTCACTCATGGGTGCTATGTCCCGGGCATAGTTAGCATGGCCACATCAGCCAAGCCACTAAGAGGCCCAGTGTTGATAATGACCTGCAGGAGGGGACCAGAAGGTACGAGGGATAGCAGGAATGCAATCCACCTCCGTAATCCAGGTCCTGGCCAACTTAGTGGGCTACTTTCATCCTCACCTAACTCTCCATCTGGTGACCACCAGGGCCTTGGGGATAGTACCTGTATCTTCTCTTTGGAAGCCTGGCCAGTTGCTGGAAACTGATTAGAAGGCCAAACAGGCGGTGTCATGCCTAGTTGGAGAACATAATTTCTGGAGCTTGGTGTCAGAGTTTTTTGTTAAGGTGCTATTGTGGCTAATTTGGTATCTGCTAACTCCCTCTCCACTTGCCTGTTTGGATGGCCCCCCGCCATCTCACATAGGTGGATAGCACTTTCCAGCTAAACGTCATATTCTCAAGTGGCCTAAGGAAGCTCCTTGTTTCCCATGTAAGGGTCAGTGATGTTGGCAGTTTCTTTCACAAGCAGAGCACATTTTTATGGAACACTTCCAGGAGATTTTACTATAAGTAAACGGACCATTGATCAGAAAGCCAGAATGAGCGTTTCCAAGCCAGTGCAGTTAACACTCACAAATACGTGAGTGTGAAAAGCTTGGACCATATAATCAGCATGTGTTTTATCAAGTGATTTTGTGTTTTATTTTAAAAAAACATTGAATACCATCTTCACTATGTCTAATGTTATCACACCTAGTGAGCCAAAATATTAGTGCCTAGTGTGAGCTCACTGAGTGGCCCAGTTCGAGATTTGAAAAGGTGTGTTTGAGTTAAGAGTATAAAGTACCATAAACTTTTTTAAAGTGCAGACTGTTGTATCCTTCTAACTCCAGAACAGCTCTGTCTAATGCTGTCCAACTTGGCAATAAAAACAAAATGAAGAAAGCCTAAACACTTTTAGACTCACACCAAGCATGCAGTATTTCAGCCTGACAGGATTATTCCTTGGCTGGAGTGACTTATGTTGGAAAAGGGAAGTTTGCATGAAAATGCCTTTGAGGTTAATTGTAATGTCATTAGTGTGATGCTATAATCACATCTCTGAATTTCCTCCATAAATTTCTTTTCTATTTTTATCCTGTTTTTATTTTGAATATACTACTTTCTTGAAAAAGTCTACTGTAGTCTTACAAAAACACATCCCTCTCTTTTTCAGTCTCCTGAAACACTGGCCACTGTGTAAATCATAGCTTATGAGCACGGGAATCTGTCCTCTCTTCCTTTTCAGTTCCTTTTTATTCCTTGATTGTAACATCCCCCTGCACACTGAGTGGCTTTAAATGATCACATTCAAGTGGCAGCAGGGATTGCACTGAGGTTAGGAAGAACGAGTCATGCGCTGCTATTTCCATTATGACTTCCCGCTATAGTATCACCCGAAATATGGCTAAACCACCATAGATAATTCTTTTTAAGAAAATCATCTGTTTAGCCAAATCTGCGGTAGATTTGCGGCCCAAACTACAGTAGAGAAGGAACTCAGTCAAAACCACAGAAATTGCTCAGGAACGCTTCGAGATTGTTCTAATCAGATTGCTTCAAGCTCCTTGAGCGGCTGTCAGATCTCTCTGCGGTGACGGGAAGCACAGGGGCTAGCTAGCCACTGGGTTCTCCGGCTTTCCCAGCATTGTCTATTCCCTTGACCTTTGAATGCATTTGTCTCAATTGTTCTTGAGCCCTGGGAGAAAGAATCTCAGATGAGAAAACAATGGTCCCCATTGGGGATACTGCTCCAAACCCATACTTTGTTTTGGGCTCATGTTCCCAACGACAGAGTCCCAAATTTGGCAATGCTGCCCGCCTGCCTCCTTCTGGAAACATATCTCGAAGTGCCTTGTCATGAAATATTGTCATGTTTCTAATCTTGTTTCCTTTTCAAAACAAGCTATTTTATTCCATGGCTTGCACAATTCTGCATCTGTATCGATGATTCTTTTCACCCACGTCTCCCCTCCAGACACATTTCCTGGGCAGAAGGCTGCGTCCAGCCTCCTGCAAGTCAGGAAAGGCCAAACTTTTGCTCAGGCTGCGAAGAGAATAGACCTGAAAGTTCTCCCTGCGGAGCCGCGCTGCTTTCTGGTCCCAGTGAGGTCAGAGCCTGTTCACACCGTCTTGTCCCTCTCGCCAGGAAGCGATGATACCTATTGGTTCTAATCCAGAGAAATGAAAACCTGTACAGAATTTCTCAATTAGAAACTTTCACCCAACAGGGAGTTTGGCAAACATGTTACTGTTAGAGGAGAAAAGTGGGATATTGCACCAAAATCACAACAGGGGGGAGAGAAAATTTTAAATGTATGAATTGTGAAGTTTAGAATTCATTTATATGTATTCTCTCTCTCTTTTCCTTTCTTTGTATATCTTCTCATCAAAGTAGTATGTAGAAAATTTGCATTTTTCTATTTTCAGATCATAAGAATTTAAAAAATTTTTGTTGTTCTGTAAAAACTGTCTACTCCCTTTTCCTGTTAGTAAGCTATTGCTGATATTAGTACTATGTGTGGGCTTGATCTATTCCTTCCCCCAATAATCCGTCACTCCAGACTATTTTATAAAACAATGAGATTGACTACAAAGTTCAAATTTGATTTTTCAAAGAAGGAAGCTGCAGGGTCCGGGCAGTGACGTGCCCAAGGTCACGCAGTGAAGAGACTGGAGACTGATGAGCCCAGTCCCCTTTTGCGTGTAGGTCACGGGTTTGTGCCTTTTTCCAGTCTAAGAACCCTTTCTCAAATCACATGACTTCAAAGACTTTCCTGTCCAGTGCCATACATACAACAAAAGAAAAGTTGTCTTTGGTAGGTGGGGGAAATAGGACTGCTTCAGTGAGGTCCTGAGATACAGCAGAAATCCATTTTAAATCCTTGCAGTCACTAAGAACTTCGTGTACTTTAATTCGCCTTTTCATTCCTGATCATTACGTACCAAACAAAACATCGCATTGTACAAATATATCTGAAGGAGAAAAACGTAGTTTCAGCCCCTGTGTTATATAGTGTTAGTGTTGTGATCTTGGGCCAGTTTCCTAAATCCTCTGTTACTTGATTTCCTCATGTATAAAATGGAGAGAATAACTAACTATATCTCCTTGGTCTATAGTAGATGCTTGGTAAATACGATCTCCAGGCATAGAACCAGTATGGAGAAATTACAGGAAAGATGTATTTTTAAAGTTTAGAAAAATCAAATCCGTGTAACTTCATGAAGTTTAAAAGATAAAATGCTTTTTGTACTTTTTACAAATTGCTTTATTCATTTTATAGTAGATCTGGAAATAAAGGAACTACTCTGGGAGAAAATAGGCCCTGTGAAAAATCACACTCTGCTTCTTCTGTCCCTTATTCTATTTTATTCAAGTGAAATTTGGTATAACGATCCCCTTAATGGGTTTGTGGCTACTCTAATGTTCAGTTTGCCCTCCTTGCACTGGGATTAAGAAGAAGCGTAGAGTATGGATGGAGGTGTGGTGTGGGGGGTGAAATGGAGGTAGTGGGTGGGAGGAACACACTTTGAAGAGAAGAGGGAGATACTGGGCCATCTCGGGTGTGCAAGGATGTGTGCTCAGAAATCATGTTGACTTAATGAATGGATACACGGAGCCAATGGAAGCTTATATACTGAAATCAGGAGCTCTTGGCTCATTTCCCTTCTTCTAGTTCACAGATAGTTTCTGGAACAATTCCCACTGTATGCTATTTTCCTTACCAGTCTGTGGTCCTTCAAGCGAAGGTCTTAGGGTAAGTCACCTAATATTTCAGCTCTATCTGCAAGACCAGGCAGTAGGGTAGGGGACCCTTGGGCATGGCTCCCCCCTTTTTTAAAACCTGAGTTTGTTGTTACACACTTAGGAGAAGATGCAGGTAAGACCGCCAGTCCTGGACAAGGCAGAGCTATTTCTCTTTTGCGTGCTTCAAAATCACAAGCCAGCCTTCTTCTTCTCTTTAACCTCCTTCAACCCATTCTGTCCCCGTAGGTTTGGAGCCGGTGATGTGCTGCATGCACCTGTTAGCAGCCACGGCAGCAGAGTCTCCACGTAGCTAGCATTCATTCTGAACATGCAGATTATGGGCTGTTGAAAGTGCAATCCAGCTATCTCTTCATGCACGTTTCGGATGCACTCGGAGTTTTTCCCGTGTCTGTATAATCATATGGTATAGTTGTGTGGACCTCATGCTAAAATTCACATACTGAATGATGTTTCTCTATAAAGCTCATTTGAGAGCTCTTCAAACCAATGCATCCATCAGGATTGCCCATATCATCTCTGTCTTGATTTACCTGAATACTGTGTTCATTTAAGTTAAGCAAATATTTAAGTATGAGAAAATCTGACCAGTGTATTTAACAGACTTCGTGAAATTTGTTTTAAACTTGGTTTGGAAAATACACACATACATTTTGCCAAGAACTTGCCCCTTAATGTTTAATCTTGTGGCTTTCAGGGGAAATCTAATTTGTATCCTTCGTTTATGTTCAACTCAACAGATTGGTGCACTTCTAGCCAAGTGCTGGATGGCCTTACGGCCCGAGGGGCTTTTCAGGTTTTCTGAGTCTCTGTGTGCCCCACGGCCTTACTTCTCCATCCCCAATGTATGATATTGGATCACCAATATCATACATTTTAAATTCAGTACAGCTATTTTAAAATTAAGTCCTTCTGTAAACAATGGGCAATCCCAGTATTTTCCAGGGTTGGGGAATCTTTTCTCTCCTTTCCTCCTATCCCCAGTGGCCTCAGTCTGTTTTCACAGGGAGGTTTGTTGGAGTTGATCTGACCTGCTGACGGAAGCATAGGGTTGTCCAGTGGAGTGGCTGGCTCAGGGCACAACTGTGCTTTTCTGTGTGTGGATGACAGAGACCGGCCAAGTGCATTGCGAGGACTGAGATGCCTCTCCCTCAAAGTCTTCGAACACAGAAAGAACTCACCTGTGCTTGCACTGCGGGATGGCTGCCGGAGCTCGACCTGACTCCTTCCAGCCATTGCTGTGAATTTCTACCCACTCACTTCTTATTCACATGCTCCACCACTGCTGAGCCTTTGTTTTCCCACAGATACTTCTCTGCTGGTCTAGACCACAAACTTAGGTAGCAGCATTGCTGGTGCTAAGAGTGAGAGGGGAAGGAAGACTTGAAATGGTCCCTGAAGGAGCTGACAGTCGCCATCTCCTCTCAGGTTATCCTTCCCCTTAACCTATGAATGGAAGCGACTTCTCATCATGCCCCTTAGTACGGGCATCCACCACATTCTGAGTGAAAGGTGCAACGGTCAGTGTGCATAGTTTGGCTCTTCCTCTGAAATACAGCATTTCTACGTCTTGGGGCAGACACTGGGTATTCTTGTACCTAAGTAGTCCTTGTCTTTTTCAGAGATATGTGTGTTTCATATTTTCTAAAGAATACCAGGAAGAACCTTAGGGTATAGTAATCAAATAGAGCATTCCAGGGGCTCAGAAGAAAATTCTAGCATTGCTGTTTTTCCTTTTTTGAAAAGCACTTCTGGCTTTTATACCCGGAAGGAGTTCCAAGTCTCCCTCACTTTTGTCCCTCCCATGCCTGGAGCTTTCCATACCTACATCCCTACCTACGTCCCTACCAAACCCTTTATTTGTGTTGCTGTGCTTCTCCTGGCTGTGCCTCTACCTGGTTGGAGGTCCTACCTATGGCCATTGAGTCACTACTAGTGGATTTGAACTTGAAGAAGGATAGAGGAGCTATGGAGTCTTAATGAGAGGACATGCAGTTTCCGACCTGAAGTATGAATGAATGCCTTTTCTTGTGTACCTATAGCTGAATCAAGGGGCTGGATGCTACAACACTGCCATCATGGGCCACAGAGTACCTGTTTTGTTACAGGACAAGTCTGTTTCATTGTAACATCAAACATAACTACAGTGTACCATGTGCCGCATTATTTCTAAGGGAAGAAGGGTTGTAATTTCCAAGTAACAAACATGTAGTTGAACTTATACAATCTACCAAAACTTTTCATTGGGAGCTATTTTATCCCCCCAATCCATATTAAACTATAGAAATTTACACATGAAATTTGCCAGTATAGAAGCATTGATCCTTATGGCTATCTTTATACACAGGATCAGTGATGACCATATCCAGTCTCACCATTTTATAGATGGAGAAACTGAGGCCCAGAATGGTGAAGTCATGCCTTTTCTGATTCCTTAGTATTCCTTGGCTTTGCATTTTCTTAAAAAAAAAAAGTTAAAAAAATCTAATTGTTCTATGGAAGAAGGCACCATTCATTCTTAATGGAATTTCTTTTTATTCAATTTCCCAGTGTCCACAACAAGATTATAAAAGCAATAATTTGATTTAGAAATCTTTCCAGCTTCAGCAAGGTTAGTTTGTGGAGTTGTAGATAAATGACCAGAAGAAAACTTCACAAAATTAGCGTTTACACTTAATCTGGCAACGAGCTCTAATTTGATTGGTAAAGAATTCATTTGGTGTACCTCTGGCCCTTTGCTGCTGGGTAATGAAAATTTATATCTGCGTTTCAGACATCTGGGGAGGGCTGACAGCTCTGGGGCCGAATGAAAGATGATGTCACACTGACCCCTGTCAGCATTTCCTCACAGACTGGTTACCCAAAACCCAGCAGCAGTCACACTTTTTTTTCCCCCTGCCAGAGCAGACTCTCATTTTATTTTGGAAGGTTAATGACACTGTAAATCTAATAGGCCATTTTAGTGCCATCATGTGGATATTAAAAAGTCACATGACCAGTCGGGGCACCATATGTGGGGCTCACTGTTGTCCGATGGCAGGAGTGAGAGGCTGTAACAAGGCGTTGAGGGCAGCCGGTGTTTGGAATTAATTTCAAAGCCATAGGTACCTTTAAGCTAATTTGGAATCTCTGCTAATGATCATTGCTTACTGTTTCAATTAAGGTTGCTTTAATAAGTTAGTCAATATTGGGTAAGGATGGACTCCAAAAAATTCTTTATTACTTGTAAATTTATCAGGAACTCCTAGCCAATGGAGCAGCACGATGGGCTGATGCAACTTTCGGGAGTGACGGAATATTCTGTCTGTGCTGTCCAGTACCATCGTCTCTAGCCACGCGTGGCCACTGAGCCCTTAGAACATGGCTAGTGGCCTGAGGAAATGAATCTTTAAATTTAATAAATGTAAACTCACATAATGACATGTGGCTAGTGGTTATCATTTTAAATAGCACACCTGTGAAGCAACTAGGAGATAAACTGGAACTGTCTGAAAGCAACAACAGCAACAGCAGCGTTTCCAGTCTGCCCCGCCCCCCACCCCGGTGCCAAGCCACCTGGTGACAGACAAGCAGTCTGAGTTTTCCTTGCATCCCCCACACTGCCTTTCGCAGAGTCCAAATAGGTAGAATAAACAGATAAATGAATGGCTGCCATAAATACGCAGGTCATGGATGAACAAAGGCAAGCAATTGAAGTGATTGTTCTTATTTTACCATTTTGTGCTGCCCTTTCTCCGAGGAACAAGCTAGGCAAAAATCATAAAATTGTAAAGCCAGGTGGTCCGTACCCCAGCACATTTAAAACCGGACCTGGTGACTTCCTGGAGCTGCCCACTGACCCTCCCTGAAACGTTTCCTTCAGTCCCAGAAAAGCCCATCTGCCCACAATGACCAAAGGCAATGAATGACTGCTTCCGTGCATGAAATTCAGAACCTCGCACAGAAAGAGGCTGGAGAGAGGAGACAATTCCCTCTGGGGAGTGGGATCATTGATGGTTGACTATATCCAGACAGACTGTATCAAGAGAAATTGGAATAATTTGTGAATTTACTCCAAAATGTGATTTACCAAAGTAGTTTTAAATTGCCTGCTCACTGAAATCTAATGGTACCCTCATAAAAGTGTGATGAAAATGCTGATTATAATGGTGATGACAATAATAATACTAATAGTCAACATCTATTTACTATGTACTATTTCCAAAGTGATGCTAAATTCTATACAACAATTGTTTTACCTAATCCTCTCAATACTATGAGAGAGTTCTGGCATTTCCCCACTTTACAGATGAGAAAAAGGCGAGCTTGAAGGGCTTGTCCTAGGCTATGTAACCAATAAGAGGCAGAAAGAGAATTTCAAGTCATAGAACCCTGAAACTAGAAGCAACAACATTAAGTGTTATTCTATGCTGTGTCCTTCCTAAATCTCCTTCGGTTTCATTGATTGATTCATTCATTCAGTAAAATTTTTTGAGTCCCAACTATGGGCCAGATACTATCCTAGTCTCAGGCTATGTATCAGTCAACACAAATTCCTGCCTTTTTGGCATTTTCCTACTACTGGCAGGGACAGATAATAAAGAAATTAAGAAAAATATGTAGCTTAGTATTTGGAAATAGGAAGAAAATATAAAGCAAGGGAGAGGAATATGAAGTGTCAGCAGGTGGGGAAAGGTAGAAATTCTGGGTAGATCTCACTGAGAAGTTGATATTTGAGAAAAGAAGCAAGTGAACTTTATATTTTAATTATATATAAAGCCTCCTAATTTTTTTGTCCTGCAAAATGTTAGCTATAAGTTTACCATAACATGGAATGGTAAAATTTCCATTTTACATGGGAATGATCTTAAGATTTTTAAAAATACTTGTTACAGAATGGTACTCAGGTGGAAATAGAGCAATCGGAAACTCAGCCCCTCTGCCCATAAAATCATTTTCAAGTGACTCCTTTGATTCTGTGATATTTTCATGTTTGCTTTGGTAGAACATGAGGACACTGTGTTGCACATTCTAGTCACTACAAAGAAGGGCGCAGAGCAGTGACATGGGGAGGCACAGTGTCTCGAAGACCTGGCAGGCACAGCTCACCTGAGAGCTCGACACAGCTGAGGAGGACACGGGAGAAAAGCACACACGCAAGCACCTATCCATGTGGGGCTGGGAGTAAGGAGAGGGTTTGTGGCTGACTCGGCGTGCCCACCTGAATCCGTTGTAATAATAAGTTTAAATTCAACATGATGTAGGATTCTCTATCAAAATAAAATTGTAACAGTAATTTGAGAGAGAAAATTTAAATTCCCCAAATGAATTTGGGCAAGAAGTAAATACTGTTTGATACCTGGTACACGGCGATTAAGAAAGAAAGTTAACAACGATACGGATCTTTTTCAGTAGTATTTGGACACAAGAGGAGAACGTTTCCTGATCTGACCTGGTGTTTCACAGTTTCGAAGCCAGTGTGAGATCACAGGTATGGGCTTTATCTGAGAGACACTGCCTCCCCCTGCCTCCCCCTGGGTGCATAGCACTCCTTGGGTCATTAAAAATACTCCATTAAACGGGAAGTGTCCTTTTGTGATCCTTGGCATCACTTCCTGTTTTTTCCTTATAAACTTCCCACCCAAGTCGTGGCATTGCTGGGATCGTTGCCTAACGTAACTTTCCATTGCATTGGCAAGTCAGTAAGATTTTCAGTGCACGCATGCACCTGACTCCAGTGTCCTCCCTGAAGATCGGAGACTCGTCACCAATTAAATATCAGCCTGCTCTTCTGATCACTCTGTTGAGAGAGTTATCCTCTTATGTTAAAATATTTTTCTCAGAATGCCACACAACTTTGATTTAGTGGATCATTTTTCTGTAACTCTTTTGAATTCATAGACTTTCATAAATTTAACTTTTTAAAAGCACACAGTAAGGCTCCTCTTTCCTTCAACATAAAAAATACAATTTCTAGATTCTCAGCCTACAAGCTATGTTAGAAAAGTCTTAGCCTGTCACGGTTTATAGTGGTCAAATTATTACTCTATAAGCATTAACTTTATTATACAGTTATTCAAAGAAAAAATATTTAATCAGAAACACTGAGAATTTAGAATGTAGAATGAAATTATGGTCAGTGCCTGGGCAAGACTGTAAACACCTATCATGTTTGTGGTTAAGTGAGATAGACTACTCTTTGTTGGTACTTTATAATTTTTAAATTGCAAACACCATGTTTATTTGGTTTTAAGTATTTTATGTAAGTAGCAGTGAGTTTATGTTACTTGCAGACCATTTGATTTGGCTGTCTTTCTAAATAAGAACAGTATCATTTTTTAGGTCCAAAGTGCTAGCTCATTACAAACCCAAAATGTACGGTAACCCTCTACCTGAATCTTGCCTGTTTTTGTTTTATACCTTCTTTCATTCACAAAACTTTTTATTAAAAATCAAAGGAAGACACCAGGACAATATATCCAGGTCTAGCTATAGTTCCCACGTGCAGGCAAGAGGTGAGAAATCTGATCTGTGAAGGTCGGACAAAAGTGAGCGTGGAACTGTGTGGTCAGTGCTTAGTCCGGCATCGTAATCCACATGGTTCTGTCACCAGTGCGTCTGTGGTGCCTGCATCCGCATTGTGGACGAGCACCCTCCTGCTGCCTCGCTGTACGTGGAAGTTAAGGTCAACACTTTGGGACTGGGGACTCTGTCATTTGTTCTACATGGTACCTGTTGCTGTTTATTTGTGTGGCTCTTAGTGACTGAACCCAGCTATGGTGGATTTTTCTGACATAAATTGTGGGGCACTATATTTGTTCTATTTTAAATGGTCCATGTAAATAGTAGATATGGATATGACTTGTGCATTTTCTTAATGACAGAGGTTTGCTGAAATAAGTGTTGTATTGATCTCTCCTCAATTTAGAAATAACAAGAAGGATGAGGGCAGTAAGCTGGGAAAACCCACACTACCTCATGACCTAGTGGCCAGTAGTGGGATGTTATGTCAGAGATCAGGGAAGGTTTCAACTCTTGCTTTTAAGGTGTGTCTATACCTAAGCACTGCTAAAAACAGGACAACTGATTTATCTTTAATGTTGGTAGGATACCAACAGATAATATATACTTTCCAAAAAGATTCCTCTACCTAAGTTTTCCATACCCACAAGCTCTGAGTCAGTACAAGACGATTTCTGTGAATTTGGTTAAAACAGTAAATTCTTTGGGGAAAACAGTTTAAGTGGTGGTCATTTTGAGTTCCAACAATGGCAACCAAATGTTATGTTCACCATCCTGCCATTCGAAAAGAAAGATCTGCAACTTAGGAATCAATGACAGCAGCCAGCAGACTTTCTTATTGTGCAACAAACAAGAGGTGGAAACACAGCTGAGCTGACTTCACTCAGAGGCGCAGGAAAATTAAGGTTGACACGAAAATAACTTTGGCTTACATACGACTCATGGCAAATGCTAAATAATGAAAAAATATGTCTTTTAGATCTAAAATTTTCTTGGTTGTGAGAAAATATGGAGCATAAATCATATCAAACTATTCCTGGCATTAGGCCTTCAGGATGCATTTGTTTGAAATCAGGGGCCAAATGGCCTGGAAGAGCGCGAAGTGCTAGGTGCCAGCGGAGGCGGGACGCCAGCCTTGGAACTGACACTTGTTTCTGGAGAGATCCATGTGCGCGATCCTCGTCTGCCTTCAAAGTGGTTCCCTTGAATTGATTTTGTGAATTAACGCTATTAGGCCTTCGGTAGGACAGAGAGTGCGTTAGTTACACTGCTCCTACTCTATCCAGCGAGGAAGTCTATTGTTCTTCAGTGATAAAATGACCCTGGGGAGGGGTGAGCGTGGATTTTGCCATATCAGGAAAAAGGGATTGTGTTCAGTTTTCGGGCTGATTTAATGAAGAATTTTAGTAATGAGAGTAAAAAAAAAAAAAAACCAACGAGTGTAAGCCCACAAAACGATTCTTAAAGGGAAGCTGAACGGGCCTGTTTTTACGAGTGTGTGTAGCCATCGCTGAATACATGCCAAGCATCAATTGTCCAGTGAGTGAGGGTTCAGAGTATGGCGGAAACTCGCGGCAATTTATTGCCAGAATGCTCTGAAAGAAATGGAGGATTTTAGAGAAGGAAAATTTCCATGGATTCATGTTTAAAATTCACCGTCAGTGATTAATCTTTGTGTTCCATGTTTTGTCCAAGGTCGGTTTTACACACCATGTAAAATCGCTTCTTTTAGAAGAAAGTCTACTTTTTTTTTTTTGTAAAAAAGAAAAAGGGAGGGCAGGAGACCACAGATCTCCTGGAGAACACTTTGTAAGACTTCTTTCCCATCCGTTTTTTTTGTTCCTTATTTTATGGATGAGTTTAATCCAAAAATATTGTGTGAGGAATAATTAAATAGTGTGAAATAGAATATGAACGTACACATGGCTACTTGCAATAAATGGTACTGGCTGTGTACACACTGCCCCTGTATTTCCCAGTGTCTGTAAGAGAAGCTTTGGCATCTGCTTTTCTGAATCTTCATGTGTTTTAGCTTCTGTAGAAGAATTCTACTTAGATTTTTAAATATACAATATATATTTTATGTATTAGAGGAAATTTCCCCGGTAAACTTTCAGATTTATTTATTTCAATGGTAGATATTATAATATAAATAGTAATGTAAATTATAACAATTATGTTGGTAGAGATAAATGTTTTCAGAATCATCCATGGCAACATTTCTTAAAATCCATTTTGAATTACTTACCTTACAACATTTATTAGTATTAGGGTTACTCAGTGACTTCAAATAAAGGCTAACGAGAGAGAGAGCTACAAGTGAAAAAAACAGAAACCTTTTCCACTTGTTGAAATGTAATCAGGAGCTTGTGAAAGCTGCAACTGAAAAAAGATTTAAGAGTTTGTTTTTAATCAAAATGGAGTAGCATCCTTTAAAAAAAGTTTCAGAATAAATGTAGTGCTGGTGGGCTCTGTTCTTCCCATGTGCAAACAGCAGAGTGTCCATTCAGATATGTCTTTTTCATGATCTAATATTAAAGGCCCGACTATGTAATTAAACTTGACAGATAGATATTGGGCATTCCCCTCGTGCCAGTTTAGGTTTCTGATGCTCGAACGGCGGGCTGAGTGGGGCCTGCTTAATCCCACTGACACCCCTACATGTTACCCTTGTTTTAATGTTGGCTTTCACAAAACCACAAAGGGGAACAAATATCACTGTATTGCCTGCCTTCAGCCAAACTGCTTAAGCAATTGAAAGATGGGGGCGGTGTAGACACAAAAATGCTTTGAGATCTTTAGATAAATGGTAGCGTACAGATGTGTATTATTGCTAATTCTTTGTTCTCAATCACTTGTTTTCAAGGACACTAAAATCCATGTAGCTCCTAAAAAAGATAAATAAGGGCAAGTCACTTTTCTTCCTCCAGTCACAGACTAAAGAAATCATTTCAGATAATATATAGCCCTTCAGCCATGGGAGCAGGAAGTGCTTACTGCTGAAGACGCGGTCCCAGCCGGTAGAGTAAACGGAACCCTCTGGTTCAGTCTTAGGACCCTCTTTCAAATAAAAACTTCACTTTCTCCACTCAAATAAATTGATTTAATCTTGTGCTATTGGCAGAAATATACATTAAGTTGGGGCAGTCTTTAAAGATTACAAAAACATGACTTTGCCCGTTTTTTCCCTTTAAGGGCCAGTGAAGTTTATTTAAAAAGAAAAACCCAAAACCACCAAAAAAGTCTGTGGCATTTTAGTCTCTGATAATCTTTAAAACTGGCTCAGGCTCATTAGTTTGGAGTCATTTCACTGTGTCTCCATTTGAAAATGGACCCCAAGATCTCTCTCAATAGGGTGAAAGTTGAGAAAGTAGAGTTGAAATGGAGCAAAAAGATGATTATTTCATATGGGACAAACATTTTCTTAACTAAAAATGTAAAGGATATTTTTTAAAAGCTAAAACATGATAAAATTAATCAGGCTCTTATATATTTGTTTCTGTTTTTATGCTCTCCTTTTTTATCTTCCAAAATACTTACAAGTTTGAAAATAAACTTTACTTTTCAATGGCATATCTATCAAGTTTTTATTACTGTAAAGACCCATTGACTCAACAGATACACTTTTGAATACTTACAACAGACCTAACAGTCAAGAATAAAATAAATGGACAATATTTTTGCCCTCAAGGAGCTTTCATTCTCAAAGTAAAAATTTTAAATTCTATTAGTAAACAAATAAGCAAATTCCAAATAGTAAAAGCACAAAGAAAGAAATAAAGTAAGGTGATGTTGACGGTGCCTGGGGAATGATGAGGAGGCTATTTTAAAGTGGCAGATGAGAAAGGAGATAAGTCGTTTGAGTGAAGTCTGAATGACAGAAGGAGCTGGTGAGGTCAAAACCAGGCACAAGAGCATTCTGGGCAGAGGAGATGGCAAGTGCAAAGGCCCTGAGGCAAGAAGGAATTTGCCATATTCGAGGATCATTGAAAAGGCCAGGATCACAGTAAGCACGGGAAGGAGGTGGAGCAAATGAACCAGTGGTCTAAGCAGGGGCTACATCTGCTGGTGTAGTGGTCACGGAGTAGAGGCAGCTGACATACTTTGGTTGCCTATACAGTTATGTCTTCACACTGTTTCAAAAGACAGTACAAATGGTCGCTTGTTAAACTTAGCCCCTTTACTAGCAGTTGAGCTTGTGTTGTTTTTCACCCTGTGCATTTTATTCATGGACATAATAACAACAAGTCCTGCCCTGTAGGGATGAGAGTATGGGAGGGCTGCACAGGTCATGGTATAGAGTGTGGATCAGGGCTCAGGAGGAAGCTAGCGAGCATTTAACAGGGAGATGGCACAATCCAATTACATTGTCTAAAGGTCACTCTGTTTTCTGTAAGGAGAACCAACTGTAGGGATATTAGTGGAGAGATTGCTGTGTTAAATGGCACTAGCTTTGAAGAGTGTAGTAGAAGGAGCATGCGCGTGAGAGAAATGTGGACAGTTTCTAGATATATTTTAAGGAAAGAACTGATATAAGTCTGAAAGAACTGCCCCAAAGTGTTTCTGATGGATTGGAGGCAAATAGAGAGAAAAAGATAAGTCGAGTGTTAACTCCTGTGTGTTTGGCTTGGGAAAACAGGTGACAGGTGGAGTCATTTTGGGGACAGGGATGAGTAAAAGAGAGAGAGAGAGCGAGAGAGAGAGAGAGAGAGAGAGAGAGAGAGAGAGAGAGAGAGGAGAGAGAGAGAGAGAGAGAGAGAGGAGAGAGAGGAGAGAGATTGCCAGTGAGGAATGGGTGGGGAGAAAGGTACTTCAAGAATTCCACGTGGAGGAAACTAAATTTGAAGTATCTATTAAATGTACAGGAGATGTCAACTTGGTAACTAGATATAAAGGCTTGAAACTCAAAAGTCAGGTTAGAACTGAAGATATAAATTTGGGAGTAGTGAAACTAAATTGTGGTTAAAGTTCTGGGACTAGATGAATTATCTTAAGAAGAGAATATCTTAACTCTGAACTCCTGGGTACTACAACATCTGAGGAAAGAATCAGTGAAGGAGAAAAACTAGCTCTTTGTGAAGTAAGAGAAAAAGCATTAGTGTTATGTCATGAAAGTCTGAGGAAGAGCAGATTTTAAGATAGAGCTAGTGGTCAAATGAGGAAGATGGAATCAGGAAAGTGGCCATTGATTGGTTCATTTGATGAGGACACGGAAGCATGGAGGAGACCCCTGAGAGACAGAGGCAGCGGAAGGTGAGCAGGAACACTGCCTAAATAATTGGGTTGGAGGGTCTGTAGTAAGGTGTTGTGTTTTGTTGTTTGTTTCTTGTCTTTGTCTTTTGCTAATCTGTATGGCCATTGAAATAATGTCCTAGGCTCCAAAGGGTAACATTTAAGCCCATGAAAGTTGAAAAATATATCTTGAGAGAGAGTGACACTATGTAGCCTTGGTGGGAGTGTATAGTGGTGCTTCCATTCTGAGAAACAGTTTAGAAGTTTCTTACTGTATGTGAGGTCTCCCCCGGCAAAGTCCAGCCATTGTCAAGATAACAAGAATGGTTTGCATGACACTGATATAACCTGGCAGCCAAGGAGAGAGGCCTGGAATGCATACGTGTGAACAATGATGACTTCACTGTACTAGTCACTGGGGGTGGTAGATATTGTTAAGTGAGCATGCGTACTGTGTGGCCTTTGCATTTCAATTGACTGAAGGAGTAGAGCAATGAATCTGCATCAAATTTTATGTTAAGCCTGAACATTCATCTGTGGAAACTATTTGGATGATTCAGAAGGCTGCAGCTATGGGCAAGTGGTGATTGGCAGCCTCATCATGACAACACACCTGCTCGTGCGTCATGTCTTGTGCAGAGTTTTTTGGCAAAACATCAAATCACCCGGGTGACTCAGCCCCACTACAGCCCATAGTTGGTGCCCTGCAACTTCTAGCTTTTCCTGAAACTAAAATCACCTTTGAAAGGGAAGAGATTTCAGACCATCCATGAGATTCAGGAAAATATGATGGGGCAGCTGATAGCAATTGGGAGAACTCAAGGTGTGAGGTCTCAAGGTGCCTACTCTAAGTGGGACGGGGGCGTCTTTGTCCTATGTGCCATGTTCCTTGTATCTTGTATCTTCTTCAGTAAATATCTCTATTTTCCATAGTACATGGCCGGATACTTTCTGGACAGGCTTCTTAGTCCATTTCCTACATGTTCACTCTTAGATATTTACCCAAGAAAAATGAAAATACAGGGTCCTCAAAAAGACATGCATATACATGTTTTTCTGTATTTTTAATCATAATATCAGGAAACTGGAAACTATCCAAGTATCTATTAATAGTTGAGTGAATAAACAAATTAGGTGTTTTCTATGTTGGAATACTACTCAACAATAAAGGAATGAACTATCTATGCATAGACTGTGGAATGGCTAAATCCCTCAGACCTTGTGCTGAGTGAAAAGAGTACATACTCTCTGATTACATTTATGTGAAATTCTAGGGCAAAGCAACTAATCTGTACTGAAAATATTGAGAAACTAATATATACTGACCAATAATTGCCTGGGGTAGGTTGTGAGAAGGAGGGAATAGATTGGAAATGGACACAAAAAGGCTCTCTGCAGAAATGGGACTGATCTGTGTCTGGTTACATTGGTGTGGTGGTTACATGGCTATATGCATTTATAAAAAGTTATTGACTTGCTGAAATGAATGAGTTACATCTCAATAAAATTGATTGATTATGAGAGAGAAAATCGGAGATAGTGGATTCTCCTGATTAGATCTTTAGCTCCAAGTCAAATTCCCATAACATTTGTAGGGTATTCTCCTTCTTGAATACTTTGAGAAACTTCTTTCTTTTTACTGTTTAATGTCTGTCAATATGTCATTCATTATTGATATCTATTAAATATTGTGTATATTATTTTCCACAGAATCCATAACAGCAATATCTCTATGACTTTAGAAATATGCTTCGTCACCTTTATGTGGCCATTTTGATCCTTTTTATTAACTTATAAAGTAATTTAAATAAACTATATCTAAATGTGTCCTAAGTGCAGATAAGTTTAACATATCTGTAACAGTGCTATTGACTTGACATCATTTATGACTCCAGTTCTACGGTATCTTCCCTTTTCCATTAATTGATTTCTTGAGTTAAAAAATAGACGCTGTTATGAGCTTCTATTTTATACATAGATAACTGGAGGGAGGGCTTTTATCTAAGCCACACCACAAATTTCAATAAATATACCCAACTCTTTTGCTTAAAAGATTTATAGTATTATTATGTATAATAAATAATATCTGCAAGAGTTCATTATAAGAATAAGAACAGGGCTTTGACATAGAATTTGGCTTGAAACTCAGACTTGCTACCAGCTGGCCTTGTAAGCTTGGGCAAGTTCCTTACTCTTACTGAGTTTTAATTTCCTTATCTGTAAAGAAGTAATAATTACCTTTCTATCTTGTTATAGGGTTTAAAGATGCTTTGTAAATTTTCTAGCACAGTGTCTGGCTTGTGATGGGGATTCAAATAAGAGAGTTGCAATTCTATACATTATGCCTTCTGTTGCCATGCACGAGGTCAGCACAGCAGGGTTGGTGAGGGAACGAGGAAGAGCTGCTTCTGAACATTTGATGGACTGCAGATATTGGGTACAGGTGTCTCTGGAGTCTAATCTACAACCTTTCCAGCAACAGTGCAACATTGGGTGGATTTTACCAGGAGACATAAGCAATTAGACATTACCTAAATCTCTTGTGATATTCATGATCTTTGAGCATTTAAAATAGAGTATAAGGAGAATCATTAATATCATCTATACTAAGAAGTCTCTTGTTCTTAGAAATTCATATAGATCTTCACTTATATGTAATATAAACACATAATAATGCATATGCATGTGCACACATATGTATATAGTGTATGTAGTAGTTTTTTATCTGTTTGTTTGTTTAGTTATGAAAATTAGGTCTTTAGATCTTGTGCTGCCAGGATTCTAAAAGGTACTAAAAGGTCCTGTTACCCTGTAGAATTTTGTGCAGTATTTCTTTTCACACAATATCTATATTTTTTAAAACAGTGTTCCATATGAGTCATTGCTGCTCCTCTCATGTTGCCAGGTATTAATTATAGTTTATGCTCTGCTTGAGCTCAGCGCTTATTGTAACTGTGACTTCCGCCCTCTGGGTCCCCAGATGGGCTCCTCTGAGATAGTCACTTCTTCCTGAGGATATAAACTCCTTCCAGGAAACAGGGAGAACTATTCTTACCCTGGAATTCCTATACATCTCGTGTCATCCTTCAGATACTATACCTTTCCCTGCTGCCTGACCAGCCCTTTGTATGCTCACTGTTTATTTCTCAGCTATTTTAGGAAGACCTTTCTTCCTCAAGGATGAAAGCATATTACCATTAACTGAGTAACTACAGAGAGTCTTACAGCCCCTTTGTTCGGGGAAGAGGTCACTGTGTTTCAAGGTCCTTTTTTTTAACCCTGTATCATCTTGTTTATCTAGAGTTTTAAATGCTTTTAACGCCATTTTCTCTTGCACATCATTTTCATCCCCCCCCGAATATGTTTACTATTTCCATTTGAATGTAATAAAAATCGTCACATTACCTCCTGGATCCATGCTCATTAACCCCAGCAATACACTGGTATCATCCATGGAATTATTTTCCAACGTATGCCTGGGGCTCACACTCAGGCTCACCGTCAGAAATTCTGATTTAATCAATCTGTTGAGGGACCCAGGCCTAATCATTTTAAGCACTCTGCAGGTGAGTGAGAGAACTCTGGAAGTTTGAGAACCGGTGTTATGGGTGCGAAACATTTTTGTAGGCTTGAAAAGACTACAAAACAGAGGTTTTGGGAAAACCTCTGGAAAAACAGAGGTTTTCTCATACCTTCCCAGAGCCACTGAATACAGAACTGGGCTGTCTTTAAATCCCAGGTGGCATGGGGGTAAACAAAGCCATAGTTGCTGAAGAACCTAATTTTTACTGTTTTGCATTTATTTTTTCATTGAGGTGATCTTTCTCTCAACAGGGAATTAACCAAGGAAAGGAACTGTGTTGAAGGATGATGTGTGGATCATGTAGGGAGGGAAATGTGTAAGCTTTGACTTTACTTTTATCCCAGCCTTACCAAGAACAGGCTTGGATTCCTCGGCAAGGCAACCTCTGGACAGGGTTCTCAAACACAGAGGCGCGTCAGGGCCAGGAAGGCAACGTGGTGAATTAGAAACAGGAAGAATGGTCACTGGCACGGGGCGGGGGGGGGGGGGGGGGGGGGGGGGGGGGGGGGGGGGGGNGATGGGGGGGACGGGGTGGGGGGAGTGACTCACTCCCATGACAAAGGGGACTGTGGCTCCTGAGCCCCCAGCTAGTTGTTTCTCCTGGAGAATTTAAATGTTGCCAAAAGAGACATAGAAATTCTCCTTTTGGGGTAAAATTGTCCAATTACTTATTATTGGCATCATTAGATGCTACATTTTTATGTACCTCATTCATACTGTGGGCTTAATTTCACCCTTTGGCCACCAGTTTGCAACGTCTGAGTTACATGATTTCTAAAATTGTTTCTACCATCCTAACATTCTAGGGGATTTAATTGGGGCAAAATGTGAAAATACTCCCTTAAGATGGAGAGCTTCTATTGGAATATATGCTTATATTAATTTTCATTTTCCTGAACCTTTCCATTTTACCTACCCCCTGCCCGCTCCTGACGGGTCCTGGCAGCTTACTTCCTATTCTCACCCATCCTAGAGCTGACATCTTAAGAATTTATACAACTATCGGTAATATACCGTATTTCTAATATATCGAGGATCCTGGTATTATGTCAGAGGAAAACCTTGTCTTAACTTTTCAGAAGGGAATGGAATGTACAGTTCAGTGTGGCCTCTAAATCATTTTCAAATTAGTATTCTGTGCATCTGGAGAAGAGTACATTTCTACTCATGCATAAATTGCCTATGAACACATTTCAAAAACCTACGCTTAATCTTAGCAATGAACATTCAAAAAGTAAATTAATATCTTAAAGGGGAAGAAATACAGTATATTAAACAGGAACCCACTAGAAACTTGATAGTTAAGAGTCTGTCAGCGTTTCCATTATAAACCCTGTTTTTGAGGGGTTTATAACTCACTTATAAAAATTCATCGGAGCCTGGGACTTGGCATGTAGGGTCTCAGCCTGGCAGCTTGACATTATAGTAGGTCTGAAGGACCTCGGATTCTTGTCAACGGGATACTATTTTAAAGCTCCAAGATGAGGTCTAAATAAAGAGACAGAGAGTGATTTAAACCCACTGAATCCAGGAACTACCCAGCAAAACTGAAATAAGTGCTCTAAGATCAGCAGGTTGTGGCTTGGTTTTGCAGACCCTTACACAGTTGTCTATTCTGAATTGTACAGCTCGTACTGTGTAGGGTGAAGTCGGCTTCATTTTCTCATCTGGGTCACACTCGATGTAACTCTAATTCTCCTTTTAATAGCTTAAGATATTGTCTGTTGAGGTTATGGGTTTGGATTCAAGTTTATAAATGAGGCTAATTAACACTTAACTTGTAACTCTTTTTTTTTCCTTTTCATTTGGAACAGGTATTCTTAGAAAGTAGGAATAGAATATAAAAAAATGTCTTAGGCATTGTAAATTTTTGTGTGTAGATAGCTCTGTTATATGTTGCATGTCTAAATTAGCACAGTATGTATTTATTTTAAATATTGATCTTTAAGGAGGTAACAATACATCTGAATATTCTTTTGCATTACTGTTTACATTAGGTCTACTATAGAGTAAGAGAGACCATTGCCTTGTAAATTTGCTTGCAGAGTAAGCAGGGGCATATAAATAACTCTGTTTCCAATTATACAAAACAATGATGATAAACTATTGGGAGCTGGGAGGATTGTGCAGAGCGTGGCTGAATCACAGACCCAGAGCAGGTCTGTGAGGAACCCGTGTGCAGCTGGTGATCGGGACTATTGTTTGTATCAGGAAATGGGTGAACAAGTGGCACAGAACAAAATTCTATAAATGTAGCTCCATCAAGATGTAGTTCCTTTCCAGCTGTAAAGTTTCTAAAGAGTTACCAAACTATTTAAAAACATAAAAACACAATTGTTTGCCTTGGTAATGGTACCCATTTGTCTGCAACAATGTTAAGTGTGTTGCAGTAACCTTCATGGGGGAAAACCCTATGGATGGACTTGGCTGTGGTTTGGGGTTCCCACCTTCTCCCAGTAGTGGTTCTTTGGCTGCAGCATGAGCTGGCCCTTGAACAATGTGATAGCTGAACTAAATTTCAGCTAGGAATGTTAAAACATGATGGCTGAAGATGAAGAATAAATTTACACCTGGGCCATGTAATGCCAAGGCCAAGATCAACCCATTCTTAACTTCCCCATCATCTATTCAGACGTGCAAATATTCACATGGAAATGAGGTTGGTCGAAATGTTTAGCTTTTATTGGAAAACATATCTGCAAAGCAGCTGAGAAATGTACTCGTTTCAGCCTTTCCATTTGACAAGGCTCATTCTCCCCAGGAACGTACGAGGAATGCAGTGACAGCAACTGCAGCCGTTCCATTTCCTCTTCTGGCTTGAATCTCTCCCTAGGAAAACCATTTCTGAAATGCTATAATGTGTGTGTATTGACGCTCTTACTTAGCGTCAATACATAGGTTTCAACTTCTTAGCTTTTTACATAGGTTTCAACTTCTGTTCATTCTCTAGGTACAGCAAAGTTCTTTTAATGGTTATTTAAAAGAGTGTTTATTATTTTCGTGATTAACAATGATTATTAGAAGCATAGAATGCTTTTCGGTTTATAAAGTGTGTTCTGGTTCGTTGTGCTATTATATCATTGCCATTATTATAAGAACTTGAAGAAATTAGTTGGGTCAATATTTTCATTTTTTATCCAAATTTTTTAAAGGATAAAAGAAGTTCAGTGAGGCTAAGTGGTCTGTCCACTTTTATACATCTAGCCAAGTGTCAAGCCTTGACTCCAGTCCAGCTATTTGAACTCTAAATGCCATGTTCTTTCCACTGTGGTTTTAAAATGCTTTGTTTTTTAAAAGGGCTGCAGTTAGCAAAGGGAATCCCATGGAAGATGTGTGTACATTGATTGATATAACGCACATCAAAGCTTCTTGCTATTCATTTTTGTGCTCTTTCCTATGGAGGTAAAGTGGGTCGTGTAAACCACAGACAGTTCTGAAACTTGTTTTTTTTAAAAATATATTTTATTGATTATACCATTACGGTTGCTCTATTACCCCCGCTTCATTCCCCTCCGCCCGTACACTCCTTCCCCCACCATTCTCCCCCCCCCTTAGTTTATAACCATGTGTCTCAAGTTCTTTATTTTTTTTTTAAGATTTTATTTATTTATCTTTAGAGGGGAAAAGAAGGAGAAAGGGAGAGAAACATCAATGTATGGTTGCCTCTCGTGGGTCCCCTGCTGGGAACTGGCCTGCAACCCAGGCATGTGCCCTAACTGGGAATCGAACCTCGATCGTGTGATTCGCAGGCCCGCACTCAATCAAGTTCTTTAGATTCTATATTTCCCCCACTATTCTTGCCCTCCCCCCTATCTATTTTCTACCTACTGTCTATGCTATTTTCTGTACCTTCTCCCCCCTTCTCCTCCTCTCACTCCCCTGTTGCTAACCTTCCATGTGTTCTTCATTTCTATGGTTCCACTCCTGATCTAGCTGTCCTCTTGATTTGCTTTTGTTTTAGGTGTGGTTATTAATAACTGTGAGTTTGCTGTCCTTTCACTGTTCATATTTTTCATCTTCTTTTTCTTATATAAGTCCCTTTAACATTTCATATAATAAGGGCTTGGTGATGATGAACTCCTTGAACTTGACCTTATCTGACAAGCACTTTATCTGTCCTTCCATTCTAAATGAAAGCTTTGCTGGATAAAGCAATCTTGGCTGTAGGTCTTTGGATTTCATGCCTTGGAATACATCTTTCCAGCCCCTTCTTGCCTATAAGGTCTTTTTTGAGAAATCCATTGACAGTCTGATGGGTACTCCTTTGTAGGTGACTGTACTCTTATCTCTTGCTGCTTCTAGGATTCTCTCCTTCATTTTAATCTTGGCTAATGTAATTATGATGTGCCTTGGTGTGTTCCTTCTTGGGTCCAACTTCTTTGGGACTCTCTGAGCTTCCTGGATTTCCTGGAAGTCTATTTCCTTTGCCAGACTGGGGAAGTTCTCCTTTATTATTTGTTCAAATACATTTTCCACTCGTGGCTGCTTCTTTCCCCCTTCTGGTACCCATATAATCCGGATGTTGGAATGTTTAAAGATGTCCTGGAGGTTCCTAAGCCTCTCCTCATTTTTTTTAATTCTCATTTCTTCATTCCTTTCTGGTTGGATGTTTCATTCTTCCTTCTGGTCCATTCCATTGATTTGAGTCCCCATTTCCTTTCCATCACTATTGGTTTCCTGTGCATCTCCCTTCATTTCAATTAGTTTAGCCTTCATATGTTCTTCTAATTTATGACTATAATCAACCAGTTCTGTGAGCATCCTGATAAACAGTGTCTTGAAATGTGCTTCTGAGAGGCTGGCAAACTCTTGGTCACTTGGAGTTATCGGCTCTGGGACTTTGAGTTCTTCTTGCGCCATCTTTTGGGCTGTTCATGCCTGTTATGTATGAGGATCGGAGCCCTAGGTGTTCACCAGAGCAGGGCAACTCAGTCTCTGGGTTGTGACGCTATATGTGGGGGCTGGGTCAACGAGGAGCAATGGCGTCCCATCTGCCACCTCCCACCGCGGCCCCCACAAGTGCCGCAGCTGCCACCATCACCGGGGCCCGCACGTCTCGCCCCCTGGGGCCTGCATGGTCCGTCTCACTGTGCGCAAATGTGCAACCCTGGTCAGTCTGCCCCGTACCCCGACTGGGTCTGGGCCACTTGCGCGCCTAGGTCGGGGGATCCTTCCTGCGTGACCCTGCTCTGCTGCTGGCTCCACCCCTCTTACCATCCCGGTTGAATGGGTAGTGGTTGTTGGACTTCCGTATAATTCAATTTTCTGTTCTTTGGCTGTGTCTTTGTTCTCCAAACCTTTGTTGTAGTCACACTTGGTTGTGGGAGAAGGCA
Source organism: Sturnira hondurensis (assembly GCF_014824575.4). Taxonomy (NCBI): domain Eukaryota; kingdom Metazoa; phylum Chordata; class Mammalia; order Chiroptera; family Phyllostomidae; genus Sturnira; species Sturnira hondurensis. Next base: position 8,062,867 of record NW_028077910.1, read on the forward strand.
CAGTGTTTCCACCTATGCCTCCATCTTGGCAGAAGTCTGAAACTTGGTTTTAATCGATGGCTCCAACAAAGTTCATGAGTTCCCCTTGGCCATGCATATCTTCCATGAGACATGAAAATGCCTAGTAATGTAGTCAAAAGGTGGGAAGCAAGAAGAATTTGGTGAGAAATAGTAGGATGACAGCTGTTTATTTCAGGGCATTTTTGGTTTGCCATTCTAGAATTTCAATGGATCATTCTTTGCAGTCACTTGTATACTACATTTTAAGGAGATATGCCTAGTAAATCCACCTGCTTGCCTGGCAGAGCTAATTTTGATTTTCAGAAAGTTGGACTTCATTGTTAATTTATTTTTTTCTAGTGACAAGATATTTTACTAGATACTCTTTGTGATGAAGGAAATTTGGGGGGACGAGGATTAGGGGAAAATTTCTTCAGGTGCATGGAAACTGGAAGCATTCCCCTGGACAGTAGCTCCCTGGACATCGGTATGTTCTGACACAGTGGTTGGTTAGCGAGGACTGTCCTGCAGAAATGATAATGCTATTAAAAGTGTGAAGGCATGTCTCAGAAAATCCAGGGTATTAGATAACTGCATTGGAATAAAACTTTGGATGCTGAAATCTTGATATAAAAAAAAGCTTGAAACTTTAACAAATAATATGGAGTTTAGTCTATTTTGTTTTAAGGCTTTGATTTACTAAAGATTTTTCTTGCCAACTCTAGAAAGAAAAATATTCTATAGTAAATTAAAAAAAATAATGACTCAAGAATACTATGTGACACCTAATTTGATGATTGCCACCCAAAATTATTTTCACCAGTTATATATCAATTACTAGGCTTGCTTTTTCAAGTCCAAACACATGATGAGGAAATGTTCTGACTCTAAATGGTTTTAATTAAAAAACCAACGTTTTTTTTAAAGGTGGTAAGGAAGTATATTTTTTGTCTTCACTTTTTGTTTTTTGTGAGCATGGTTTTCAAGAAAAAGGAAAGTAATGATTATAGTAAATTACAGGAGTCAGGCAGTGTGGTAATTAACAGGTAATTATCAATAAACAATTTAACCACAAAGCTTGGATCCCACCTACCACTTGTCAACAATAAAAGCTTAGTAACTCCACATGCCATTGGAAACAGAGTCTACAGGGAGCCCCAGAAAAGACTGCTAATATAAATAAACAATCCTTTCTTGGGAGAATACACAAAGGCCAGGCTGTGAGTGACCACACAGAAGAAGGAAAGAAAAATCCAGTAGACAGGAAAAATATTAGGAAACTAAACATTTGGTTTCAGATTTAGGAAAAAATACGAGTGTGCTTGGTACGGAAGCCAGAAAAACTATCTATGAATGTCTTTCTCATCCCATACATAAATTCTGTTTCTCTAAGCATGGTTAGAAATGTAAGATTATTTAGTTAAGCTGGCATTTTGACACAGGAAAAAGTGGCCCTTATCCAGGTTTAAATATAGTCAGCATGCTTTATAGATTGAATGATTGGTGAATAATACATCATAAAATATATTTATTATGGAAGTCCACAACTAGATTTTGAAAGTACCACTAAACTTTATACAAACCTTGATTTGGAAACTCTTCCTTTTTAAAATGAACCAGGTCTCTCTTAGCATAGCCCGAGGGGCTGAGGGTTTCTAATTAGCTAGTGAAAAAAAGGAACAATTTCATTTGGGCAACAAAACCTGACCCTATGTAAAATGAATAATAATATAATGCTCTGTTTCTATTTTATTTTAACTCTGTAATGCAGTATTCGGATATTGTGTGAGAATAGCTGAATCTGAATTTCATTCTAGAAGAGAGGTTTTTTCTCTTTCTGAATTTTATTTTATTTTGTCTACACACATATGAGCCTTGTGTGTCTCAAATGACAGTTGAATATGTCATAATCAAATGCACTTATTGAATATTATCAACACCTGGTCAAGTGCTAGTCATGATGCAAAATGCATTAAGTAAATATGTTTTCTGTCATCTAAGGTGTGAGAGATAAAACTGTCATAGAACACGTTTGAAAGATGTACCTGCAACTGAATAAACACTGAGCAGATGTACATATTCAATAAAGATTTCATTATCTACAGGCCAAGGGGTAAATGTATATTGTGGAGTGATGAGAGCGAGACAGCTTGTGGGAGTGCAAGAGTAGATAAGGGAGTCTTGAGGAGAAATCACCATCTTACCGCAGATTAGTTAGAAGAGTCTTTGGGGAAGAAGGGAGAGACCACGTCCCCTTTGAGGGATGGCCTGCAACAGGCCTGGCACAGCAGGGATGGAGAGACAGTTTCTGGAGAGGGAGGGCGAAGCAAGGATGACGTTCTGGGCTCAGTCAGAGGTGCAGGCCTGCACAGTGGTGCTTGGTTGACTGGAAAGGACCGCATGCTAAAGCAACGATGTTAATTTTCCATGCAATATTTCCAGTCCTTCATGACCTAATTGCCAAAATACTTGATTTTCCTGAGCTCTACATTTTGCCTGAACTTCACCTAAAATCGTTTTCATTTTCTTTCTTGCTTGGTATTATGTCTGCCTAAGTTTTTTCTTTTGGGTTGCCCACATCCAATTGCATTCATTAGAACTTCACTAAATGCCAAGTTTCCCATGGTTTCCTTAATTCCTTTTTGAATTTTTTTAGACAAACCTAGATCTCGTTTAAAAACTCTCCCACTGTGTCTTCTGTTACCAAAAAAAAAAAAATTAAATAAAAAGGGAGGTTTGGATACATCTACCATTTAATTTGAAATTACATATGAATATGGAGAGGAAAAGTGACTTTGAAAGATCAATTCTCAACTTTTGATTTAAGAACTGTGTTATTAGCCAAAATAATATGAACCGAGTCCATGCTTGTGACCTTTGCAAAGTCTAAGCTAGTCAATTATTGCAGCAGAGCAGGGAACCAAAGAATGGCTTTGAATTGGTCAGACCCAAACTGATTTAAGTTTGCATGTGGTTCCATAGACATTAGTTAAAAATAATTAATGCTGTCTTTGACCTTTGAAATGAGGAAGGGCGTTCATGGTTCTCCCGAACTCCCACTCCATACATGTGAATCCAATTAACTCATTTCTTCACTTAAAATACAGAACATTTTAGTATGCCTTGATATTAAATATCTTGAATAATATAAGCAAAGTTGTATTCTTCCTGAATGGATGCTGTCAACAACTTTCGCTGGGATATTTACAGCATATATTTTTCACAGTTCAACAGCTGCCTTTTAAAACATAGCGTATGTTTTATGAATCAACCACTAATCGAATGTCTTTGGCACAGTTTGGCAAGACCCCCTTGGGATTATTATGAGAAGATCATTTATCATTCCCCTTCCAGGTTCTGATAAGACCCAGAAATGGGTGCAGTTAGTTGCTGTGTAGGTTCAACTCACGGTGTTACAGGGAGGAATTTCTTAACTGCACCGCAGTGTTTTGCTACCAGAAAGGAGAATGATGTGCTCTGTCTTCCCTTTTCTTCCCATCATTGTTTCTTCTCCGCCAATACCACCGCGACAGGAAAGAGGAGGGCCCTGTCACCAGGACTTCACTCAGCTATTGCTGGGGTGGAGACAGCAGGGGGAAAGCAGAAGTATCCCCAAAGCAAACGGTAACTGGTACTGTAGCCTTTGTTTTGTTCTTCACTGTTTCCAGAATTATTTCTAGTTCCCATATATTGGGAGGGGGGTGGTAAAAAGTATGCTCGATGGTTTTCCAAATATCACAGTTTTAAATCAACCAGGGAAAGACTTCTAAATGTGTCATGGGAGATACACAAGAGACAGGCACATAGGAGACCATCAACAAATATTAGTTAATGAGTGAATAAACAAACCCCATCTGGCCCTCTATACATACCATCCCTGGTTCTTTCCTCTTCTTTGTCTAGACAACTTTGATTTGTCATTTGGGTTCCCATTTGATTGTTCCTTCACAGGAAAGACTTTCCCGACTGATCTCCAACAGACTAAATTATGTTCCAATTATTTGTTCCCATAGCACATTACTTTCCCACCATATCTTCTATCATATTTTACTGGGATTAAAATATGGAAGAGAGTGGAAGGCCTCTCTCCTCCACTGCCCAGGCCTATTTTAAGTGTAGAGTCCTGTCCCCACCGCCCAGTACAGTAATTGGTAAATAGGCCCCGAACCTGGAAAATTCAGAAGGAAGCGTGGTCAGGAAATAGGCTTCAACTGGAAAGAACAACAGCAACAACAAAAAGAAATAAACAGTGGGTAAGGTCTACAAAGGAAAAAGAACCCACAGCAAGGGAGGAGTTAGATAAAGTAAGAGAAGCTTGAAATGGAGTGAGGGAAGAGGAATCAAGACTTTGCAATGGGATCTTCACGCCTAAGTCTCAGAGCGAGTTATGGCACCAAAGCGGAGGAGGGAGTAGCCAAACACCAGGGGAAGAGAAGAGTAATTCACAGGAATACTCAACCAGAATTTAATAGAGAAAATATACTCTCACAAGGAAGATTCCAATTTTTGAATTTTTTCCCCTGGGCATGGAGAGAAAAGTAGAATTAGAGTTTGATATAAAGGTTTGATTTGAGATATGTATTTATGCCCAAAGTAAAACCCAAATATGGTAATAAGTAAATATAACATATTGAACCATTTTAATAAAGAAGGCAGCTGTTGTTATGAATTGCTCTCAGCAACTTGACTTCACCTTTTATTGTCATAGGAGTTATAAGTAGTTTACATATTTTTTAAATCAAGTTTTATTGTTTAGCATTCACATATAATTTTTATAAATCTAGTTTAATGTTGGTGAATAAAATCTATGTTTTAGGATTTCTATGAAAATATGTTCTTTATAACATTGTGCACAAAGGGGAAGAAATTTGGTATTTGATTTAACAAATTTGCCACCCATGGAGGTGTGCTTTGCAATGGACCTTTTACTGGGCCTCCAATTAGAAAACTACAATTCACAAGAAATGCCTTAAAAAGAGCAGTGTTAAACCAAATGCATGACATAATAGTACATTATTCCTTCTCTTTCAGGGGGTCGGGGAAGGTAAACTATAACGTCGATGCTGCCCCCAACCATGTTTTTTATAAAGAGAGGGTCATTTTCAGAACTTTAGCGCTTACTGTGTATTGAGCTTATCACTTCACAAACCTGAATTGTCTTCTTAGTTTGCACGCATAAATTGAGTGCGTACACCCTCATTACGTGGAAGTCCATTTCCCTGTCTGTAGCACCTACATGAGTAGAGAATTTTATCATGTACATTTCAGTGTCTTGTGACTTTAGTAGAGATCAGCCGTCTTTAGAAGCACACACTGTGAGATGGTCACTGACATTGTCATTGAAATAGCCTCATCCTCCTGTAAACATGGCTCAGATCCAAAGCCGCTCCAAAAATCAGTGTTGAAACCACTGAAGCCCATGGGTAAGCAGACACCATCTGATGCTGCAACTCTTAGTTTCCTTTGGGTCCTGCGTAGCAATTCATTTTTATTTAAAGCTTGAATACTTCTCATTTTTGTTTTTGTCCTGTTGCCACTGAATTAAGGTCTTGTTATCAAAACTTCCCAGTCGGTAATTCCCAAATGAGAAAAATGGTTATTACACATACTAGGAAAAAAACAAAACAAGACCATGTCTCGTTAAAGCTTTCCAAAACTTTAAAGTGTAGGGAGTGCATTCTAAAGTGCAAGGGGTGTGTGTATAGTGTGTGTGTGTGTGTTTGTGTATTCATCACAAACCATGTCGTGCCCCTAACAAGTTAATGTTTTAAACTAAGGCTTTGTTGTTCTGATATTTTTCTTTTCTCTTACTTACAAAGTGATTATCTCAGGACATACAATACCTGAGAATTGGGAAGGAAACATTAGAACTTATGAGCATCAAGTGAAATAGAGATATAAAATGCCATCTCATGCAGGTCAGTCACGTTTAAAATTATGTTTCCTTTAGCAAAGAATGTACCCACCGATAAGCTATCTCATATAATCAATGGGCATGACTTCCTGCGAACTCTGCTCATGCTGAATCCCTATAGTTAGTAATTCTAGGAGAGAAGAAACTTGAAATACTCTCTCCTATTTGATAACTACAGAATTCTGGCTAAGTATGAGGTTTAGCCAGAGAACATATTGGTTTCAGCAGACTATGGTAAAGTTAATTAAGGATGATTAATGGAGCATTTTCCTTCCAATGATATCTGTGACAGAACAAAGCTGTCTGAGGCTTGTCAAGCAGAATTTGAGTTGAATGAGTATTTATGTGATCAAATCTGAAGGCTGCCTCTTGACAGAGCAAGGATTCATCAATCAATTGCTCTGGCTTGCAGTGGTGGGAAATTGGTCTATCCGAGTAGGTTCTGCTCCCATCCCCCATTCTTTTTCATTCAATCATCCCTCAGGCTACAATGCATCTTTAGCTTTTACCTCTGACCACCTCAAGGGCTATCAGAGAAAAGTAAAGGCAAGAGCAAAAACATCTATTATGATGGTTATTTCTCAGCTGAACTCATACAATTGATTTCTTTTAAGCAGAGGGTTACAAAGTGACACAGGCCTATGAAGGAATTAATTGGTGTTAATAAAAGTTTTTTACAGCCTGACGAGAAATGAACATGGACTGAGACAAAAACTATCTATCACACTGATGTACTCTTTTTTTTTTTGCTTGTACCTTTATTTCTTGTAAAATTGGAATCCATTTCTTAAGCTTCTGTAAAGTTAGTTAATTTTAAGACTAGACTGAAGGGCAAACGCAGCTTATGCGCCAGGTTTTTACATTGTAGCCATGTCCTGTAATCTGCAGTGGTGAGATTTGGATTCTACATGCAAGGGCCACTGGCCCCACCAGAAAAGGCACCGCAGGCCCGATCTAGCTGGACAGCACCCACATCGTCACTCAGGATGTGCAGTCTCGTTAATTACAATGGAAGAGTGACAGTGCAGAGGTATGAACAGGAATTAACTACAATAGCAACAGTCATTTTGTAAGGTTTACGCAGGTGACCTTGCACGTATGATCTGATTTGATGCTCACAAAGAGCTCATGCAAACAGGGGAACTGTAAGGATTCCTATTCAGTAGGTGTGGAAACTGCGATTGAAAGAGGTTTCATAACTTGCTAGAACAATATGGCTGAGAGGAGACATGGGTTCAATTCTGGGCATTCCCTCTATACCTTTCTCTTGTGGATTGGGATCTTTCCAGGGTCATGGCCAACTGCTTATTTGTTCTCTCAAATAATGGCACAGTACCTGTGCCCAAAATATAAGTGTAATCATGTGAGTTTGAATGGCCAATGACACTTGAGCAGGTTCAATGGGATGCTGTGTTGGCTGATGCTATATTTAATTACGAGGTTGAATGACGGCAACATGGAGTGAAATATTCTGCACGGCTAGGCACCAGGACCCTCAGTGGCTCTAGGAGTAGCTAGGACCCAACTGCACAGTCTCCTCATGGTGTCAGCCTGAGAAATACACAAATACTGCGTCCTAAAAGAGTAACCCTACTGATTCCTGAGACTCACTATTGTTCTGAGGAAAAAACCATATGCATATGTGCCCACACGATTGTTGTTCTTGATGTTTATTATGTTTATGAAGTGGTGTTTTTTTTAAATTTGGTTTTTACATAGTAGAGGCAATACCCTAGTTATTCGTCAGGAAATTTCACTTATTTCCCCCCAAATCATGTTTATTCATCTTGAAATGTTCAGTCACTGATTTTATAAGGCAGCTTTGGAAAACCATCTCACCATCTTTGGAAAACATGTATGCGTGATTATACAATGAAGTTCATATTCAGTTTCATGTGAAAGTGTTGTGATCACCTGCAAATACAGTATTAGTAATTTAGGGTAAAGGTTTTGTTACCTTTGTTGTGTGTTTTCAGAGAGATGTAAAAAGGAAAATGATTTAATAAAAGGATTGCCTAGATCAATTTAAACTGATACTGGTTTCTTTTTATGTACCTACACACAAATGCTGATTAGATTTTGTGTCTAAACTATAATAATAAGTTTAGATTTCTAAAATCTTTTTAAACTTTCAAAGTAAGCTTTAGCTTTTTGGCTGTCATATCTTTGAAAATGACATTAAATATTTTAATGTCATTTAAATATTTAATATCATTTAATATTTCTTTCCTCGGATGTTTTTCTGTGAAAATATCAAAGGTTTTTACTTTCATTTGTTTTCTTTCTCCCCATATTTTTGTCTAATAACGTTTAAGATCTCTTTTGCCTAAACATTTTTAGACTAAATTTTTTATTCTACACAATGTTTTAGGGTACACAAGTTATTTATTTTAGCTGCAAAGGAAAAGTACAAAGAGCAGAGAGAGTTGATTCAAAGACAGTAACACAAAGAGCTGAACTCCTCCATCCTTGGTTTATCTACTCTGCCCATTTGGCGACATCATCAATGCCAGACATGCTCAGCAAATGCTAAATCGTGAACTATTTTTCCCTTCTGATGTGCACTGCATTTTTAAGAATACTCTTGGATTATAGTAGCTTTGTAGGTGATCATATCACTGCCTGAGCTATAGAACTTGCAGTTGACCAAAATCTCTATGACTGTGTCATGATCAATGCAGGTCTTTCTCCATCCGGTTTCCTAGATGTATGTGCTGGATATTCGTATCTATTAAATTAAAAAAGTTCACTTAGACACTAGCTCTGACCTAGTTGGATAACCTAATATCTAGGTTCTGTTATTTCATAGTCTTTCTACTTTTCCCCCTGACTTTTCCCTCCCTCAAGTTTATGTCACTAATGTCATTCCCCCACCCCTTCATCCAATTCACTGATAAAATGTCTGAATGGAATACGGCAATTTCTAGGTTGCTGTTGAACCATTGATTATCCCTGTATGCAAATACTTGAGTTCAAATATCAAAAAAACCTCCAATGATTAAAATAAATAAACAAGATGTCACTTTATAATGTGAATGAAGCCGTAATGTTGTCTTCCAAATTAGAGTAACAGTTTAGGTAATAGTAATTTGGGGAGGGTTTGGGGGCAGGTTTGATAAATTGCACTATAATTGCAAAATTGATATTCATACTATATGTGAAAGTAAGAGAACACTCCCAATTGGAGTAGACAATTTAGTCATTCAATAAATATCCTTAATTACTAAACTTTCTCGGTTAATGGTACATGATCCAAAAAGAATACTGCAAGGTATTGGTTTGGCGGTTGGCTATTTAAAACTAAAAAGGAATGCCCATGCCTACTTTTTGCATATTTTTATAATAATGTCCACATCCTTTTATATCATTTCAACTGCCTTAATTACAAGATACTGGAAGAGTGCATGTTGGTCAAAATTTTAATCATGTGGAGGCCACAGGAATATAGGTTAAAATTTTTATTAAAATTATTTAAGGTTTTGGAAAATGCTATAAAATTTTCCCAGAGAGAAAACTTATACTTACATTTAGTCCTTTAACATATCAGTAGTTATACATGACTAGTGTTATGTCTGATGTATTCTACACCACTGCCTTGAATTATTCAACATGTTTTACAAGATTATAAGCAAAAGGTCTGAGCTCTGTTGTTCCAACTCAGTATTTCTAGAAAAAAATTCAAAGATATAGATAAGCAAACAATTGCTAGAAAATGAATTCTTAGTGGAAAAAATTGAGACTTCACTGTAGGCCTACAGTGACATTGGCCTATACTCATAAAATTTATGCCCAGGGTTTTGCATGTTTAGATTCATGAACAGTCCTGGAAGTAAAACTTCCTGTTTTAAGGCCAGACAGAATCAGCAGAGATGAAAAGTAACCAATGCCATTGAAATTGCCCTTATAAACTTATTCAGTCCACCCTAGTCTTTAACACCAACACACATATTTGTTTTTCTAATTTTTTAGCAAAATATTTACAGTATAAAAACCCCACTAAATTAGATTTTGATGCTCTTACTCATATTTCTCCTTTGTTCACCAGATGACCAGGATCTCTCTTGCTCTCTCCTTTCCTTCTCTCTCTTCTTCCTCTCATTGTCTTTCTACCTCCTCCTCCCTCCACCAAAAAACCAAACCAAACCACCTGAGCATGCTATTCTCTATCTCCTATACAGGACCCCTTTCTCGTCCATCTTATCTGATCAATTCCTACTTTCCTGTAGGTTTCAGTTTAGACCAGCCTTTATATGGAAAGTCTTATGTGTGCCCTCACCGCCCTTTACCTCCCAGCCCCATCCCTGGTACAGGCAGGTGCTCCCAGGTGCTCCCATCATCCTGACAGTGCTTCCTGAGGTTCCTGAACCCACCAGAAGACTATAAGCTCCATGACAACTACACCTATGGCTGCCTTGTTTACAGTTGTATAGCCTGGCATTTAGTAGGAGCTCAGTTAATAATAAGGAATAAAAGAAACCAAGGAAAGAGGGATTGATAGGGAATGTCATTTTCTAATAGAAAAGAAGTGTAAGAACTCTCTCAAGTTCATCTTCAGGTGGAGCACAGCTACCTGTAATAGAAGTAGTTAAGGAGTCAGCACCTTGGATGGGAACAGCCCCTCTCCTATTAGTGGTGAAACAGAGGACCAGATCACAGCCTTGTTATTTGTAAAACCAACCATTTCCATACATGTTGAAAATTTGAGAGTAGATGTGGCTCATTCTTAAAGTGGATTTGTACTGTATTGATATCCAGTATAATTGGCCCCAGGACCCCTTCCCGACTAGCAGGCTGGTTGTTTATACTGGTCTTGCCGCCTTCCCCCCTTTATTGCTCGCCATCTTCACACTGTGGACTACAGAACCAGATTGCTTATATGCACCGTAAAATCTACTTCAAATTTGCCTGAGTTGCAATCTTCACCCTTTTATGTAAATTGATTGAGGTACCATGATTAAAAGAATTACCACCTACTTAGGAGTCAAAAAAGTCTGTTCAAATGTTGCCTCCACTTTGTATTAACTTTGGACAAGGTAATGTGACCTTGGGCAAGTCACTTCTCTGAACTTTATCTTCTAAGTACTGTGAGGTCACAAATTGATACAAATTGACATTAGGGTCACTGACCCTAAGTTGTCCATCAAGAGTGATGTTGAGTTTCCTTTATCATGTGCAATCCTTGATAGTATATAGGAGGCTTTACTTAATTCTGAGATTATGAAACGAGATTCGGAATGGGAGGGGCTGCATAAACAGGTATTCCTATGTGCCCTCTCCTGTTTTGAGCACTTCTGGAAGAGGCCTCCCGCTTTATCGTTTGCTACTCTACAAATTTATCCAGATTTTTAAAATACCTTGAGTCCCGAATGTTTAGATTTAGATTATATTTATATTATGGTTGAGTACCATTCTTTCATTGCCTAGATATGTGAATACTATTTTTGTGTGCAAGTAAGCTTAAAAATTGACTGTCTAAATATTTAACCAGAGTTATTTTAAAAGAATTTCATTATTTATCTTCTTTTTGATTTATATTATCACATTCTGCGTCTGTAGTTATGGTTTACCCTCAGCAGCCCATCTGCTGTCACAGCCAAATTGGAACATTCATATAAGATGAGTTCAGATATCATAAACATGACAAGAGATGGATTACATTTAGTCTTTCTTCATGTTTAACCAATTTAATTTGTTTCCTATGCAGAAGAGGCTCTAAATTTACTTAATATATGTTAGCACTTAGGAACATAGTTAGAAACAAGGCGAAGGTCTTAACCTATTCGTAAATAAATGAGAAGATTCCTGTCGGAGTGAAAGAGAGAGAGAGAATTTATGTCAAACAATCAGGAATTTAATACATAGTGGTCTTTTAGGATGTCCAGTTTGTGTACATACTCTTAAGGCATGATTACGAATAACTTCACTTCCTATAAACAATGTGACTGGAGAAATTACTCGCAGATACAACAAAAAGGGGAAGAAAGGTAAGACGTTTCAACTAAAGCCAATAAGTGAATTACTTTCCCTGAAAAGGTTAAAAATGGCAGATTTATTTTCTGTTGCCATAATATTTGTCTTTGTTGGGTCGGATATCTGAGGTCTTCTCCAGAAGATGCAGGCAGGGCTCACTGCGTGACCCCAGGTTCAAAGTTACAGCAGCGTCCCGAAGGGGTCTTTTCCTCTGTTGTTTGGGGACTCAAGGAGCCTTAAGTGAAGGCTAAGTCTGTTGGTTGAATGAAAGTATTGATACCAGTGTAGGGAAAGCTTTCGATGATTATACTGGATTTCCCCCTGCCCCTGCTGAAGGTCAAGTAGAGGACTTTTTGGTGCAAGCAAAAGAGTCATTCATTTTTCACTCTTTAGGTAAAGGACTTATGTCATATTATTAGTGAAAATGTGATTAACTGTTAAAGCAACATAGGTCTTAATGATCTATAAAGCCATTTTTTCTCAAAGTTATGGCTTCATTGCTCTGCAGTACTAAATATATGTTGTTCTAGGATCATGCAAGTCATGAATACTAAAAATAAAAATAAACATATTTCTTTGATGATGATTTATCACCAAACAATTTGGAGCTAATACATTCACATTATAGGATGCAAATACAAATGTGACATAACTTAGTGGGCCTTTAAGATGAAGTGTCATTACTTTTGGAAATATGGGCAGTGCCTCAACTTCATCACAGCCTTTGTAACATAATGTTTTGAGAGCCTGTGAGTGATGTTTCAACTTGCAGCAGTTTGGTTCTTAAATTCCCTACTCAGCAAGAGAATGGCCTCATTCAGCCTCACTGATGACCTAAAAACCCATATGTGGGGATGTTATATGCCATTGCGAATTCGTAGTGAAGTTGGTAAAATAAGGCTGGGTGACTCTTTTGGGTAAGACATTGAGTTCACAATGAACACAAAGGCGGAGCCGTGGCTGTGACAGATCCAGCAAAAAATGGTACCACACACCTATGTCCGCAAAGGCAGGGGTCCATAGCTCCTCTAGGGCTATGCAGAAATATACTGGTGCTAGCATCTGGGTTGTGCACGGTGGTCATTTTTTCTTATCAGGTCAAAACACTCTAGTTGCTCCAAAAAGCTACATAGAAAGTGAGCCTGTGTACGTGAAGTTGCCCTTGTTTTCTTCTTGATGTCTCCACCTCTCCTATTCCCAGCTCCACCATTTCTAATTATTTTTTATTTCCCTCATTCTTTCTTCTACTTTCTTTCTTTCTTATTTTCTCTACTCTCTTTTCTTTTTTGTTCTTTTTTCCCCTTTCCCTTTCCTCATTTCAACCTCTTTCCTGCTTTCCGAAACAGAGTGGAGGATAAGCCGATATTTGTAGATTAATAGTTATGTTCTTGGCACCGTCAAGAGCTTGCTTAAAAGAAAGATTTTCTGGCATCGAGAGAAAACTACACTCCTTGAAACTGTGAATATGTTATCTCTTTCAAAGCATGTGTGGGTAATGCTAGTTTTATTACAGGAATCTGTTATTAGATCCATTATTTTCTCAGCAACTTTTTCTATTGGTACAATGTGAATAATAAGATAGCTAAAACAGGATTTGTGCAAGTAGAAAGGAGGACAAAAGGAAGCAAACGATGGAGCAAAGTGCACGTTATACGAGCACTGCAGACGGCTGGGCAGGTCGGACTGCCCCAGTGTGCGTCTAATTTATGTAGCTGATAACCCGAGTTAACAGAGACCCTGGCACTATTATAGAGGCAATATTTTCTCAAGGATGTACAGTCTTAAACAACTTCTTCCTGTATTAGGTTCATACATGCCTTTCTTTAACATAAAGCAGGTATGTCTGTTCTCTTGTTCCATTTCATTTTCTTGGAAAAATAAATTTATTGCAGACCAGCCGAATGGAAATTCTGCTTACTGTTTATGACTGAAGTTGCTCTCCCCTCTCCTGTATTACCCAGGGACTTAGTTCAATATAGAGTCTTATTCCACACCCTTTTCTTTATTTTCCCCCTCTCCATCTTTCTTTTCAGGGTCTTGTTTCAAAATCTCTCTTGCCACAGAGCAGCTGGCCGCATTTAACAACCACCTGCACAAGTAGTTCTGTTTCCAATGGAAGAAAATTTAGCTTACATAAGGCAAAACATTGTAAGGTGTCGGCTTTTCCATTTTTATTTGTATTTGTGTACATTTTCTTACTCATTGACGAATGTTCTGCTAAGTGAAACTTAACCCCTTGGTAAAGAATGAGAAACAGTGCAGTGTAGCACTCACTTGCTTCAATGAGGTTCGGTTAAATTGGAACTCTTGTCAGGAAGGCGAGAGGTTGATCAGAGCCAGGAAGAGACTTAAAATATGTAACTTCTTTGAAGGGTGAGAAGGCACCCTCTTGAACGGGAAACTTGTGCCATGACTTCCCAGGTAACAGGTCCTGTTGAAGATTGTAACAAGCACCTTGATGTGTGCTGGTTCCCACGAAAGGCATTGTGCAGTCAGACTTTTAATACCTAACAGTAAATAAATTATCTTCCTATTGCTTGGGAATAAGTTTAAATCTCTAAGTTTTTATTAAATTGTTCACATAACTACACACTGAATATTGATTGTAACTGCACTAGCAGTGACTAATGTGTCAAGTGACTAATGTGTCAGTGACTAATGTTTCAAGGAGTGACTTTCCTTAAATCAAGGTAGCTATTCTGCAAATGAAACTCCAGCCTAAAAGCCGGCCATCTACAAATAATATCTGATGACTAACTTATGTAAAGCTAACTGTAGCTCATAAATCATTCTTGCTTACTTCTCTCATTTAATCCTCAATCACCATTTTTTCCCCCTATGTAGAGGAACTGAGTCAGAAGAAGGCTCTGTGACTTGGTGAAGGTCACTTAGCTAGTAAGTGGAAATCCATCCAGATTCTAGCATAGCCCTCTTTCTGGGAGAAAGCTTCATCAGCTTTTGTTTTATTTCCGTTTAAAAGTTATGGAAAGCCGTGGATTATAGTTATGCAATTACCCTACCCAGGAATATGAATCATGTACTACTATCCAGGAATCTGAAGCACATGTACATTATGGGCAAAAGTAGGTCTAGAGTAATAATACAAAAAAAACACAATAATTAATAATAACACAAGAATACATTGTATCTTGCATACTTAAAACAGTAAACCTGCTTTTGTCCACACCCATAAAAGTGTGTGATTTCTTTTGAATGCAGTGCTAAAATGGAAAAGATCCTAGAAAAAAATTAGTAACTACTATAGCTTTATAGATTAACAAGCCAAAATGTATGACCAAAATCACCTACCAGTTAATAGAAGTAATAAGGCCAGAGCCAATTAAAGTCCTTCTTTCCATCCTTCCTTCCTTCCTTCCTTCCTTCCTTCCCCCTCTCTTTCTTCTTTCCTCCCTCCCTTCCTTCCTTCTTTCTCTTACTGTTCTTCTATCAGTCTTTTCTCCCTTCTTTCCTCTCCCTTTCTTCAAATATTTGAGCCCATTTGAGGCAGTTACTACTCACTAAAACTAGGTATTGGAGGTAAACTGAGCCATACTTCTTCCCTGTCCTCAAGAGGCCTAGGGAAAGACAAAGTCAACTAAACAGGTGCAGTGCTATTATGGCACAGGTAGCGGATACTATGTGTGGAGGATCCTGGGGAGGGATATGCAATGAAGTCTACCAGAGTCAGAGAAGGTGCCCTTAAGGGAGTATATCTAAATCAACACCTGAAGGATGATTAAACTTTATTCCAATGACAGGAAGTTGTGTAGTGGTAGGAAAGAGTATTCAGCTATCAGCCCGGAGGCAAGAGAAAGTATGGTGGAGTTCATGAACTATAGAAGTTCAGTGTGAGTGTATTTAAGTGTGCTCTGCTGGGTCCCAGCCCTTAAAGATACCTTAAAGACTAGTTATGGAGGGAAAGAAAGCAAAAAGAGTCTGCCTCCTAACACCCGGCCTTGTTCCCTCAGTCAGTTCCCTATCACCTTTTACTTGCTTGCTATGTCTGGATTTGCATAAGATTATTCTTGTGGGGAGAAAGAAGTGATCTGCTGCCAAAAACTTTTGAAAATTAGAAAGCCAAACCTTTAGCCTGATATATATTGCTCCTGGCAATTGAGTTCGAAACTCTCTCTTTAGCTTCGCCCTTCCCTGCCCCTTGCCCTCGTCACCATTCACTCATAGTTCTCCTGAATGTGCCATGCCTCCTCACCCCTCCACATGTTTGTTTATGTTGATTTTCCCATGTGCAGGTCCCCTGTGTTGGCTGTCCATGTTCTCCACCTTCTTTACCTGGAAAATTTCCGATGATTCACAACACTCCCTGAGAGAAGACCATGCCGAAAGACATTGTTCATAAAATTTTTCTGCCGTCCTTAGCACATCGGTGGCCTCTGGCTCCATATTGCTTCCCCCACGTGACAGAAGTCGTACTTACGTTTGCATCCCAGCTGGTAGCCCAGCACCTGTGGGCCAGGAAGAGCTGCCCAGTTAATGTGCGCTCTGGCTGCTCCTCCTCCTGCTGCTGTTGCTACAATGGCAAAGCCAAAAGGGCAATTTTGAGAAAAAGAGTAAAGTATCAAGAATGGTATTTTAGGTGTTTAGGATGTCAATCTTAAAGTTAAGTGCAGAATGGATAGGAAGAGGGGAAAATCTGCAGTTATGGAGGTAGGGGTCTTGGAGAGATTCTCTGAATAGTGAGGTATGAGTCAGGTTAAAATCTAAAGATTCATCCGAGAAAGGTAGAAGACTAAAGTATGTTCATTTTCTTCAGAAAGCCTAACAATGGTAAATGAATGCTTTTGTCTATTGTTCTGCAATATATTGTCACTCCATCGATGGCAAACAAGCTCTTTGGTTCTACAAACCCTCTCCATCCCCCTCACATAGCTGGTGTTTCCACAGCATCTTCAATGATGCACCCACGTTATTATGGACCAAACACTGTGCCATGTACTTTACTCATGTTACCTCATGAGAGATAGTGAAGTAAGTGCTATCAGTACCTTCACTTTCGAGATGAGGACAGTGAGGCTCAGAGAGCTTAGTTACCTTGAGCGAAGCCTCAGAGCCTGACCTCTATTTCATTCACTGCTCAATCTCAGAAGCTTGGCTTAGCCAATTGTGTTCTGGATTTGATATCTGAATACTCACAGATGTTCAGGTAACATGGCCTTGTTAATGCAAGTCAGGGAAGCTAGAGTTCCAGAGAAAGGACTTCTGTAGATATCTTAAGCTCACCTCTTTCAGTCCTGTAGCTTCCGTATTATTGCCGTTAAAGATAAAAAGTTTTCTAAAATCATTAGTCCAGGAAGCCAGGTAGCCCGTCTCATTGGACTCTTGTCCTGAGTCAAAGTAAATTGGTACTAAATGACTCCCTTTTAAGAAAAGTATATAAGCTTTGGCACATGGGCTTAACCTTTGTGCTGGCCAAATTAAAGGCAATTTTCCTACACTTGTGAGTTTCCAGCAGGCCTCGCATAACTGTGGTTGTTAGGTAGCTTCCCTGTAGACACAGACCCACCACTTGCCTCGCTGCTTTAAACAAGGTGGATCTCCAGAACTTTCCAAAGTGTATCAAAAACAGAGATATTCTTTTAAAATGCAGATTTCTTGTTTTAACTTCAAATCTCCTAGTTTAGAAACTGGGGGCAGGATGAAATAACAAACACAGTGGAGAGCAGTGTGGTGATGGTCCTTTGAATAAAATGGGACTAACAGTGCGAAACACGGTTGTTAAAGTATACAGACATTTAATAATAGCCGTTAACCTTGGCAGCTCTATTTTATATGATGCCCTGCCAAATGCCTTTCAGCTAGTGACCTTCTGTGGTGAGTAATCATAAGCATATCAGCTCTGGAAATGTTTAGACTCAAGTAGCTCTATACCTGCTCAAGTGATCCCCTTCCTCCCCTCCTTTATTTTGTTGCTTAGTTTGATTTGTATGTCTCATCTCCAAGTGTACACACACACACACACACACACACATACACACACACACACACACATACATGGGCCTCCTCTGAGCAGGAACTCTCTATGTGTTCATGTAATTCTCAAAACATCCTGCAAAGGGGACGTTATTAGTCCCATTGCACAAATGAGAAAGCTGAGACTTAAATAGACTAATTCACATCCCCAAGGTCACAGAAGCAGAGAGCTGGATGTGAGGTTGGAACCCAGGTTCCCCTGACTCCATATTCCTGCCTTTCCCCACTGTGCCCGGTTGCTTCATGCATTTGGCTTCTTTTCTAATAAGTGCAGATAAACCTACGTTTCAAGCACCTTATCCAGGACCTGTGGGTAACAATGTCACCAAGGTGGTTTCTGTGACACATCTACAGGGTGGGGTAAAAATAGGGTTACAGTTGTTTGTACAGAAAATAATACATTAATTAATCAATAAGAATATAAGAATCAGCTCTGTGTTTCACATACTCACAAGTGTAACCTACTTTTGTCCACTTCTGTGTGTCTGTGGTACTTTTAGAATCCTCACCTTGCTCACAAAAGACATCTGACGGAAGAGCAGGTAAATGATATCATAAACTTTGAGGCATCATTGAGATAGGGAATAATGTTTAGAAGTTTTGTTTGTGCTTACCAATTTCACTATCCTAATTAGTGAGTAGTGCTTGGGGTCAAGGGGTAATCTTTGCCCCTGGCACTGCTGCTCAGGGTTTCGTCAGTACCAATCAATGAAACTTTGTGCAAAGATAAAAATGTTCTGCATCTGCACTGTTCAGTACAGTCGGCACTGCCACGTGTGTCTATCCAACTGTATGGCTAGTGTGAGGAATGAAAATTTTAATTTTGGTTTTTACCTATGTTTTAGTTTAAATAGCCAGTTGTGGCTAGTGGCCACCACACTGGACAGCATAGGCCTACACAGGCCTCTGGGAAGACAGTGAAGTTGAGTGATTAAGAAATCAAATCCAGCCCTGGCTGGCTTAGCTCAGTGGATTGAGGGCAGGCCTGCGGACCAAAGGATTGCGGTTCGATTCCCTGTTAAGGTATATATGCCTGGGTTGCAGGCCAGTCCCCTGCTGCATTGCAGGCCAGTCCCCAGCAGGGGACTCATGAAAGGCAACCATACATCGATATTTCTCTCCTTCTCTTCCCCTCTAAAGATAAATAAATAAAATATATATTTAAAAAAAGAATTCAAATCCAGAGTCAAGCTGACTGTCTTACTAGCCTGTGTGACTATGCACTTTTACTTAACATTTCTGTTTTTTATTACTTTGAATATAAAATGGAGGTAATAATTGTATGGGCCTCACAGATACATTGTAGGAATTGTATTAGCAGTTTTATATACATATTGTTAGCATAGTGCCCAGCACATAGTAAGAGGTCATCAGTGTTAGCAGCTGTTATTTTTAAATATTGCTATTATTAGCTCCTTGCCTTTTTAGTGACTTGAAATCTACTTAGAACTGCTGATAACATGGTAGCTATTTAATAAATAATTATTGGATTAAACTTGTGAAATCTCTCAGATTTAGGACTTTAGATACACTGATACACACACACACACACAGAATGCTGGGAAGAGACTCAGAAAATGCCTTCCCTTCAGATATGCAACAGGAAAGAGCTAGTCTGTTGGTAAAGATAAATGGGAAGGAAAGGAAATGAGGAGGCTCCAATATTTACAAAGAAAATTTTTGTCTCATCTCTTTAGAGCCTTCTTGGTGAGGCCTGAGGACCTTCTTGTTTATTTCATAAAAATAAGCAGATTGTCTTGTTCCATACGATGTAAATATCTATGATCTTTTTTAAAATAATTTTTTAAATTAACATTCTTTTTTAAAGATTTTATTTATTTATCTTTAGAGGGGAAGAGAAGGGGAGAGAAGGAGAGAAATATCAATGTATGGTTGCCTCTCATGTGTCCCCCTACTGGGAACTGGCCTGCAACCCAGGCATGTGCCCTGACTGGGAATCGAACCATGATCATGTGGTTCATAGGCCCGCGCTCAATCTACTGAGCTATACCAGCCAGGGCAATATCTATGATCTTAAAGAGCCCATTTCAAGTTTGAAATGTGTGAGAAGGTGGTCGAGGAGTGACATTTCCATAGGTCACATGATGAGTAGTAAGAAACTGTTTCTCATCAGGCACATTAGAGGCTGATTTTGACTATTTTCATTCGTCAATGTATAAGTACTTTGTGCATTGAAATGACCACACACAGCTACAGACACTTACATACCACATATAGTATGTACTGTATATGTCTGTTTGTGTATATGTGTAAATTTATTGATATTGACATTAAAATTAGATAGTAAAACCTTTTCATTTAGTGCCAACTACGTCTAGCCACAATAAATTAAAAATTTGAACTACACCTTGGCATGCCTTAGCTTTATAAGGCCTTGTAAATGGCTATGCAAATATTTTTGTAAATGGAAATTATATTAGACCTGAGGTTTCAAGTACTATAGATAGGAAAGAGAGGGGTAAATAATTGCCTTTTACTTTGTAACAATATTATAAATGCCAGACAATGGAAAAACTAGTAAAATTAAAAAAGAATTCCTAAAGTAGAACAACATACTGGCTCACAAACTGTCTTTGTTCATCTGCACGGTGGATTAATGTTGACCACACTACCAAGGACTCCGCTGAACAGAGAACCACTCCTGCTTAGTACACGCTGGGCTGCAGGTCTGGGACAGAGAGGGCAGGGGCCTGGGCCTCAAGGGATAGCATGCTGTCCGTGAGAGCTTCTGGCTGCTTGTTCGACAGCTTAAAGAGAGAGACCAACTGCACAACTGAAGGTAATATAATATGTCCTTTTAATGAGTTGAATTTGAAGAACTTTTTCAAAAAAAGGAACGCAGGTCCCGTCGAAGGGCTTTGTTGATCCCAGTTGCCAGCCTACTGGTGAAAGGTGCCAAGCATCGCTATTTGCCAGTTTACTATGAAGTAATCCTCTCCTTTTAAAACTTTCAGTGGCATGCTACTGAGATGGCCCTATTGTTGCAGCCTTGCTTAATTGTTGACTTTGTGTTGATTTTATTATTCAAGCGGGCCCCACCTATTGTTTCAGAGGTCAACGAGCTTTTTCATTGTATCTCATCTGAAATGCAGCCTCTGGTCAACCACACTTTCTTCTTAGGCAAACATTCTGTAGCAGCTGTGTTGGAAACTATCATTCCACACATCACAGCAAATCTCAGACAACTTGAGTTTAATTATTCCCTGTTGACTGGCTTTGCCATTACTAAAGTCTCTTTTAACACACTGACATTGAGAGTGGAAGTGTAGGGTTTCTGAACTCTCAGCACAATAGCTTTTGCATTAGTATCTCATGGTTTATTTCATAGAGCAAAGGCCTGCTTGGGGTGTCTAAAATTCATTTAAACATAAATTGCAAAGGAAGGTTTGGGTGGTACAATACATAAAGTGAAAAGGAAGCCTGTGAATAGGCTTAGATATACTTTAAAAAGTTCATTCCTCTTATGAAAATTATTTTTGGCCTTTCAAGTACACGTCAAAGCGATTTTAATCACCCTTTTGTTTTCATTAATTTTTTAGAACACATTTGTGTTTTATTTCTCTGCTAAATAAATAATGTGGGTATAGTGTATCCCCAACTGAACTTTTCATAATGTTTAACGAAGTACAATTTCATGATTAATAATGCCTCATCTGAATGTCCCGTGAAAGTTTCATTCCACGAGAGGTGTTCAATGTAACGAAAGGTTAGTAACCTCACAAAATGGACAGTTTAGTGATTGTTTCCACTGAGTTTTATAATCTGACAGTTTTGAGGAAGAAAAATAAAACTTAGGCATTGGATATCTAGTTTCACATTTATCACTACCTAGAAATTAAGTAATGCAGAGGGAAAGAACCGAGCAATTTATGTTTCACGAATTCATTCTAAAATACTAAATATGGGAAAACCTAGTATGTGGGCACTATTGCTTTAAAGTTATGTGTGTTTACTGAATTTTTTGTTAGCTGGCAAACACCCCTAAGTGCATGGCCAGAACCTTCCACTTATTTGCTGGCCATACACTGTTTTCCCTGCTTAAGCTCCGTGCTCCGGCCTGTGCTTGTAGAACCCACTGAAATGTGGTAGGATTGACTGTGAGGGACCAAGGTCCTTTTTGATGGTGATAGCTTGACCCTGATCTATTTGACGGTTAAGGCACATCACCAATTTCACAAGTAATATTAAAAAACCCAAATATGCTTATGTTTCCCCTCTGCTGAAATATTTCAGTGGTTTCCCATTGCATCCATGGTAATGTTTGGAATTCATATTATCACATATATGGTCCTCTGTTGTCTGGCTCCTGCCTACCATCTCTCTCCATTTCTCAGCCATACTGGTCCTATCTCAGTTCCTTCAATTTGTGCACATGCTCTCACACATTTCGTACATATATTTATTCACTCACCCGTTCATTTATTTATCTGTTCACTATTTGTTGAACACTGACTGTTCCAGGCACAGTGCTGATTGCTAAGGCCTATGTCAGAGGGGAAAAAGGCATGGTCTGATGTTTATAAGCTAATCAGGAAGCCAGACTTGGAACAAATAACTGAGAAACTGTTCTGTCAGACTGTTTTTCTCTTGCACATGGCCACCTTATTCTTATATTTCATGTTTCATATTAAACATTCTTTCCTTAGGAAGACTTCCCTGATTCTTCCTTTAGGTTAGAGCTTCTTGAACTAAAACAGAACCAAATTGAAAAAAACTGACTTGAAGACTTTATAAAAGCCCAACTTGACTCTGTGGCTTCTGGATTCTTCCTGAATCTGTGTTGGTCATCTCTATTTACTCAGTGGTATTTATCTTCTGTGATTCAAAGTCATTCTTCAATGTTTGGGTGAGGGGCTGGCATACGACATAGAGAAGAATCTCTGAAAGAGTTAGAGGGAACCATTTGCCATGTACTTATCCATCACAGATATTTCATTCCTACTGAAGAGCTTGATATTGTTATAAACTTTGTGAAATGAGTAGAGAGAAACAGGAGAGCATAGAACTATAGCCCAGAACTCTAAAAACAGACTACTTAAATCCACCACTGGGATCCCCTGGTTTTCTCAAATGTAATCTGGAAATAATAATATCTATTTCTTAGGATGCTTGGGAGAATTACATGAGATAATGCACATAAAACCATCAGAATATGTCTGGTACATCATAATGCTGGCTCTTATTTTCCTTCCCAGGTTATAGATGAGAAAAAAGCCTGGGGATGGTTAGATAACTTTTGAAGATGGTGGAACTGGAAATAGAGAGCAACAGAGGCAGTACTGAGACACAGGTCTGCCCAAGTTCAGACTCTAGTATTGAATCTCTTCACCAGAGCAGGTAAATACCTCCCCAGGGAGTGCAGGTGACAAAAAAGGCAATGGAAGAGTTTGCTTTTAACAGCCTGAGCTTTAAGAAGTCTCTCATGCCCAGTTTCTGTGAATAAAGTTGTGCTCGATTTCTGAAGTAATAAGCAGCAGTGGTCAGGTGAGTAGTGTGCCAGGTGGTTACGTAAATCCCTGGGAAGCAGCATATTCTTCTGTTTAATTTTAAAGGACATTGTGTCAGGTTGAGAAGTGAAGATAAGGAAGGAACGACCTTGTCTTGCACTGATAAATTGCTTTCTCCGAATATACCTTCAGTTGGATACCAGTCTCCAGAATCTTAGTTCTAGTGTCTGTCCTTAGAAGGTACAAGGAGTCATGAAAAAAGGTCCTTGCATTAGCCCGAAATGGATACAATGTTGTAAAAATTTTCCATAATAGAAGCATTACTGAAGTCACTGATAATTTAGGTATAAAATTATGGAGTCTAGATCTTTCTTTATATAGAGATGTTTTTACTCAAGGATATTTGCTTGCAGGATATCCTCTACAGTTATTGTTTTTCTACCTATCCTTTGTAGTGTCCCGGACACTGCAGGCATCTAGTCCTGTACCTGCAGTAGTAATGTTTAACAGTGCTAGAAGGAAATGCTTACTGGTAGAATCATTACTGTTTGTTCAGATTTAGTTCCGCTTTAATGAACATCTAATTTGAGCCAGGGGCAGAGGTGCACAAGACATTTTTTTTGGTCTTGAAATCTTACAGTTTAATAGTAACTATATATAAGGAGATGTGTTTAAGAAAATGTAAATAGATTTACAGCTGATGCTGTGGAAGCAGAGCAAAACACCCGCCA
Organism: Sturnira hondurensis; assembly: GCF_014824575.4. Lineage (NCBI taxonomy): Eukaryota > Metazoa > Chordata > Mammalia > Chiroptera > Phyllostomidae > Sturnira > Sturnira hondurensis. Next base: position 8,086,938 of record NW_028077910.1, read on the forward strand.
CTAGGAGTTTGTGGGTTTACTGCACACTTCTAAAGATGAAGTCTTTAAAATGAGAAGTAACACAGGCAAATAGAGGGTAGAAAGAATATGTTAAAAAGGAGGGACTTGTCACCCCGAAGGCTCAGAACCTAAATTACAAGGGAGAGTGTGAAACTATAATTTCATGAGCTTGACACAGTTGATGGAGCTGACATAGAGTGTCCCTGTGTGTTATGTTAAGTTCCTTGGCATTCAGGCCGTCAGTAATAGACAGTCATTGAAGGACTTCAGGCAGTAGATTATAACATAGTTTTATTTGCACACAAGCTAATTCACTGCTTGCATTTGGCAGAAGGGATCTGATGTGAGCAAGCCTGTATGCAAAGGGTTGAATGTAATAATTAAAGAAAGAGAGAAGACAAGATAGGATGAGAAATATATAGGAAATACAATTGATGAATATTGGGAATTGGCTGGATTTGGGATGTGAGAGAGGCATAGAGTCTAAGATTGTGCAAATTGGAGAAAGAGAGTGAACTCGAAATATTTTCAGAGTTGGTTACACGGCATTTAAGAAGGCTCTGGGACAACTGGATATACCAGTCTGAAGTTAAGAGGGGAATTTATGGTTAGAGATATTGTCAGGGAGTGTTGGGAACTGCTCTGCCTGTTTCAGAAGCTGTAACCTCCCTTGGCTGAGGCTGAGTGAGAGACTTTGTAACCATAAACCCCTAAGGAGACAAAGCATATCTCCCTGGCAGGGATACCACCTCTGCCTCCTTTTATTCCACCCTGCCTGGCCCTGGGCAGATGACTGTTAGCTAATGATGGGTAAGATTCCTCAAGGGAGGGATTACCTAAGATGGGCATGGTCACAAAGGTACCCTCAGGGAAGGACTTGGGGGGCTATAGAAAAAGGGGGTGATGGACCCTCGCCCCTCAGCTTTGCCAAAGCCTGAGCCCTCATTATATCTGTAAGAAATCTCCTAATCTCTTGGCTGCCTTACTTCCCCTGCATGACTTAAACCTGAAACAATGCCAGAGGGCTGTGCAGTCCTGGGCAGGAATGGGCGGTTCCCTGGGGGGATCAGGCCTAAGAAAGAATGCCTAAAATCCTGTGAAACCTGCTTTACTAAGAATTTCCTCAGTTTTCTGATAAGGGTCCAAGCCTGGAATGCGTTTGTTTCCCAAAGTTTTATAGCCCTTTAACTAACTGATCCTGACTCAGAATAAGCCCACGTAGTTCTTTGTATGTTGTCTATTGTTTGATCCTTACTGCCTGACAATGATTGATGAGCTTTACCTGTATTCCTATGAAAACTGAACCCAATAAAAGCCCACTGAGGAACAGGCTCCTGTCCTTCCTTCGAGAGATTGGCCACCTTTCCTCCCCAAGCAGATCATGTCTTGGTAGACTTATTCTCATCAGTGGTAGATAGGGTGGGATGGGGTGGGGCGGAGCTCTGCAGTCAGAGTCCCCCCACAAGGGCGTTACCAGCATAGAGGGGAAGAGGAGATTAAAGCTTTAAGAATGATTGGAAGAGAACCTGGTGGTGGTATGTTAAAGGGGAAATGGGCTGAAGACAAAGCCCTGCAGGAAACCCAGCCTTTACTCAGCCAGGGGAGAAAATGACCCCAGGAAAGGATCCAGAAAATGAACCCAGAAAAGGATCCGGAAAATGAACCCAGAGGAATGGAAGGTGAGTCAGGAGAGAGTAGAGCATGAATGACAAGAATATAGACCATTTCAGGAGGAAGTGGTTATTAGTGTCAAATGCTGTAATTTTTACCTAGATTTTATGTTTGTTCCTGTGCTCATTTTTTACTGCATTTGCTAATGATGGAAATAGGTATGGTATTAACAGAGCCAAAATAGAAAAAAAATGTGTCCTTTCCTTAAGGTAAGTTCTAGAAAGATGTTTTTATGTAAATAATTATAATAATTCTTTAATTTATGATTATATAGTACTTAGAGTTCACCAAGTGTCCTGATATCCAATATCACCTTATTTTCTCATAAATCCAATAAGACCATTGAGACCTTAGATTTCTCTCTCTCTCTGTCTTCTTTTTTTTCCAGTCATAGAAGCCAATGCCCAGTGAGTTTAAGTGACTAGTCAAGGCTGCTGGTGCTGTGGAGATCAGATAATATAATTTTACCTTCTCAGCCTCCTGGGCCTTTGGGAATTCATGATTTCACTTTAGGAAGCCAAAAGTGATGAAGAATATTGACTATTCCTTTAGCCAATGGACACAACCTTCATATCTATCCTTCAAGTTTATTACTTCCCTTCTAGAATAACTTAGCCCTCAAAATCCTCATTTTCAAAAAACTAGAATCATTAAAATGTCAGTTACCATTTTTACATTATCTCTTTTCTGTTCCATTTTCTATATCCATAGGCAGAAATTTGCAGTCACAGTTTGTTTCTTCTGAGATTAAGTTTATTTGGTGGATGAGTTCTAGACTCTTAAGCCTTTAATTATATTTCCAAGGATATCTGCCAAAACAAAGTGAAAGCCCATAATACAATAAAAAATGAAACCAACATTTGTCAGGATTTTCTAGAGTATTGGGAAACATTATATTGAATAAAGCAGATAATAATCTGTACAAGACAACTTGAAAAATTAAATCCTGTGTCTTTGGAGGTGGCATGATTCCCTTACTTGGCATACAGTATCTCCCAGCCAGTTCTCAAATGTGAGCAGCATTTCTGTGTCAGGTCAAATCATGGGCAGGCCTTTTAGAAAGCTGTGTCCAGTCCTTGAAGTAGAAAGTTATAGCATCTAAGAACAAAAGGAGTTCCTGGTTCCTCTTGGTTCTCATTCCCCAACTCTGTTTCTGTCAGTATTGCCTCTTAGGTTTCATATAGATCTCATTTGAGTTTCCTGTGCCTTGTCCTACACTTTGAATGGGGCCCGTTGACTTCTGGTTTCATTTCCTATTGCTCACTATGAAGGGACCCGGTGTTACTTTACTATTAATCTTTTCTCTCTTGGGAACTTTCTGTTTTGTTGGAATCAGTTCTCTGAATTCACTTGAAAAAAACTAAGGCCGGTATTCTTCCATACCCCACCCATTCATCTGCGTCTTAATAGTTTTCTGTAGTACTTCTTTCAGTCAAGGTTTGCTGTTTCTCTGAGTGGATTTTTCTATTTTATAATAGTTGATAAGTAACTTCTTATCACTACTACTATACATTTTTATCATTTCCTTTCTCTGCCTCAAAGTAATTTGGAGTACTTGACAAATGGCTATCAAATTATTTATTCTAATAATCATTTATTTATAATTATTTTCATTTCCTTTTCCTTTCCAATTGCTAAATATATAAGAGATTACTTTTACATTTCTTTTTTAAAGGATTATAATGGTCATAATATAAAATGTTAAAGATCTTAACTGTATTATGAAATAATAGTTCAAACATATTTCATCAAACATGTATTGGGTATATACTAATACAAACCAGTGTACTATGCACTAAAAGAGATATAAAAATGATCCCCGGCTGGTGTGGCTCAGTGGATTGAGTGCTGACCTGGGAACCAAAGGGTCGCCAGTTCAATTCCCAGTCAGGGCACATGCCTGGGTTGTGGGCCAGGTCCCCCATGTGGGGCATGTGAGAGGCAGCCACACACTGATTTTTCTTTCCCTTTCTTTCTCCCTCCCTTCCCCTCTGCCTAAAAATAAATAAATAAAAGCGTAGGGGGGGAAACCCTATATATATATATTTTAAAAAGATATAAAAATTACAAGGGCCTTGTCTTCAAGAAGAATAAAGTCTAACAGGAAATTCAGAATAAATAAGAATCTAACAATCTACCATTAATTATTATTGGTTATTATAGATTTCTTCAATTTAAGCCAATTCAATTTAACCAAATCAATTTAATTCATTCATAAAATTTCATCAAACATTTCTAACTAATTAAAAAATAGAGTAACATTTTACTTGCAATATCTTCCTTCAAATCTTTTTATTTTATTTTAAGATTTTACTTATTTACCTTTAGAGGGGAAGGGAAGGAAAGAGGAAGAGAAATATCAATGTGTGGTTGCTTCTCATGGGTCCCCTTCTGGGACCTGGCCTGCAACCCAGGCATGTGCCCTGACTGGGAATCTAACCGTGTTCCTCTGGTTTGCAGGCCCGGGCTCATCCCACTGAGCTACACTGGCCAGGGCTTTCTTCAAGTCTTTACTGTTGCTTTTTCTTTGCTAAAAAGTGTGTCTCCTTTTTTTCTGGTAGAAAATTGGTATGTTTAAAATTAAACTATGCGTGGGTATACTTAAAGAATAGAAACATTCTTAAAATAAGGCAAAGAATTTGTAAGCAGATAGTGATATAAAGGCAAAAAGGAAATTCAAGAAGTACATTTTGAAAATTTCCTTTTCAAAGGGAAAGGAAAATTAACATTAAAGCAGAATTTTAGAATTTGGAATTTTGGAGTTTTGGAATTCTGGAATTTTGTCCTGTTTGTATGGAAGACTGCTCTGTAGCTTACAGATGAAACAGTACCCAGTAGATTTAGCATGTATAGTCTCAGAATGGAGAACCAAAAAGGGCACATGTTGCTCATTCATTTCTTTGTGGAAAAGGCCATTATGCGTACCGTCTCACAAGCACCAGTGAGTTTATTTAAAATGGGTTAATACAGTTAGCTTGAGTTTCCTTTTGAGGTGCTGAGTTCCACAGTGCACCCCTCTACTGTACAATGAGGGGGAAACCCCAGGCCACCCCTTTTATGTGAGGAGACACGGAGCTCTCCCAGTCCTGGGTAAATTACTGAGGGGATTCCCTGTGAAGCTGCGTGGAGTGTTTCCAGGATTGGAGGAGCTGGCTCCTAATGCAGAGTGGAGAAAGCATCGTAGCTTTCACTGCTCTGGGCTGAATGGGGAACAATTGGCCAAGTTCATGTTTTTGGCGCCCACCAAAGTGAGTATTCCTTTGAATTGTGCCTCCATCTGACTTGGTGTAATTCAGTGCCACGGGAAACAGTATGATTTGAAGATTACTTCTAAGAGAATGGAGAGCCTTCGTGTTGTTGGCTTTTAAGGTCTGAGTTGGAACAGACAATTTTCATGAGTGAAATAAATATCTAAATCAACAGAAATAAAAGTAGAGTAACTCAATCAAAAGAAGGTTCACAACATTAGGCATGCATATGAAACAGCTTTTGTGATAGTCTGGGGACTTCATTTCCAGTATGAACTACATAAATGGCTAAATATAATTTTCCTAAAATATTACTTCATTGGGCCAGTAGTAAGATATCATCTTGGCCTTTGTACTTTGGCTGGCTGACATTTTCTTCTTTCCCATGGAAAAAAAAGTAGAACTTCCCTCATACAGAATTGAACAAAACAGAATATCGTGCTGCCCCTTGCTGATGTTAAGATACATTTCTGATAAGATGGTTAGGCAGGAAGTTAAAATAGTTCAGGGAAACTAAAAGGTTACTTCTTGCTCTCACTATCTGAGACATATTATTTTACATTTTGGAATTCTATTTTGAAGCTTTCTTTTTTTTTAATAGTACAAGATGTACTGAGTTTTGAATGATACTTTAGGTTTCAGTGGGTATTGAATAAGTGTGAAAAAATGTCAATATTTTTATTTGTATCAACAGTCTGAGGTCGGAGCAAACATTTAGTAATATGAGAGAAAGTATGCCACTTGGGTCCCGGAATGTTTGCAAAGAACATAGCAAAACACACTTGGAAGTAAAATCACCATCATTTCCATTTAGAAATAATTTTTATAGCATATTAGTTACTTCAGTCCAAATTAGTGAGATTCATTGAATTTATTCTTGATAACTCCAGATGTTGGTTTTTTAAAAAAATATCATTGTTTCTAGTTTTTCTTCTACTTTTTATGTCTGAATCAGGAAAAGATTTTCAACTGTGACCCAGGATAAGATATTAAGTGTTGTATTTGTACTAAAAGATCATATGTAATTTTTTCCTAACATTATATAATAAAACAGAAACAAGTAATTCTTGAAAGCTATTTTCCGCAGCTAAAGTACATTGTTAAATTTAATTTAGTCTGTGCTTATGGAGTGATAAAGGGGAAATATTGCCTATAACTTTTTAAAGTGTAAAAACCAAAATCTGAGCAAATATAATTTTTCTTTATTCTTCCCCACACAGCAGTTTTTTCTATTAATAATATATCTAAATTTAATTCAGATAAATTTTATCTATAATCTATTCTAAATCATAAATATTTTCCTTTTATTAATATTATACTCTTTGAATTTTTATTTGTTAAAAAATTACCTCTTTGTATGGAAATTTGAATTTTTTTCCTCATATTTCAACTTTTCTGTGAGACCTGCCAATTGTCTGGTTTCAGTCAGAAGCGCTCCCTCCATGAAAAGCAATATACTATTGGGTTATTTTTAGCCCAGCCTGACTATAAGGTTTAAGCACCAAGAATCTAACAAAATGGACTAGTGAAGTCTATGAGACAGTTTTGATACGGGGGAAAAAAAGGATTAGATGTCAGGTGAGCATAGAACCTTTAAGTCAACATAACAAATAAATTTTGAAACTTTTTGGTTTGCCCATAACCAACTGTAATGCAATTGATGTTAACAAATCTGACCCAGAAACGTGTTAATCTAGAAACTGGCAACTTACCAATTTCACGGCTACAATTATTTAGCCTAATGTCTCTCTGCCAAACCAACATAAAACAATATTGTAATTTAATAAAGATACAATTAGCTTAATTTGAAGCAGCATGAGAGGAATAGATAATGCTGTAAAGTGGAAAATTATCAACATTAGCTCTGGGATCTAAGACATTTACAGTAAAAACATACTGAAAAGTGTAAAACTTTTAAGAATTCTTCTAAAAGTAATCAAACTATTTAACAATAGAATTGCCATTGTTTTGAAAGTATCTTTTTTTCCCCTATCCTTGTATGCATGTAACAAGTTGCTCTTCTCTTTCACTTCTCAGGGATTTCATTTACTTTGTTTATTTAATTTATTTAATTTTACAGAACATATTTTAAAAACATTGTCTTAGAGAATCAGAATCAGCAGCTGGGTAGATAATGTTACTGGAGCGAAGTCCGTGTGTTTGATGCATCAAAAGGCCAAAACTCAAAATGTCACAGTTCAGGTTTATTGGTCAAGGTGGCACCAACTGAGAAGATGGAGACGTGTGCTACCTCAAATCCATTTCAACACAAGCACAGAGTTCAGGCTTCTTTCCTGTCAGGGTAAAGGGAATCGGGAGGGGCAGGAGGTGGTTGACAACCGCAGACATCTGGACCCCGACAGGGGTCCGACGAAGGCTGTGAAGCTTCTCTTTACTTAGTCTGTTGGCTCTAGTTGATGTGAGTCTGGTCAAGGGATTCCTGCAAATCTTTGATAAACAATCATTATTATTTTGACATCCTCCCCTTATCTCCTTTGGAGGGGCACCTTCTGGTAAGGGGCGGTTTTTGTAAAATCCAAGCTGCCCGCAGAACTCCTTTAATTGTTAGCACGTCTGCACACAAGGCCAAGCAGAAGCCATTAGCATCAAGGCCATGGAACAAGATGGAGTCAGAGAGACTGAGTAGTTCCCCTGTTACAACTATCACACTTAATTGACTTATGGGAACTGAAAGGATAAGTATTTAAAAGCCAATTAAATGTATCTATTCCAGTATATTTTATTAAAAATAATTCTGAAGCCATGTGTGAATGTGTATGTGTGTGTGTGTGTGTGTGTGTGTGTGTGTGCAATACACTCCAGACCAGTTTCCTCACAGTAGGGATGCGTGTCTCTTGGTAGAAGTATAAGTCATATATGTATAAAGTAAATTTTCAATTATCGGAGAACAAGTTGACTTTCTGGAGGAGGGGTTGGAAGGTAGAGATCACCCATGGTGAAAAGCAATCCTACAGAATTTGTGGAACAATGTAAATGACTGCTAACCATTGGAATCTTTTATGTAAGGGTAGTTGTTTAGTATCACCCAGGAGATAAATGGTACAGCATCTTTTCTTTGTTGTATTATTTATTACCTGCCGTGGGACCATGTGTGACCTTGAGTTCCATGGCCAATCAGATGTATTCTGTAATGGAGTAATGCTCTCTTCCACCCACTATGTTCACCCACCTTAGCACTTAGCAATGACTCCCCGAAAAGGCCAAGGGCCCCAAGTCTTGCCACAGGACTGGAGAGTGCGAAGAAGGTACAGGGAATGAATATTCAGCTGGGGACACATTTCCATCCAAATTCATTCCCTAAATTAGAGACAAATAGATGAAGAAAAGTGAAATTGGCTAGAAAACAATAAATAACTGATTACAAAAGCAGACAATGACATTTTTGTTGTTTCTTGTCAATCAGTTTACATAATTTATGTGCATTTATAAACACAGTTCATTTCCATGATTTGTATATTTAATGTATGTGAACCTTCAAACTATTGCTTTTGCTATTTTGGCTGTAGAACTGCGTACCTGCTGTTAAACATAAGATGCACTTTAATTCAGTACAATGGCATTAAATAATTATTCTACAATATTTTGACTTATTTATATTGGCTACTTTTTTCACATTGAGTTGACATTATATATCTACATACGTACATAGATGTATATACGTACAATCCTTTTATCTAGGTAGGGGTTTGAAAGTTATTGTGAAGTATTTGGTTGTTCCAAAAAAACCTCTTTTTAACGTGTCTTAGGAGTGATGCTGAGAGAGCGGTAACAATTTAGGCAGTTTTGATCATTTGTCCTGGAATGTTTAGTAGCACCTTCGAGAAACCTCTGAGAGATCCTGAAAGTGGGAAAGCAACCCGCCCTCGCCCTGCCGTACTGTTACTGTTATTATTCCAGTGTTGTTGTTGTTCTCAACAGCCACCACACAATACATAGAAAACCACTTGCCCTTTTTTAAGAAAAGAAAAACTTTTTGGTTCAGTCCCAGGGTAAGTTCTTTTAGCAATTACTCCTCTAAGGATTACCCATGAGAAAGCTGGGGCAATCATGGAAAGCTATGGAGAGGAACAAGCGGCAAGGGCAGGAAAGAAAAACGGAACTTCTCCACAGCGAGGGAGAGGGGGTCCTTCACGGAGAGCAGAACCATGATGCACGAAGTATGGGCCAGCTGTTTGGGAACATTAAAAATCCCTTCACTTAAGTTGTTGAAAGCTAGAAAAAAGACCAAATGTTTTCCATCTCGAAACACATTTTACTTAGCTGTGTTTTGAAAGCTGTTATCTAAACATTAAAATAAAAAAAAAAGCTGTATTTTAACATGATTTCTTCCTTGGGTGCAAACCAACAGTTATAATTTAATTTAGAAAAGAGTGAAAAAGGTAGAAGGAAAAGCACATTTTATTCTTCTACCTTCTTGTTTATCTTTCCTTAAAGTCCTTGAAGGACATAAAACAGGGAAATAAAAAAGTCACCAGCATACAGTTTTGTTAACTTATCTTGTGAACATTAAACATTATGCCTCAAATTTCGTATGGTACATAAAGTGTTTCTCCTCGCAAGATCGTGTATACGGCACTTCAAAAAAGCCAGTAGGACAGCTCACTAAATGTAATGGATGTGTAACAGCAGATCTTTAGATCTCTTGTATTTAGCATGACAACATTGGGTTCTTTAGGTGCTTTAAACATGATATCTAAAACCACATTTTTTTCCCCTAGTGATGAAAAATATAGACTAATTACAAACTTTTCATAGGCTGTAGATGGCTTGGCCATCCGGTACAATTGCAACATTTCCATTATACTGTATCTCCTTTTGCAGTGGAAATTAATCAGTTTTACAACTTCATTTCATTTTCTTAATGCATTTTCATGTTATTTCTCCCTAGAATGAACACTCCCGGGGCATAGTCACAGTTTGGAAATGTGCTGTCTAATGGTGCAATAAACAGTTTTTGTCTATTAACTGAGAGTTTTAAGGGGTGAAATCTTAGATGCTTTTTGATCACATGTATCCATGTGTCTTCACTGAAATCTGTGAGAACCCTCATTAACCAGTTTCAAAAGGTATCTTGAAAGAGAGAAACAGATTCCCCACTTTAAGAGCTACTTTTATACACCGATTTATTTCCTGTCAAAATTTATGTTGGCTATTGTGTAGACAAAACTTTTGCCGGGAAACTTTATCAGGAACTGGGCTTAGACAAGGGATACGACGTGGGGTCGGTGCCTTGCACCCAGGATGCAGACCACAAGTAGTTTTTGACGATAAAAGCACAGGGTAGTTCCGAGCAGTGTAAATAATCAGATAAGGAAGCAGATAGTAAGGGCAGACGAGCCAGATTTAGGGGGAAACCACCACCAGTAACCCCAAACAACCTTCTTTGGGCTGTGAGACATAATTATGGTTTAATGACATAATGTTAAAAGCCAGATTTCATTGTTTTTATTAGCAGCCCTATTATGAGAATTTCTAGTTGTAGACAGAAAAATAACAAACTATCTTGTCTTTTGTGTTTATCTTTGTTTTAATATAAATCTAAGTGAAGAATGTAGACGAGGATAGGTGATGCATTTTCCAGAACCACTTTTGGGAACCTCAGTAGGTTATCATTTTACTTCTAAGAAGTGCCTCTCTTCTGTCTTTTGAGTAGTGAATTTCTTTTTCCTGTGTGTTTTCCCCCAACGTACTGTAATTAAAATACATTAATCAATGTGAATATAATTTTAAAAATGGTATGATACCACAAACCAAGCACTGGTACAAATTTCTTCCTGCTTTGATTATGATTGAGTTTGGAAGATTATATTGCTTCTCTGGTCTGTGTTATCACATCCTCAGAATGACTTTAATTACTTATATGCAGTATAGATTCTTGATGTCTCAGGAGCCTAGATTGGTCTTGAAAGTATTCTTAGTGGGTACATCCCTTACTTATCTAATATTTATCATTAAAATGAGGTTAATATTCCTTAGGGTCTCTGTGAATCAGTGGCTAGCTCATGGGGACCCTGAACAGTAACTGTTAGTAAGTTATTAAATGAAACGATGCATAATTATTTGACATAGAGTAGGCACTTAATAAACGATTACATTATAATTATTTTATTTTATCTCTCTTACCATTATCTCTTGCTTCCGTTATTTAAAAAGCTTGCTAATTGGTCATCTAGTATCCACTGTCTCCACCCCGGTACATTCACTACATTTCTGCCGGTGGGATGTTTAAAGATGAGAACTTGGCAAAGGCCAGTCAGGTGGTCATATGATGGGGTGATACTCTCTTCCTCCTTTTGCTGAACAGCTTCAGCACTTAGCAGGCGGGCCTGGTGTGATTTCCTTCCAGAATAAACAAGTAAATGAGTGACATTAACAAGACTGACTCGTGTTAGAAATAAAATATTTATACACTTGCTCTACAAATGGCCAATGCATATCTTTTAGCTGCATTTTAAGTCTCAACCAAATAATATTTAAAAAATTAAACCTACAGGTCGATTTTCAAGTGATCACAACCCAGACGGCAGCAGTGGGGTGTATGTACTCAGGCTTTATGGTCACCGCTTAAAAGTGCTTTGTGGTTTTTGTTATTGTTATCATTGCAAATGAGTTGGCTATAACACAGGCTATGTCTTTGGCTGTTAAACAAAATGGGAAGACTCTATCTGAAACAAAATGTCTCTAGTTTGCTCACTGAGCATTATGCGTGGATATGGACTATTAGTGCAGTATTATTCTCAGACTTAAAAAAAGAATTACTTCAGAAGTCTCATGAGCTTGCTTATCACATTTAGATTTTACCAGAACAATTATTTTTCAATGTCCCTTTCATTTGTGCTGACAGGTTCCCTAGCATAGAGTATAAATCTGTCTATTATATTAGAATCCATCAGAAAACGTAATCTCTTTGTTTAAAACAAGCAGACGAATATATACACACCAAGGCTACTACAATCTATTTTAAAAAACATATGGGCTGATTTTTTACACCTAAGGAACTGTAGGACGCCGAGTTTTATCAAAGTAATTAAACAAACATTGAAAATGCATTTAGCCTAACTCGGGCACGTGGTAGCTCCCCAGGAATATTCTTTTCCACTGTTCCCTTGCCTTTGAATGAGCCCAAATCTCACCTCTCCCACGAAACTTCCCCTACTGCGCCAGCCTTTACGCATCTCTCTCCCATCGGAATCTCTGAAGCACTTATCACTGGAGCCACATAATTTAGTGCTTAATGACTTAGCAGTCTTATACTATTTGCTATTCTTTCAAGTAGCTTAGTCTTGTCTTTCTAAATAGATTGCATGGGCCTTAACAGCAGGGACAATGGTTTACATTAATTTTTTTATTCCCTCTGGCTTCTAAGCCTTATCCTGTAGCATATTCAGTTTGGCCATTCCACCTGCGAATCAAGGGCCAAGGAATTAGAGAGAATGGCATGGGGCTGGGGAGGTAGCCCAGGAGTTATTCTGCAGCCCAAGAGCCCGTGTGAAATTGTATGTGTGTGTATATTTACATGTGGCTGTATGTATGCCTATAGACATTAAAAAAGAACCTTAACTTAGATATAAACTATCTAACTTAGGAATGTATGTGATATAGTGTCATATTAAAAAGTGTAGAAAAACATTTTTAGGATAGAACTGTATTTTGGTAAAAACAAAGCACATGTATTTATATGTAATACATCTTTAATATATATTGAACTGTCTATATAAATTGATAATATATTAATACATATATATTTATTTTATGTGAGCAGAGAATACTACTAGGAGAAAAAACCACACTGGACCCAATACCGATTGGTGCAATGCTTCCAATGTTGTGTTGTTTAGTTGGGAAACAAGCATGTATGGCTTTTGTAATTGGAAAGATTTTGAAGGAAATGTTTGAAAATGAAAACTGCGAGGGAAATATCAAAGTGCAGTGGAGGGATAAATAAACTGACCAGGTTCTCTGAGAGAAAAACAAAAATAAAACTAAGTATGACTCTAGCCGGTTTGCCTATCTAGTGGAGACCCATTAGAACAGCCGAAGAGCACTAGCTGGGAACCACAAGTTCTGTCTTCCAGCCTCAGGTCTACCGCTCGCTGGCGCTGAGACTGTGGGCAAGTTCTCGTGTGTCTGCCTATCTTTTTAAATTTTTATTGTGGTGATAACATTACTTGTCATCCCCCTCGTGGTTTTTTATCATTAGTGACGTAATTGATGTGAGTGAAAGCCCCACTGGAAGGATAATGCTTTACCTGTCCTGTGCTCTCTGTCGCACCTGATGCCTTGGCTGGCACTTGCAAATTGGCAATCTCTCTGGGAGCTTGAAGGAATGATAGCCAAATAGCCACTGTATCAGAAAGTTCCCGTAGAGGTCTTACTACCACAGGTGAGGGGTTAGGTCCTAGTTCATGGCAGGGGAGGGTGTGGGGAGTGGAGAAAAAGAGATGGTTAATGATAGTTTTAATTTGGCCCTGGTAGGATTGTATTGCTTTTCTTCTAGACTTGGGCTAAAGTTAGGGGGACTCCTGATAAACAGCATAGCAGACACTTCTGTGTTCCAAGATCAACGTCTTAGCCGTTTTGTAAACAGGAGCAAAAATTAGTCTGAATTGATAAAGCAACTTGACCCCAGGTGGGTTGGTGCATGCGCTGAAACTGGTGGAGACCTGCTCTGTTGTTGCTATATGACGCTCTGAAAACAGGCCGCACAGCCTCCTGACATCTCGGTGTTATAATGCCACCACTCTGAAACTTACCATCTCTTTCTTTTTCGGATTTTAATCCAACATCACCTCGGCTCCCACAGGCTTTGAAAAGCTTTCCATAATTTGACCGTATTGGTTTGTATTCACTAATAGATATCAACGTGATGGCTCCTGGAGTGTCCTGAGTCTCTTGAACCACACAGTTCCTGGGCAGCACCAGAGACACACATTTGTTAGACACGAGTGTGAAACTGCCCCTCTAAGCTACAGCAGGGTGTGAGCAGGCCGGGGGTGGGGAGGGGGCAGAGGACACCTCCTGGAGTAGGAATTCCCTGATAATCAGAGGAAGCCGAGAGAACGAATTCTCCATATCCGCTCTGGGGACTTGGCTGGTGCATTGGGTATCTATTGCTGCATAACAAATTGCCCCAATATTACAAGACTCAAAACAACAACACACATTTTTTATTGCCCTCTACTTCTATGGTTTAGAAATTCAGGAGTCACTTAGCCAACTGGGCAGTGCTGGCTAAAGATCTCACTGGGTGGCAGTTGAGATAGTGGAGACAGTAATCTGAAGATTTGACTGGTGCTGGAAGACCCACCGCCAGTGGACGCCCTCTCACACTTCTGGTCCCAACAGAATGAATTTACGTGCCCACACTGGGACGGCTTCTGCTGAGGCCCCGTGGGCTTGCACCCATGTCTGCGCTGGGTGTCTCCTTTCCTTTTCCTGGCATGTTTCATCTTCCATTTTTTATCTCACATTTTGAAGAATTGTTATCTTTTCCTAGCCTACCTTTACGTATTGATTATAATGTACTTCGAGCTTAATTTCTTCTTAAGGTTTTTTAAAAAATGTATTTAAATTTTTTTTTAGAAATTACTTCCAATACAATGATGAAGATTTCAATTTCTCTTCATGTGCTTTCTTTTACCTATCTCCCCCCAATTCCTTTCTTAGGGAATATGTCTGCCCACAGTGATTGGGGTTCCTAAGGTAGTGCTGAGATGCCATAATGGGTTTGCATTTGAATCCCTTGTCTGGGTATTCTTCTCTGGCTCTGTGTTTCCATTTCTGTTTCTCAGAAACAAACTGCTGCTTGAGCGACCAGCAGATGAATCCGGAGGAAAAAAGTTTGTTTCCCTTCCGATGTAAGGGTGTCTATGAAAAACAAATAACAAACAAACAAATAAACCATAGAGGGCATTTATATAGGAGGTAACAACTATTTTATAGAGTTAGAACTCCATTTAATCATAGTTAATGTTTATTAGGTGCTTATTATGTGCTAGGCATTGAGCTACGTGCTGCACACAGATCCTTTGATTTCACCGTCTCAGTAGACCTACGAGACACTGTCATTGTCCTCATTTGCAGATGAGGACATGCAGGCGACAGCAACTTGGCCCATTTCTCTTGTTAAGCACACAGTGAGGCTATGATTTGAACCCAGGCTGCGATCCTCCGGAGTCTGTCCTTTTCCCCACTATACTGTTCTTCCTCCCGATGAGTCTCTCCTGTGACCAGGGATCGTACCAAGTCTTCATGTACATTCTTTCTCTTGTTTAATCCTAAGAATTGCCTGTGATACAGGTGTCATGACTACTAGTTTAAAGACATTGAAAGAGAGGTTCAAGGTGTTTAAGCATCTCCCTCAGTATCACAAAACCGGAAGCAGCCTCCATTCACCTGGAGCTCTGACTGCAGAGGGTTACGGGTCAGCGGGAAACGAGATGAGCCTGACTACTCGTGAGCCCAAGTGATTTCACGTTTTCTGAGAGAAAACCTGCAGTCTCCTGAGCCCTGGGAAGAGGATCCTACATTATGGCAGGTTGCCACATTCAACCTATCACCATCCTTGCTGGGGGCTGCAAGAGGCAGGTCCTTTGTGAAAACAGACTGTTGTCACCACAGCCTGGGTGTGGGTGATTTGACAGCTAGGCCATGTCAGTCATGAGCCACGGGATCACCTGGACCACATTAAATAGAGTTATTGGGGACAGGGAAGAATTAGAAAAGCAATGTCGGGTTGCCTTCCACAAATACTCTGGGTAGAGGATGCATTTATTTGTTTTAATTATTATCTTTTTACTGCTCGGGACTATTTTTCAAAACCTAAATGGAATTTGGTGGATTTACTTTTTACTGGGCATTTAGATTCTGTAGAAAGCAAGTAATTGAAAATCAAGTATAATTGAAATTTTTCTTATTCAGCCCTTAAACCATCCAGTGTTGGAATGAGCATCAGAGGAAGTGGTGTATTTTCATTCAGGGGCTCCGTGATGTGAAAATACAAATCTCTAAACCCAAGGGTCACACTAAACACAAGGTATGATACTCATAACACAAAAGGCATTTGAACATTGATTCCTATTGAGGGAGCAGGTGATTCATGTCTTCATCTCATACTTTCCTCTTGGTAAAGGATTACAGTCTCTCTCTCCCTCTCCCTCTTTCTGTTCACAATAGTTGAACATTAGCAACTTGAATGTGTATGGTTACAACTCCAGTATGCTTTCCAAGATTAAAACTTAGCAAAATGCATTTTATAAAGACTTTTAATGGCTTTCTTGAAGTAATCCAGCATTGGTTACCAAGGATATATGCATAGGGAATGATAAACATTTATTATGATACTTTCTGCAGTGGCAACAACAACCCCGCAAAATTAATACAAACGACTTACATAGCTAAAGTATTTAGTGCATCATTTCGATTTGATTCATTGAATGATTTTTTTTTTTAGAACATTTGGATTTTGCTAGCTCTTGTAAAAGTGGAAGCACAGGAGGGGAATATAAACTTGTGAAAGACAATGTAAAAAAGACATAAAATCGTGAATTTAAAACCTGTAGGCATATCAGCCTTCATTTCGACTTTCTCCATCTCATGACTAGGTTCAGTGGTTTATTTGTGAACTGGTAGTCTAGGTCAAGTGGAGAGAGACCTTATGGGTGAATCCGGGTGAATGTTTTTCTTTTCTCTGTAAGTATTGCCATTCGAGTCATTTCTGGCAGCCTCCCTTCCAGTTACAGGGGCACTGCAGGCATTAGCAGGCTTGAGTTTGTTTTCCAGCCAAGAACTACATACGAAAAACACAAATACCTTTGAGAATCTGCATCTTGGAAATTGACCAATGCTTAATTCTTGAGTTTATAGACAGGCTATATTAGAATTTTATTTGAAGTTAAAGAATTGACTCAACAAAATTTATAGAAAGATATTTTTAAAGTCACGGCTGAAATCAATGTCCATATTTTCACAATGCCACTGAGATTTTATTGGTAGTTTAACTACTATTGGAATATTTTGACATTTTACCATTTAATATCTATCAAAAGATGTGACACCCTTTAAATGGATTGTAAGAGTAACATATTTTTCTAGCTCTATAGAGACTTTATTTTTAAAGGCTCTGGCTCTGGCTATTGAAATAATAAAATGAAATTTTAGTATTTCCAACATAAAGATAAATGTTTTACTAAATCTTGGATAAGAATGTAACATATTGATCATTTCTTAACAGAGGCATCATAACCAGCACACGCTATCAGAGCTTTTGAGTGGGGCAATAATCCTGGGGCCAGAACTGCCTGACCGTCCCTCCCCTCTTCATTCAGTCTACGCCTGTTTAGTTAGAAGCAAGCGCGTTCAATAGATGACATATTAATCACGGCCATTAGTGCTCTTTACAGAGAAGATTGTGTGGTTGCTCCTGTGAAATGTTCTGTTCCTCGGGATGATGAGTTAATTCATCTGGAACAATGTTCCTTCATCAAGGCTGTGGTTTATCTGCAGATCAAATTCCTGTAATTTCGTATGCCATCTGATGTAGCGTCCACTTTGTTTAGCAGTTAGGCGGCCACTGGCAGGCACAGCACGTGAACCCAGTATCAAAACTGAGAAAAGGCAAATTCTTCAACGTTTAATTCAGGCATCCTTAGACTCAGATTGACTTGGTCTTTTCTTTCTCCTCGGGAACTATATATCTAGATAATGCCAAAATGTATCAAGAAAAGCTTGAATAATATAAAACATTGCGTGTAAATATTGCCTATGGTGAAACCTGTGTTTTAGAAGGGCTTGCAATGGAAGAGGGTAGGAGGGAGCAGGGTGATTTTGAAATGAGATTACGTGCATTCCTTTGGAACATTTTCATACCATACACTCAAGTATAATTACAACTGTTCACAGGCCAAGAAACAACTGGCTAGAGTTTACTGGTAACCCACTTGGTTTATGTTTATGAGCTTGATAAACCGTTCAGATGCTTGCGAGTTGACTGAAAAATTGAGGTTTGATTTTGTTTTTGTTTACCTAATACTATTTTATAGCTAACATTTTTGGTCAAGAGTTGAAAATAGTCAATTGAGAGAAAAGTATAGTAAGCAATGCTTATGTACTGTGCTGAGACAGATGCGAAGTAATATGAAGCTTTATTTCCAAAATCGTTCCCCTTAGCTATTTCAGTAGAAAGAGAAAGGGACTTCAGTTGCATATTTACCTATCTGTAGCCCGGTGCCCCACTAAACTCGCTAGACAGGCTTCTTTTCAGAGGCACTTCTTAGACTTTGAGAGTCTTAACAGCAGTTGCTATATTTGTGTTCACTGCTCAACTCCAAGAGAGAGCTATCTTTACTTCATTTGACCACAGAATATGTTTTCCGGGAATACCTGGGGATAATTCACTGATTAGAAAATACTGGGGTGATGGGTGTTTCTTGCCGTCAAACAGCTTATAGACAGATTGGCAGATAACAGAAATATCCCAAATGACCCTAAATACCATGACTGACTAGTGAATGGTTTTAACAGTGGGTCCTGTGAGAATTTCAAAGAAGAGAGCCTAGGGTTTTTGTATCAGCTTGATAAATTGAACTGTTACTGGCCCTCCAGGAACTATTGTTTTATATTCTGGAGGCTGCGGACAGCAGAGATAAGAAAGCGAAGGGCCTGCATGGACACAGGTGTTAACCAGAGCGGAAGATTTGTGTGGGGGGAAGACTCCGTAAATGAGCCTGGAAGGATCAATTTGATGTCCAGTTATAGAGGAGACTGCATTTTGGATTAGTGGCTTTATTTTCTAGTGGATTAATGCAGTTTTTATTTGTTTTGTACCTTTTTTTTTGTTTTTAGTTAAAGCAAAACATTGTCATAACTTTGTTATTTCAGGAAGACTGATTTTTGGTTGACAGATTCCACAGAATTGAGGCTTAACGGGACAAGGGCCTCCATTAGGCCAGTGCGAGTAAAGGGGAAGGCCCTGTAGGAAGCAACGAATAGACTGCCCACCCCACTAAGTAGTCACTGGGGACAAGGGAAAGGGAGGAGTCCATGGTGTCCAGGGTTGGCACCAAGTGAAGGGCAGAGGGTGGGTATAGAAACAGAAACTTAGGGAAGGCAATACGTGCTGCTCCCCCTGGGGGGCGGCAGCAGGGACCGGAATTCCTCTCTCTAAATCCCCTGAAAGAGAATTGTTAGTGCATCAGCTGATTCCCGAGGGAAAACAGGGTTAAATAGCTCACCTTCTTAGGATATCAAATGTAGTAATTCCTCATTCAGGTAACCATAATTAATCCAGCGAGTTCAAGGATGATTTAGCTCATTATGAAAAGATGCTACTGAAGATGTCAGGGTGAATGAAACTTGATTCTGTCCTTAAGAACCTTACCCTGGCTGTTGAGGAGGACAAGAGCATTTCAGAAACAACTGAGAGCGAAGGTGGAGCTGGCTGAAAACCAGGAAATAAGCACGGATGATTTGAGGTGAAGTATGAAAAGGCCGAACCTGGTTGGTAGGAATCAGTGGGCACAAAAAAGGAGGGACGTGAAGGACAGATAAGATTTTTGTCCAAGATAATCGAGGTAAAATGAATTACAGGCAGAAGAACAAAAATGGTTATAATGAAAAGAGTGACACTGATAATAATAGCTCTTTTTTATTGACCATATGCTATGTGCCATGCATGATTCTAAGAGATTTAAATGCATCGCCTTGTTTAATTCAAAAAGATGGAATGAGTGCATACTGAATTATTATACAGCTGGGACTCCCGGAAGAATTTTGAATGGGAAGTGATTAACATCTGATGCTTGGGAGCATTTGGTGTACAGCAGAAGCTGGTGGGAAGGTGAGCGCTTGTCACAAGATCTGTTAGGAGGTCATGCTAATCATTCAGATGAGAGGTGGCAACCATCTAAGTTAGGCATCCAAACTAGGTAGAAATAAAAATGAAGGAAGGACCTGATGCATTTTTTTGAACAAACATTGACTGAATACCTACTATATTCCTGGCATTATGTTAGGCACTAGGCAATAGGAGCAAAAAAGATGCACCCAATTCGTGCCAACCTGGCACTTAAAGTCCACAAGAGAATTGTAGAGAGTATGTTCCCTGGTCTTGGTGGCAAATACTTTCTTAAAACTAGCCTGCACCCCCACCCTGCTCTGTGTGTGTGTGTGTGTGTGCGCGCGCGCGCGTGTGGCCTCCTACCTGGCTTTTTAGGGCTCTTGAATCTCAGTGGTATTCTGCCTCTGTCTCAGACCTTCTCCCTCTTGCTGATTGGCAGAAAACACAGTGGTTGGGACAGAGCAAACTCAGCTGCAAGCCAGACAGAAATGGACATCTTTGGGGGTAGCACAGCTTGAGAGAAAAAAAACATTTTTCTTAAAATTCTTCTCTTCCACAGGTCAGGGTAAGGATTAGGGCAACTGGCATTGGAATGGAAGAAAGAGGATAAAAAAAATACATACGCTTTGCCGTTCCCCAAAGTACAGGCCAGACTATCTTCCTTATTGTGTGTGTAAGCCTGTGCTAACTCGTTACACAAGCACAAATACTGTGAAACGTATAGTACTTTGACCTGTTCCCGTGAACTCAGAGCAGTTCACACTCATTGTACCCAATTTATTTCCCCCCCACTCTTATTAGACTGATATTGTGAAACTTTCATGGAAACCAACTCCAATGTTAAGCAACTTATCCAAAGGCACACAGCTAGGAGTGGAGACAGGAGTAGAGGAAGGTCTTCCAATTAGTTTTAAGCGCAAGAGTATGAGTCTAAATTAGCACTCTTAAAAGGCATTTCTAAAGTGTTAGAGAAGAAACTAACCCTAGGGTTATTGCAAGATGTCCTAAATGCTGTCTTGAAACATCGACAGAAGTTTAATTTAAGTGAATAAGTAATCAAAAATTAATTCCTTATATAGGTGCGGTTAATTCCAAAAGCATTCAGTACCTTAATTCTTCGATCAAAAGGATGAATGAGGGATTTGGCTTTTTGAGAAAAACTGTAACCATGATCTAAGTTATCTTTTACAAAATAAAAGGATAATAGTAATTTTGCTCAGTGCTCTAAAAATACTTTTTGTCTCAATAATCGATTGATGGGTTATGTGTTTTCTTGTGAATATTTGTTTCTTAGTTTGTATGAACATTTATTTGCTCATCATTTTTTTCTTTAAAAAGATGACAAAATGATATTTTGTCTCTCTACCAAAATTTTACTATAATATATTTTATATGAGTTGTTTTTTTAATCACAATGTTTTAATTTAGGGTTGGTATACATTTCTCGTTGTGGTGCTTTAGCCACAAAATAACCACTCAGCATAATAGCTTAGGGTTGAAATACATCAAAATAGTCCAACAAAAATTTTTAAATATGGTGGCCTTAATTGGAGTTTAGGAAATAAATCTTTGATCATAATAACTTATTCACTAGAGCCGTTGTCTCAGCAAAGTATTCCATCTTAGTTTCCAAAGAACTGCTGGTCATTACTAAAAATGTCTAAAGTCGAAGGAAAAAAATTTTTTTTTACTTTCATTCTGGCCAAATATACTATAAAAGACCCAACTGTCAAGCAAAGCCGTCTGCACTTTTAAAAAGTGATCCGGTAGGTGATTATGCTTGTGTAGTTAATTAATAAAAAGGGGAGTAGGGAATGGTTCACTGGGGAAACTTTTACATCACAGCATCTATTATCAGGGATCCCATGCTGTAAGAGGGGGGGTGCTAATTCTGAACGCACATAGTACCATCCTACAAAGACATCACGATTTGTAGGAAATCAACCCTCCAGCAGTCCTGGCAAGCCAGACTGACCCCGGCAAATGAAAATAATCAAAAGTAATTAGAAGCGTGCTGGACTACTCCTCGGAGAGCCGAGCAGGAGAGTAAACATGCCTGGATCCTCGAGCCACTGCAAAGGCCCATGTCTGAGCTGTTAGGTGCCCTGACCTTGTCCACATAAAGATGTGATTTATGAAGTGCAGGGCACAGCAGCAGGGCTTCTGTCTTCTCCTGGAGAACCAAATTACTGAGGTGGAGATTAACATGCTTTCAGTCGGGCCCATTTCCAGACCAAGGGAAATTTTTTATTTACCTTTTTTTTACCTTTAATTTCCTCTTTTCTTTTTAAAACAACACCGCCCCCCCCAATTAAAAAAAAAGAAAAGAAAAGAAAGTTCATCAAGAGAGATCAGAAATATCTCTCCTGAACGGTGATGATGTGTAGATTGGAGAGTACAGGCATTCCCATCCCTGTCGGTTTGTAAACTCTTATTGTGCTGGGCCATGTTCGCCGGGTCTCCCTAATCAGCATCAGAAAATTCACCTTCAAGTTTAGGGAGCCAAGCTTGTGAAATACTCCCACAATGAAAATTTGGAAGTTAAAATTAAACAAAATATTTCCTTTGATTCCATGCCTTTCTGATCTAGTTTCTCTTGCCTAAATGTTATACTTCATTATAAGGCTTATTTCTTAGGGAAAAAAAAAGCCCTTAAGTGAAGAAATTGTAGGTGATCAAGAATTGGAGGGAAAGAAAATGGAGAGATAAATTCGTGTTTTTGTGTTGGAAGAAATATTTATATCCTCTTGAGTCCAAAAAACATGTTTTTCTTATCTTAGGTTAGGTAAGATTTTACAAAATCCTATTCTGACATGGAGAAGGAAGAATTGATTTTCTTTTTAAACACACATCAATATCTATACACGAAGCTAATTTAATTAGCAAGCAGTTATTGTTCAGCCAAATGTCAATTTCTCAGATTATTTCATGCTTCTTGACATGAACTGTATGAAACAGGATTTAACAGGATCTCCACGAAGGAAAAACTGCACTTGAGAAATGTAAGAATGCGCTTGTATGTCCTTGAAAAGCTACAACAACAACAACAAAAAGAGTGTTAAAATAAAAATGTCAGGCTTGGAGTTCAGTGCACGTTTAGCCACCTAAAGAAATGCAAAGCTGCAGAATTAAGGGAACTCTGCTTAGGCTGAGGTTATAAAGTGCTTTCCTCTATAAACTAAAAACATAATGTCAGGGTGAATGGGAACATACTTTATTAACTTTATGGTATTGAAAACTGCCAGCAAGTTGTCTTGTTTTTAAATATTGTCCTCTGCAGAGTGTTACAGGGCTGTTTGTCCACAGGAAGCCTATTAAAAGTGGACAGTGCAGTCATTTCATCTGGCTTTGGCTGGACTGCTTTTCTTTCCTTTAATGATGTGCTGGAATGTACCATGCCCATAGGGTCTCCATTAGCAGAACTTTTACTTCTGGGACAACCATGAAGTTTAAGGCTTAAAAGAGGCATCAGCTTACAGTCTTGTGGGAATCACTTGAATACTGGAGCACTAACTTCTTACTGCTCTAACTAATATATTGACTTATTTTAAATAAACAGTTACACAATGAAGGCAGAGCCAGTGGCCTTATTGGAAATCTTTGAGCCTTTTAAAGATTCTGCAATCCACCCAGATGGGGGAGGAAGGAAGGGGCCTGAGGAGGGTTTATGCCCTTTTCAAACCAGGAAGAAAACACATTAACCTCTCCCGCCCCAGCCCTGCCATCAGCCAAAGGGGGATCTTTACAGCTCCCAGAAAATCTATCAACTCACACTCAAACCCTGTATTTTCCAATTCCCTTTTCCTGGTAAACAACAATTAACAGAACAGGGCAGAAACAACAATCATTCCTTCTGGAAAAATGTTTTAAAAATATGATTCTCTTTTTAAACATTGCTGATAAATCACTCTATTTTCTGCCTTCCCCAAAGCTATACATTTGTTGTAGTATGTTCTCCCATTCCATCCCCTTAATAATATTTAGATCATCTGTCTTGATACATGTTTGCAAATTAAAGCTGGTTTGAGATTATAGTAAAACCATTATTTTTAATAGCCCATTTCAAGGGCAGCGCTAAAAACTGCAGAACACGCATGTTACTGATTACTGCTGAGCAGACAGCGGCTTTTACAGATTAATTTGTAACTGGGAACTACTGTAAACAGATTTCACCAGAAATCCCAAGGAATAAAGGGAATTGGTGGTGGTATTTGGCTCCTAGTATTTATTATTTTAGAACTCTCCTGATGGAAAGCAAGTTAACCAGGGGAAAAAACAGCCCCCTGCAAAAAACCTTTTCTGCCAGACAGTCTTCTCTTCTGTTTCACTCCACGTACCGGGAGTAGGTCAGGGTCTTCTCCTGAAGGGTTAAGCATTTAAATAGCAAGAGGCTTCTTTCATGAAAACAAAGCCAATATAGCTACTTTGGGATTCCAAGACCCTATTTTTAAACATCAAGTTGTGTCCTCGAGAATAAGTGGGTCGATTTCGCCTTTACGTGAAGTTAGTATTATATCATCAAAGGGGAGAAGGGATTGGGGGGTGTCATTTTGTGGTTGTCTTGCCCCTCTGATGATTTCCTTTAGTCTTTCTCACAAGTTATTCAGTAGAAAACAAGAGTGATGACGATGATGACGATGACGATGATGATGACGACGACGATGATAAAACAACGATGGGGCTACTCTCTCCCCACCCCATCTCCCTAGATAATTCTTCCAAGATCTCAGACAGAAAGTGTTAAATCTTTCGGTTCTGTTTGGGGGTACAGAATTTCATATACGTAGAAATAGCCTTAGCTGAGGCCGGTGTCTGCGGGCCTGGACTGCAGGGTGCACTTATCCCAGCTTGAGGCTTGGGAAAGCACAGGAAAGCTGTCTAGGAGGAGGGCAAAGCCCGCTCACCGCTCTGGCGGGAGGCAGCGAGTTCACCTGGGTGGTTGCAGCCTCAGGCGCTGCGCCTTAATTCGGGGCGCAATGCCATCTACCGGCTTCATGGTGCACCTGCAAGTACCCAGAGCTTAAAAGTCGCCCCGCCTCCCCCACCCGAACCCAATATAAGGGAAAAAACTCCGAGGCCCTCTCCACGAAATCCTAATTTAGCTGGGACCTGACACTGATTCCACACGACCTTTTGTTTACCCACCGACGTTTCCTCCTTTTCAGAGCAGCTTTGTAAAGGGCAAGGAGGTGGGAGCTATGGGGCCGGGAAGGAGGATTGGGGCGCTAGGCTCTCAGGCCCCCTGATCAGGCCGCACTGTCTGAAGCAATCGGTTCACCAGATTACTTGTATTTAATACACAATGCATCATAAAACAAATCCCTCATCCTGACAGGAAGAAAATAGAACAGCTCATAGCTCGAGCCGGTCCAATTTATGGCTAAATTAAAAAAAGGGGGGGGGGGCATTTGACAATGGGCAAGTTGAGGAAGGGCAGGAAATCAATGGCAACAAACCGGGGGCTCTTAAAGGTTCTCAAGCACCGAACTCTATGGGAATATCTGACCGAGTTTTAGGTTATTTACAAAGAATTTTTCCTGTCTTACCTACCACTGCTATGCGATTTCCCCTCAAACAATGGCCATTATCTGAAATAACAGTTCAATGTCATAGATAACAGGCCACCGAAACGAATTAGTCACCACCTCTTGTCATTTTCTCTCCCCCACATCCCTCCTTTTTGTTACTATTTTTGTTTTTAAATCATCATTTTGGGGGAAATAGAGACTTATTTGATTTACATATCTATGTGAACTTGGAGAAAATAAAAAGACCTGGCCCCCTTTGCAGATAAAGTTTAACATAAACGCTTTCCATCCCTCTCCATCCACCCCTCCCCTGAAAGCCTCGCTTGACTCCTTTACTTTGCTTAACTTTCCATTGTTGAACTGAGAAGTTGGATTTTGTCCATTTGTTTCTATGAATGGAGATTTGTGATAAAAAGCGTTATTTCCACTTAACCAATGGGCTTTACTTAATTTTGCAAGGTTGGCTAAAGTAAATCCATAGATCCTTTTATATTCTTTCTTCCAATGTGGTTTCTGAAATGTGTTGATAAAAATTGACCATATATATTAGAAAGTTATAAACCACCGGATCACCAAAAGTAGCAATTAGAATGTTAAAAGTTTAAAAATAATGAGCTTTCAAATTGCTTAATTTCATTTTTCGGTGTTCATGGTGTTTTAAATTAGTGTATCCGAGAATATGGCAAAAACTCACCAAACAATCGTCAATCTCTCTAAGTCTATAATACATCATTTGGGCAGATTATATGTGAATAATATTTCAGATTTTTAAATTTCTCCTAAGAAAAACATGATTTGAAAAGAGTAGCATGCTCTTCTGCTGACCTAACTATAATAATAAAGGAAATAAATTAGTACGAATTTCAATAATATAAAAAGGTGCTTGGAAAACTGGAAATGTACATGTCAACTTTTCACTCTTAGGGTGCTGTTTTCTGAAAATTTCTAAACTAATTTTGTTTAGCTTGAGCGGGCGTCCTTTTACCCGAATCCTCATCTATGCTCCTCCAGCGCCCCACCCCCAGCCTCGGAGCACACACCCTCACAGTCCCGAAAGCACTTCACCCCATCACTCCCATCCCCCATCCCTCTAACACACACACACACACACACACACACACACACACACACACACTCTCTCTCTCTCTCTCTCTCTCTCTCTCTCTCTCTCTCTCTCTCTCTTTCTCTCTCTCACTCTTACACTTGTGCTTTCAGGACATTGAAACAGAGGATATTTCCCTGGGGAAAGAAATCCTGCCTTGGGAGATTGGCGAGATCTCCCCATTGGTTGTTTACCCAGCGAAATCTACATGTTTAAGGGGAATGGTGCATCCATAATCAGTCTGTCCCTATAGGACTTAGGTCTTGGCGACCTTTTTGTGACCTCTCCCGCCAGAGGAGGCTGCTGTCACTTTAAAAATTACTGAAAGAGGAGCTCGTCCGGCTTCCGATCACTCTGGGCGGCGGGAGATAGCTCCCTTTCTCCCTCACCCCGGGTTCTTTCTGGATGGCCGAGCAGATCCTCTTTAAAGAGACAGTTCATGAAACAGAAACCCAGCGGCTGAGCTTGGAGTTGCGAAAGGGGACGATCCCGTGAGGGTCTAGGACGGGGAAGGCACTGCGGAGGATCTAAAAGGGGGCTAGAGCTCCCCTCGCCTCCCCAGGCCCCCCACCTTTGCAAACTCTCCTCCTCCTGCCGGTTCCCCCCTCCCCACCTTTGGAACTGAGAGAGAGAAGTGGAAGAAGTTTTAGTGGGTTTCAGATAACTTTCATTACACATCGGGCTGATAAGAGCAAGAGAAAGTGAGAAAAGAGGGAGGTGATGTGAACCAGAAGGAATAGCTCCGAGCTCTTTTAGGAAGGGGGAAAAAGCCAAAACTCCCCAAACCCGGGTCACTCAGAAGAGAGGAGACTGCTTTTCTGGTTTCAAAAATACACTGTTGGCGGACAATAAATCTGAAACGCGTGGTCCTGGCGAGATCCTAGAAACGGACAAAGTTATCAGAAACCCTTTCGGAAATCGAGACTCGAGGCTTTTTAATTTTTTTTTTTAACCTCTCGAAATGTGGCTCGGGATCATTTGAAAGAATTGTCTTGCAGGAAAACTGG
This sequence comes from Sturnira hondurensis, assembly GCF_014824575.4. NCBI lineage: Eukaryota > Metazoa > Chordata > Mammalia > Chiroptera > Phyllostomidae > Sturnira > Sturnira hondurensis. The sequence continues at coordinate 8,114,351 of NW_028077910.1, forward strand.
GGGCTGCTGATTATTTTATTTTGTTTGTTTTAATTCTTCTGTGATTGCCTTTTATTGCTGAGTAGAGGCCATAGAAATCTTAAGGTAAGAGAACGCACTTAAAAAGAGTGTTGGCGATGTGCATAGTTTGTAACTTCGGACAGTTTCCTGCCTTGGCACCCCTTCTCCGGGGCGCCCCCCGCCCCCAGCCTTCTTTTCCTACTTGCCCGCAGTCTCGCGGAGCCCTGCTGCTTATCTACGTTGCCGCGACTGGCGATTTCCTTGTTCCTCCTGTGGAACGGTGCGGTCTGGACGCGCGTCTCCGGGGTGGGTCGTCCGGCCTTCGGTGGGTCTCTCTGCCGGCTGTCGGCCTCTTTTCCTTGCGACCTACTCCTGTTTCCCCTCCCTCCGTGTGTCTGTCCGTCGGTATCTGGGACGCATAAGGTGGGGTTGCCAAAATCTGCATTCCTGGCACCGGCCACGCGACTTTGGAGCGGCTTTCGGCCGAGTTCCACCTTGCCAAGTAACAGCTTTGCTGTCCAACGTCGTGTGCTGCTTCGCGAGAAAGTCACATTCGGACCCTTTGGCTAGATTGTGGGGTTTTTTTCTTCTTTTGCTGTTGGTTTTTTTTTTTTTTTTTTGAAAGGGCCTTTCTCTAAAGTCCACCTAAAGGGAATTCTTTTTTTTTTTTTTTAAAGCTATCTCTGGAACTTGGAAGCTTTTAAAAACACAGGAGTGTGTTAGGCGAAATGACGGAAGATGTGCTGTTACTTTATTTTATTCGAGATTTCTGAGACGATTAAGACACTGGGTAGACTAATGCAGTTCTGCTAGCAAATCAAAAGTAAATAATTCACCCAGGGGGGGATACGTTTCTGGGAAAAGTTAAGCTTTTGTCTTGGGGCAAGAATATTGAGGGTAAGAAAGTTAATGTGTTGGTGAAATATTTGAATAATCATGTAACATATATATGAAAAGACATTCTTTGGAAATGAACCTGTTTTTAAATTAATTTCACTGTTGACAGTGGCAATGGCAATAATGTTAACACGGAATAAAATTACACCTAGAATTTTTATGTGTAGTATGTGCAATATTCAACTCCCTGCCCCCGCAAAAGGGAATACTGGAAAACTAAAGGGGACAGATGATTCTTGACTTTGAAATGAACAAGTTTTCCGTGTCTTGTACAAATATGAAATGGAACTGGTGTTGCATTTCACTGACTTCACCCTGTTTCCTTCATTAAATATTTCTCCAGTGTGTCAGTAGAGCTGCCTCTTTTTTTGCTGGTCAAGAAAACAAACAACAAAAGATCTACTAGAAACCAAACAACCCAAAAACCAAACCAAACAACAACCAAACTTCTTACTATTTTAAAATGTGTATTACTGCTGTTATTTATGGTCCTTCTAGACATCTGAGGATGAGGGAATCTCAAGTTGCCATTTGAGTTACTCATCATTGAGAGTTGAAGGAAACAACGTAAAGTTTGTAATGCTATTTATAATAAGAAATTGTTAAAAATCTGTCCTCACTAGAGAGAGTGTTCCATGTGGACATTTTGCTGTTTTTAGTGTGAAGAGTTATCTTTGGAAAAGACTTGCTGTGGTGTGTGTGTGTGTGTGTGTGTGTGTGTGTGTGTGTGTGTGTGTAGCAATTATTATCCCTATCTTCTGTTCCGATTTTTCTTTTATAAATTGTGGGGCTACTTATTGCCTTTTAATTGCCTCATGGCCAAAGGCTTATTCATAATGCCTCTTGACTAGAGCCCTCAGAGCACTGGGCTTCTTCTTGAAGTTTGTGGTGAGTTAATGACTTGAATCTGCAACTGGGTGATTACCTGAGTTCTATGCAAAATTGCTTTTAGTCTGTATATCCGAGAGTTTAGTTTTAACTTTTATGTAGGTATAGATAAAGCAGAGTACTGTGGGGTTTATTTAATTCATTAATTTTTGTTCTAGACTATATTGTTTAGTCTTTGATAGGGAACTTCCTCAAGTTTGCATTAACTGATTGACATGAGAATTACCAGCCTTTCTAGTTATTCACCATCAGGTCAACAACTCTGCAGCTTTAAACATTATTGCTGCTAGTGAATCAGAATAGTTTCATTTAAGTATGCACAACCTTAAAAATGGATGTTTCTCATTTCAATTTTTGTTTAATAGGTGCCCTAAGTAATGATTAGTATTTAGGCTAGGCTGAATGTAAAAATCTCATCAAAAATAACCGTACACAACCATGTATAATGATGACAATTTACTCCAATATTCTTATATATTTTTTACTTGTTCACAAGCCAGTTTTGTTATTTTGCTTACTAAAGGTAAAACTGAAATATACATTGGCATGTGTTAACTAAAACATTAAGTTGCCATATTTTGCATGAGTGTTTACCAATCATTTGCTTTCATTTGCTTTTCTTTAGTTTGGTCAAATGCATCTATGATACAAATATAACTACCTTCTTCAACTAAGGATGTAATTTCATGGTAGTGAAATGAAAACTGAAAATGAATTTTATAATATTTAGGTTAAAGTTTTTAAATTGAATTCATTTAATGCAAAAATGTGAAAGTGCATGGGAAGGCTATCTGAACCAAAAATATTGACTGTTTAGTTTAGAAATATCATATTAATATACAATGTTCAATGTTATTTTTTTATAAAAATCACATTGGGTAAAATTAAGTCAGCAGCACTCATTCATGCATAACAAGGAAACAAGCATTTTTAAAAACCAATTAATGTTTCTGTAATAATTCACCATTCCTTCGTTCCTTTAAAAAACAGTACTTTGCCACTTTTAAGATAATGTTTCTCCTTATTAATATTCATGCTGACTTTTTTCTTTTAAAGATTAAAGGGAGGAATATACATTTGAATAAAATATTTTTCAAGTCGTTAACTGTTTTAATGAATGAACTGAGGTAGAAATTGATTGTTCTCATCTTTTTCCTTTTAGATCTTAGATGAGTTTTGCAATGTGAAGTTCTGCATAGATGCTAGTGAACCAGATGTAGGAAGCTGGCTCAAGTACATCAGGTTCGCTGGCTGTTATGATCAGCACAACCTCGTTGCATGCCAGATAAATGATCAGGTATGTTGTAAAGATTTTCTTGTCTTTCTTTGAGAACACTAAAGTATCAGTGAAGCCTGAAGAGAAAAAATAACAATGAGCTGCAATAGACCCTTGTGGCCTGTTTGCTGATATGGTGAAGGATAATGCATAAATATAAGTAAGATGCAGAATAAAGTCATTCTCAGTATTATTTTGTTTTACTATTACTTTTTTTAGGTAGTTAATTCACTTTGTACCACTAAACTTCATAAATGCTCTCGTTTTCTGAGTATGATTGAATGATTTGAAAACTGAATACTAATTGCTAGCTGTTCTTTACCTTTTATTCTTTACCATTATAACAGGGAGACATCCATAGAAAGTACTGAGCTAATCAAGAACACTTTGTGAATTTATGCAAAAATTGGAAATGATATACTTGAAAAATTATATAGATTTATTAGAAATGGTAGATAAATCTGTATGATCTAGGTGTGAAATTATCTGATTGTGCGTTTATATTGATTTGCCTAATTATAAGTGAGAAACACTTTTAGATTAATCAAAGCACTCTTTTAAAAAATATCACTGCTGGAAATTGCTTTATAGAGGCCCATGCAGTGATATTAACTTTAATAATAATAACTATGAAATAAGATCATGAAAATATCATAAAACATATTTTGCACTCAATAAAGTTAGGTAATGAATCTTGTAACTGACTGTGACAATACCTAAAACAACAAGAAGTTTAGCCTGTTCATTTTTGTTTTATAAACATTTTTGAGTTAGAATTTAATTATGTTATCATTATTTATAACTTTTAACCCAGTGATTGCCTAAATCAAATTATGTTTGAAAGACCACATTGAACTAGTTGCTTGGGAAATCTACTATGAAAATCACCACCAAGAAAAAGAAAAGTTTAAATGAAATGTTTTCCACTGAAAGCTGTTCAGTAACGCTAGTGTCACGCAGTCTAAGGACCTATTTCAGTCCATAATCTTTGTGAGATTATTCTTTGGCATTTTACCAGCCATCAGATAATTTTTACTGACTATACTGTATACGAGGTAGTAAATTGTAAAATTAGGTTTAAATGGGAATCATTTAAAAATCTTCAACATATATCAAAAATAATGAACCAATCAATTGTTCTTGTCCCTTTGCTATAAGAAAACAAGAGGCATTATTGACAAAGGAAAATATTATGAAATTAGCTATTGATTGTGAGCAGAAAATATCCCAAGTCTGTCCTATGAGTTACTGTCACCACCAACAGCAAACATTTTTGAGCCCCCACTATTTGTGGGTGTGGGAGATACACAGGTGTTGCCCATGAGTGAATTGTCTATGTTATGTCTCCTAAGAAAGGAACTGAAGGAGCCCGAAAGGCAGCTGTAAGATGAAATAATATAATTATATCATAGTAATGATTTACCATCCCTCTCTACTGACAAAAGGAGCTATTTCCTTAGACAGATAAAACTGTTGCAGGATCACCGAAGAGGGGGTTGAAGAATCAAACTTGTACCCAATTCATTTTGCATTTATTATTTATGTGTCTAATATTTTATAGTAAATATACTCTTGTCATTAGGAATCTTGATTGAATAAAAAAGGAGACTATTTTGCTCTTTCTAGCTCTGACTTAGATTGCTTTTTAGAATAGGCATTTGTAATTTTTACATAGTTACTTTTGAGGTAAATGTTGTAAAATGAATTGCTTTCAAAGGAAAATATACTGGCTTCCCACTTTAATAAATAGCATGTTTACTCTTTTGAGCTGAAGAGCCAGGGAAAATGGTTGATCAGGAAAAACATAAAAGGCCAGTATTAGACACATACCTATTATTTCTGTACGAACTCATTTTAAAGTTATGTGTTATGCTGACAGATACATAAGATGGTAACAGAGTGTGTATCAGATAACATAATAGTGAAATTGACATTACATGGTCAAGTAAATTCACCCATAAGAAACAAGGGAAAAGTCAGAGGCAAAAGTCAGATTCGTGTGATAGGCACATAGACATACAATCACCCTCAGCTCAGTTGGCAAGACAAAAGAGAACAGACACCCAAATAGTATATGCATATAGTATAAACAGACCCATCTATAGGCTTGTATGGGTATTTCTAAAAGCCAATTAAGACGAGTAATTCCAGACAGCTTTGAAATGTGAATGTTGGACTAGGTACAATGATAAAAGAGCTGACTAAAGAGATTCTCTGGGTCTATTTTTTCACTCTCTTTCCCACGAGGAATAGGAGCTGCCAAATGGTGAATAAGCATAACTCATCACATAAGGGACACCTCCATCATGTGAGATGTTATTTAATATCCAAATGTAGAGAAAGACCCTGGATCAGGAGTAATTATTAAACATGAATAATATCAACCCACCTGCACGACATGAAAGCAAACGAGGCACTGTACAAGGAATTGTAAAAAGTGTTTCTCTTTGCTCTGATTCTTAGATAGAATTCAGATTTGTAAAATGGATTTTAACAACACAACTGTGAGAAGGAAGAATTTCAGTGAATCTCTCAACTGCAGTCTAACCATTGTAATGATTAGGCTATCTATAAAAGATGGGAGACGAGGACCCAGAACAAGACAAGAGAATGTAAATTAGAGTTTACTTTGCACAGATATACAGATGTGTAAAAATTCCAGTGTTAATGATCAAGTTTAATCAGTTTGGGTCAGTTAATTAATTAAAATTAGAAAAAATAACTGCAAAAAATAATGTGGAGGAGTTCTACAAAAGAGAATAAATGTGTTTGCTAAGGTGATAATATAGTTTTGTAATAGTGGGACAGTTGAAACGTGTACTGGATAAAATCCATATGTGAATTATTTGGGGGTAAAGAAGTACTTAGAAACAGCCTGGATTTTGATTTTCAAGGAAAGTCGATAAAAGACATAATCTGTTTTGTATCATAAAAACAAAGGGTATTCAATTAACATTTTTCTAATACCCCTCTGCAAGATTTTATTAGAGGGGATTTTTCTGAGTTAAAATGTTCTAATAGACTCCTGTGAGTTATTTTATTTCACATTTTTTCAAACCAAAATTAGCTTTGTGGAAGTTTTCTTTTCTTGACAATACTGCCTAGAAAGACTAATTATTGTTTTTAGATCTCTTTCATTTTATGTTTTTAAAATTACTGCAGTGATGTTTTTAGAGATAGGAATTCTGAAAATACTGGCCTAACTGCTAGACCATAATTTCAAAGTAGCTTCAGCTCCTGACTGATATCTTTATTCCCCTCTGAAAATATTATATTAACTATAATAATTTATCTTTGTAACAAAGGGCCACACCAAAGATACTAGTAAATTAAGACCACAGCCACACTCAAGTCATAAAATAGCAAATGCATTAAAAACACTTTTATCCTTGAAGTCCTAATGAATTTTCCCTTATTCCTTAAAGTGTCTCTATAGTGCTAATAACTATACTGCTTGTTGCACAGTGGCTAGCTGGAAATTTATACTGAAACAGACCTTGCTTCCATATTTTTGTTTAACAATCTGAAATTGTCCCTGGTTGCTTTCAGGAGCAAGAGCTGGCAGTAAAGGTAGGCAGGGCAAGAGCAAAGGCAGAGAGTTGGATGACGAAAGCTGTTTCCCGAATAGGTCTTCAAGAGGACCAAAGGTGCAGAGGAGGCTGGAAAATGGCTTATTAATTATTCAGAGATTTTATTTACATCTTGAAGTACCTGTGTGTTAAAGGTGAAGTAGGCTAAACATCTAGATGATTCACTGAGGCTTTTTTTTTTCCTGAATGTTTTGATGTCCTTTCCTTAGATATCTTATAGATAACTTTCTCTGACCAAGCATTTTGAGGGGTGGATATAGCACATTGCTTTAGATCTGCTGTCACCCTGCTCCTGCCTCTCTCTCCATTCTTGGATGAGTTTCCTCGTACCTTCCTGTTTCTATCCCTTTCCCCTAAATCGGAGGCAAGGTGACCCTTGGACTCCCTGTCCATCTCAAACAATGCCAGTTCTCATTTATGATATATTCCTAAGTTTTGTGTACTTATGGAATAGCTCTCTTGATAGAAGTTTTCCTCCAATACTTCTTCATGAAGCCAGATTGGTTGTAATCAGACAGATCACTTTGCAATTCATTTAAGTTGACTTTTTAGACTGAAACAAGACCTGCCTTTCCACTCATGATAATTGGAATGACCTGGGTGTGTGCTTTGGGGTAACATTTTCTATATGTGTATATATTCTGCATCATGGGAAGGAACATGATTTCATTCAAACTCCTGGCCTGCCCTAACATGGTCTACAAGTGGAATAAAGTTCTCAGAAACCCAAGACATTATTAATCTTGTCATTTACACAAGGTGATAAGTCCTTTCATTTTTAAATGGGCCCTTGACAGTTGGCATTGAGTAAGTAGAATAAAAGAAGTCTGCTTTTCACTCTGAATAGAAAGAAATGTGTCGATAAGGGACTATCTTAATGCCTGATATATATTTTGAAGAAATCGGATACAGAAGAACGAGTGCCCTCAGAGAATGCCAGGTTGGAATTCACGTAGGAGGTTCTGCCAGCTCTCCTGTGGTTAATGAACAGCAGCAAAGCTCTGCAGTGTTTTCAGTTGGGACAGGCATTGTTCTCGTTTGTGCTTTACCTTATAAAGTTTTAACTGCTTCCAGGACGATCGTGGCTGAATTGGCACACCCACTCTCGCTCTCCTTCAGGCCTCGTCGGTGGTTGTATCGGGGAGCTTCAACACTAGAGTCATATTGTTATTGCAGGCTTATTATGGACTCAATTATGAAGTTATTTTATTTGGCTTTTCACTGAGAAAAAATGTTTTCCTGCATCATTCAGTTAAAGCAATGTATGCAAAAAAGAAGGGAATGTAAGCTATGTAAAAAGTAAAATGTAATTTGTTAGCTTTTTCCACTTCAAAAAATAGATACGCACACAATGTTTGCGTAGATTGTCAGGTAATTTGTTAATGTGCTCTTCCTTTACAAGGATTTCTGTCCACATTTTCAATGACCTCTTTTGATGTTAAAATTATTATTGGCTTTGGGCATTTTCTTTGCTTTGCTTTTAAGTCAAGTTCTACTTTTATACCAAAGTTATGCTCTGCTGTTTTAAGATGAATGCCAGCTGGCCATACCCAGGGACTGGCTCTGTGAATGATGCCCAAACTGACTTTGGGGGGATGTTGTTTGGCTGATAATTCACTTCTTTCACGCGAAGACAAAACTGTCTCAGACATAGTTTGCCATTCGATATTTACATGATAAGACAGACAGCACTGCTCCCCTCCTCACCAAAAAGTTTCCCGAATGTAATAGCCCAGGGCACTGCATTGGCATAATACTGCACAGACGAGGAATGTTACTAAGATTCTCAGGCCACGTAAGTGGAAAATATGATAACCTAAAGTATTCTGTGCACATTTTAACTACTAGTAATTAGTGTTTGCACAATATACACCACCATTCATTCAGGAAGATCTCAAAGCCTCACACCCATACTAGACTTCAGCTATTTCTGGAATGGTGCCCAAAAACCATCCTCAGAATGCGCTACAAGCCGCCAAGGAGGAAAACATGCTGGTCAAGGACACAAGGAACGCCTCCAGCCCTAGTAAAAAACCCAAAGATGACTTTTGGCTTCCTTACCATGTGATGATGGGGCTCTTCCCAAATGTTTTGAAACCATCCAGAATGACCAGTTTCTCAGAGAGGGAAGTGAAAGGGCCACATTAAAGACAGGTGGTCAAGGATGTGGAAAATGCAGAGAGATACTTAGAGGTCACTTAAAGGGACCACTTGCATGTGGCTTTCAGTCTGGCTACACTGCAGGCTCCAGGTATGATAAAGGACCATTATCACTTGCCCTATTTATGCAAACTGAGGCCAACAGTCAATTTTCTTTGTTTTATATCATCTAATAAATTATGCTAGGCTTTCTCTTCATGTTATTAATAAAGAACTAAAAATGTGTGTGGGGGGGAAACTTCTCCATAAATGTTTTTGTCCTGAAAATAACCAGTGGCCACACATTTTTCATTTTGGAAGCAGTTAGTGTCTGGTATTTCCCAGTTTACACTGTCACTCTAGGGAAAAGTCTAGGGTACCATCTCTTTGGAGAAACTGAGGATACTAAGGATGGTTTGCTTTGATGAAACTTGGAAATGATAAAGCTTCCATTCTGTTGGGCAAGTATCTTTACATTCTGTCATCAATCTCTCTGTCTGCTGAAGACATTTCTTGTTATCTCTTCCTAATTAGGCTCAGAATACATAATAGGTTCTTTCTTCTAGAGGCTAAAAAGTTGACATCACATCTGCCCTTCGGAATTAGGGTTTCCCACATTGCTATAGGCAGATCAGGGCTCCAGAGTACGTTTCCCAAAGCCAGCTCATAGGTGCACACTTTCTCTGTAGACTCGGTGTTACCTCTCTGCAGCACCACGACCGACAGGTGTGTTCACATCAAATGTTGATTTTGTTCATATATGCAGACTGTCACCTACCTCCCCTCCCACCTGACCTCTAAATGCTAAAGTTTCATTCAGTTTTTCCTAGTCTTCTGACTGGTAATTTCAATCAAGTTATAGAACATAAAGGGATCAGGCTGAATGCTGGGAGCTGAACGAGGAAGAAGTGAACTGTCATCTTCAAAGTGGGAAGACAAGAGTGGTCTGAAAAAGTTGTCTCTCAGTCCAGATTTTGTAGGGAGTACATTTCTCTACTATTTCAATTACTACAACTTCCTGAATAGGTGGAAGGTCATTCATAATGCACACTTCTGTCATTTCTAGACATGCCAAATGCAGTCTATTAAGCATAAATAAAACTTCCAGTGCTTGACCAGGAAAAATAAACAGAAATTTATAACAATGAAGCCTTGTTCATCTTTTTAAAAGTAGATGATGTGTTTTCTTTCTTTCTTGTTTTTCCTCTTGTGCACTGAATTCTTCTTGTCTCAATAGTACAAACATAATACGTTAAATCAATTCAAGCATATCGAACTGGACAGAAGGTGGGCCTGAGAGATCCTAGATTTTTCTATTTTATAGGGTAGTCAATATGAACCCACATTATTACCACTTATAATACAAATGGTAGCTTCATCAATCTGATAGGGGATCAGGCTGAACAGGGCCCCTGACAATATAAAGCAGAGTCTGAAAGACTTCTAATGCCTGTTAACTTTCCTATCAGAATGCTTGTAAGTGTCCATGTTCTCCTCAGTAGCTATCCTCTTGCACTTAAAAATAACAAAAGAAAATGGGAATTCAGTAAAATATGTTTAACTCTGATTTCAGCTATATATAATATATGATTACATATAACTGATATGTAATCAATCCATTATGTGCCATTAAACACTCAATTACACTAATATATAAAATATGAGATTGCTAATATTTTATGCAAATTTAAAGTTTCTGAAAACATGTAGTTTGCCACATTTATATGCCACATGGGAAATATCCAAGCACATGTATTCTTACATAGAGCATCGCATGAAAATACACCTTTTGGAATTCTGACAGGTGTTAAACCACATTCCCTTCACCACTGCTTCTTATCTCTAGCTTAGCCTAACGAATGCTAACTGAATGGGGAGTCTTTGGGCGTTTGAAACTGGTTTCAAGTTGAGTTAAAATAAATTAAACTAATAATTTAAATAAATTAAAGTAATAATTATATTCAGAGAAATACCTATGCCTATTAATAATTTTATACTTACGTCCAAATTTGTGATTCTTACCAGTAGTAAAAGTGGACAGTTTTAAAGGATTTCTAGTTTTATTTTCAAATGTCTGAATGATTTAGAATTTAAAGAATAGTAAGAAATTTCACCAGTATGCTATTTTAGCAAAATTTAAAAATAAAAATAGCACAAACAGATCTATTAAAACATTTACTATAAATATGTATTCTTATAAATTCAGGTATCCAGAGATACAGATATAATATCTGTACTTAAATAGGATTATAACTTTCTGCAAAATGAAAGGAGTCTAGCAAGACATTGGGAAATTTTTTTTCGGGGACAAAATGAAATGACCACCTCAACTTTCAAAAGTTTCAAATGTGTGGAGAGGTAGGCCACATTTATAACTTGTGTTTCTGGAATTTGCTGTTAGCTACCAAAAAGAAAACTCTAGAGGAGTCAAGATATTTTATCATGTTTAAAAATACTTAAAATATTTTATCATGGTTTTTAAAAAATGGGATTCTTATGTAATCCTGTTATCTTACTTTAAAGCCCCATTCCTCTTAGCTTTCACGTGATATTGGGAGGAATTGAGATATTTCTTTTAATAGAACGTTATGAGAAAGACACCAAAATAATAATACATCCATAACCCGTTTGTGAGAATTACAATTTTTTCTAAGTGATTGAGACTTTTGAGCCCCTCATTATACACTTGAGTTGAATTCATCACAAAATCCCAGATCTAGGACATTTTTATTTTGGATTAGTTATCTTATGGAAAAAGATAATCTTTTCCATAAAACCCCCTGATGGGGAAGGAGACCTGTTGACTCCTTATGGAATTTCATGGAGGAATTGCTTTTCTTCCACTTCTCTCCAATACAAAAGCCAGAGAGATTATATTAGTAGTATCTCTGCTTTTGGTATGTAACTCAGAGAACATACAGTTCATAGGACCGCAATATAACTGGGATTTCAAGACTACACTGATTTTAAAGACATTATGATTCATTTTTATCAGCATGGTCAAGCCTACTTGATATACAAACCTACAGGAGAAGCTACACAAATCACTTACATTTTTAATTATGTATTTATTTGCCAGAACACCTATTTTATACAGAAACAGAGATGTGATATCTTATTTTTTTGAATGGCTCAATTTCTTCAAGATTACATTCCATCATTCCCCCACATAATTGTTCTGAGGCAACAAATTATGATTGTATTTTCTTTAAACTAGAACCCCCACTTCTCAAATGCCCGCTAGTGTATTATTGCTAAAATGTAAACTAACTTTATACATCTCTGGACTTGAGTATTCTAAGTATGTGTTTGGGCCAGTGTCATTAAAGAGGCAAAAACATAATTTTCCTGAAGTTTCTCTAAAATCCTAAGAAATGAGATACAGTGAAGGCATGAAATGGTAGCAACACCTTGAAAAACACCACGCTGGATTCGGAAGGGTGTGGTAGATGGGACTTCGAGGCTTATGCTAGTACCGTACCAGGAAGCAGGCCTGGAATCCGCCCTCACTGTGTCAGGAGCGTGCCAGTTCTTTTCAAACCTCAGTTTCATGAGCACCATAAAAATTCACTTAAAATCGAAAAGAACACCCTGAAGTTAAAACCCACTCTGCTTTGCTTTGCCTTTCAGGGCCTGGAATGTCGCCTTTTACCTCCAGTAAATAAAGCCAACATCAACACTCTTCCATGTCTTTTATTTTTTTATGTGCTCAATATTCTTCACATGACAATCTGGACACTTAAAGGGAAATTACAGTAGTGATCTCTGTCCCCACAAAGAGAATTGTCTTTATGATAGGTAGTTATAATGTATCCATCATTTTCTTGTGTTTCTCGGGCTGTTCATATTGCAGGGAGTAACTCTAAAGTGGAATTGAAAGAGACATGATTAATAGTGGGCTACAAAGAATTAATGGTGTCATAGGAGTTTCTTAAAATGATCTGGCATGTGTGCCTAAGAAGCATCCCCCAACACAGACAACTGTGCTGTTTTACGGTCTTGCAGAGTATTGTCTCTTTAACCTCACTATTTCCGAGAAGCCACTGAAAAGTTCTAATATGTCACAATTCAAATGTCAACATGTTGTTGGAAAGGAAGCTAATAAGTTAAACCTTTGAGAGATGCCAAAAAAAAAAAAAAAAGAGGTGATTCAAACTGTTGAGAGAAGTCCATTGTTTTCTAAGGGGAAATAGAACTCCAGAATGAAACAGGGTACTTAGCAGCATTTCACTGGAAGTTTTTTTGGGGAAAGTGCACGCACACTAATTTCTTTTTAATATTGTAACTTTTTGAGCAGAACTATTTATCTCAGTGTACTTTAAAAGAAGGGAAAATGAGGTTAAGTTTTAATAAGATGTAAAGCGTAAATTTGCTGGTTTTTGTAGAAAGAGCACATAGTAAGGGTATGTCTCCTAAGATGGTCTGGATTCTATTGATATAAAGACTCTTAGGTTATATTATAACATATTATACAACATTAGATATTTGACATTATTTTCTATAAACCAACTTCACAATGGGTGAATTACTGTAGAATGAAAAACATTTTATTTCAACAAGAAAGAAATTAAGCAGAAAATACTACTCTTTGAAATTTTTTTTTTAATTTAGCACAATTTTATACTGTGGTCTTTCTATAGAGAAATAAACAATTGGACTTTAGAGCCACCTACTGGAATAAAGAGGCACGTACTTACATTTGACATCTGCTTCTCAAAAGATAAACAAATAAATACTACTAAAGTTATATGCATTTCTTTTGGTCTTATAAGACATTAATTTACTTTTCTCAGTTTGAAATATCAGATGACCCTGTAAGAAACCATAGTTAGAGCAATTACATCTAAAAGTAATCCTTATTTCTTAGTAGGGTGTACCAATTTGTGGTATGCGATCTTTTTTCTCCCACATCGAATTGAACTCCTGTTTGTTGTTATCATTGTGGCTTCTGAGGGGTGTGTGTGAATGTAATTTTTCCAGTTAATTGTCTGACTTCATTCTTTCTTCCATAACATCTATCTGGTTATGAAATTGTTGTTTAATAAACAATTCTCCAATAAAACTAGAAACTAAACATTTGTATAGTAAAAGGAATAAGCACCTTAAATATTTTTATGATTAAATGCTTTTCCATTGAGATATAAGTGATATATAACATTATATTAGATTCAGCCATGCAACATAACGATTGATTCTACATTTGTATGTGTCATGAATGAAATGCTTTTCTAAATGAAAAAAACCCTGAAGTCTGGACAAGTAAATTGTTCAATGACTTGCCTAAGGTCACAGAGCTGGTTCAGGGAAAGGTGGGCAGCTCTTGGAAATTATAGGTCAAGGTTCTTTTCATACTTGCCCCACTGGTTTTTTAGTCAGTCATTAATGGTTTTATTAATTCCTTCCTCCTCTCAACATTTTGCTGGAAAGTTAGGGAAATAAGCCCCCGTAAATGAATCAACCGAAGGCATAATGCTGGCTTTCAAAGAGGGATCTGGGGCAAGGGTGTGAGAGCAGGTCCTCCATGGGGAGAGGAGATTAAGTTTTAGAAAACAAAATACTCCCCTTGCACTGTGTGCTCTACAGATCTTTTTTTTTTTTAAGATTTTATTTATTTATTTATCTTTAGAGGGGAAGGAGAGAGGGAGAGAAACATCAATGTATGGTTGCCTTTTTGTGCGTCCCCTGCTGGTAGTTAGCCTGCAAGGAACCGACCTGCAGCCCAGGCATGTGCCCTGACTGGGAATCGAACCGTGATTGCCTGGTTCGCAGGCCTGCGCTCAATCCACTGAGCTACGCCAGCCAGGGCTGCTCTACAGATCTTGAGGTCATAATTCTTTATGTCATGTCCTTCCAAATTCTTACCTTAAAAATACCTTGTTGAGAAGGTGCTCCTTTTGAGAGAGCACACACTCAAGGGAGGCGATTGTGCCCCCCGGTCACCCTTAGCTAGACTGCTGCTGGGTAAGGCCAGACGCTTGGACTCTGAGTGCCTGTGTGGCTCACTTGGGAGTGAGGAATTTGGAGAAGTGGGAAGTCTTCATTAAACATCACACCCCGTGCGTGTGACATCAAGCCTTGCATTAAGAAAATTTGATTTGTGAAGCAGGATTTGGGACAGATTTGTGACTTGGCATGGGCGTTGCAGCTTTCCATTCAGCATCGGAGGGCTAATTTGCAGTATATAAAATGGGAAGTCACACATCTTTGGGGGAAAAAAGAAAAGGAATATTTTTGTTAAGGTATGAGAAAATGTACAGATATGTTATTATTCACTTCTCTCCTTCTTCCCACCCACCCTCATCTGGTCTGGTGAAGATATTTTACAGAGTAGTCGCAGACATCGCGCCGGGAGAGGAGCTCCTGCTGTTCATGAAGAGTGAGGACTATCCCCATGAAACGATGGCCCCGGACATCCACGGTTAGTCACGCCCCCACCGTGGGGGCGCCGTCCTCATGTGGGGACTGACTGAGCATCCAGAGGGTCCATCATACTTGGTGTTTGTTAGTTTTTTCTGACCATTTAATGTCAGTTTTAACACATTCCTTCTCCTGAAGTGGCTATTTTCTTGGTTTGACGTAAGGCTAATATCACTATGAAGCTGAAGTAATCATAGGTCTTCCCTGAAATGGAGCTCAAAGGGAATTTTGAACGTTTAGACTGAGACGTCGCATCATTAAGCCTTTTGTCAGTGTCTCAGATGATAGTGGGAGTCCCCTCACTGAGCAGCAAGTCATTGCAGAGAGCCTGGCTTTGAGTTTGTCTATCTAGCATATGTTTCTCCCATCTAATGGTCTAGTGCTGGGGAAAGTGTTTCTACCTGAGCAAAATCCCAGCCAGCGTGACCATAGGGGAGAGGGTTGGGGTGATGGGGATTTGGGAGAAGAGTATGGATGAAGAAATTTTAGAGCCAGAAAGATTTTTATTTGCCAGAGACCTATTCTAAGTCTAAGGAAGGGGCAATCAAAAAGAATTGTAATGATTAGTGATGTATAGTCAGAGAACCTTAAAAAATTCTTCTTGTGTTGATTTGTATCATTGGGATGAAAATTTAATACTTTTTTTCTCCTTTCCTATTTCTGTCTCCTAATATAATGTGATTTGGTTCAACTTCCTCTGGTGGTGTCTTTATAGTGTTTAGTAGTTGGAAGGACCACCGGGAAGGGTTACCCATCCCAGCTTAGCTGAGAGGTGGAGATGGAGCTGCCCGCAATCCCTCTAGCATCCCTAACGGAAGAACCTCAGCCGATGCTTCTGTGGCTCCTTCGACGGAGGCCGCCGCTCTTCTCGGGCTTATTGCGTGGACTTTCTTCCTGTGGCTGAGCTGCCTCCCACCTCCTGGTAGACTATACCAGTTGTATTTGGGGGGAGCCTTTTTGGAAGTTGGTTTCTTCTTAGAAAGTCTGACAAGCAAATGGTTTTAAGAAATCCTGTGTTCTCAAAAAACCTGGTGGAGTTTGAACACAAAAGGGAAGTCTGCCCCAAAAGGGCTCCGTGACAGCGGGGTTACTTAGATGATAAAAAAATATAATCTGGGCTTTGTCTGGTATATATAAGACACCTTTCATTAGTGAATGATAGAACTAAAAAGGTTTTCAGTCAATTCTGTTTGGAAATTTCGATGGTTAGTTTACCGTTGTAAAAGCCTAAATAAAAGTCACTATTCTTCTTTGGGGGCTGCCATTCATATATTACCTTTCTTTACAACGCGCTTGAACTGGTCAGTTGCCTTTTGTTTTCAATGTGTCGTATCCATATCCATCCATATACCATGTATGTTATATATGAGGTCTGTCCAGAAGGTATCCAGCCATGTAATATGAAAAATACAGACATTCAGTGAAGAAGATACAAGATACATTGTGCATAGGACAATGACACCTCAGTCCCCTTTAGAGGAGTCACCTTGGGACGTCACACAGTTCTCCCAGTCGCCATCAGCTGCACCACCGTATTTTCCTGAATTTCACTGAGGGTCTGAAAGCTCTTCCCCTTCAAAGGTGATTTCAGTTTTGGGAAAAGCCAGACGTCACAGGATGCCAAATCTGGGCTGTAGGGATTGATGTTTTGCCAAAACCCGCTGCGGGAGCTGTGATGCATCCACAGGCACGTTGTCATGAGGAAGCTGCCGATCACCAGGTTCCCACAGCTGTGGCCCTCTGAATCATCCAAGTAGTTTCTGCGGAGCAGTGTTCAAGCTTAATGCAAAATTTGATGTAGATTCTTTGCTGTACTTGCTCAGTCATTTTGAATGCGATGGCCACACAGTATATACATGCTCACTCAATGGCCCCACTAATTACTACAGTGAAGTCATCATTGTTCACACATGTGCATTCCAGTCCACTCTCCCTGGCTGCCAGGTTACATCGATGTTGCATAAACTGGTCTCGGCATGTTGACAATGGCTGGACTTTTTCCGGACAGCCTTCATATAATGTTTATGATGTTTAAATGGTGATTCATATTTTATACTTCTAGGATTTAATGTTTTTAGAAAGGAGAAAATATGCATTGTACACATATTATATGCTAGCTATTACAGCCTTTTATTTATTACCTCAGTTAATCTTTACACATAGTTCGAACCTGTAAAGAAGGAATTATTTCCGTTTCACATATAGGGAAACTGAGGCCACATAGGCTCAGTTAATTGGCAAAGACCACATGGCCAGAAGGTGGTAGAGTCAGCATTCAAGCCAAAGTCTTGCTGTATTTAAAACCGAGGCTTTTCCCATTTATTATGTGGTCTGAAGGTTCTATTTGTGTTCAGACTGCTGGCTCAGGTCCTAAATGTAGATCTTAAATATGTGAATAGTGTAACAGATGATAGGCAACGTTTCCTTTACCTGGTTAGTGTCATAGGGAAACCTGTCTTTAGAGCTGAAGTGATTTATTTCAGAATACCCTCCTCTTCTTTAATCATCTACCTCCAAAATTGACAAACCCTATTGAACCTATGCACTAATTTCTTTACCTTGCTGGCTCCCTGTTACTAGCTTACTTTAAACTAGACTAGTATTGTATGCAGATTATAGCAGCTGCCGTCCCATCTGACCTTGCTGCTTGGCTTCTCATGTTTCAGTGGGGCTTTCCAGCTTTCAGTGGCTTTCTCTTCCCTTCCTAGCGGGGACCTAAAAAGCCCCTAGTGACCTGCTGCCCTCTCTAACTCCATTTCCCACTCCTCCCCTGCATACACCCTATAAACCTGTCATAGTCTGCTGCAGCCTTTCTTCCAGGAGCCTGCCATGCTCTTTCTGGCCTTCCTCACTGGTCCACATTGTTCCTGCTGCCTGCAGTGTCTGCCCTCATCCCAACTCACCCAGCCGATTATTGCTCATCACATTTTCTGAGCCTCTCCCCCTGAGATTAGATGAATTAGGCACGTTCTTCTGAGCTCCCTCAGGTCCTGTGCATGCATCTGTCATAAAATATATCATACTCTGTTCATATGTGCATTCCCTTGAGTTTCTTGTATATTAATTCCCTAGCAAAATGCCTAGTGTTCAGTAGGTGACTAAAATATTCTCTCAAAAATGTTCAGTCAGTGAACAACTGGGGATAGGTCCTGGCTGTAGGTTTATAAAATAGGGATTATGTCTCATGTTGTTGTCCTGGGTATCTTTCAACCTTGGGAGCTATTTTCAAGACCTCTGTGATTGTGTCTGGGTGTTCTAGGCATAGTGTGGCCTCATGAGTGGACTGAAAGCTATTCAAATGGTAAGAACAGAAATAGTACCATTATTCCCTGACACTTTTTAACCTTGTTATTGCTAGTCCCCACTTCTACTCTTTATTTATCTCACCGATAAAAGGTGCAAATTCATGCTGTGTTTGCTCTTTAACAAAGCCATGCCAATTAGCACTGGCCCTAAGGTAACATAAATTAGCCCAGAAGAGTGCTAAAAACATCCCATATACCATTCCGAGTAATAATGTAGTGAAGCATTTCAAGTCTGCTGATACTGTAACCAGGCTCCAGCATGGCTCAGATGGGGATTGGGTGTTCCATGCATCCCCCAGGTGTCATGGCACAGGGAACAGTGATGGATTCAAGTCCTGTCACAACCACCTAGCTGGTTACTGACTGGTTCCCGAACATCCCTGAGCTTCAATACCCTCGTCCAAAAATTGGAATTAAAACCTGACACGTGATTCCTTACAATCAGGTTTTA
Organism: Sturnira hondurensis; assembly: GCF_014824575.4. Lineage (NCBI taxonomy): Eukaryota > Metazoa > Chordata > Mammalia > Chiroptera > Phyllostomidae > Sturnira > Sturnira hondurensis. The sequence continues at coordinate 8,133,314 of NW_028077910.1, forward strand.
AGGAATATCAATAGTCCATAGATGTGGCTGAGGAAATAAATGATGCTCATTAAGTGGTCATTACTATTTTTAATATCCCGTAGATATTAAATCCTGGAAGGGTTTTATCTGATGGGGAGTCTATACTGTCCCCCCAGTAACCACTTATGTTATTGTTCTGGGCTCTGTCCTGGCTCTCTTGCCTCTACTATTCTAATCTTTGTGGAAATTGAAGGGGTAGAAGTGAAAACCAAGCACTTCCTATTACGTCTTCTGTAATTCAGTGATGCCTCCTGGGCTGTGGTGGCACTTCCTGGTCTCCCAATGTCAGTAACACTTGGATTATTTCCGCAGAAGAACGGCAATATCGCTGTGAGGACTGTGACCAGCTCTTTGAGTCCAAGGCCGAGCTAGCAGATCACCAGAAGTTCCCATGCAGTACCCCTCACTCAGCATTTTCGATGGTGGAAGAGGACTTTCAACAAAAACTTGAAAGTGAAAATGATCTCCGAGAGATACACGCAATCCAGGAGTGTAAAGAATGTGACCAAGTTTTTCCCGATTTGCAAAGGTTAGAAATGGCACGTTGCACTACAAACCATGTTAATTTACTCTGCAATAAAATGTTTTTATGCTGGATTTAAAAAATTTATGCAGATGGGAAATTTGAAACAGCCATGAGTCTGATACATGTTCAGAAATCATTTTTCTTAGGAAATTCTTATCTGTCAAATATTTACAAGAAGTGAGAATTAGTTATTTGGATGCCAGATAGAAAATGTTTCTTTTTATTTGAACAGTATTGTCGCCAACAGAAAGTTTAACGTTACTGCAAAATGTAACAGGAGAAGAATCAAGTCTTCTGTAATAACAATGACGCTAATTAAAGTAACCATATCAGTTAAGCTACCTCTAATAAAGCTACCTCTGCTACTCATTTAGTGAAAGATAGCTGGTTTTTTGATATAGCAGTGTAACCCATGGACTAGATTTCAATTATTTAAACTGCACACATGTGAAAGAATAAGGAAAGCGTGTGCGGTGAAGGAAATGTTGAATTTTCTAAGGGGAAAAATGTAATTATGATCTAAATGAAGTAATTGTTTGATTTTTATTTTTACTAAAATGAAAATCATATTTTAATCACATACAAACTTTTTGTAGCCTTTTGAATTTTATTCAAGAACATTTTTTATTTCTATTAAAGAAAACAGCAACCCAGGAACCCATCTTCTGAAAATCATACTGATAATTATGCTGCAAAACAGTTTCTCAAATCAGTGATGAATATAACCAACTAATAGATTTTTGGTTTGTGTGTTTCTACCTAATGGTTTCTGCCTTAGTCCACAAATAGTTTTAATAACCGTATTCATTCTTTTGCTTTTAAATGTGGGAATGGTCCTTGGAACCTTTAACCAGATTTTCAAGCGAACATAACATCATTGTATTTAAATGGGTTTGGTAGTGTATTAACTGGACTCATTCAAGAGTGTGAATTACTAAGTTTGTCTTGGACACTCCACCTATTTCCTTTTACCACTGTGCTTTCCTTCTTTCCTTAATGCCTCCCCTTCTTCCCTCTTCTTTTGACCTCTGTTGATTGCTCTGCACCCTCTTCTGTGGTGAGGCCACTTACAGGAAACGATTTCATGTAGCAGTCATTAATTTTAATGCATAAATGACTAGAAAGTCATCAAGCATAACTCAATCCTTGTGGAAATTGAATCAAAAGAACGAATCTCTAGCTTTGAGAATTCAGGCCTGATTTAACTATTAGAAAGAAAACATTTTGGGCGCTAAGGAGGCTTTCCCAGTCCTCTTTAAACTCATCTTTACTGCTTAACATAAATTCGCACAGAGAATAAATTTGTTATATAGCGTATTTGGTAAGACAGGTATTAGTGATTAAAAAGAAGTTGCAGCATGTTCCTTAAACATAATTATGTACAAATTAAAAAACAAAATAAAAATAATAAATGATAGGGAGTAAAACAGTTATGCTACAAAGCAAGATTTAATTTCTGAGTTTAAGTATATTTCTTTTAGTTTTATTACCAAAAATAAAGACAGCATTATGAAACAAAATGGACAGACTAAACACTAAAATGTAATTCTTACTTCCTTCTAGAAGTAAATAGCAATGCTTCTTAGGTAGGGAAGGCTTCTTACTGTGACTAGTTCTAAGAGTAAGCCTGAGTTAACTCTGCTTAATGCCTAGACTGACTGTCAGCTTAGTTCCCTGTCACGCATTCAGTGGAAAACAAGAAGGAAACCTAATTAATTATCTGGCATTGGCCGAATCCTGAAAACTCACTTTTGGGTAAGCAGTGAGATGAATTTAGCACCTCACAGTGAAACCTGAGGACAAGCATCCAAAGGGTTAAATATGTTTTAGCCCTGTGCAAAACCTACATTCTCTAAGTATCTTCTACTTTGTTGAATCCTATATTGTTTTTTATACTTCATCAAATGAAACATTCTTTCTTGACATGCTACATTACTCTGTTTTGTATCTTTTATGTAAAATGGCGAGAAAAGAATACTCTCCCCCCACACACACAAAAAGGGGGGTGATAAACAAAGGTTGATATGCAAAAAATGGAAAGAACCCAGAAGACTTTTATAAATCGGGATAAGATTCAAAGCTCTGTAAATCGGGATAAACTTTCTCATTTATTGAGTCTCGGTAATGACCGACTGGATTGCTTCTCTGTTGATTGAAAGCAGTATACATTTATTTGCTTTTGTGAGAAGCATTTGCCTTTTAATTCTTCTATCACTTATTACTTGATAGCTGCTAATTCCATGAAACAATAGGGACTTCGTTCTGGTTAGAAGAAGCAAAGAAAGCAACATTCCCATGGCTTTGCTCTGTATTCCCCACCATGTGCCATTTAGCATATACTCTAAAGCTGTATGGGGTCGGGGGCAGGAGCACAACACCATGTCTAACCCAGTCTTTTCCTACTAGCTTTCAGAGCTTCTGATTTGACCTACACATTGGAATATGATGTATGTCGTAAAATGGCATGCCTTCATGGGTTGTAAAGGACAATGTTGGGAATGGGCGTCTGTGTCATGATTTTGGAATATCTCTCTGACTCAGTTCAATGTTACCTGCAATGGTTGCTATCTCTCTCTTAACTCTCTTGTTAACACTTCGACTTGTGTAACAAACAGAGCATGACACAGTGTAGATAAGGACAGGGCCTTTCTTGTGACTCCACACACCTGCACTCTCCTGGCACCTTTTGTTCACAGAGATATCGCCGCTGGTGCTCAAATAGAATCGCATTGCTAACGAGGGGCAGGAAAAATAAGGACTCACGGGGCAGGAAAAATAAGTTTGTGTGCCAATGCGAATAGAATTGTGGGAGGGAGCTGAGGAAGAGAAAAAACATAGGGGAGAGGTGTTTCTGATTTATCAAGATAGGAGGGAGGGCATTTTATTTTTCCCACGCTCCCACGCACTCAGTCTACATATGGACTGGGTGATAGATTCTAGGTGCACCGAGGTCTTACGCAATGTTTGAATTTACAGTGGTCATCTTACAGGGAAATAAAACATGGAGGAGAAGGTGTGATTGCATGTTTGGTAATTTTATTTTTTTAAGTAACTTTTTCTTAGGAAAGTTTCAAATACACACAAAACTAGAGAGGATTATGAAATGAACCCCAGACACTCAGCTTTGATATCACGCAAGGCCCATTTTGTCCCAGCTACACTTGTTTTGGATTGTCTGCAACAAATCCTGGGCATTATATCATTTTATTTATAAATAGTTCATTATGTGTCTGTAGGAAGTAAGGACTCTGTGAAACGCAAGTTCACATTTCAGCGGTGTATCATGATTTTCAGTGTTTGTTTGAATTAGGATCAAAGTGAGGTCCATCCCTGCCACTGGTTGACATGCCACTTGTATCTCAATTTATAGGCTCCCCAGTTAAAGTCAGTCAGTCTGTCTGTCTCGCTTTCTTTTCTGCTCTCTCATTGTTATTTATTCTTTCTCTTTTTCTCATTACAATTTATTTGTGGAAGCAGCTGAGTGGTTTTCCCTGTGGTATTTCCTCCCATCTGACTTCTCCTGATGACATCACTTTGGAGTTGTTTAACATCTTTCTTCGGGGCCCCTATTTCCTGTTAATGGCGATACATCCCTTTGATCACATTTGGGTTCAAAGTTTGGGGAAGAATACCTCATTGATGGTATTATTTATTTCCACCAGGAGATACATAATAGATCACTTAGATTCATTAATTCTTTAGGGGCTGCGAAATGAGTGTGTTTTTACTTCTATTATTCTCTCAGCATTTGTTATGTGGACTAATTCTATACAGAGAATTGTCCCCTGGTTCTTTGTCCACCCTCAGATATAGAAGGGACAAGAGCCTGTGGATGAGTTTTTCCTTTTATTTATTAGTTGTCAGAATAATTATGTGCCTTCCCAGCATCTTCAAAAGGTGACTAGTGAGGTTTTGTTTACATGTTTTTAAATATTGTTATTGTGAAAATATGAGATTATTATTTTTATTGATGCTTATATTTTCTCAGTAGGCATCTCTTCAAATTGGCACCCTAATTCTTTTGACATGGATCTGCAACGTCCTTGTTTTTTGCCATAACATGTTCATCTTGTACATTTTGTATGTACAAACCCATCTTGTATATTTTGTTCTTCAAATTTGAAACAGGCTGTTTCTCCAAGGCGCTCTGGTTACCTTGTATGGGAGTAGTATCCTACCATGTTATGTGCTTGCGTATTAACTTAGCAAAGATATTGCAAACACCTTCTGGATATCACTGTAATCCACTATCTATATTTGCCTTTGATTATATTCATGCACATTTCCTATACAGTTTTTAGAGAAAGGGGAAACATTTGAGAAGAAAAAGTATTCCGAACTTTAAATCACAGAGAAACTATGGTTGTGAGAAACTTCTAACGTTTTTCTTTTGAGGATTTTTAAGAATTCACTCACTTTAAATATTACACACTTTTCTCCATATTTAGTAGACTACATGAATTTTTCTATATATAAAATATTTATATCTTTATGTCTGTTTCTGTATGTATACACAGACTTATTTATCCATCAGTCTACCTTCTTGTCCATTCATCCATCCCAGGGTAATGCTGGGAAGTTGCTTGTTAACTATTCAGCTTACAGCACACTTTCCCATATGGTGATGTGGGTAAAAACAGAAGTACTTTTTTGAATCTAGAAGTTATATACATCAGACAGGATACCTGCTTGCATGTTCTTAAGCATTTTCTTAACATTTTCTATTTGAATGTGTTTATGTGGGTGTTAGAATATGTGTTACTTTCAGAATTGTGTAGTGAGTCTAGACTTGACAAATAGCTGGTTGTTTATCATGCTGCTAAACTGGCAGTTAATCCCTGCAGGCTGTAGCAGATTTATTTTCTAACAACAGGGGTACTTCTCTGCATTAGTGAGAGACAGTCTAGGAAACATAAAATGTACTTTTGTCTGTCCCAAGCCTGTTTCTTTTCTTTCCTCCTCCTCAGCTCAACAACTTTTCCTTCTTATTTCTTTAATTGCCGTTTGGGCTAGCAATAAAATGACGTTCTGTTTATGAATGTGTTCTTTGTCACCATGTCCTATTAAATTAATTGTTCTCTTAACAGCCTGGAGAAACACATGTTGTCACATACCGAAGAGAGGGAATACAAGTGTGATCAGTGTCCCAAGGCATTTAACTGGAAGTCCAACTTAATTCGCCACCAGATGTCACATGACAGTGGAAAGCACTATGAATGTGAAAATTGTGCCAAGGTACAGTGAATTTTTAGACTGCTTGGCCTCTCTGTCATCCTGCTCTCTCTTAATCTATCACTTGCTACGATATATAAAAACAAGCCTTGAGAGGGGAAACTATAAATATCTTGAGAAAAGTAGACTGAGTGTTGTATGCTAAAAGGCATTAGTGCAGTGTATAAAAACACTTAGTGGGTATCGTTTTATTTTTGTAAGAGAGGAAGTGAGGCTTAATGGTGAGTTCCAGAACTAGGTGTCAGACATCCACGGTAAATTCCTGGTTCCGCTACTGGCTTGCCAGCATGGGGTTGTTTTATAGCCTTACGGAGAATGAAAATTTTATCCAATGCACATTACTGATTTATTTTAACAGCAATTTGTGAGGAAGCCACATAAAGTTTCTGAATGCCTATTCAGAAAGAATGGGAGACCTCTACATTTGCAGATTTTTCCACCCAAGTCCCCACCATAAATTCTAATTATCTTAATTCTAATTAAAGGTATAGTCCCTTGGTGGCCACTGCTGCCTGAGTGCCCAGCTGCGGAACAACATAAGGGTAAAATGAATGCACTTCACCATGACCATTACAGGGACAATAATTCGCAGTATTTAATTTTCTTGTTTCTCAATTAACTGAAAAATGTCCTGGTGTCATGAAAGTGGCTTTCAGTTTGCAGAAACTTTTCATAGCATTTGAATATCTTCTCTCATGCCAATGGAAATTGTGACATTTGAAATTATCTTTAGAGATGTTCGCTTCCAGGTTTGTGGGTGGCTTTTTCTTTTCTTTATTGTTTTGCTAGTAAAGTGTCCAAAGGGAGGATTTTAGTTTACTGGTAACTCACTGAAATGCAGTGCTAGAATTTAACCCCTAGGGGAACACCTTGGATAGATTTGTGATACTTTTGTCAAAATCCCCCCAATTGTGTACATAATATGTCTCTGTTTAAAGGATGGAAATAACATCCCGATTTTAATAATGTCATGACCAGCATTTTATTATCCAACTCCAATCATTATTTCAAAATGAGACAAAAAAGGCCCGAATATGGTCCAACAAGGTCATTAATCATTTTGTTCAGCTAATACCAGTGGACTCTTCGTGCTAAGGCTACAGAGCCGAATGATGTGCAGTCCATACCTGAGGGGAGCTTGCACTTGGGAACCATGCCTTTCTTTGGGTCTTTGGGGAAAACAAATCACCAAAATCAAAATGCAAAACCAAAATTTCTTCTGGAGTCACTCCTGGTCTTCTCTAGTGTGTCCTTGAATTAAGTTTCTCGATTAATCAGTACTCATTTCCTAGCAGGTTTTCACGGACCCTAGCAACCTTCAGCGGCACATTCGCTCTCAGCACGTTGGTGCCCGGGCCCACGCTTGCCCGGAGTGTGGCAAAACGTTTGCCACTTCATCAGGCCTCAAACAACACAAGCACATCCACAGCAGTGTGAAGCCCTTCATCTGTAAGTTTTTAACACTCCAGCTCTCCTTCCTGCATCTGTCTCTCGTCCAGAAGGCACTGTGTGATCAGGAGAGCGGCCACACATGGTCATTAGAGGGGTCTCCGTATTAGCTCTTTATGGTCCAATCAAGTAGGGCTTTTTCTAATACCAGAAAATCCTTCAGAACCAGATCCATGGTATTTTGTCTATGATCCCTGGGGTGTTCTCTTTGAGATGAAATCAATAACAGGTAGAGAAAAGAGAAGTTGTTAAATATTGAAAGGGAAGCCTCCCCAGGTTGTGGGATTTAATAGAGACGACCAGATTTGTCGTGCACTGAGAAGGCTTGTGGCTTTGTAAAACAGCAAATAGCAGATACCGGTAACCAAGATGAAGTGATAAAAACCTGTTCTGGACCAGAAAGAGCCGGAAGAACCCCACCTGGCAAGTAGGCCTTTGACTCTGTGTGTACATGTGTGAATGTGTGTGTGGGGAGAGAGGGAAATAAAATGCCCTTTAATCTACCTGTTGTTGCCAATCACAGGCTGCAGATCGGTAGTCTGTTACTTGAAAAGCAGAACATTTTCACTTTGATGCTGGACACGCTGCCTCTGTAACTCACTGCACTAAAACAAATTTACAGGCAGCACGTTTGCGTGGTTTCAGGAGACATCCAATCTGACCACCTACTTAAAATGTGCAGAACACTGCAGGAACGTACTTCAAATAAAGTCAGATAAAGCCCTCACTTGGTTGCTTCTTCTGTCTACCCACTCTTGTTCTCTGTGTTGAGCTGGAACATTTCATCGGGGAAATCAGTGGTTCTCAGTCCATCGGGGCAATGACTCTGGACTTCTTTTGATCCATTGCTCGGCTGGGCATATACACACAGTGGCTCACTGAACTGTGTCGCAAACTTCAAGACTGATTTTGGATCCAGAAAAGCTTAGAACTGATTGAAGCAGAGTCAGTAGTTGGCAGAACCTCTGACTTGGGAACCCCTGCAAAACTGTTTTCTGACAAATACTCAATGGTTTGTAGTAGGTATATGAGACACTACTACAAGACCTCATAGAAAAAAAACGAATTTTCAGTGCCAGTAGGGAGATGCCAGATACTAGCCCTCTTCCATTTGGCATCGACACAGCCCCCTTCTTGGTTCCGGGCACCAGGAGAGCTTCCCTTTCCTTTTCCAGCTTACGCTAGAGTCTTCTTTGGCTCACAGGTTCCCTGGGTGGAGTGAAGAGGACTAGCAGTTGGACAAAAGGTTGTTCCGGCCTCCCTCGGGAAAGCTCTGTTGAAAGTTGCAGGAAATAAAGTATACAATAGAAATTTTGGACTTGTCTGAAAAACACATTCTGGCCCCTAGGCTGTGATGCCCTAAAAATGTACTTGCAAGTGCTATACACATAAATAATTCATTTACTTATGATTTTTCAAATATATATATATTGGTGGAAAAAAAGAGGGAAGTAGACCACAGCGAATTAGGATCACCCATTTAATGCTTTCTCTATTACTTAAAACAAAAAGTCAGAAAACACAAATTCCTGTCATGTAAGATTCTGGGATCTGGAATTTTAATCGTGTTGAAGTCAAGTATTTCACTTTAAAGTGCTATAGGGTGTCCCTCTCCAATTAGATTGCACAAATGATTTCCCATGAATGTATTTTCAGTAATTATTGGTACATTTCAATAACAGATGGCATTCTTCAAATATAAAATCTGACAGAGAACCATGGGGTAATTATGAATAATAGCCATGTAATTTCAGAACAAAAGAGGAGTTGGTGTAGAGACTTTAGAGTGGAGGAGGTTCACCTAGAGTTGATATCTGTTTCTCACCAGAAGGCCACACACCACGATTTACCCCCACTGGTGTGTTTATGGCAACTGTCTCTTATTACAGTGCACCGCCAAGCCTGAGCCCAAAGTCACCATCACGAAGGTAATTACTCACTGCCTTTACAGAAACCTCCAGCCTTCCCAAATAGAAACCACATGCTCTAATAGGCTGCATATATTCAAAATACCTCTTAATTTGTTTAATAAGTAGAAAAATGCAATGTTAACTGCTGGCTAATTCGTTATTACTGAGAAAATTACTGTAGAGTATAGACTTAAGCATCAACTGAGCCATTTACCTGGAGGCCTGGTGGTTTGTGGTGGGCCGGGCCAGGCCTTCAAGTGAGGAAAACAAAACACCCCAGGAAACACCCCAGATGCTGTGCCCTGGAGACCTGACACAGAGGGTGCAGTCAGCAAAGTCAGATGCACCTTCCGCTACTCGGATACGGCGGGGCTCTTGATTCTCCTAAGTCCACTGAACTCTTAGAAAGAAGTGTACAGAGCAGTTCTTTGTCAGAAAGTTTCAGACCCCTTAAAAACTTACACCTTGGTTGGATGCCCGTTAAGACATTTTAATGCCCAGAGGAGAGGTGTCACTTTCTTAATGAGTGTACTTTTATAATTCCAACACTGTATTTACTGTTTCTTGTTACTACTCATGTTACTGAATTAGTGTAACTAGGGAAAATCTCGTGTTTCTACCCTCCACATCATATGCTTTTAATTAGTGTATCAAAGAGTTTAATTATATGTAATATTTAAATTCTTTTTATGCATACATATATTCATATTGTATGTGGTTAGCTAGTATATACTGTTCAAGGAGGCTCTGGTTGATATATTCCAGCAGAATGATTTGAAAAGAAATTACCGCCATCTTCTCTTACCGCCCAAATGTCTGCTTCAGCCTCAACAATGTTGCGAATCATCCCCCAGTTGGACACTTCTTTAATGTCACTGAGCACAATGACACAGGCAGAGCTGCACTTCCCTCGTTAGTAGTGAAAGACATAGATATGGAATCACTTGCTTGCTTCCTATTTGGTGGGGTGGGGGATAATCCCAGTTCTGCATGAATGAAGGTCTGTAAAATCTCCTTTGAATGAGGTTTTTCTATTTGTTTGTTTTAATTATCGCCTTGACTCAGGCGCTCAGCCACTCTCTGCTTAAAGACAGTCATCACATGAAACCAATAAAGATTGTTTTTGTCTTCAGTTTAATTTCTTTTATAAATTTGTTTCAACAATAACAAATTTAGGCACGTTATCTTTCTGTATCTATGAAACATGCACAAAAGCATTAAGATAAGCTCACACAGAAAGTGGACTCATCTTTATTAAAGTAAAATAAAAAAATGTGACACTTGGTAAGCAAGTCCTATAATCCTGCTGGACTGTGAAGTGGGATTCTTACCTAGCAAAGGAGTTCTTAAGGATTACACAGTTTGGTCTTAAAATAGACTTAGATCTGTTTGCACCTATGTGAGGAGGAAGATGTTCTACTTCCCTGGCAAATTCTCAGGGAAAAGGGTTATTTCCCAGCCACACCCACTACCCTGCTCTCTCCGGATCAGTGCATTCACAGCGCTCTCCCCTGCTTCACTGCAGTTGGCGGTAACACGTAGAAAGTCAAGCCCCGAGATAACCGGTGAAGATATGACAACAAGTGGACATGTTTCCCAAGGACGGGGCTTTCATAAATGCAGGAAGGTTCGCATAACCACTGGTGTGAGGGGAAGTCAGAGGACGTGATCATAGTTCATGGGAACCAGCAATGCAGGATGGGCTACATTCAATTTAGTTTCCTTTGCAGGCTTAAAATAGAGCCATTGTAAATTATGTCAGTCTTTCTCAAATCATGAAAATGATTGTTAAAAATGTCTCAGAATACACAATGTGCATTGTTGTGTGGCTTTGATGTGTGAATGATGAGAGCATATGATATAATTCAAATTAAATAATGGTACAGTGGTCACAGGCTTTTCCCCAAAGGGAGAGGGGAGAAAGGTGAAATTTTTGGTTGAGTGAAAAGGCTGTTTTATTTTGTTCTGGTGCCTGCGGTATAGAATTCTTTAAACGGCCTAAACTTTTAAAGGGGTTCCTGTTATGTTTCATGTTTAATACTGCCAAAGACTTTCATTTTAAAGATTCTGTTAGTGTAGCCATTGGGTGGGAAATCAATGTATGCTGGAATTTGATTTTTTCATAAATATTTAAAGATAAGAATATGATGCAACAGGTGGTGCAGTGGGGGTGTTACAGTATTTATGTATGTGAACTATTTGTGCTGCCTCAAGACATTTGTCAGGTTGGATGCCTTGCTTTGGAATCTAGAGAGTGGGGTTTTCTGTGTTTGGATCACCCAAGTTGGAGTTCCAACATCCTTTCCTGGCTTCCTAATTGAAACTTTGGGTAAACCAGTTGTGATACTTGCTAAATTCAGAAGCCATTGCCATAAAGCCTGAGATTCTTTTTTGTTGTTTGCACACAGGTGAGGTCTGCCATAAATCCTATACTCAGTTTTCAAACCTTTGTCGTCATAAGCGCATGCATGCTGATTGCAGAACCCAAATCAAGTGCAAAGACTGTGGACAAATGTTCAGCACTACGTCTTCCTTAAATAAACACAGGAGGTTTTGTGAGGGCAAGAACCATTTTGCGGCAGGTGGATTTTTTGGCCAAGGCATTTCACTTCCTGGAACCCCAGCTATGGATAAAACGTCCATGGTTAATATGAGTCATGCCAACCCGGGCCTGGCTGACTATTTTGGCGCCAATAGGCATCCTGCTGGTCTTACCTTTCCAACAGCTCCTGGATTTTCTTTTAGCTTCCCTGGTCTGTTTCCTTCCGGCTTGTACCACAGGCCTCCTTTGATACCTGCTAGTTCTCCTGTCAAAGGACTATCAAGTACTGAACAGACAAACAAAAGTCAAAGTCCCCTCATGACACATCCTCAGATACTGCCAGCTACACAGGATATTTTGAAGGCACTATCTAAACACCCACCTGTAGGGGACAATAAGCCAGTGGAGCTCCAGCCCGAGAGGTCCTCTGAAGAGAGGCCCCTTGAGAAAATCAGTGACCAGTCAGAGAGTAGTGACCTTGATGATGTCAGTACGCCAAGTGGCAGTGACCTGGAAACAACCTCGGGCTCTGATCTGGAAAGTGACATTGAAAGTGATAAAGAAAAATTTAAAGAAAATGGTAAAATGTTCAAAGACAAAGTAAGCCCTCTTCAGAATCTGGCTTCAATACATAATAAGAAAGAATACAGCAATCATTCCATTTTCTCACCATCTTTAGAGGAGCAAACTGCGGTGTCAGGAGCTGTGAATGATTCTATAAAGGCTATTGCTTCTATTGCTGAAAAATACTTTGGTTCAACAGGACTGGTGGGGCTGCAAGACAAAAAAGTTGGAGCTTTACCTTACCCTTCCATGTTTCCCCTCCCGTTTTTTCCAGCATTCTCTCAGTCAATGTACCCATTTCCTGATAGAGACTTGAGGTCGTTACCTTTGAAAATGGAACCCCAGTCACCAAGTGAAGTAAAGAAACTGCAAAAGGGAAGCTCTGAGTCTCCCTTTGATCTCACCACTAAGCGAAAAGATGAGAAGCCCTTGACTCCAGTTCCCTCCAAGCCTCCTGCCACACCAGCCACAAGTCAAGACCAGCCCCTGGATCTAAGTATGGGCAGTAGGAGTAGAGCCAGTGGGACAAAGGTTAATGAGCCTCGAAAAAACCATGTGTTTGGGGAAAAGAAAGGAAGCAACATTGAAGCAAGACCTGCATCAGATGGCTCCTTGCAGCACGCTAGACCCACCCCTTTCTTTATGGACCCTATCTACAGGTAAGCGTAGGAGGGAGACGGTTCAGTGTGGACGTATGTGTGAAAGCTAATGTTTACACTATAGAGTTACGGCTTTGAACAAACCATTTTAATTACTATTGTAAAACAGAGAGGACAGTTGTTTGATCTAGTGAATTCATTTTTATTCCAAAAGTCAGAGTTTGGACTTATTTTTGGATGACTCTGAATTTGGGGTTTTGGAATAGACCCATGGAGTTCTTTCCCTTGACAATAAATTTATTTTTAAACATACTTTTTTAAGTGGAAAATATGGGAAAGCCATATTTAAAGCAAGTTGTCAAGTGGCGGAAGAATGAGGCTCCTGAAGGATTAATGCAAATATGTGTGGGCACTTCAGTGGGTCGGGTTATTTGGAATGAAATGGGACACAGAACAGCAAGAGTTTACTCTTTGTTAACCTACCAACAAGCCTTAATCAGCACTGTTCGTATTCTGTTTCTACATAAATTTGTTAGGAGCTCCCAGTCAATGAAATATTAATCACAAAAATGTTATGTATATAACGTGAGTCTTCCGGTTAAAAAAAACACATCCCTGTTTGATGCCTTCATAATCCAGTTTCCTTTAATGCATCCAACAATTCTTTGGGAGACACATAGATACTTCATAAGATGCTTGTTATACAGAGTACTGTAATACTCACTTGACCATTCAGAATGTTAATGTTTAGATACTAGTTTTCTTCAAAGCGTATACATAATAATAATTATCCTTATTATGTATTTTAAATATTACCATGCTTTCTCACATTTACTTTCTCGTCCAAATCTTGAACATGATCAAGAGTTCATGGAAGATGTAGATACTTTTCCATTGAGCCTATTTAAGCTAGAAGTATATGCAAATTTTTGGCTGATTCTCTTTTACGAAGGATAATCTAGTCTTTCGTGTAACGATATTTATTGAGTTCCTATTGCTTAATAGAAACTAGAGCTACAGATTCTTTTTTTGTTTAAAACTTTTTTTTTCCTACCTACATTCTCTACAACACATTCACCAAGAAAGAAGGCCCAATGTTAAGGGCCACCTCTACCTGCACATGACAAGGGGAATGAAAAAGGACAATTAAAATATCTCAGAGACATCAGTGTATTATGCTTGGGTACTTTTTTTTTCAATTATTATAACTTAAATCCTGTAGCCATCCCATTACTAGAGAGGGAAAACAGATCTGCCGTATTTTGTGGGTAGATTATATGTTACACATTGCCCACAGAATTTATCCGCATTTCCAACTCAGTGATACGTGTTAGTCCTTTGTGAATATAGTGTCACAGGCTTCCTTTCTTAGTCCCTGCCAATCTTCATGGCTTTCCAGTTGCTTCACATGCCCGTTACCCGCTTCTCTATCCCCTTCTAAACTCCCTCCTGTCTACTTTAATGTCAGACTCCTCTCTGGTACTTAAATCTCAACTAAGGCCCTTGGGCCTGTCATTTTACCAAACCTGTGAAAAGTCTAAACTCCAGTTTTAGTGTAAGACTTGGGTTGAAATCTCATCCTTCCCATGTCTTAAACATTTTTTTTAAATCCATAAAATGGATATAAAAGCACCTGTTTTAGTAAGTGAAATAGTGTATGCAAAACATAGCATATATAAGATTTCAAGAAGTGGTAGCTGTTTTTATTCATTTTGATTCTATTTTAAAAGTATACTTATTCAAGTTTTTAAAAGAAAACTACTCCCAGTTGATAAAAAAAAATTACTTCAACCCACGATGGCATTTCCTATTTGCTTAGTGGAGAATGGAATGACAAGTTTTCTAAAGCAGAAGGATATGTAAGTTTTACATATCTCTGTCTTCAGAAAGCTCCGCAGCCTCTCCCCACCGCCCGCCCCTTCACCTGCCCTGCTGGTCAGCACTGGCATCTGGAAGAGGACACCTGCGCCTCACAGAGCGGCTGCCGCGTGTGCAGTGTGCTTAGAGACGCGCCTGCTGTTGTTGGCAAACGTGGAAGAAATCTAGACAAAGACCCCCTCTGTGGGAGTACCTTCTCCATAGAAAATGACTTCAATTTTCAAATCTAGCCCTGTCCTCACAATTTCAAAATCACCAAGCATTCTTGTCTGTGTGTGAAGTGGAAAGGTACAAATTTGTCACCAATTGCCTCTGATTTCACGAGTCTTCATTTTTTATATTTCCTCATTACGTAATTACTAGTCATTCAATAGGATTTTTTCATTACAAATGGGACCTCCTTTCTTTGAGCACCTAGAGGTGCCATGAGTATGCTTTAAGAACTGAACAGATGTCTTTATATTTTTATTAGCGTGCTTCTCAGAAACCTACCATTTGCTTTATTGTTAGCTGTTTTAAATGTCAGTGATTGTGTAGTAATGGATATTTGAGACTGATTCATATCCAAAATCTAATTTTAACCTTTCAGAGTAGAGAAAAGAAAACTAACTGATCCACTTGAAGCTTTAAAAGAGAAATACTTGAGACCTTCTCCGGGATTCTTATTTCACCCACAAGTAAGTATTTTGAATCTGAGACTTCAAGCTTGTAAACTAACTTGTTGATCCTGAAAAGCAGGTGCAATGAAATGAAAGAAATCTTGAGAACATTAGGATTTCCTATGACGCTGGTGTGGAAGAACACAGGAAACTCTAGTAGAACTAAAATTCATACTCTTTAAGGAAAAAGTAATTAAAAGATGTGTAAAACTATCATGGCTTTTGGTGTTCAATTATAGTCTGCTACTGATTACTTACCGAGCCTAAGTGTATTTCAGAGTTAGCAAAATGCAGTGAGGAGAATAAATATTGAAGTTGTCCCTTGTGCTTAAAAGTTACTGACGGTAAGAAATGGATCACACTGTAGCTTGTCCCAAACTCCTGAAGGTTTTTTTAGCGCTTGGATAAAAACAGGAAATGAGTCTACCTGACAAGTTGTTACCACAGAGGGAGAAGGAATTTATCTAGAGACCATTGGGCATTCCAGAAAAGTTCGGTAATTACACAGGAATTCACCACAATACACAGAGCTATTTGCTGAGTGGGGTTGTGTCAATTTATCAAAATACATACAGTGTCTCATTGCAAGAAAAATACAAAACAGTGTTATCTGTTTGCTTATCTCTGTGAACCTACATATTTGGTTATTTTTTAAAAACTGGTTTACATATTAATAAAAATGTGGAGAATTGTATTGACAGAACAAATATATAAACATCTTACATCTGGCTTCTTGATTTAATGATATTTTATTTTTAATTTTTATTTTTCTGAAGACATCAGCTCTGGTCTTTATGAATAGAAAGCAACAGTTTTTTGTTTTTTTAAGTAAATTTTATTTATTTATCTTTAGAGGGGAAGGGAAGGAGAGAGGGAGAGAAACATCAACACATGGTTGTCTTTCGTGCACCCCCAGCCAGGAACTGGCCTGCAACCCAGGCATGTGCCCTGACTGGGAATCGAACTGCGATCCTATTGTTCACAGGCCCATGCTCAATCCACTGAGCTACACCAACCAGGGCCAAAGCAACCGTTTTATAAAAATACTTGCAAACTGTAAACCGATTTCTTCTGCTTCAGTATATTCAAAGCAAACATAGTCCTCTAATACAATTGGTGGAATTTTCTGCAAGCTCTCTTATAGAAAGTTAGGATGTGATTACATTATATCATTAGGATATGTCTCTTTTCTGCCACTCCTCCCTGCCCCCTCCGTTATCTCTTCTTCACTTTTTTAAGTACCTTCCTGAAGTCCTGAACAACAGAGTATCTGAGCTAAAATACCAGCTTCTGCATTAGCTGGGAAAATCTACCAGTGCTCAAAGATTCTCTGGGTTTCAGACTGAGAAAATATGGATAGCTTAGTATTAAATAGGTTAGGAATATTGCAATTAGTATTCGTTTTATATAGGAAGGCTAAGGAATGATATAAACTACCTTATGGAAAAGAAACAAGTTATAAAATGATCACTGTTTACCTGGTGTTTGTATATTATATTTAGGCTGATCTAAATTGTACTTTCAGTCCTCAATGACTAATACACTTGAGCAGAATATGCATTTAGTACCAGATATTGCACAAAAAGCATATCTCTCTTAGTAACTTCCTTTCTAATTACAACTACATGCTTATAAAGATATTACAGTTATATACATTTAATGACAATAATCAAATTGTTTTCCTATTCTGATCTTTAAACTCTACTAATTAATCAGTTCAAAATTAAGTGCTGTGGGTACGTGGTGTGTGTAATGGAGAGACAAAGATTGGGAGTTAGTATCTGCAAGGAGCCAGTCTACCTGGCTTCCAGTTTCCTTATCTGTAACTTGAGGGAGTTGAGTGAAGGGTCCCTGTTCTCTGAAATTCAAAGATTTCCAGCTAGTCAAGGTAAATTTCATGGTTCATAAGATGGGAGACTTTGTGTACCAGTAACTCCCTATAAGCATGCAGCTGTCAGAAATACAGCATGTACATATGCTTAATTACAGAATATGAGAAAATATGCTATCCTTTAGTATTTCTGAGGTACGGAGGGGCCTGTACAGTGCCTGGAGCACCACAGTCATTCCCTGGGACCTTCTTGAACATGCCCGTCAGAGCACGGTGCAGTGTGTTTCCTTTCCACACCAGAATGCCATGCTTTGTGCACAGGACTGCCTGTTGCTATGCGTTGCTACAAGAACAGACCCAAGAGTGGTCATCAAAGTACCTAACACCTGATATGTTGTGATGACTGACCAATCTGATTGGACTCTTGCATTCCAGAATCCTTCCTGCACCAACTGTTAATGCTTTAGTTGCTGGGGGAGACCTCTGCTTAAGGGGAGTTTAGGGAGAAGGCCAGGACAGTGGGGTGGGGGAGATATTCAGGCTGCTTGGGATACAGGCTATTTACTAATGACTACAGAAATATTTCATTAATTTCTAATCACCCTGGCTGTTTTCATGTATCCCGGCTGTAGATCACTGGGACACAGGTGAGTTAGAGACTGTTGCCTGGGAGAAACCTGGGCCACCCTGTTTTCACCAAGCCCTCAGAAAAGGTTTTCTGCCTCAGATGTTCCAGTAGAATTGTTTTGCTCTAATATATCAAATTCCATCTAGCCTCAAGATCCACCCACATACAAACAAACAAAAACTGCCCAGAGTTTGAAGCCGGAAATAACTGCTTTACAACTCGTTATTAGCACAAGTGCTTAGGATTTGAGCAGTGCAGTCCGCCTCTCTGAGCCTTCTCGGTCAGCGTGACAGGAGTGTTCCTTCCAGCCACACCGGCGTGGCTATTGGATCGGCATTCATGCACTAACATGCTTAGCACTGTGCTTTCTTTGCATATGGAGGGACCTAAAGAAGGAAAAGCTATTACTGTTAATGGATGCAGAAGAATTCCATTTTGAATGTAAAGGAATGTCAGTAAAAGACCCCCCTGATGTCCCCTGAGCCAGATTTTTGGCGTGTCTGTACCATGTACCTAGACACCCTTGTAAATGTGCTTACTGTACTCTCTGCACTTCCTCACTGGGCAGCAATAGGGTGGCACAGAGCAAAAACCCAATAGGGAGGGACTTGCCTCTGCTCCCAGAGCTTGATTTTGTAGCTAAGTAAGTGCTGGGATAAGACCGTTTATTGCTTCATCTTCCATTTAAAGTATGATGGGGCAGTCACATGGGCCCTTTGGGGCTATGTATCTTAATCTTTAGGATGGGAATAATGCCTACTCTATTTCTCAGGGTTATCATAATTATAAAGAGGAGACCACATGTTTTCAATGCTTTAGGGAAACATAAATAGAGCTATAAGTGCTTGCTAGTGGTATTTTCTGGGCAAACCTGATTTTACTATTTTTGTATGTTTTTATGTTCTACTTAACATGTCCCTTTGCACAGTTCCTAATCAATGAAAGGTGACTGACTTAATAAGTATTTATTGAATTTTATTGAAAAAGTATTAGGCCATGTGACTGTATTTTGAATAATCATATTTTAAAAACTCTTATCAAAAATACCTAGAGGATATAGGACCATATACATTAAAATGAAAAGACACATGCTGGTTTTCATCATTCTCGGGGTCTAATGCATCCTCTTAGTTCAACGGTTAAAGAAGTATGTTTGCTCTGTTTGGCCACTGGAGGACAATTTGACCTTTCACTTTTCTCTTACAGATGAGTTAGTTTCATATAGTAAAGAAATAACACTGTGGAGTTTCTCCCTAAGTGGTTAAAATTATTTGTGGAGTCTTAGTTTAGGTTGTATTTTTTTGAAAAGGAGGTACAGCCACAAGCGGAGGAGATAAAGGGAGTGATATTACTGCGTGATTTTTTTAAAGTTTTATTTTTATTTATCTATTTTTAAATTTAATTCTTATTCAAGTACAGTTTACTGCGTGATTTTTGAAATGTTCTTTTCATTGATTTCTCTGTTGGGTACTTTGCTCACATCAGTAGCTCATTTGAATTGCTATTTGACAATAACAACATTGTAAAACTGGCTATTATTTCTTGGCTTGATTTTCCTGTAGTTCTAATATTAGCAATAAAATATGCATTTTATTTTCAAATGTTTGGCTTTGTATACATCTGCAGTAGAAGTTTTTTACTTCTATTTCTGCTTTTTATTCATTCCTTTTTATTTTCTTTCTCGCAAAATGTCAGACTATACTGTTACTGCATCCCAAAGAATGAGGAAAATATTAGTCTTTTCTGAGTTGTCATTTCTATATTGATGTGAAATTACTCAAGTCTTCTTCCCTTCATCTTCTGTTTTGCTTCCAACGAGTGTTTCTGACTGCTGTATTGCTTTTGCGATAAACCTTTCATCCTTAAAAACTGTGTGTCTTCCTTAACTTGTGTTAGTAAGACATATCCCACTTAACCAAGTGAAATGATATTTTTGAAGGAAATGCATTTGTGTTTCCTGGAAGAGCTTCTAAGTCACTCAAGTTTTCTCCAGTGATTCTGGTCATAAATTGTCATAAATAGTTAAATGTTTGTAGTTCTTTAATTTAAGGTGTTTTCACTACTGATGGGCTGAGTCCAAGTAGATTATCTTGTTCCATGGTTTACACTTGAATAGATATCTTATTTGCTTTGCTATTAACATAAAAATGTGAAGGACTATAGTTTTTAGGAAATTTCTTGTTTTTAGTTACTTAAAATTTAGAAGTCATGTTTTATATGAGTAAAAACAGAAAGTATCTACTTTGCCATTTAAGAGTGGGTAGTAGATAGTGTTTAGCTTTCTTGGAAAAAGCATTCTGGTTTATAAACTTAATTCTAAAATTTAATTAACATAAATAGAGGAAATTTAGCAGTGTTAATGAAAATATACAGTTTTCATTTCCACAGTTTTTACTGAAGGTGTAATTACACGATAAGCAAACAAATTACTAAGTTAGTATAAATGTTAATTTCTGAAAGGGTAGATTTTAGTAAAGATACTGGTACAGAAGTACAGAAGTAATTATTTGTTTTTGTTTCAATTTTGCTCCCAGTTCCAACTGCCTGATCAAAGAACTTGGGTAAGTTTCCTACTTATATTTTTGACTAAAAAAAATGGAGCTTTACAAGGAAAACAACTTATATTCCAAACTGCTTTACAGACATAAAGAATTATGAGCCCCTTTCCATTAATGATATGGCTTCAGAAGATGATTTTTCAGCTTGTGAAGCTGCAAAATATTTTCAGTTATAATTGGGCATTTAGTGTGCTTATAAATTGTTTACAGAGAGAAGTTTGTTCTATAAATCTGACCCATTCTCCATAATTATACCTTGATGTAGAACACTTTTTGGGCACTTGGGAGCATTTTATTAAAAGAGGCTTTGAGATGGGTCACTAAGGAGAAAACAGCCATTATTTGGGGAAGCCTCTATCAGCATGTTAAAGATGCTTTTGATAAAAGCTTCAAAACAATAAAACTTAAACTTATGTGTAGATACAAGCTGACATTAGAATTCAAATCCATACATCCCAGGGCAGACCTTGCTTTTCCCTATGGAAAGATAAGACTAAATGTTTATAAATCCATATCTAGCTAGTGAATGGATCTTTTAGCACTGGGTCTCACTTCCTTAGCCCTCAGTTACTATTTTTAGATATAGTCAATTGTCAGTTAATGATACTAGGGGACAACTTTATTTTTTATTCAAAATAAAAAGTAGTGCTTATATCCTTCTCACTCCCAAATAAACCGTGGGTCAGTAGGAATTTACATAAATAACATACATTACAAAATTTCCTCTAAGCATATGTATACTGATTTTGAGGGATAGGTAAAATTTTAGAATATAGTTCAATTTTCCTTTAGTTACCACATAGAATTATATGTAAAGTATTTTATGTTGGAGCACTATAGAACTTACCTATTTCTAATATCTGACATTGGTTTTCCTTTATCAGAAACTCCTCCATTTTTTTCTTCTGTGGAATACGTGATCAATTATGGGTTTTCTCATCCCTATAGACTTTTAAGAATTAAGTTCATTTATTTCAAAAGTCCTGGATAAGAAAGAGAGAGACAGACACCCTCGGCAAAGCGGTGTGGGAAGGGGTTACTCTTTCATTATCCTGGCCTGTGTGTCCTGTGCCCCTCCTCTGCCTTTCCTGGTGGAGCTATGTCCTCGGTGTCATGCTTCCCAGTCCTCACTTTCCAAGGAGAGTATTACTCCCCAGTAGCAACTTAGGTACTTCAAGCAGAAGGTGCGTCCCCTCCATGTATGACCAATGGTTCTGTAACTTCCGAGGCCGATAGCAGATTTGAAGTTAGACTCCATTTGCTGATAATACAATGGTATAGCAGCTGCCATTGCAGTTCTTTGGAAGCACTCCACTCCACTGATTCATAGGTCTTTCAGAGCTGTGACTTATATGTGTGATATCAAACATGATATTAATGGGAAATATTAGAGATACATGATTTTATTTTTAGTGGTAAAAACTCTAAGTGATTTCATGACTGTGATTGCTGAATGCGATACATGGAGTGACATGATGATAAAATGTGAATATTTACTTCCCCTCCAAATAGCCATAATTTCGAAACTTCTCGAGATTATCAAGGGAATAATTATAGAAAACTACCAAATCTACAAACTTTCCCATCATAAGTTTTAGTTATGAAAAGTTAGTTATTTTATGATAAAGGCATGTGTAATCTAATTTGTGAAACATTAGGTCATGTAATTTATGGTGCCATTGGACATATCATTTCATATCACCAGATTGTCACTTTAATAGTTTTAATAAGGAACTTCTTTATGTCATCAATTATTGGCTGCCAGATAATAAATGTTAGGCTCAGCACTTAGTACCCAGTTGATGATATCTTGCCTGCTGAAATGTTTTTAAAAATACTAACTATTTGAACAGAGATATAGCTACATTTTTTTTTGTTTTGGTAGAAGCTAGGGAGTTGTGTCTAAATATTAGTTTGCGTCATTATGAAGTTAATAGCCTCTTGGGGACTGGAAGGGGGTGAAATGATTTCCTCTTCCTGACATCTGGCAGCAGATACCATCAACAACTATTATATATATATATATATAAATACAAATTACTGTTCCATAAAAAAACCTTTCATTTACTGATCAGAGATTAGTTTATGACATTAATAGGACACAGAGCAATACACTCCTGAAATATATGATCTGACTTTTCCTCCTTTATTTTCCCCATTCTCAGCAAATTTCTTACTCATGGTAGTACACATTGCCTTCTTCAGCAGACTTTTCATAACTAAAAAAAATATATAGCTTGATTCTGTTCCATTTATCCAAATTAATTTTTTAAAAAAATACCAAGTCAGACTTTAAAATGGAGGTCAAAACTTATGTAAAATGACTGTTACGTCATGAGGAACATCACATGGGTCAGGCCAGATAGCCAGATACAGTTGGAGTTGTGACGAACACACTAGACAAAGCTCATCTTAATCCACCACCTTAATTCAAGGTATTGATTAGGGCTCAGGTTGGTCACACAACCGCTAAACTACCCCAATTGGCAAGTGTTTAAGTCACTTCTGTCTGTCCTAATGGGGGAATTTATTCTTTTTAGCTGAGGTCATGTGCGGTAAGAGCAAATGTTACACAGGGTTCAAGGTGGCTTTTGTGTTGCTTCTGTTGCAGCTAGCCAGACAGATGGTGGGGGGGGGGTGTCAGTCACTACCCTCAGCTCAATTCCCATCTTCTCCCCCACGTCTCCACTCCAATTTAATCCTCTTGTCTTTTGATACCAGATGATGCCCAAGGTGGGGGTGGTTTATAAGACAGGCACTTGGGTAACCTCTATTATCTTTAAGAATGTCATTATTTAGTCATCAAGCCCATAATATATTTTCTTGTTTCTTGATGGTTTTCCCAAATGGAAACAGTTCGAGGGAAAGTAACCACAGTGATCTTTCTTCTGAAGGAGCTATTAGCAGCTACTAAAGCAAGACACATTTCTCAACAGCCAATTGCTCTTAAATAACTTGAAGGACTTGTAGTTTATATGAGCTAGAGATGAAAGCAGAGAATAATAATAGTCATGAGTAAGCTATTTTCCATATAAAAGGAAAAGTGTGCCTATAAGATGCATTGCCATGGGAATCTGAGTGTGTCAGCAGGGTGGACACTCAAATGATTTAAAACCACTAGATAATGAAACTTTACTCAGATATTAAATGTACATAAATAAAACATTTATAATCATCACCCATGCACTTACTATTCTGCCCAATAAATACATGCGATTATGACCCTTACCCTGGCTTGTTACTGCTAATCAGCTTGAAGGCTAGAGGTCATTTTTCACTCAGACAATTTATTCCATGGAGGATGGAATATCAAAATGATTTTCTACAAGGAACAATTAGAAGGAATAAATGCAAATAAAATAGTATCATAAAATATTTCTGGATTGATTTTTAATAAATAAAATCCCAAGTAATAGGCAAATGCTAATGCTCCGGCTGAGGGGGATAATGGCCGTGTTCTGCAGGGACAGAGTCTCCGCCAAGCGGGCTGAGCAGCGTCATCATTCCATATCTCTGCCCTGTGATCAGTACCCGTCAGAATCCTTCATGGTGACAAATGTGCTGTCCGCTTGCATCTGTGGAGAATGTTTTAGCAGCTGAGTGATTATGAATCAAACCCCTGAGCTTATAGCCCCTACCGCCTCCCAATACGTTCACATTTGTCGTCTGACAAGTAAATGTATCTTGACTTTCCTCTGAGATTTTTTTTGCACTGTGTTTGATGAAAGACATTTGGCAAATTGGCAGTGGTACCCTGTACATTGCAATTTGTAGCTCACATTAGGAGTCCCGGCATGAAATGCGAGGGCAGACGCTAGGATAAAGGGGAAAAAAGAAAGAGAGCTAACTACAACATGAATAGTCATTTGAAGAATCGAGCATAAAAATTTTCCTGTTGTAAGAAGACAGTCCTGTCCAGGCCATTCTGTGAAGATTTTGCTGTAGTTTATGAAGTCAGTGGTGTTCTGTCCAGCTGCGTGTCCATGGAACGTATCATTTTGTTAATTTTCCTTTTGAGTTGGAAGTGTTGCCTTTTATTTTTAACCTGGGTTTGTAACCGAGGCCTCTACCTCTGTCCTGCCATCTCATCAGCGAAAGAACCATCCTCCTGTGTGGAACAGTTGCATGAATGTGCAGTTGTTACCATTTCTAATCCTTGCGTGGAGTCTTCTGGTCTACCACCCCAGCTCTGTGAGAAACGTGTGGAGTGCATACAGAGTGCAAACACCTTTTTAACAGCCCTCTGAGCTCTCCGGTGGCATAATGCCCTGAGAACCAAATAAATAATGGGAGAGTTGATTTAACAAGATGGCCTGAGAGTTTGCTTTTTCTACTTAAAAACTCAGTAGTCAGCAGCTTCCAAATAAAATGTAAGCACTGAGGAAACGTAACATTTTGAGAGTGGTGATGGAAGAGGGATAGCTCCTCTAACCGTGGACCTAAAGTGTCAAGTAACGTTAAAAGTGAATGTGACCCTCCGGTTGTGACTCTGTCAAGTATGTGTGAAGGTGGACTAGAACTTGAAGAGTGGAGGCAAAATAAATGAGATTGTTTGAGGGGAAGAATTAGGTAGCAGACTTTTTTCTTTTAAGAATATTTCTCCAAGAGTGTGGTTATACTAATCACTCCCCTTATAACAGCCATGCCAAGTTTTGTTGTATGAAGATAGAATATTATGAACTGATCTTCCCACCCTATCTTTGTCCAAATTAGTATTTCACCAGAATTCTTTGTATATGATCCCACTTAAAATTTAGTATATCCAGCTATTAATAAACATAGTCGTAGGTAAAACACCTAGTACACATTTCATTTTTCTTTCTGTATTACGCACTTTTGGTTTAAGTTGTAACTTTGGAACACTTGATGTTTTTCATACTGTGAGTTCTTTTCGTGAGACTCCATGCTTCCTATGGTTTTATTAACTAGGCAGGCATACAAGACCTTTCTTTCCTTATAATGTTCAGTTTACTGTCAGTATCCATGACATAAATACCAGTGCTCTCACGTAATTTAATAAAAATCTAATTTAGCTTTATTATCTCTCATATATTTCACTGCTCAATTGTATATCAGATTATTATAAAATGGTCTAACCAAGGTCTTATGAAAAACTATACCCAGCATTTTATGAGCTTTCTAACCTTTACTATTCCCCAAATTACTAAATTCTATCGTTTGTTTAATATTGAGACACAATGACCTCTTTCTACAGACCATTTCATTCAGCAGATTTGATGCTTCTTTTTTTTATTTTTATTAATGGTGTTTTTGGTTTGGAAGGGATTACTACAGAAGAAGGGATGTCCGATGGGTCCTTTATGGTCTTGTGCATTTGCCTTTTAGATGTCAGCTATTGAAAACATGGCGGAGAAGCTGGAGAGCTTCAATGCGCTGAAACCGGAGGCCAGTGAACTTCTGCAGTCAGTCCCCTCTATGTTCAACTTCCGAGCGCCTCCCAGCGCCCTTCCAGAGAACCTCCTGCGCAAAGGAAAAGAGCGTTATACCTGCAGGTAACTGCACAGTTGACTGTGGCTGGCTTTCTGAAAACCTCCTCTCTGATTTCAAAGGCCCTCCCGCTGTTTGTTTTGGAAATTATTCATGATTGGATGATTAATAGTGGCCACGATAGATCTCAGGCACTTCAAAGTACTCTTTATTTAGTGAGATAGAAGAATAGTGGTTTTAAAAACTTACTATTAAATGAGAATTTTAACACAGGCCACTTGGTTGTGATAAATGAGGTTGGAAACAGTCCAAATATTATCTACTTGTTTCACTTTGATATTCATGAATTTTCTTTCACAGTTAATTATTTTCATTCAAAAGTATACTACTACTGTCCTTAAGCATGCATGTATTAATTGTCCTGGCATTGATGAATAAGGTCATTGATGAAGGACGAATGAGGTCCATCAGTGAACAAAGCCAGCAAATAAGTTTCTTGTTGCTCATCAGTAATACAAGAAAGTGTGTGTGTTGTTTCTGTTTTTTCTTCTTTAAAACAAAATAAATTTATGCTTATAATTTCTGAATTGTCTCCAGAAATCTGTGGCATCTGACTCAGGTGAATCAATGTATCTGCTCTTTGGAAAAAGTGTCACTGTGTTTCCAGACAAGATTTCACAGGAACATACCTTGATGGATGGAGTCTTAGAATCTTGTCTGATCCAATACCACTCAGTGCACAGAGAGTTGTCACTGTGGTTAACATGTAAAATAACTTGAAACATTTGAAATCTGTTTACATCCACCCAGAATCACAGACTCTTGTCATTTTTTTAAGCCTCTTGTCTGGTTCCATTTTATGAACATAAAGATACAGAGTTAATAAAAAAAGGCTTACGGGGGTCATCAAAACTAACGTCTGTGTTCATAAACCTCTTGCTTACGCATGATCAAATTCAGCTAGCTCTCATAACGCAGCCTTCATTTGTAGAGTTATTTATATCTGTAGAACAGCTTTGTTGCAAATTTTAAATACCAAAGGCATGTGAGTTCCATGCAAAATTAATTAAATCAGGAATTAGCATCTGGCTTCTATGTAGCTCGAGTGAAATAAAATCAATTGTGCTGACTTTCTCTCATAACCATCTTTTCATAACAGATACTGTGGCAAGATTTTCCCAAGGTCTGCGAACCTCACACGGCACTTGCGAACCCATACAGGAGAGCAGCCTTACAGGTTTGACAATGGCTTTTACTAAATATCTTGATAAATATTGTAATAATTAAAGTGAGCTCATTGCCATACTTTTAAAGGGAACTACTTTTGGGTGTGTCTGAATGTATGTGTCTGTTCAATTTTGAGTCAAAGAAGAATTAATTAATGGCTAGGATAAAAATGAGAAGAGTCCTAATTTCTTTAATCACAGCTTCTGACATCTCAGTTTAAAAGTTCTAGCAGTGTCTAATACAGAAGTGTTAAAAAGGTTAGCTGTTAAAAATTAATTTTAGTTCTCTCTTTTCCCAATAATTATTGCTCTTTCAGTTGACAATGATCACAGTGCAGCCTCCTTTTCCAGACCTTAACTCTCTGCTAGGAGTTAACAGGTATATTCCTGTTTTCCCAGTACAGTTGAGTCCGAGGCCACAGGTCTCAATAGGAGGTTAAAGGAATGAACCTTAAATCTGGGAGGAAAAAAATGTGCAACCTAGGGAAAGAACATGTAAAATAGGATATATTGTAGGAAGAGGGGCACTTCCCCCAACAATTTCTGAAGTACCTCTTAGCTTATTCTGTTAAATGTCAAGATCAGCCACATGACATGTGGGGCATGTATCTAATTTTAATATTACTGTTTACTAAAGAATGAAAGTAATCAACATTCTCCCTTCCAGTCTTAAAATATAATCTACGTTATTTAATGCGCCATGCTTTACACATAGTATTAGGTGCTCATAAATATTTCTTCAGAGAATGAATGTTATTTATCTTAAGTAATATCGTAATTTCATTCTGCTTTGAAATTCTTATGTATTGCATATGTGTAAAATTATTTTTGTCTGAATGTTCGCTTTTTCATTAAAATGAATAAATTATTTATTAGGTTTCAAAGACTTTTTCCATACAAGGATAAGAAAATGGGCAGACCAATACCTACTTGAAGATAATGGAAATTTTAGGAGAAAAGTAGAGGGACTTAGACTTAGAAGATAATAAAGTATTTTCTGAGATTCTTTGCTTTCCTGCAGGTTTTATACATCACTAATTATAAGTGATAGTTATACTTCATATATGATAGGATACACTTGATATAGTAAGTCTCAGAGGGATATAAAAATGGAAACTTTTCAGTGATTTTGCTCTTTGAGAGAATTTTAGATCCCAGGAATTCTGTGTAAGTGGAAGGCAAGATTTCCACCATGACATTTTGTCATGGCCAAAGGTTTGGTAAGCAACTATGTTAATGCTCACTTCCCTCTTTCATGACACCCCGACTCAGTGGTGTTATTCCACCCCATATATTGTGCCATTATTATCTGTATATTTTTTGAAACACAAACCAAAATGTTGCGATAACTGGTGATCTTAGTGATTTCCCCAGCTCCTCTGTTTCACAAGTGAACAAATTCAGATCCTGAGATACTAATTGCCTCCTCTAATGTTTGGCGCTGATAGATCCAGAATTAAAAGGCAGGCCTGGGGCTCTCCCACCAGGGATTTTATCTCTTAGCAGGATCTCAAAGGCCCCCATGACCCCAGTTTACATCCACGTTCTCAATAGCATACTGCTCTTAATTGTGTTCTGTGTTCATTTTAAGTATTTCTGAAACTTAGGCATTTAACCACCTACTAATTATTAGAGTAGAATGGAATGATTTTTTTTTAAATTTTAAGAGCACTAAACTTTTTGGCCAAGATACTAGCAAAGGAAGGATACAAAGTAACAGATAATTACTGTCCTTCTTGGCCAGTTTTATTTATATTAGAGGGGATGATGTTTATTAGATTTAGAAAAGTCCCTTTTCATACAGGCAGAAAGTTGGACGCATGTCAAAATCTAACTGTCTTCCTCACAATTTGTGTAGAAAATGTTTTGAGTGGAAATTTTTCTGAAGAGTTTTTTTGGGAGCATACGTTTTCTCTATCAGTATTTCATAGGTGGTTCTGCTCAGTACAGCGCAGCTGTGCTCATTGTGCATGATTCTCATCACGATGAGCCTTGGAGCCGACACAGCTGGCCTCGTCCTCCTCCCGCAGGGGAGGCCACGACTCCATCGATATACATGGTGGGGCAAAGTGGTTTACAGGTGTGAGTAATGCAGAAGAGCTTACTCTAGTACAGTTATTTATTAATTATTGTATTCTGTACGAATGCCTGTAAACTTACTTTTACTGTATCCTCTCGCTCTGCATTTTTCAAAACCAGAGATTAAAATATTACAACTGTCATCCTTGTGGAGTTTCATACATTTGTTAATTAATGTTTTAAGTGAGGGAAGTTGAGGAACCCCATGATGCCAGAATAGTTTTTTAAGGGGGAAAATTAAATCAGTCCTTGAATTGGTCTATTGATACTAGGCCAGAGTCACTGGTTAAAGAGATTTGTTTTCCCTACTGGCCTAACTAGTCTTCTGGCATCACCTGGAGACAGCCAGCGAAGCCCA
The DNA here is from genome assembly GCF_014824575.4 of Sturnira hondurensis. Taxonomy (NCBI): domain Eukaryota; kingdom Metazoa; phylum Chordata; class Mammalia; order Chiroptera; family Phyllostomidae; genus Sturnira; species Sturnira hondurensis. The sequence continues at coordinate 8,162,822 of NW_028077910.1, forward strand.
AACACCCGCAGAAGCAGATGGGTGTTTGCTAGAAGCCCAAATACCCGTAGAAACGGATGGCTGCTCACCTGTCTATGGTGAACAGCCGCAGACGCAGAATGGAATGGGGTGTTTTTTTATGGAGAGCACTCGAACCACTAAGTCTGCGTTCAGAAGTGGGAGGAGAAGGGCTCTCCATACATGGAAGAGTGAGTTAAGACTCTTCTGGATGCTAAGTTAAAAAATGTCCCTTAACAGTTATCTGGAAAAAGTTGATTTTTTTGTGTGGTTCAAGTAGTACACATATAAAAATGCATAAACAGATAATGCAATGTTTACTTTAAGATGCTAGAGAAATACTCCGTAAGTTACCACTTGCCTTCCTCAGTGATAAGAGCTGGGTGGGAGGGAGTTACAGTTTTATTTTATATCTAAAGGAGAACTTCTGAATATTAGCTAATTAATATTAAATGCTTTTCTGAAAACCTGACCAGGTTCAGAACTGCTGCACACTTTTTAACAAAAATAGAAATGAAAAATTAGGGGCATGGAGAGGGGAGATTAATGAAGGAAGACCTTTGTTTTTATTTCAAAAAGAGAATTTCATGGCACTCTTACTTTCTTCTGTAGCAGTTTAAAAGTTAGCAAAAGGGTTTGCAGGTCCTGATCACTACGGATCGTGAAACTCAGTATTTTGGGTGTCAGACTAAACTATTCACATTTTTTCAGTTTTCAAAGTTTGGAATGTTTATTGTTATTTTTGAAGAAGATAGATGAATTTCCTTTAGGATTAGTAATTGAGAAAGTGAATTCATTAAGAAATTATTTAATTAGACTGAAATTTGTAATAAAAATGATCTTTTCACTTTATCTGAAGAATTTGTGAATTTGTTTCCCATTTGTTTATGATGGATTTAAATTTATTGTCCTCAGAAGATAAAACAATACCACTATTCCATAATATTCTTAATTTTAATGAGGTTTATTGTAAGATATTAGAATAATATTTCTAATATTAAAATATTAGAAACTATTAAAATATTGATTACCCTAATAAATTCAGGTCACCAGTATTGTATTATCATTTTTGTACAATATTGTAAAGTCATGAAAATCTTTAAAACAATGGGTCCATTGGAGTTGAAACGTTGACTGTGTGAATAGTGTTCTGGCTTTGCCTTTTTTCTCACGTGTTCTTTTATATAGGTGGTAACTTTTGGATATCAGATTTCCCGGTCTCAGAAATACCTTCTGATTTTCCTACAAACCTCCTCCCTGCTTATTTTTCAGATGCAAATACTGCGACAGGTCGTTTAGCATATCTTCCAACCTGCAGCGGCATGTCCGCAACATCCACAACAAGGAGAAGCCCTTCAAGTGTCACTTATGTGACAGGTGCTTTGGTCAGCAGACCAACCTCGACAGACACCTAAAGAAGCACGAGAATGGCAACATGTCTGGTGGGTGGTCGGTTGCGTTTTGAGGAGAGGATGTCCTTTTTTTATTTGAAGAGATTATCATGCTTTTCTCATTTCACTTCACTTTCACTCTTGAATCAGAGCCTACTGTGAAATTTTGCAGTGTGATTTCCTTGAGATTTTAGAGTGATTTTGAGATCTTAGAGCCTTATTTGAATTATCCTTTATTCTCCTGTACTCATCTCCATGGGCAGTCTCAAAGAGGGCCATGACCCAGGCTCACAGGAGACGTAAATGAAGATTTCCCAAAGGGCAGGGAATAGTGTTTCCATCTATTTGTGCGGAATGTGGCCCCCAGGAGCGGCAGGCGTTCCAGAGTGCAGTGCCAGAATCCCAGGTTCTGAACGTTGATTGACTGAAATACCATGGCTGCATTTGCAGGATGGTCTGAAGTTTAGAAGATGTCTCCAGGGTGATGACTTTGTTTAGAAATTAGCAGTAGAAGATTATGGACATGATCAGGATAACCCATGACAAATGACAGTAGAATATGGTTTTGGTCACAAATTCTGATGTTAAATGAAGTTTTTAATAATGTAAGTTTTTTAGACAAAAATCTTCCCTTGCCCCAGACCTGTCAGCACATAGTTAGCAGAAGAGATGGTGGGTTTTCTTGCCTTTGGCTTCTGATAGTTAGAAAATTAGCCATTAACTAGCATTTACCTGCTGGCATATGTGTTGGGAGCCACCCTGTGTGGCCACGGTTTGTTTCTAGAGAATTAAGAAAGTGACTTGGGGGTTGGAGGAGGGAGTGAGTGTGAAGGTCAGGAAAAGAGGTTTTTAGAACAGAAAAACGGTGGACTTATACAAAGTATAAACCTCTGCTTAAGGAATGTATTTTTAATGACCCCTTCCTCCACTGTACAGGCACACTGCTTAGGTATGACCTTGGAGGAGTAATGCTTAGAGCTATATACTGTTCATTTCTTTCAAGGCCACCATTTAAAATATCTGAGGATCACGGTTTAAAAATACCAGGTTTTAGACACAGAAGTCTAATACAATATGCAAAACTGGCTATACTTTCTAACACTGTGCTCCCTTACAGTATACTATTAAAATTTTCTAGTTACAATTATTTCAGAAATAAGTTATATAAGTTAAAAATATAGTATACCATAGATGAATATTTATTTGTCGACCCAGGTTAGAATTTTATGAAACTGAGGGAAGTTCTAACCTCTTGGTTTTGTATCTAGACTATTGTGATGAACTATTAAATTTTAGATATTTTGTGGGCAGGATACACAGCATGGAGTGACTGTTAAAGTTTGACCACATCTAAAGTGTTTATAGGGGTATAAATTTATGGGAACCTTGCAACAATCTGATCATGCAGGTATTATGATTCTAATTTTTAGGTAAAGAAGCTGAAGGCCCTCCAATAATGTCCTCTTCCTACTGTACACAGTCTACGCATGGCTTAGCCCACCATGTCAGAATGCAGAATTTTCAGCATGTTTTCAGTTTTTTAGGCAACATATTGACAGCAACTGGGCCTGGGTACTTTCTCTGGCCCAATCCATTTCAGTCCTCTTGATAAACTGCCTCACCCTTTCTCCTCGCCGAATGAACAGAACCTTCCCCTGTCACAGAGGGGATAAGAGGGAGCTAGTGGGAGAAATAATGTCTTGGGGAGACTGTACATCATGATTCCAAGGGACTTTCATGAGCATGTGCATTATGATAAATTAGGATCATTAATATTTGAAAGAGCTTGCTTTAGGAAACAACACTGATCAATTGTAAAAGGAATGTGATTTAAAATAAGTTGCCATATATATAATAGTCTTTTTCATATAAGGCCTCCTCTCCTCTCAGGTACGGCAACATCGTCGCCTCATTCTGAACTGGAAAGTACAGGTGCGATTCTCGATGACAAAGAAGATGCTTACTTCACGGAAATCAGAAATTTCATTGGGAATAGCAACCACAGCAGCCAGTCTCCCAGGAACACAGAGGAGAGGTAAAGCTGGTTTGTAAACTCTGTGGTTTCTGAAATGAGTATGTTTTCAAATACGTTTTCTGTGTTTGTTTTTGTGATGCTGCTATTGCTCCTACCACCAGTGGCTGGTATTTATCTAGGGATTAAATACTAAATGTTCTTCTAAGTGTTTTACATGTGTTAATTCATTTAATTATCTTCGTGACCTAAGAGATAGGTATCAACCATTATTATACTATTTTACCTTTGAAGGAATGGAGCTATCGGAAGTGAAAAAAGTTGCCAGTGGTCACCTAAGTGAAGAGTGGCTCTCTGGTTCCAGGGCCCCAGGCTTTTACCACCAGGCTCTTCTACCTCTCCTGGTGCTAATTAGAATATTTTATCAAAACTTGCCAAGTATAGAAGGGAACAACACCAGAGGAGTTCATTAGAATCACTGGTCAGCAGTGGTTACTATTATATATTGTATGTTATATATATTACAGATAATATAGACTATACTCTATGACTATATGCATGACTTACAGATCTGTGTATAATGAAATATCTGTACATATGTGTATAATGCTCAGTGGGTGTACCCATTTGGAAACCACTTGAGACTTCTGTCGCTACCTGATATTCCATCCAGTGGATGCTCATACGATCCCGGCACATTTGTGGCTGTGATCGCCCTTGCTTTCAGTTACCTGGTGCACTGGACCCCTCATGTTGTCGTCAACATCCGGCACATAGGGCTTAGTTCATAAAGAAAAACTTCTAATGCTGCTAGGCATAATAACACTTAGCTAGTGATTTTATTTTATATGATGTTAATGAAACATTATTTTACCAAAACTCCTGGATTTTTCTTATCTGTATATTATAAATCAATAGTTGATATTGAGAACTAGATTTTTTCTAAACATAACTATCCAATGGCCTATTAAATTAAAATGCTGTTATACATTTTAAAGTGATATGGAATTAGTTAATAAAAACACCATTACTTTTCATTACACAAGTATTATTGTTAGTGTTCTCTATTTTTGATGCTATTAAAAGTCAGAGTTAATTATTTCAGATAACTTTCCTATTAAGGCAAGTTTCAAATAAACGTTATTTCCCAAGGTAACATAGAAATATATAACCACTTCTGTCCTTCAACTTGTATATAAGTGTGTATCAGAGGAGAGGAAAAAAGAGTGATCTGCTATTGCATGGCTCTTTCCAGCCTCTAAAAAGTGCAGCTGGATTTATTTTTCCCTCTGCTCACCATTGGTGTGTGTGTGTGTGTGTGTGCGTGTGAGAGAGAGAGAGAGAATGAGGAAGATAATCAGAAATACAAAGTAGTGTCAGCAGGTAAGAAAGATGACAGTCTTACATTTTGATAATGATATTTACATTATCAGAAAACATTTGGGTTCTAAGTTGCCTATTCAGGTTTTCTAGCCCTTAATTGGAGGTCTGTGAACCATAGAGTGGCAACATCTGGCTTCAACGTGTCTAAACAGCACAGAAGGAAGAAGGTTGAGCCATCTGACTTTCCCCCTCATCTCCTATCAGACTACTTTTGATGAATAATTTATCCCCCCCCACCAAATTGCCACATTTGAAAGCATAATTAACAAATAGGTTTTCTTAATCATGTTGCCTTTGTTACTTTTGGTTTTCATCCATGCACTCTTTTGTTCTATTACCTTTTTCTTTCATTTTTTAGATTTTATTTATTTATTTTCTTTTTCTTTCATTTTTTAAATAACAATTTCGATTCATTTAGGCCAGCAAGTTGGCAGTGTAACTGGAAACTAATAATTTATGCCTGTGCAAAACATGTTTTCGTCATTGTTTAATAAAAGAGGCTAACAGATTGGTTGTATGAAAAACTTAATGATGTTGTGACTTGGTGGCGAAGTGGATTTTTACTACCTGCATCTCTCACACCCAAGATTGTTTTTATTTAATTTTTTTTTTACCCTGGGAAATCTTTTTATTTTTTTAATGTAGAAAAGTAATGGGTTTATCACTGGTACCTGATTTTCTATAGTATGAAAAATAGTTACATTAAATGTGAAAATTGTACACGACTGTAACAATAACTTAACAGTCTCAGCAAGTTTTCTGAATTAGTAAATAAGTAAAGAAGCAAGACAAAATGGAAAGATTCTGAAGGGCCCGGGAATCAGGACATACGGATGCCTATTAGGTTTTAACCCACAACAAGCTTTCTGAATGTGGGTGAGTGGCTTAACTTTCCCAATCATATACCTTTGAAGGAAGATTGTTAGGCGAAGATATTCTCTGATTCCAAACATTTATAATTATTTTGTAACTCAATTTCAACTTTTAAATCTTAGCATGAAATTTAATTTACACGTGTTTTGATGTTTACTTTAAAGCATGAAAGTTTATCCTAGTTTAATATATGCTCTCCGATGTGTTAAATTAGGATGTCCATGTAATTAAACTCTTTTTTTAAATTAAAATTTTGAGTCACATATTCAGTCCTTGTAAACACAAGCTAAAAAATTACAAATGACATTTAAAATATAATAGTTTTTTTATCATTATATTTGACATGCTTGCTAAGGAAGTTTCAAAAGGTATTTGTCCAATTACATTTTTAGATCATTTCCCACCCCAATGTTATTGTGGGATAAAGGAACACTTTTTATACTTAGGCCACCAGGGATAATTTGAAAATGGTATGTGGGGGTGAGCCCTCAATCACTTACAAGTTTTAGATGTCTAAGTGACGTATAACCACCAGCGTCGCTCAGAAACATCTAATGCTGGTTGGTCCTTGGCAGTGACCTTAACATTTTTTTTGAACTCTTAGATTCACTTGAGGCATGTGTGTTGGAGCTTTTGTCAGTGTTTCCCCAGGATATGAGTTTTCCAGAAATCTATTCATTTAAATGGTGGGTACTTATGTGGCAATCCGGTAACATTCCATACAGAAAACACAGTGTGCTTTTGATATCATATGTAAGAACACCATTTATCAGGCAAAGGCCTGGTAGGGATAGGAGACTGGGGTTGTGTGCCCAGTTCTGCTGGGGCTCCATTTATCATCTGAATAGGCACACACTTATTTTCCCCTTCATTTTTCTTGGTCAGGTTACGTTATTTTCCCATGGTTGCCATAAAGCATAAACATTCAAAAATTACTATAGAAGTGTTAAAAATCTAAACTGTTGTTAGGAAGACATGACAGTGAAGCTGAATGCATGTTTAAATGTGAAACCAATAACTGGCCCTTTTTCTTTTGTATGCTCTTGAAAGAATGAATGGCAGTCACTTTAAGGATGAGAAGGCTTTAGTGACTAGTCAAAATTCAGATTTACTGGATGATGAAGAAGTGGAAGATGAGGTGTTGTTAGATGAGGAGGATGAAGACAATGATATTACTGGGAAAACAGGAAAGGAACCGGTGACGAGTCATTTACATGAAGGAAACCCTGAGGATGACTACGAAGAAACCAGCGCACTGGAGATGGGTTGCAAGACATCCCCGGTGAGGTAAGCGCCTCAGGCACCAGTAGATAAGCAAGAGTAGATACATACGGTTGTGATTCTCCCGCTTTGCTCTTCCAGTAGAACAGTGTTTTAGGTGATGGGCAACTTGTGGGTAATAACTCATAAAAATCGAATTTTTTTTCAGAATTGAATTTTTAAGCCACACAGTGGCTTATGTTTAAATAGATGAAAATTACGTGGCCATCAACAGAACCCACAAGCATATGTGTATACATGGGTATTTGTGGAACTCTGCTTAACCTTAGGTAGGAAGGATAGATGAAAATTACATAAGTGCACAATCATTTATTTAGACTTTACCTAAAAATCTCAAAGAAAAAAAGGTTTCAACATTACCTAATTTATTCAGTAATCTGGTGTATTAGTCAAATATTATTGAGATAAATTTCACTTCACTTGATTTGTATGTGATCTAGATAGACGATAGATTTTTTCATGGGAAAATTAACCAAATAGTTAAATTGATGAGAGTATTATACTTTCCTATGGCTAGTGGGTTCTATCTAAATGTTACCATAAGTAGCAATGATAAGCGTATGAATTCTGTCTCTACTGCATTGCTGATTTCACATGTCGTTGACTTTACTTCTTTATCTCAAATACATGCTTGCTTTAGTTACAAAAAATCTTGAAAGAAGTCTATTTTAAGATATAATATTTGTAAACCTTTTAAAGCACCCGATACTTGATGCATGCTACTTTATACTACAAATTTAACATTCGACAACTGTATAGATTCAAATGAAAAGTGATTTGGTTGCATAATAAACTGAAGAAGAAAAAAATCCTCTGTGCTTTCCCATTGGTTCATTTTAGGTATAAAGAGGAAGAATACAAAATTGGACTTTCTGCTCTAGATCATATAAGGCACTTCACAGATAGCCTCAAAATGAGGAAAATGGAAGATAATCAATATACTGAAGCTGAGCTCTCTTCTTTTAGTACTTCCCATGTGCCAGAGGAACTTAAACAGCCGTTACACAGAAAGTCCAAATCACAGGTACATGTTTTCCAGCAGTATAGCATCATGGTGACATTGTGCCTTTGATGTCCAAGGGCAGCTCTCCTATGTTTGCAGTATGCCAGAATCTGCACAGGTTCAGATGCTTTACTCAAAATGTTCAAATCCTTACTTTCTATGACTGCATACAAAATAGTTCACCAATACCGCAAGTCATATGGCTGCGTTCTGCACAGAAACACTCTGACACCCTCTGTTCTATAAATCACTCCCTGTCTTGCAGTTTCCTGACGTCTGTGTCAACAGTCCAAAATGTTCACTTGCACCTACCTATGTATTACATCAAATATTTTTTAATTTCTTTGTGTCTGTAATTTTGGTCAAATTAGTTATAGTTTAAGATCTTTGGAAAGTGAATTCTGCCTTCTCTTTCTTTTTGACCTGTACTATATATTGTTAATTTACAAGTTAGTTAATTATAGAATTTAGGAGTAAACTGAAAATCAGAGATGAAGTGAGTTACCAAAAGTATGCAGAGATTTAAAGGCAGATGTGGAAATAAAATGTATCAATTTTTATTGCATTAATTAATGGGTGGTACCCAGTTCATTGGGTTCTACAGCATTCTGTCAACACTGGGGTAACTAAAATAACTATTTAAGGATCCATTAATAGCAATTCAAAGAGCCTCAGTTCTTTTATCACAGAAAAAGGACATCAATGCTTTCTGCATGATATCCACACTCAACCAGATCGTTTTTTCAGGTCAATTGAAAAAAAAACAAACTTCCTGTTGTAACCATATTCATTGGTCATTTTGGTCTGATTGGTTGATTCATGAGTCCATTTTGGAGATGGCTTAATATATTAAAGTATGTGACCATATTGACTTGTACATTTGGAAATGATTTCCTATTTGGCTGAGAGGTTTTGGGCTGGTCTTAGGGCAAATGTGGTTATATCTCCATTAAGGTGGAGAAAGTATTTTGCCAATGGGATAATGTAAGTTTTTAAATATAATTCAATTCAGTAAAAACTCTAAGATAACATGTGTGGTAATAGGCAAAATAAATGTTCTTTCTGAATTCAAGTAAAAGCAACCGGCCCCAACACTGGAGTTGCCAAGCTCTATGAACTTGAGAACATCATGTCATGACTATAGGCACCATTTTCTCACTGGAAAGTGGGTGATGGAGAAGATATCTAAGATCCCTCCTGCTGTATGAGCCAATGGGATCAAAATAAATCACTCCATTTCTAACATTAGAAAGAAACTAGTTAGAGTAGATACCTCATTTTCACTCAGAGGCAACCATAAGAGGTTGCAAATATATTTTTAAACTCTTTTTAACAAATGATTCATTTTTAAAAAGATTTTTTATTTATTTATCTTTAGAGAGGAGGAGAAGGAGAGAAGGAGAGAAATATCAATGTATGGTTGCCTCTCGTGAGTCCCCTGCTGGGAACTGGCCTGCAGCCCAGGCATGTGCCCTGACTAGGAATCGAACTGCGATCGTGTGGTTCGCAGGCCCGCACTCAATCCACTGAGCTACACCAGCCAGGGCTATTTTTAAACTCTTGATTGGCCATTCATCCATCCTCATTGATCAGAGATACTGGGGGTCCTGGTTTTCTTTTCTTTTTTAATTTTTTAATAATTATTCCACCAGATTACTTTTCATCATAAGACACAATACCTAAAAATTTCCTAAACTGTCAGAAATGAATAGAAAGCAGAAGGACCTGAAAACCTAGAGACAATTGATATGATATATTTTAGTACCAGCTTTTTGAAAAATAGATTTTATTTATTTCTTTTTAGACAGAGAAAAAGGGAGAGAGAAAGAGAGGGAGAGAAAGGTCAATGTGCGGTTGCCTCTCATGTGCCCCGCACTGGGGACCTGGCCCACAACCCAGGCACATGCCCTAGACTAGGAATCAAACCAGCAACCCTTTGGTTCTCAGGCTGGCGCTCAACCACTGAGCCACACCAGCCAGGGCTAGTACCAGCTTTTTGACATAAAGTTCCTGTCCAGCTGAGCTAACAGTTATCATCACAAGAAATAATTGCATTTTTACAATCCTGGTTCATATTCATATTGTTACTTGATAGTGTCATATTTATCAGTTTGAAAGTGGTCAGGTGCTTTTGCAAACTGACTTTCATTCATGAGACTCTATCCACTTATTTGATTATTATTAACTTTCATTTTTGTGCTGGAAACTTATCCTCATGCATGAAAATGGTTATTTCCTTTGAGTACCAAAAGGCAGATATTATTTGAATCTATTGTATAATATGAATAGATTTAGGTGCTTTACTTGAAACATTTATGTGTTTAGTTTGTGATTTTTATAGTGATTGAATCCAAAATAATTGGCCAACACAATAGTGGCTACATTCTATCTGTAATCTTCTCCGTAAAACTTTATCCTACAAAAATAATTTCATGATTATAGGTACACTGAGTTAAGCACTATATGTAAGTTAGTGCTTATAATTCCTCCACAACCCTTGAGGCAAGTTTTTTGTTATTATTATCCCTATTTTATATGAGGAAAGTGACCTTGAGAGTTAAGAAGCTTGCCAAAGGTCACCCAGCTAGCTGAGGTTAGAAGCCAGGATTAAAACTCAGGATTCCCAAATTTTCTCTGTACCCTCGTTCAGTGTCCCAAATATCAGAATGGGTTTTGTAAAAAACCATTTCATAATAGATTTTATCTTGATCTCTAAAAGTGGGAACATAATTAGAATAGATTAATTTCTATGCACCTTTCACCCATACTTTATACTAAGGATGGGGACTCTATATTGTTTATTCTTGTTTTTTGGGGTGCTAGTACGGTGCCTGGAATAGAGTGGAAGCTTAAGAAGTATTTGTTATGCCTCTGCTGAGACCCAGATAGGCAAATGGTAGAGGTCCAGAAGGCAAACTGCATACAGAAAAGTCAAATGTGTACATTTAGAGCAATGACCCAGCAAATCAAAATCAGCCTGCAAGGGCAGATTTTCTAACTGAATGCCATGATTAAGGAAGAAACCACAGGCCAGCCACATGTCTCAGCATGACTCCCCGAGATGAAATTCTGCTTAACAACAGAGGCATTTTGTCTTTGTTTACAGACAGTGGAATGTCTTTGGCAGGACTTTAATGATTCCACTTCAGCAGCATTTTGACAAGCCAGTTTAGCAATGGATGAGACCAACAATAGCAAATCAACAGTGAAAAGTTCACTCCCAAGTCAAGACCAAACATTTCATTTGAATATTTTACTTGGCAGCAAGTGGGAGATTCGCTGCACAGTCATTTAGAGTGTGACATGATAATAGGGAAGAAAGAGCGCTTCCTCCCGGAGCCCCACCCTGCACCTCCTGCTCGCAGACACGGAGCACAAGTCGGTCAGCACGTGTGGGGACTGGCGTTTGGTTTTGTTTTTTGGTAGAGCTGACTCGATCTATCTTAACTTTCAAGGTGGTTGGGTGTCAGCACTGAATATTTCAGTCATGGAAGGGAACTGGAAAAAGAACAGTGGATTGAAAGTTGGGCAGAAACATGTTTTAATTATGCCTCCTCCACTAACTAGTTGAGTGATTTTGGACGAGTCATTTCACCTTTAGTGCTGTCAATGATAAAGTGCAGGAGTCCGTTGGGCTTTTTTTCCCAATAGACCACAGTGCTGCCAAAGCAGGTGTATATCTTGTTCGTATTTGCACTTTCTGTCGCAAGCACAGTGTGATATTTTTGGTGAGCTGAAGGTGTGCGTGAATAGTGGATGCATGATTTATTTATGGTTGCCGGGGGCTGGGGGGAGGTGACTCCTGTTTCTTAGTGGAGGCACTGCTGACATTTTGGGTAGGATAATTAATATTTTGTTCTGTAGATCATGTCACTGATTTGGCGCCGAGGCACTGAAGGCCAGTAGTGAATCCACATTATAACACACACACACACACACACACACACACACACACACACACGAATGTCCCACACTTTTCCAAACACACCCATGAGGGATGCTCCTACTCAGAAACCCTTCTCTTTCTAACATTTGCCAATAGTGTTCTTCAAATCACAAGTGATGTTTTTCAAATGCCATTTACTGAGTGTCTCCTTTCTACCCAGGCGTATGCTATGATGTTGTCATTGTCCGAGAAGGAGTCCCTCCATTCTACATCCCACAGTTCTTCCAACGTCTGGCACAGTATGGCAAGGGCTGCCGCGGAATCCAGTGCCATCCAGTCCATAAGCCACGTATGACATTACCAAGGCTGACCAGAGTGGGACCAAGTCCGACAGTAGCATGGCTCTTTCATGTAGAACTATTTAAAAGACTGCTGAGCAGAATGCCTTAGAAACCCGAAGGGTCACTCATTTAAAGTCTGGTGACCTTAAACTGAATGATTAAAAAAGAAAGAAAGAAAGCAAGGGAAAGAAAGAAAAAAGAAACTATTTATTCTCGATATTTTGTTTTGCACAGCAAAGGCAGCTGCTGACTTCTGGAGGATCGATGCAACGTAAAGTGATGCAGTGAATATGAAACACTTGCTGGGGAAAAGGCATCTTCCAGTTCACCCCGCCTCGGGGAGCGGGCGGGGGGCGGGGCAGTTGAGAGGGCAGCATTGGTAGGAACGGACCCTTCCGCCGTAGAAACTGAGTTCTCTTTTGTACAAGATCGCCTGACACGTGATTGGGAACAGTTGCTTTTAATTACAGATTTAATTTTTTTTGTTATTAAAGTTTTATGTAATTTAACCCTTTGAAGATGGAAGTAGTTGGATGAAATGCACACTCAATTATTATAGAAACTGATAACAGGGAGTACTTGTTTCCCATTAACTTTTGCCTTCTTAAGTACATTGTTTAAAATTAGGGAGAAAGGGTATGTGTATATTGTAAACTATGGATGTTCAGTGCTCACAGAGGTTAAGTCAGTGAAGTAACCTGTTCATCACCAGTATCACTGTACCACTACTACACTAATCGATGTTTGCCAAATCCTTGTAATAACATCTTTATTTTAGACAATCATGTCACTGTTTTTTAATGTTTAATTTTTCTGTGTGTTGCGTGTATCATGTATTTATTTGTTGGCAAACTATTGTTTGTTGATTAAAATAGCACTGTTCCAGTCAGCCACTACTTTCTGACATCAGAGGCACACCCCCTTCCGAATTTCAAAGGACCAAGGTGACTGACCTGTGTCGTTGGGGAGTGCCCCATGGTGTTTGGCTTCTCTTAACATTCCTTTTGTTGTTGTTGTTGTTTTGTTTTCCTTCTTAATGAGCTAAATACGAATAGATGCAACTTAGTTTTTGTAATACTGAAATTGATTCGATTGTATAAATGATTATAATTTCTTTCATGAGCGCATGATTCCTCTGATTAAAAACTGTACCCCATATTTTATGCTGGTCGTCTGCAAGCTCGTACGATGTTATGTTCATGTTAATCCTATTTGTAAGATGAAGTGTTCCAGACCTTCTGTTAAAAGAGAGACGTAAATAACAGACTGTATCCAGTTATTTTGCCCTTTATTGAGGAACCAGATTTGTTTTTCTTTTTGTTTGTAATCTCATTTTGAAATAATCGGCAAGTTGAGGTACTTTCTTCAAATGCTTTGTACAATATAAACTGTTATGCCTTTCAGTGCATTACTATGGGAGGAGCAAGTAAAAAATAAAGACTTATAAAAATGGTTATTTTTCCCACTGTGTGGTATTTTCCCTTCTCATGCAATTTTAGTTTTCCTTTGGGACCCAGTGATGTACAGATAGGATGTCTAGGGCCTTGGTGCCCTACCAGGTACATGGAACTGGGGGTTGCTGATGTTGTGTTGATATGACGGAGGGATAGCCCTTGGCCCGGAAGGAGTTGGGGTGCCTCCTGCTCTTGGTTCTGAACGTTCTCACCTGCTACGAAGTCAGTGCTCAAGTGCAGCACCTCACGTCCACGGTACTGCCGCCATGGCTGCGGCACCCGATGAGTCAGGACAGAGCCGCTGACAGGTTTTCTACTCGACTTTCCGTAGTGCATGACAAAGGGGGTTTCGTTTGAATAACTCCAGTACTGTTCACTCGTCCACAAGGGAGAAGAAACAGACACTTCAAATGTCCTATGATGGTTTTAAATCTTTGTCCGTGTGCAAATTATCATTTTTATGGTTATAAACAGAGAATAGACTTAATTTTGTGTTTTCTTTCTTTGCTGTGGCAAAATAAAATATCTGCATATTGCTACAAATTCTTCAGAATGAGCATCTGGCAGTTGCGTCACATTTCACCAGGTCTGAGCTATAATTTCTTCAACCATCTCAATTTTGTGGAAAATTTTCTACTTCTCTCTTATGTAAGTAGTAAATAGTATTTTGATTTTTATGATCAAATTGAATGTGTATTATATATGTACACACAGAGTTGGGATGTGAAGGGTGGCATTTTCATATGATAAATTCTCTGGTGGGATACCAATTATGGACATATTTTTTGCTTCCTAACTATAATGCCAATTGTCTTTAGAATATTGTTATTCAGATTTAGGCCCATCATAGAGGTTTTAACAAGGCCTGAAAAAATAAAGAAATATGACACATGGAAATAGATCCAGACAAATTTTCTTTATTCATTTCTTTATTTATTTTTAGCTCCCATGCCAAGTACCTAAACTTCCTCACATCCTTTCTCAATGTCAATAATGTAGGAATTAAATATATGGAGTATAAATATCGATTTTTAAAATAGAAGGTGCGCACTGGAAGAAGTACTTGGGAAATATGCTTAAGCAATGAATCTAGTCTGTAAAGAAGAATCTAGTATTGGGGACATAAGGACAACACACATGAGAAGGTGGATATTTGGAATCTGTGCATTGTTTTTGTTTTAAAGAATATACCCATAAATTTTGAAGCAATTCGAATGCTCCCTGTGCCCTGAGTTCCTGTTATACTGTGAGCGTGACATCTCCGTAGTTTGCTAATATTCAGTCCCTCCGAATTCCGAAAAGGCCTTCAAGCCTTACGTTTCTGTTTTCTTTTCCATTCTTTTCCCCAGCAGTCCTGCACTGTGTGGCCCTGTGGGGTGGTGGTGAGACACAGCAGAGACGATGCTGGACTTGAAAACCAAAGGCCTTGGTTTGACTTCTGGCTCCACTGGCACTGAGGTCTGGGGCAATCACGCACCTCTCAGAAATCTCACCTGTAAAACACAGGAAAAAGCACCTGCAGCTCCTGCTACCCTGGGTTTTTGTGAAGGTCAAAAGTCAAAATATCTTTTGGGAAGTATTTGGTAAAAGTTCTACACATGAAACACATTTTAGATAGAACTTTATGGTAATATTTAAGGGAATAGCATATGTGTGTGTGTGGACACACACCTGTATACATGCATGAGCAAATACTATGCTAACAGGAAAATTAGAACATAACAGAAATCTATTGTAAGCTATACAAAAGTGGACACTTTTCCAAAATAAGAGAGGTGTTCTTGAACAAGTGTGTGGCTTTGAAAACCAAAAAAACAAAAAGAGCTCAGGCCTTTGAAAACATGAGACATCTAGTATAATTGTTGACAGCTCTCAAAATCTCAAAGACAGTTAAAGTCTGTTCAAAGAATAGGCACACACATGCTTTTATTTTCAGATAATGACCGTCAACCATTCTGATTTTTGTACAGAACAAATAAAATGAGTTATTCATTTTAAAGCTGCCTGTTAGGTCAGTGTCAGGCCAGGAATGTGTATATTCATCACCTCTGTTAATCATCACGGTAGGTCTGCATGCAGGAAGTATGTTTCACAGATGAGGAAACTGGAATTCAAAGAGCTTAAGAACCTAGTTCAAAGTCATCTGGCTGGGAACCGTCTGGCTGAAAATCTAAGGGTCCCTGGCTCCTTTGCGCACACTTAGCCAAGCTTTTCAGACCTCTTGGTTCAGGCACAGCTAAAGAAATCCAAAAATGTTCCAAACCAAGGAAATGTGCCCGCGGAGGGTAAGGCTGTCAGAGATGCGACTCTGCCCCGGAGACATTTAGGCGTCTGAGTCTTGGCTGTGAAGAGTTTGAAGGATGAGTGCCAAGCGCCGGTTCCAGGCTTTCTGTATTCAGGTTATCTCAAGTCAGAACCAGCCATACTAGTGCTTTGGAAAGACCCTGTGTGCTGCCTTAATAAGAGAAGGGCCTTAGTCACCTTGTTTGCATTTTCTTAGTGGGTGTCTTCCGTTCCTTCCTTAACATTTTTTTTTAATGACCTCAAACCCAAAGTTTCAAGTAGCGCGGCCTGAGTTTAGCCCTTTCTAAAATGGTGAGCAGACTCATCATGAGAGGAAGAAAATGTGAAAGCAAGTGTAGTTAAGAAGTGTACTTACTTTATTCTCTTTAGGTTTGAAAAATTATTAATGGAAGGAATGTGTGTGTTCTTTCACTCATAAAAGAGTGAAAGAACAGAAGAAATAGACTGGGTCCAGGAGCCCCAATGAGAAAGCCAGCTGGCTTCTCCCCCAGAGACTTTGGTACTTAGTTGTTCATTTTATTCTGTGTAAGTCATTTCTGAATACAAGAGACTGTCCTTGGTGCAACATATATTTAGTAAAAGGATGTAATACAACAACTAACAAAAAAATTCAGAAAATACAAGTGCTGGCAAGAACGTGGAGAAACTGGAGCTCTTGTGCATTGCCGACGGGATGTAGAATGGTGCCGTCACTGTGGAAAACAGTGTTTCAGTTACCCTAAAAGTTAAAAACAGAATCAGCATGTGATCCAGCAATTCCACTTCTACATGTATGCCCAAAAAGAATCGAAAGAAAGAAATATTTGCACACTCATGTTCACAATATTCACAAATACTGTAAATATTTGGCATTATTCATAATAGCCAAAAAGTAGAAGTAACCCAAGTGTCCATTGATGGGTGAATAGATAAACAAAACATCCTCTCTATGTTCACTGAAATATTATTCAAACTTAAAAAGAAAAAAAATTCTGGCATATGCTACAACATGAACAAAACCTTGAGGGCATTATGCTACTGAAATAAACCAGTCACAAAAAGACAAATGCCATATGACTGTACTCATATGAGGCACCTGGAATAGTCAAACGCATTGAGCTGGAAAGAAAAACAGTGGTTGCTGGTGGTTGGGGACAGGGAGGGAGAAGGAGTTACTGTTTGACAGGGGTAGGGCTTCAGTGTTGCAAGATGAATAGAGTTCTAGAGATTGGTAGCATGACAGTGTGGATGTAGTTCCAACTACTGGATTTTACACTTAAATGGTTAAGATGGTAAATTTTATGTTATGAATGAATATTTTACCACAATTAAAAAGAAAAAATATGCATTCTCTTCATCTACATGGTTCTCTCCCTCCCTGATTTTTTAGACAGAAAGAAACATCTATTTGTTATTTCACTTACTTATGCATTCTTTGGTTGATTCTTCTATGTGCCTTGACCAGGGGTCAAACCCACAACCTCTGTATAGTGGGCACAAAGCTCTAACCAATGGAGCTTGGCCAGGGCCTATCTAGATGGTTCTTGAAACTGAAATCATCTGATTCTATTTAACTTAAACAGAGAAACAAATTACACAGGTGAATATAGAAGAGCTCATAACAAAGAAAGGAAAAGCTTGGCAACCTGGTCCAAAATATGGCCGGCAAACAGTAGGTAGCCAATAGCAAGAAACAGTGGCCAGATTCTTAAGCTGTTGTCAGTCTGGGTCCAGGCTAAAATTCTTAGTGTGGAGCATGAAACTGGCCCCACTTGAAGCCCTACTTAGTCAAGAGCACAATTAAACTCATCTAAAGGCATGAGACGGAAGAGGCAAGTCCTCGTATAACCAAATTGGGAGGCTCCTCCCAAATAAGTGGGAATAAATTGTCTTTCAAAAACGGTAAATAAGTGCATCACCAGTGTGATAGGAAAATTAACAAAACATTGCAAAAGGCAGTGTTCTCAGGGCAGAACACAGGATTTAGTAATGTTAGGGTAATCAGAGGAATAACCTGATGACGCATGCAAAATAAGAACTGTCCCAGAAAATGTAAGACCTACAATCCTCACAGGAATGATTGTTTCAGAGAATGAAGTAAAAATTACTTTTTTAAATGCTTCAATTGTGACTTCTACTGAAGGACTGACTGTACTTGAGACTGGCAATAAAATTGTAGCCAAGTAGCCTCGTGTTACCCAGAATTAAAGTCCATTGATTCATTAAAGGACTTGCAAACTTTGGAGGCGCATGCAATAATCGTGGTCCATAGGAAATGAAAGAAAGCATTTGTCTGAATCAGAAGTTTTCAGTAAGTCAAAGTCTAGAAAGGAAACCAGAAACCACTCTAAATATTTTAAGCAGAGAGGGATTTAAGGCAGTGGGTTGCATATCAAAGCATGGAAGGGCTCGTAGAGCAAAAGGAAGAAAAGGATGTAAACCAGAGACCAGGAAGTGACCTGCACCCCACTCACCATGTGGTTGTAGGAACATGGCTGCTGCCGCCTCTCAGAAGTTGCCTCCACCCCTGAGTGCTTCCATCCCAGGCCGCTGCTGCTGATGGAGCGGCCCTTCCCGCTGCCTCCTCACCCCCGACCAGTGCCTTTCATTGCACCTTGCCTGAAATGAGCTGGTAAGGGAGTCTGGGGAACAGGTTTTGAAGCATGCAGGCCCCTATAACACAGAGAAATGGTAGGAGTGCTGCTGGGTACCAAGAGACAATTATTTGCCACAGGACCACCTAGGCTGAACATACTGTGCATGCTAGTTTAATGGGGAAATCCTTCAAGAGTTTTTCATTGATTTTAGAATGGACATCAAGACATAAACACAGCCTGCTAGCTTTTGCCTAACTCTCTAGTCTGTCCCCACTTGCCTATCTGTCTCAGACATGCTGGGTTACTTTCAGACACCAAATCTATCTCCACTTTCAAAGATTACACAAATTCTACTCTGTGAAATGGAAACACTTCCTGTTGTCTTTCTCTCCATCCAAAATTTTTCTTCCCCCCTCACATATGTCCTTAGTTGGCTAAATTAACTTACTCTCCAGATTTAACTTATCTGTTACGTCTTCAGAGAAAATTTCTGTGATAGCTTCTCACTCCACTCAACCTATTCATGCCAATTAAGTAGTCCTGTTGCAGTCTCGAATTAAACGACTGACTACATACTCAGTGCACCTGTAACAGTTTGTAATTGTATATGTATGTATAATTTAGGGTCTCTGCCTCTAAAATCTTAAGCTCCCTAAATACACTAACTATGTCAACTTTGATTCATTCTGTATCTTGGTGACTAGTACAAAGTATGGCACACTGAGATTATTCTTTAAATTTTGTTATATTAATTAATCAATCAATCAATTAAATAAATTTCTTGGAACGATGTTCATCAAACCATTATCAGTGGTTACCTTTAAGATTGGAGTAGAGAAATTAACTTTTTGTGGTATGCTCATACACCTCCAGTGTTTTTTAACAAGAATGAATTACTTTTGTATTAAAAAAAAACGCGTTTCTTTTTATAAGCATATCTCGTGATCAAGAGACTGTCAGTTCTAGGAACACATCCTAAGATACTAGTTAGTATTACACACTAATATACACATACCATAAACATTAACATTAGTGATCAAACATTACTAAAATTTAAGGATAAAAACTTATTCACATAGAAGTCAAACAAGAGACTCTAAAGTAAGCTGTGCTGTCTGTACTACCACGGTTGGATACACGGACAGATAATCACAACACGCTACTACATGAACAGGCAGGTTATAGAGGGCTGAAAGCTGTGTAGTGTAACATTTTACTGATTAGCAGGATTATGGGTAAATCCCATTTGTTTTCTTCTTTTTGCTTATCTATACTTATTACCAAAAATAAACAAGCTACTCTTTAAATGAGGAAACACACTGTAAACCCAAACAAAAAAGATTCTTCCTTATGATTGAACAGTACAAGGAGAAAGAGGTTTTGTCTGGAGAGTGACCAGATGCTTTCAGATCATGAACTTCGAGGGCTGATTGAGGCCAGCCTGCTCACTAGGTGACAACAGCGAGCTCTAGAAGAAGTGGTGAGGGTGTTGTCTAGTGTCTGAGGTCACACAGCTGATCTGAAGTGCCAACTCAAGTTTCTGCTTTCTGGGTCACTAGTGTGAGCCTCTCTCGGTGTGAGAAGTGGGGTCTGAGTGGAGTGAAGTGAAATTCTTGTGTCCAACAAGGGAGCTTGGGTCAAGGGTTTCCCTAATGAGTTCAGGGGTCATGTTATATCCAAATGTGCCCACCTGACATCATACCACAGGTGCTGGACCCCATGTGAATTTGTTTTTGTGTGCTGTCAACAAAAAGGGAACATGCTTTTAAAGCAACAAACTTACTGTATGTAATATAAAAGTAGAGTTACAGCACCTATTTTCCACATGCTGTTTCTTCTTTATTTCATTTCCATTTGGGGCTGTAATTATTCATTGGAGCTAGGGCTCCTTTAACTAACTGAATGATACTGAGCTCATATGAGCAAGAAAGAAGTGGTCAAAAGCATCTTGTATAAAAACCCAGATGTACCCTCATTTGATATTTCAGAAGGCCAAAGCTGCTTTTAATTCTTTCTCTACATTATTTCCATGCAGGATACAATTTTGGCTTCTTCCAGTCATCTCTTATAGACACCAACATTTCAAAGTCAGGATAAATGAATTGGGAGAAGAAATATTCAGAGACCGCCACCCTAAAGTTAGCAAGCCTAGGGAGAGGCCAGCTAAGTCGTGGCCTTGTCAGAAAATATCTCCCCAATACCCTCATTGAAGTCATCCTGGTCTGTAACAGTCACACTCTCTTCACTTAAAATAGTAATGGATTATTTTAGGGGAAGTGACATACTAAGTGATTTCAGTCAGCATTATTATGAGTTAGTGAATCAGATCCTTTCCTTTGTTGTACTGATGGAAGAGAATTTTTTATTTTTTTTTAATTTATTTATTTTAATTGTTGTTCAAGTACAGTTTTCTGTCTTTTACTCCCATCCCAGCTCACCTCCCCAGTGCTCCCCACCTCCCTCCCATTTCCACCCCCCCTTAGTTTTTGTCCATGTGTCCTTTATACTTGTTCCTGTAAACCTTTCTTCTTCTCTTCCCCTGAAATTCCCTCCCCTCTCCCCTCTGGTCCCTGTCAGACTGTTCTCTGTTTCAGTGTCTTTGGTTATATTTGCTTGCCTGTTTGTTTTGTTGTTTAGGTTCTTGTTAAAAGTGAGATCATATGGTATTTGTCTTTCACCACCTGGCTTATTTCACTCAGCATAATGCTTTCCAGTTCCATCCATGCTCTTGCAAAGGGTAGGAGCTCCTTCTTTCTGCTGCATAGAATTCCATCATGTAAATGGAACCTAGGTGCTCATCGGTAAATGAATGGATCCCAAAACTATGGTACATTTACACAAGGGAATTTTTAAGGGGAGAATAGAATAGGGTTGAAACAGAAGGTAAGGGAACTGATTTGAGGCACTGTCTGAATGCACAGGAGTGGGGTACGCACAGCCCTGGAAACTGCGGGAGTGTCCGTTTACCTGGGATGAGAGAAGGAGTAGGAAGGAGGAGAGAAGAGAGCATAGATTTTTTTGTTCTGTTTTGTCTTGCTTTGCTTTGTTTTCAACAAGGACCAATTCTTTCATAAAATCTACTTACTAAAGACAAAAGTAAGGTCTAAGGTCTTCAATGTAACAGATTAAAAAAAACCAGAAGGATGCATTGGAAATCGCAGTATAGAACTGTTGATAAGCAAATTTATTGTGACAGTGTAGATGGGAAGATGAAATTAGCTCTGTGGTTTGTAAACCTTTTGGGCAAAAAATATTGACTGTTATCTCTGAATTTTCTCAGTGTGGTCTTTACAAAAAAGCATCTTCTTGTTAGTTTTACTAATTCAGCATCTGCTGTTATTTAAACTGGTAAATGGGTGATATTTACTATTCTTTCATACTGAAGATCAACACTTTCCTCTTCATATTTTTCCAATAAGTCCAATAAACTTTGTAGAATTAACAAAAAGTACTTGCCAGGTTATTTATTTTCTTTTAATGCCATTCAAAAATGCAAAAAACATAGAATATTTAGAGAAAGTGGAATTTCTCTCACTGATGCCTTAACATTCAGAAGAGATTTAGGACTGTGGCATACGATCAGTTGGCTAGTGTGGTTCTTGGAAAGGCAATAGCAATATGGAGAAGGCACAGAGGCAGAATCAAAGAAACCTGAAATTTCATCAATTTTGCCAAAAATACCTCTATGACCTCATGTAAAAACACAACATTTTAACAATGTAGATATCACCACACTTGTTATACCTGTATACCATTATTTACTTCACATTCCTCTTATCTTGCTTCATTTTTTATACTTTGGTAGTTTTATTTTTAAAGAACATATAAATAGTAACCCACTTTTTATGAATACCACTTAATCATAAAAATAAATACAATGAAAAACTACAGCAATATTATTAGATACTGCCCAGGCTGATGTGGCTCTGTGGTTGAGTGCCAGCCTGTGAATCAAAGGGTCACTGGTTCGATTCCCACTCACGGCACATGCCTGGGTTGTGGCCAGGTCCTCAGTAGGGGGCACATGACAGGCAACCACACATTACTGTTTCTCTCTCTCTCTCTTTCTCCCTCCTGCTCCCTCTTTAAAAGATAGATAAAATCTTGAAAAATAATATTAGACACTGTTACAATTACTATATTGGTATATAAGTATCTATCAAAATACTGGTAGTCAGTGTTATTCCTTCCTGGGCGTATTGAAAAGCACACATTCCTGTTAGGGAGGCCCATGTGACTAGGTCTGTCTAACAGACTCTAGGGGGAAGTGACACACAGCACCTCTGGGTCAAATAACTTAACTGACAATGCACAGTTCTCTCCCTCTAATTGGTGATGCAGGTTCTAGGGGATGCAGCTGTGAGCTGCTGGAGCCTCAGCGCTGGTCCCTGATTAATAACGGTGGCACAGACTTACTTCCATCCTGAACGCCGGCCTGTTAGGATATGAAGCATCAATAAGAAGTATGTCAGGACACAGGTCAGTCCAGACACTGAGACTTTATGTTTTTTGCCCATAGCAAAACCTGACCTATTCTAATTAATACAACGCTGTTGCCCACCTAAGATTGTGTCTCTCTGGCTACTTGCTCTTTATTTAAAAAAAAGAAAACCCCCCAGAGATTAGGAATGTTAGAGCCTAGAGAAATATTAGCTTTAAACTGAGATTTTTCTCCTTGAATAGGATGAAAAATTTAAAAATAATTAAAATGAGGACAATCTCTTTCATATACTTCAAATGTATACCTATGTCTTGAAATACACTGGTCTCCTTTATCAAGAAAAGGATAAAAGTAATTGGCTCTTTGATGATGAGAGAAAAACATGTGAGGAAGCAATTACTCAGCACACAATGGAAACATTTCGATGGGCTTTATGTTAAAGTTATATGACATTACGCAATGTAGGGCAAGAAAAAATTTCAAGGACAAGTGTTTATTTACCACTGATCTGGGCTCTGGAGTACGTGCGGAACAGAAACCTGCTTGGGTTGGGACAAGCCTCTCTGAGCTGGTGACATTCGTGTCAAGGCCTGACGTGGATGATCCGGTTGGACTGGGTAACAGATGTGGGGAGAAGTGTGTAAAGATCCTCAGACAGCCTGAGATGTGTGGCGAAGGAATGAAAGTGGGGAAACGGGACAACCCAGGGAACAGGTTGCAGAAGAGGGGAGAGGCGTCTCCTTCAGTTTATGTTCCAGAGGGAGAGCCAGTGGGCCTTCCTGCTGGTTTGGACTGTGTGCTGTTCAAATGGTACCTAAACGATAATTATCATTGACTGAGTCTTCAGTATGTATCTAGCATTGAGAATTATGCTTTTATTTCTTTTTTAACTGTCATGACAATTCTGCCTGTGAGATAGACAGTAGTATTATTCCCATTTTGTCACTTGGGAAATTGAAGCTAAAGAGGTGAAGAAACTTGCCCAGGATTGCACAGCAGTTTATTAAAAGAACTGGGAACCCATCTAGTTTACCTGATTCCAACAGCTGTGAATTCACTCTTCTGTCCTGATGAGAAGGGGTGCTATGTTACTTTTCCACAACTGACCAGCAATTACACTTTTCTATATGAACTGTATCCTGCTCCTTGTCTTTTGACAATTTAGAATCTGATCATGAGGACGCCCTAAGATATAGCCATGTGCTTAGAATTTTGCCTGTGTAAACAGAACACTTTGCAGAGGAATGCAAGGGTTGAGGGTTGCATGAACAGTTGAGCTATGTGAATAGGATGGATGCCACTTAATTTTGACCAATTACTCACATATGTCTTGAGCATGAAAAGTATTTGTTGGTTTCCTACAATTATCCATGGAACAGTACAAGGTTCTGGGTCACTTCACAGTAGGTGGTTACTTTCCAAACAAAGTCATTTCTGTATGTATGTGGGTTTGTGTGAGCAGGAGAAGGAGAGGGAATGAAGAGGGGCGAGATGGGTGGATTAGAAATTGGCTAGTGTGGCACCATCAAGTTGGCTTTAAAGAGAGTCTCAGCAAAATGAGTTCTGGTGAGAAAAAGCACAATGCAAAATGTGCATGGTTTGGCCCAGACCCAGCAGGCTAAGGATCATAGCTTTGTTATTAATGAGTGCAGCATGACAGGGGAATAGTAACAACTCCTACAGAGTGAGAGACTTCAAACATTGATGCATAAGAAGATTCTGGTGCGCAATCCATGTGCAATAAATGGTAGCGATAAATTACCATATTCAGTTTCACCATAATCCTTCCTGTATTTTTCTTTTAATTTACCTTTTTTTTTTGCATGGGAAAATCTGCTTATACTAAATATTCAAACAATATAAGAGGTAGAAAGAACAGTAAAGCAAATTTTCTCTCTTCCTCTGTATCTCAGGAACCTGGTTCTCATTCACACACACACAGCCTGTTGTAAGATTTTTGGATACCTTTTCAGAAGACATGCGTATTACTTTTTTTTTAAATCTTCCCCACAAATAGTGGCATACTATATACTCTTGGATTTTTTTTACTTATCTTGGGCATTATTGCATATAAATTTAAGTAGAGTTTTCTTTTTCTTCTCTCCTTCCTTCTCCTCCTCTTCTCCTTTTTCAACTATATAATGTTCCATTATAGCATAATTTGATTGACCAATCCCCTACCAATAAAAGCTCAGGGGTGTTTCCAATATTTTACTATTAGAAATAATACCTCAATGAATATCCTGGTAAATGGTCATAGAATTGCAAGGTCAAAAAATATAACATCAGATTAATCCCTAAATTGTTGTCAACAATTAATATTCCCATCATTAATATATGAAATGTATTAATGTTTCTTTCCCATAGCAACACAACAAATAATCCAATATATATTTTTAAAAGGTTTTATTTATCTTCAGAGAGAAGGGAAGGGAAGGAGAAAAAGAAGGAAAGAAACATCAATGTGTGAGAGATCGATCGGTTGTCTCTCACACTCCCCCACCTGGGGCTCAGCCTGCAACCCAGGCATGTGCCCTGACCAGGAATTAAACCTGAGACCTTTTGGTTTACAGGCAGGCACTCAATCCACTGAGCCACACCAGCCAGGGCAAATAATCCAATATTTTGATCTTTGTCAAATCTAAGATGAGTTTGTGTGAATCTTTTCATATAAAGACAATTAGTTTATCTTTTATGCAAAGTATCTGTTCAGTTTTCTGTTCCTATACTTTATTTGTATTTCTATTGACTTATTGTTTCTGTTTTACAAGGAGCTCTTAAGTAAACAGCCTTCTACTGGTGATATTAATTATAATTTTAACTTATCTTTTGTCATTTTCTGTTTTTACCTTGCAGAGATTATTTTTGCAGTGAAATTCATTGATATTTTCTTTCTTTTTGGTTTGCTCAAATAGAAATAAATAGAAGTTCTCCACTCTGATTATTTTAAAATTATATTTTGTTTCATCTAAAATTTGTTTTGTTGTGAGGTCTAAGATAGAGATTCTATTTAGTTTTCCCAACATTATTTAATAAAATTGATCTTATACTAGATTTCTATACAAATTTTGGTCTATTTTAAAGACTTTCACCTTTTGCATTAATCAACCTACCCAATGAAGGGCTAATAACACATTATTTTAATCAATGTGTGTTTTTAATATGTTTTATGGTAGGATCAAAGCTTTTCTGTACAGTAATATAAGTTATAAATAGCTCAGGACCATTTTCAGGACCATTATTTTTTACATAAACTATAGGATTAATGTTGCTCCTCCCCACCCAGGAATTGTTACACAATTAATGAGTCAATCCCATGAAATTGTTTAACTTCGTCAGAATTTGCTGGCTGTTCTTTCTCATTTATTTTTTAAAAGAGATTTTAGAATCAGGGTATGTAATTTCAGAAAGTTTCATTTGTTTGGTTTTTTCGACTTGGACTCATATAATTCACAAATTAATTTAGGGAGAATTTGACACTATCTTGTACCATACTGAAAAATAATATTAGTTCCAGCTGAATTGTATATCTAAAAGTAAAAGCTGAACAACAAAAACTTTGACATAACATACAGTTAGGATATCCTTATGATTTTAAATGCAAAGAAATTTCCTTATATGGGATGCAAAAGGTCCCACCAAAAGGAGAATTGGTTAGAACATTTTTTATTCATAAAATATAATGAACTTATACTAATAAATATATAATGGATTCATATTAGTCATTAAGAGAAAGACAATCTTAATATAAATATAGGCAAGAGACTTAAACACTTCACAATAGATGTTTAAATATTCGACTGCATCAAAAATCAAAGAATACCAATTAAAGATAGCCATAAGGAGACACATCTTTGCACACACCAGACTTACAAAAATTAAAAAGACTGAAAATATCACCTGTTGGTAAGATGTGGAGCAATGGTAGCTCTCATACATTGCTGGTGGGAGCATTAATCGGTATGACCGCTTTGGAAAACTATTGAAACATTATCTATATGTTTGACTTTAATTTGCTCATTATTTAGTTGTTACCAAGTTTCAGAATTCTGATTACTAGACAACACTGAGGTGATCTGTGGCAGAGCCAAGCTGGAGCGCTGGGTAGTTGGAGCTCTGAGTCCTTATACCCACATGGGGTGTGGAGCCCACACATATCGATGTCCAGATGGAGCCTTCCAAATGCCCAGGCTTGCAGTTTGGGGCATTCCAGAGGCATTCTGGTTGCACCCCTCTACTTCAGTCTTGGCATAGCACGCGACAGAACTGTTTTGGCTGACAATGACTGCATATTGGGTTGTCAAAGATGTTTAAAAAGGCTGCTCTGCTCTTGCCCTAAACAAAACCTCCATAAAAACTCCAAGAGATGGGCTTCAGAGACCTTCCAGGTTGGTGAATACCTGGAAATCCAGCTAGAGTGGAGAGCTAGGGAGGGCATGGAGACTACCAGCCCCTCCCCGTTCTTTGCCCTATGCACCTCTTCTGTCTGGGTGTTCTTGAGTTACATCCTTTTCTAATGAACCTATGACCTAGTAGGTAAAATGTTTCTGAGTTCTGTGAGCCACTATAACTAACTAGTCAAACCTGAGAAGAAAGTAATTGGAATATCTGATTTATAGCCAGTTGGTCAGAAGCACAGGTAACAACCTGGACTTGTAATTGGTGTCAGAAGTAGGGGCAAGAGGAGAGTTTTATAGGACTGAGCTCTTAATACGTAGGATCTGATGCTATCGCTGGGTAGATAGTGTCAGAATTGAACTGAATCATATACTGGCTGGTGCTGAAGAATTTTTGGACAAATCGAGCCCCACCCCAAAACACACAAATTGGTATTGGTATCAGAATTCATATAAGCTAATACATATAATCTATAAATCTGGACATATGAATGTGTATATACATACATAAAAATAAATAGTTTAAATAAACAAAATTTACCTTTAGCCCATGCACTCTGATATTTTCTATTTTTCTCCATTCTATTCTCTTTGTTTTATTTTTTAAAAAAGTTATGCTTATGACCTACTATAGTGATTTCATAGCCACTAATGGGTTTCATCTCACAGCATGGTAAACAATGAGTTAGGAAATGTTATAATAATCTTTGAGAGAAATGGTGAGTATGTTCTAAAAACTAAATGTATCCTGAAAACTATGGAATAAGGGAGAGGAGGTATCAGCAGTCAGTTGGGATTTAACGAGTAATGTCAATCAATTATAGTTGGTGAAGGATTAGTTAGATATGAAACGTATAGGAAAGAATACTCAAGAATAACTTCCAGGTTTTTGTTTGGGGAACTTGGTAGATGGTAGTGCCATTTGTAGACATACAGAATGCAATAGAAGAAATGCGTGTAGGAGAGTGGACATTGAACTATTAGTTAATTTTTGGTCATTTTGAGTCGAAGTTTCAGGTGAGGTCTTTGGATGGTATTGCTCAATAGAAAGAGTTGTCTGGATATAAGATAGTGAGTCTAGGCTGAGATCCATTGATGTAAATTATAGAGTTGGAAGTAAAAATCTACAATGACTGAGGAGAATGTAGAATGAGAAAAAAATAAGCCCAATGACAGAATTCTGGAAAATATTACCATTTAGATGACTGATGGAAGATGAGGCTCCCAGGAGAAACAAGGAAGGAAGGACAGAGAGGAAGGAGGAAAATTGGGAGATAGTGTAGGATATTGAGAGAAGAGAAACTGGCTAATACTGTCAAATGGAAAGGACTGCAGAAGGATCACTGATGATTTCAGCAATAAGTGTTGCAAAAGAATGGTGTATATAGGAAGCCAGCTTGAGATCCGTCACCCTCTGTCTTAGCAGGATGGAAAGCATACCTATGTTTAATACCTAAAAGCTGAGAACCAATGTAACAGAGTGTTAACTATGTTTAACCCTTTTTAACTTGATAAATAAATCTATAGAACTATCTGGAAGGTCAAGCTTGACTTGTGAACTCTTGAATTCCTCACAGTTCTGCTCTGAAATATAGAGGCTGGGAGAGGTCACTCCAGCTACCTATGGACTACAGGAGTCGCCTCTGTGTTCTTCTCACCCCTGAAATTTCCTCACTGCGAGGAACACCACATGTATACATATGTGTGGCCACCTGGCCTATAGTCCATCCACACCTCTTTCCCTGCTAACATCTACCCTGTGGCCACCCTTTGGTCCTTGGGTTGTGCCCACCAACAACACAGTCTACTTTTTAGAGAGCTGACTTGAGACGTGACCCCTGCAGCTCCCCCCCAAAAAAAACTGATGAGCAAAAGCATATTACATGCTTGAAGGAAGAGATTAACCTCAGGAGATAAGGGAGATAAGGGTCAGGATGTAGCACACATGGGGACAGGAAGAAGCTCTCTGCCTCGCAGGAAGGAAGGAAAATTATGAATACAGATTAATTTGTAGTTGGAGAGGGAGTTTAATAGTGCTTATACTTTATGCTTTCATTTTCTCTGTGGACTAGGAACCAGTCTCTGTTGAGATAAAGCAGCTGGGGTTGACAGGAGATGAGAGAAACCCTGACGAATACTATTTCTTCTCTTGGGAAAATCTCTGTTATAGTGGCAGGAGATGTGCTCAGAGGTCAGTAAAAGACCACTAAATGGTCATCAGGCCCATGCTGAGTTTGGAGTAGAAGAATTGTGGGTTGGTACAAAATGCATAACTGTGTGGTTTTTCTTGGCTGTGAAGGAACAGGAGACCTAATGTTCTCTACAAGGTAAATGCAGGGTCTCACTCGATGGTGGTTTGCTGAACATGTAATGGGTAATTAAGTGCATGATTATTTTTGATATTTTTTTTCTTAATATCAAGTCACAGAAAATGGAAATGGAAAGGATCCCCTTCCTCTCCAAAAGTAAAAGGCTTGTTATAAGGGCCTCCAAGAATGCATGCTTCATTTCCAAAGTCCAGGTAAGGAAGAGATCTCCGCTTCCCTTGGGAATTATTTCATAGCCTAACAGTTATTGCAGCCAGGAAGCTTATTTTTTCTCCTCCTGACATTTAGTCCAAATTATATTCTTCTTGATTTCAACCTATTATTGTTAGTCATTTCCTCATGGTTAACTTGGGAATCTCTATCCCTTCCTGGTATTTGCACCTTCCAAATATTATGTCGACTTATCACCTGACCTGGCAATAACTGTTTAAAAATATACATTTTTGGTTTATATATAGGATGATGGTTTTACATCCTATAAACACACTACACATGGGTGTCTAGGGACTCAAGAAAATACAATTTCGTGTGAGTGAAAATATGTAGCCCATATATACCTGATATATGTAATTACAATCTTCATAATCATTCATGTTAGATTTGCCAACTTTCACATGTGGAAATGTTCAATTTGTAATGTGATTATAACACAAAAACAAAGCATGTTTGATACCTGTGGCTTGGTCGTTTCATGGTAAGTGCAGAAAATTCAAAAAACCGTGTTACATTTCTTATTCCCGGCCAAGTCAAACTCTGAAAGTAGCTCTATAATTCTTGGGGAATCTCTTTAAGCAGACTTGTGTCAAGGCCAATTAGAATCTAAACAGCCTTTTTCTAATTGGGGTGAGGTATGCAGCTGAATAATTCTGTCATTAAGCAAACCCCTTATAAAGGTTACAACTCCAAGGCAAACCCCAGCCCCAGGGCTGAATAAACACAGGAGGGTAGGAGTGCAGCATTCCACAACTGGCACCTTTACCCCATAAGCCTTGGGGAGGGGGTTTGGATTTCTTTCTATGCTGTTGCCATAAACTTCTTCCTTCACCCCCTGCTTATTCTGGTACCTAGCAAAGACATAACAGAATCAGGGTGCAAGTGTAAATTTTCCATCAACTTTCCCCTTGTCGAGAAGCCATATTGTCTTTGTTTTGTTGTGGAGAATGAGAGTATCTTTGAGAATTCTACAGAGCTCGTCCAACTTTGGGGTAAGTCCACATC
Source organism: Sturnira hondurensis (assembly GCF_014824575.4). Lineage (NCBI taxonomy): Eukaryota > Metazoa > Chordata > Mammalia > Chiroptera > Phyllostomidae > Sturnira > Sturnira hondurensis. Next base: position 8,193,666 of record NW_028077910.1, read on the forward strand.
TGCTGTAGTGGTCTTGGCCTAGCTCAGTGTGAACTCTTCTGCCTTTTCCACTTGTCTCCCTCTACCTCTCTGCGAGTCCACATAATAGCCCCCATTCGCTACTACCTCTCATGGAGTACACCAGCATGTAAGTCGTCATCTGCCTATGTGAGTGTGTGTGCTTGCATGTCCAAATGTATCTATCATCTATCTATATCAGCAATTTTCAATTTCTTCATCTGGTGGCACATAAACTAATTACTAAAATTCTGCAGCATGCCAAAAATATATATATTTTTGCTGATCTGACAAAAATAGGTATAATTTTGATTCATTCATATCAGGTGGCTATTGTGTTGGCTGTTGTCATTTTTTAAATTTGATAATCTAAAGGAAAACAGGTCAGTGCTCCTGACTAAATGTTTTAAAAATTCTTAGAGAACACTGGTTGAAAATCACTTATCTGTATCTGTGTTCATGCTATTGCTTCTCACAGTGATACTCAGCCATTCATAAAGTTTTGCACAGGCTTGCAAAGTTTGCTGAACTGGTTTATATACTGACTCTACCACATATAGACTGTGTGATACTGGGTAAGATATTTAACTTTGCTAAGTCCCAGTTTTCTCAACTGTAATGGGTTTGCTTTAATATTAACTGTATACTTTATTTTGGTGAAATAAAATAAAATAAATATATCCTTAGTGTTGAATAATACTAACGATAACCTTACTCCTGTAGTGTAGGTTGGGATCTCCAAGAAAGAGCCACTGGAATGGAGGTTTATATGCAGGAACTTTACTGGGGAGTGTTTTTGGAATCAATACCTTGAGGAGTGAAGAGGGCAGAACTGGAGGGAGAGATAAATTGAACTCTGATGCAGTTACAACACAAATTTTTGCCCATTTTGTGAAGAACTTTGGAGCTGAAATGGCCCTTAGAATTGTCCCAACTTATGGCAAGGCAGCTGGTCCTTTATACCCAGCCTCAACCAGTCACTGGATAAGGGTGGGTCCTGGGAAGGGAACCTTGACTGGGGTAAGGTGGCTGCTTTCATCAGAGGCTAATTTCCAGTAGCAGAATGACTAAATGATTAGTACTGAAGTAAGAACATACTCATAGTACACCACAGCATCTGAAGAGCTCATGTTTGACATTGCTCAAATCTGCTTTCTGAAAGTACCTCCTTCATGATTCTGATGGACATAATTTCCTGGAAAAGCTTAAGAGAAAAACATTAGCAAAATGAGCTATAGCTGCTATTGTTGTACCTGGTCTTAAGGCATACAACTGACATTTATTATCTCCCATCTCTACCACCTATTTTAGTACACAGGCCAGTCTAGGTGATTTACCTCATGGGGGTGAATTGGACTCTCATCTCTTAGAGGTCATCTTTTAGAGGCCTATGGTTAGCATATCTTCTGCAGTCAATAATGCTAGACTCCCCCATTTCCCATCAAATTGGCAAGGAAGTATCAAGAGACACCTCAGTGGATCACATGAACACCAAACATATTCTTCCTTTCCCTTTTGTGTGACTGCCACTCTCCCCCTTCCTAACGATCAGGGCTGATTCTCTCTGCCAGAGAAGACATCTCTTTCTGCTGGTCTCATGACATGACGAGCCCAAAGCAACTAGGCAGCATTTGCAACTTAAAGTTTAATATTCCCTGGTGAAAGCAATTACTTCCAGGAGTCAGGGCCTGCAAAGCTGCAGGTACAGAAAGTACAAAGTCCACTCCACATTTCACTGGGAGTCATGGTAGTGGGACCACTCCTATTTTCTACTGCTTGAATTTTAGACTCAGGTATTTCATGTGAACACCATATAATGATCATTGATTTAGGTCATATACTACCATGGAAGATAGTGCCCCATCCTCATAGTGTGTCATCTCCAAGCTGACCCCTTAACTCCACTCTCCCATCATTCTATCTGACCAACTACGTGGTGCAGTAAGCGCTATGACCAATGGATCCTGTGGTAATGTATCCAGTGCCATACTTCCTTTGCTGTAGAGCGCCCCTTAGTTCAATGTAAGGGTACAAAGGATCCCATGTTGGTGATGAAACTCTGTACCCCCCAGCTAATGGTGCTGGCTGAGGCTCTCAAGCTAGAAAGGCAAATCCATATTTAGAGTATATGTGTTTTCCATTCAAGATGAATTACTTCCTTTTTCAAGTTAAGAGGTCTCCAATGTTACCAACTTTATACCAAAATTATTCTCCTTGAAATACAGTACCATATGGAGAATGCAGTGTCTCCCCTGATGGAAGTCTGGACGTTTGGCAGCAGCAGATCAGTGTCAGTGAGGGGGAGCCTGTGCTTTTGGTCTGAGGCAGACTTTCATTTCTCTTATCACACTGTGCCATCCACGTACCTATGTATTATGCAAGAACCTGGGGCTGCCAATGGTAGGAAGGGCAGTGTTAACTGACTGAGTCATTCTTTCTATTTTGTTGTTTCAGGCTTCTTCTCTGGCAGGTGTTCTCTTGTGAGTAACATTATGTAATTCAAAGATCTTTAGTTTCCATGATTGCTCATGTTAACCCATCCATATCCCTTTAAACCTTTCTGTCCCTGACCTGCCAATCTTTCTCCATCAGGTTTCAGAGTAACCAATCAAATCAGTTATAAGACTATATGCATTCTACCTTATTTCTACATATAAAGTGGGTGACCTGGTGACCAAGATGATCAATCAACTTTATTGTCTGAAACTCTTATTAGGAGAATTTCCCATCACTGATCTTTTTCTGTAGTACCCATTAGTGAGGCAGTAGTGCAATTGTAATTAATTTTTTGGTCTACACAAACATTTTGGGCCAATCTATCCAGAGACCTACCTCAACATCTTCTTTCTTCTCTCATCATGTTATAAGGGGTTTCCCCCTTCTCACCATGTGACCAGAGGTGTGAGCTGAGGAAGAGATGCTTGTACAACAGGGTTGAATGCCACAGAGTTCTGAGCCACCTGCTTATGTAGTCTTCTTGTGCCCTCTGGTCATGCTCATTACAACCCTGGATGTACCACTTTCATCTAATAACAGAGTTCTGCTGGTTCCACCCAAGTTTATGGCGTGGTGAGTCTGAAAGAGTCAGTTTTTGATAGCTCATTTTGGCCACATTGTCACTAGATATATGATGGCCAGCTATCCACTAAATCTTAGTCGCAAGCTCCAGAAGCTAGTATCTAAGAGGAACATAAGCCTCATTTACCAATGGCATGGCTTTGCTTCAGAATCCCAAGGATCCATGCTGTGGTATTCCCCCTTGGGTTTGCCATAAAATCCACACGACATCCCTGCTCTCTGTAGATGCGTCTCATACCACAAGGTCTGCTGTGTCACGTGACTGAAGGAGCAGAGCCACTTGCATCATAACTCGTACTTTCTACCCAAACATTTCTTGCTCTGGGTTTACTCAGAGCTGTTGACTTTTTGTGTGTTCCAGTATTTGAATCAGAACAGTATCCCTAAATGTAGAATATGCTACCTCCATAACCCAAAGAGGTGTACTATACATTTTGCTTCCTTCTTAGTGGTGAGAAGTGTGAGATACAACAATTTGTCTTCTACACTGGATGGAAAGTTCCAACATGTTCCAGATCACCGAATCTCAAAGATCTTCACTAATATGGCAGATATCTGAATCTTTATTGGGTTTATCTCCAATCCTTTACAATGCATGTGTCTTAATGAGAGCTCCAACATACTTGCCATTTCTTGATCATTCTGTCTAATTAACATGACATCATCAATATGTTGGACCAATGTGGTTTTCTACAGAATATCCATATGGTCCTGGTCCTTTGGATGATCCCTTGATAGGGTATAGAGTTAACATAGCCATGAAGACAAAATTATACATATATACAATTGTCTGTTTCAAGTGAATGTGAATTGTTTCTGATAAAATTAGAAAAGAATGCATTTACCAGATCAATGGCCATATTCGATGTACATTGAGCCTTTATCGGTAGCATATATGGCATAGCAACTATAAATACTTGATTGAGTTTTTAATAGTTAATTGTCATCCTTCAGGATCCACACTTTTCCCAGTTTCCAGACCTGCATCTATACTGTTCACTTGGAAAAGCTAAACAACAAATATTTCAATAACTGTAAGATGTACTTTCAGTAGTTGCCTCACTGACCTTGGTGCTTGTTATAATACTTGTTCCCACCTTGCTCCCATCATCTCCATTGTTATCTGAGAGAATGATTTTCTAGATGTATCTCCCATCACCAGCATGACCTAAAGAGGACAGCCACTACTGAGCTTCTCAGCAATGCTGGCTGCCCTGTGACCTACACATTCTTTATTACCATGGGAAATAATGTCTTCTGACCTTGCCACAGAATAGCCATATGGTAGGCTATCTATTCATATGAGATGTATGTATTGTAGCATGCCCATTTCTCCCAGCATTTTTTTATTGTTTCTGTCTTGTCGCTGCAATAGCCTGGCAAATGTACCTCATCTCACTTAGTATGGGTCATCACTATCAACAAAAGCCATCTTAGCAGTGTATTAGCTTCATCTTCTGAGGTTATTTGCCAGGATGTTAAATCCTGTATAATGGTAGGGTAATAAACTCTACCTTATCCAACTTTATGTTCTATCCTCCTTAATCCACCATCCTCCAGATCTAGCCTTGTACTTACTTTCCTGTGACCTATGGGTACATGATGATTAGGTCTGGCTATGCCTTTGAACTATAGACTCTTTCCTCCCCTAATAGATCCCAGCCCCTTCCTAGCTGGACTATGTTTAGGCTCAACTTCAGTTGTTGGCTTAGAAGACATAACAGGCGGTAGATCCTGGGGAGGCATGGGGGTTTTTCTACAAGGTAGAGATCTTTTCATCATTTTCATATGAAGGATAAAAGAGAAGTGTTAGCCTTGGATGGGGAGGAGAATGAGTAGATTCAAGACGTTTCAATGCATCAGCCTTGATATCCTCATCCCAAGTCTTAACATCCCATGGCTTCTCACCAAGGGTCTTGACCCTGGCATTGGAGACCTGCCATGCTTGAGAAATAATCTCTTTTGGAGCTTTGTTACTCTTATAATTAAGCCCTAGAACAGATTCTCACTTTTCTGCCTTCTGACTGCAGGAGCTGACAATCTCTTTATATGTTGCCAAGGAAAACCAATGATTTTCACACATAGTCTTTAAGTGGTAAGTAATCCTGGCAAGCCTTGTATTTCCTTTCTTCAATGCATCCATTCCCCCTATCAATAGCCATAAAATTTGATAGCCCTCGTAATTACTATTTCCCTAGTATTTCTCGAACATCTGCTATATTGCACCTCTTAATATATCCTCCTTCATCAGTATCTGTGTTAGTTATCTATTGGGTTGGCCAAAGAGCCTGTTGTGTTTTTTTCTGTAAAATAAAAGACACTCTTTTCATTTTTGCCAATAGCTTTATTGATTTGGACATTTTCAGTATGTCGCCTCTCTTCCGCTATTGGCTCCTAGTGGTTAGAGGCCAGGGGTGCTGCTAAATATCTTCCAATATAGCAAATAATTATGTGGCCAAAACATCAATAGTATCAAGAAAGTTTGCAAACTACTTTTGACACATCTGATCATAGCACCTTCTCCACACATGGCACAATTTTTTTTTTTGCATTTCAGTTGTATTTTTATCTTTCTTGAAATAATAAAGCTTAATAAGCTAAAAATGTTGCATCTTTTCTTCCACCTTCAGTATTAAAGGGGCCACACAAAAATTCACTGATTTTGGTAAGTCTCTGTAATGCATGCTGATAAGATAGTTGTCGCAATACCACAGTACAATCTAACAAAATCTTTTCAAATGAAGTTAAGGACAACTAAGCACTACTAGAGCCATCATATGGAAAAAACTAAACAAACTTTTTGACCAGCACAGTATTACTACATAACAAATTACTCCCTATATTTAGTGGTATAAAACAGCTATAAACATATATTGACTTTCATAATTTCCTTGGGAATTTGGGAATGGTTTCCCTGGGTGGTCTCTGGTTCTGGTCTGTCATGAGGTTCAGTCACATGTCAGCCAGGTGTACACTTATACAAAGGTTTGACTGGAGCTGCAATATTTGCTTCCGCATGGCTGGCAGATTACTGCTAGCTGTTGGGTGAGGCTGCAGGCTCTCTGTCGAGAGCTCTCAAAAAGCTGTTTGAGAGTCCTTATGACATGGCAGCTGGCTTCCCCTGAAAGTAATGTGGGATATAAAGGCAAAAGCTTCAGTGCACTACTAACGCAGCCATAGAAGTCACACACCATCATTTTGGCAGTATTTGTTAGACATGGGGGACACCCTGATTCAATGTGAGGGAGAACTACACAAGGCCACGAATATCATGAGACATTGATCAGTGGAGACCGTCTTATAGGCTGCCTATTACAACATCCTATCCAAGCACACTACCAGCAAACATTTTAATGATGCTACCACTACTACCAGTCAGGGATCACTGGTAATCTCCTTGTCATCCTTGATGGGATCATCATTGCCAATTAGTAGGCAGTGATCTACACCAAAATTCTGTTTTTGAGCCTGGATAGATAGATAAAAATTAGATAGATAGATAGATAGATAGATAGATAGATAGATAGATATTCATCATCATCTCTTTCTTGCCTTTTCTTTTTTATAGTCTTTGAAGTCACGTTTCAGAAGGATAATTTACATTCAGTAAAATGCATCCCAAATTTGACCAATGCACAGTCACCACCATAATCAAGACGTAGAACATTTCCTCAAAACTCCCTCACGCCCCTCTGGGACCAGCTCCTCTCTAATCCCTTGGAATGCATTGATCTGTTTTTTACCAAAAGGGTAAAATTTAATCATTAAAGTGATCCATTATGGAAAAATCTGTAAGCATGTAACACCTAGATTTTAAAAGAATACTTCGGAGCATATAATCTTTAGAATAGTCAAAAATGGAGTTTAAAAATAAGTTTGGTAAATTAAAGCACAGTTGACAACCTTGTCCTAACATAGCTATAGGATAGCTAGTTGAGTTACTATATCAAGCTTCAGGCTGGGGATGATTGACAAAAAAAACTTTTTTTAAATCATGAAATTGAATTGTATGAAAATTCTCTATGGGGCAGATATATGTTCTGACAGATATCTGTCATCATCTCAAAATTTACCTCTGCTACCACCATGAAAGAGACAAAGAAAAAACGAAAACCTCTACTTCATCTGTATCAACCATCACGTGTTCGAATCCACCTTCTCTACTTGAAAAGCTTCTTTCAAGCACCATAATTCTGTCTTTCAAGCACCAGCCCAGAAATTTGTCAGCAACTTGAACTGGTCTCCTCCTTTCATTCTTTCTCTACAGATTTTGATGGCTTTCTACCACTTCCTATTACTCTTGTCTTAGCCAAATAGAATATCTCATCATGTCTGTAGTGCTCTCGTGACCTGAACCTCAGCTGCCCCTCCTTACTCCTCTCTGAAAATGCTTCTCCTGGCTCACACAACAGAAATGTCACCTTAACAGAAAAGCCATATTTGCCCACATCATCCTAAATAGCACCTCCTAGCATTCTCTCTACCTCCTCACGCTGTTGTGTTTTCTTTCATAACACTTGGAACCCGACCTTTTATTTCACATGCATTTACCTGCTCTATGAGTATGTTTATCTTTCACACTAGATTATATTCTGCGTAAGGTCAGGGTTTGTTTTTATTCCATTGTTTATCCTCAGTGCCTAAAACTGTGCCGGATATACAGTGGACATCCAATGCATATTTGTCAAATGAATGAATGGATGAATGACTGACAACTTAGTGCTATCAGATATTGCATTAATGGCCTTTGTTAGAAATATTTTGGGTCTTGACTGAACCAATAAAAGAAGCTGTGTACTCTTTTAGTTTCCAAATTATCTTTTCTGAGTTAAATTTGGCTGGAATTTTAAGACAAAAGGCAACATTCTATTTTCTAAAGGGCCCGATTTCCTCTTGCATTGACATCCATTTTGGAGCACCTATTGTGCCTTGAACTTTGTTTTTACAAAGTCTATTGTTCAGCTTGCACCAACATAGAATCCCTTGGACTCAAAACAAAAGGGATTTAAAAGGGATATCATATCACCCCATTTTCCATGGTTCCTTTTCAGCTCTTGGCATCTAGGTTCCCACGTACTCCCCTGAGCAATCTGTTCTGGAGAATGTTAGGCACCTTGATCTCTCTGTGATCGCTCCATTACACAGCCTTGTAAGTGTCCTTAATTTAAACGCCGTCAGAATTTTAAATTTTAAATTTTAAATTTCCTGTCAGAAAACAGGAAGAGGGTAAAGTCACCAAATGTACTTATTCCTTGTAAGCTTCTTTGGTTGAATTATTTTGTGTGTGATACATGAAAATCTTAGTATTTCTGTTGCTTTGAGATGTTTAAGTTACTCAAAGTCAAATTCTAGTTAGACATAAATCTCTGTAATGGCAAATCGACAAAGAGGTTTTATCTCCCTGTGTTTCTGCATCTGTCCATAATCTTATCTTTGCGTATCTATGCAACATCCAGGAAGTCCCTAGGTGATTAATAATAGGAACAAAAAATACTATTAAAGTATAAGTGAACTCAGAAAAATTTAAGCTTGGCCAAGAATGCATGAACACTTCAGTGTTTTCATTTTTCCCTATTTTTCTCTATTTTTGTATATTTGATTAGCCATGTTATACGGTACCAGACTATCAAGTTTATGAGGGCACGTTTTGCTTTCTATTTTTTCACCCTATATCTAAAATATCTGGAATAATTTGAGGCATGTATTAGATACTTAATACATGCCTTAGAAGATTTAAAATATGTTATTTTCTTAGAAGATATTTCTTAGAAGAATTAAAATATGTTATTTTCCAGCTTGTATGAGATATCTTTATATAATGTTTAGTGATACCAAACATAATCCACATATAGTTCTTATTGCTTTTCTTTTCAGTGAAGAGATAACTTAAGTTTTTAAAAAATGTTCTGACTGTATAAAGTTTCAGCATTTCACTTTCTTTAATCACACTTGTATAGGTTTTAAGAAGTGCAATGTTTTAATCATTTCTGAAAATGTAAAATGTTATTAGAAATTTGCATCTTCAGAATGCCTAGTAATAGATCCAGGCTTACCATCAAGCCATTTCCTCCACCAATATGTATTGAGTTGTAATTTATTTTAAGCGCTGTCCTTGCCTTGAAGGCATTAGCAGGTATTCTCATTGATATTATACTTTGGTAATATACCTCATTTGGTAGTATAGTATCTCACCGATACCATACTATACTACTATACTACTATATCTCACTTTGGTAGGAGAGGCTGACATTGAACAAGTGAATTCGATGGAGTTGAATGTTGCAAACTGGAAGAGTAATGTGCTATCAGAGCAAACATTCAACAGGGGTGGCCTACCTGAAGTCAGATTACTTAACTTGAAATGTGAAAATTGAGTTGAAGTTACCTAGCCCAAGGGTAGTAAAACAAAGTGTTCTTGATATACAAAGTAGCAAGTTCAAAGGCCTTGAGGAGATAGAAAACTTTGTGTATTTCTGTTGTTGAAAGTGAACTGTATGGCTGGGGCTCTAAGAACCAAGAACCAAGTGGTATATGTTGAGGGTGGAGAGACTGACAAGACCCGGACTGTGTAGCTTCTCAAAGGGTATGCGAGTCTGAACTTAGAACCTGATAAACCTTGTTCTGAACAGGGTCAAGGTGATCACAATTAGCTGGAAAAATTGCTCTAGCTGCAGTGTGGAAAATGAACTTAGGGTGGTGTTGGGAAACAACTTAGGATACATTTGAAATACTTTAGATGTGAAACAATGGTAATTTGGACCAGGCTGGCATTAATAGTATAATGAAAAGGTCTATGGAACAAAGGGTTATTTAGAAGATAGAAGCACCAGGTTCTGTTGATTGATTGTATTTGGGAAGTGAAAAAAGGGTAAGGTGAAGAATGATGTAATAGCTGAATGATGGGTGCATATACTGAGATGGGAGACACTAGGCTAGATTAATGGGAGTGAAGTCAGTAACCTACTTGGTATGAGCTGAGAACTTGCAAAAATGTCCCCCTACAATCTGCTACTTATGTTGAAATTTAAAAGATCAAAATCTAAAAGTTAGAAGGATTTTATAGGTAATTTTTCCATTGCATATATTCCTGAAAAATTGCTGGGGGTGGTTTTTCAGTATTTACCCCACTTCCAGCAGGAGAAAGCTCACTATCCTGTTTTTCAGATACTAGTATTTGTCTCCCCTGTACTCCCTTCTAAAAGAATCTTCTCCCTGTTTCTGCACTTGACTAAGGGTCTTGACTACATTGGTAATTAGTAGAACCTACCACTTTGCACAAAACATGGGGTCAGTTGGGAAACTGGACTCTAGAAGAACCAACAAAATCCTGTTGGAAGCAGGTGCAGGACAGGATTGGCAGAGAGGGGCCTTTGGGGCCTGAAATGCAAAGGGAACATGAAGACAGTACTAGAGTCGCTGCTACGGCAAGCCAGACCAACATGCAAATTGAAATTATGGAGGTGGGGAAATCAGAAATTTCCAAGGGTCAGTCCATTCTTCAGAGGGAAGAATGTAGCAGATTTAAAGAGATAAAGATAGAAAAGAGACCGCGTGGTTCCTTAGAGAAAGAGGCAGGGAGAGGAGGTTCCTGACACTATTTTGGGTCCTAGGAAGCCTGACCACACTGCCTGCAGCTGAGTTCTGGAACTGTCTCCTTATTCTTCTTTCCTTTAGTAATATTTTAATAAATTATAGTAGAGTAAGATTTTGCTCATTGCAACCATCTGATGCCTGTCCCAGGCACTCTCATTAAGAAGAACATTCTCATTTTTAACAGATCCAGTGGGCACGGCGTTGTTCTGTACATTGAGCTGTAGCTTTCTTCCGGACACTTGTGGTCCTTGGGGACCATGCTGAGTAAGTCTGGTTCTACTCTATCACTGTCCATTGAAGACCGCAGGGTTGCATCCTTTCCAGTTCTTCTCTTCCCTGCACAAAATACCCATAATTACCGCAATGTTTCCTAATGTAATTTGATTTTGTTACCTTTCCCTTATTCAGTCATACTCACCTGGATACTTTATGATTGGCCAATCCTTTTAGAAGAAGAGGCCCAGAGTGAAATGAAACACGTCATATATCATTTGACAAGCTCAGGGTAATATAAAGATATCACTATCTATTTTAACTTCACAGTTAACTAAATCTATTTCCAGAGAATCTCTGTACTTGAGCCTTTATTTTTTCTTGTAAATATGTTTCCAGAAAAAAAAAACATTAAAAGTAATTCCTTTGGATTAAGACCCTATCAATTGGTAAAATTAAAAATTCTGGTACAACAGAATGATATTGTCATGAGCTACTCAGACCTCACCTTATTGTCTTTTTGGTGGGTCAGGAGATATCTCCCGATCAAAATGAAACATAAAACATGATGCATTTTAAGAGAGAAAAGAGAATTTCTGTGTCAGATCCCGTGTGGCAATTCATAGAAGTTGGGTGGGAACCAAGCTTTTAAGTTAATGAGAACACTGGGTGGATTGGATGGATTTGGAAGAGAGATAAGTAGGAGTGAGGACAGTCAATGAAAGATGAAAAGATGTAAAAGCTAATTCAGTCACAGCAGGTCTCTACTGACAAGGCGCCTGCCAGAGTTACATTGAGAGCAGCCTTCTTACGATTAGTCCAGGGAGTGGAGAATAGGAAGCACGCAATTTCTGTACTTCTAATCATGGGTGGTTGACCACAAGAACTAAAGATGATAAAAATGGAGCAAAAATCTATTAAATGCCCATGATTAACTGTAGATATATCAGCCTCTGAAGACAGGCCTCACCAGGTGGTATACTACCCTTAATATATCAGATTAGGTAACATTTTGATACCTGATTCCCACAACTCTTACAGAGAAGAGTCAATGATTGAGCGTTAAATTTCATTTTCTTTTTGCGTATATGGGAAACTGAGAAGCAAATGTGAGAAAACTTTTTCCATAGTTATAGATGACGCCAAGGGCAGAGCCAGGAATAGATACCTCTTTTTCATACATGGTTCAGTTTCCAGCCACACGGAGCCCTGCCAATTGCAAACTGATCCGGTGTGTGCTGGCAACATGTCCGTGCCCAGAGAGTGATCATGAGCCCTACTCTCTGCCTAGAAGCATTAGTGTCCGCATCTTGGCAAAGGTGGCCTCTGCCAGGGGAATGGCTGCCTGACTGTGGCTGAAGCTAAAAAAGCCTGAGGATTTTCACTGTCTTTCTGAGTCTGATTTGCTTAGGGGCAGAAGTGCTTGGTGAAAAGAAGAAATGAAAGTAAGACTTATACCTTCTCAGGTCTGTCTTTCAGACACTCTCTGGAGCTGTGAAGGGTCCATTTAGCTTTCATAAGGTTACAATGCTTAATCTCAGTAGGGTTATCAGTTCTGTCATGTATTCTAAACTGTCCAATCAAGGCAGTGGGAAACAGCATTTCTATTTAATACCCGGAGAAATGGTGGAAGTCAGCGATTGATACCAACACAATGATGGGAAAAAGTGTCCAGAGGTGCTACTCACATAATCTCATTTTACAACATCTTGAAAATTCAATAGAAAGGACTTCACTAACAATACCATTACACACTGCTTATTATTGTTCTCAAATGTTCCTTAAGCTCTAAAAACATAACTTAACAATAAAAATGCTCTATAAATACATCCCGACAATGAACATAACTATTTTTTCCTTTAAAAATAAAAGCACACAGTGTTAGTCACAAGTCATATAAATTTACTTAAATAATACCTTGGCTAATAGTGCATTATCATTTTTAAACATCATATAAACATAAATAAATGAACTATTCTTTGACATTAGAAAGTATTTCCAAATAACTTAGAAGAGGTAGAGGATATTTCACCTTGAATTAACTTTCTATTTAATATATAATCTTTACTGGGAGATATATTTTGTTTATTATGTATTTTCGCTCATTTGTAAAGACATTTGGGGGGAAAAGCAAAACTTCCTTGCAAAAACCATATATAGCTTTAAATTATTCGCTATAATTGTGTCAATGACTCTTTGTTTTATCTTTTGTCATTAAGGCTTTTCAAAGAAGCGTATTTTTCAAATGAGTTAAAGCTGTAGGAAGTTATTACTATATCCTGTCTCAGAAAAAAACAAACAAACAAACAATTGAGAGCCATACACGCTCCAGCGACTGAAAAAGACTTAGAGCTAGTTTAGAAAAATGCATCTCCTGCTTCCTGTGTGTCCCGGCCCAGCAGAACCAGGAGAGGCTACCAGTCAACATTACCTAAGAATATTATATTATTTTCGTTTGTGCTGGAAGGAGTTGACAAAATATTTTTGTTAAAAAATATTAACAAATAGTTTTACATAATAACTTACTAAAATATCTAAGACTTCTTTTTAGTTTAACAAATTTCAATTTGATTTTTAAATATGATTGACAACACTGCATTATTAAACAATTTAAACATTTCTAAAACAATTTAAAAAACCATTTGGAAATCTGATTCCTTTTAAAGAATTCATATTTACATAAAAACTCTAGAGTTTCATATGAAATTCCTCAAAATTTGTTGACTTAAAAAGTTTAATACAAATTAAAATTGGATAGAAATTTAAAAATAAAATCTGCATATTTTATTTTTTAATAGTTCCTACAATATTTTATATTATTACATATTAATTTGTCATTGAGAAATTGGTATGTTATTAAAATGTATCAAGAATATCTTTTTCATTCCTGGATTATCAGGACAAATTTCTAAAACGTGTTTTTCACTAAAAATCTGCAATTCTACAATCTTACATTGTATTTAAATACTTTTGAAAATGATTATTTTAAGCTCTATTCTTAGATGGTAATTTTACATAGTCAGATTTGTTTACAGATTTTATAAACAATATTTATTGAAGAATGCAAGAAGCATCAGAAAAGAAAATTTTAATCCCTCAAACATAGTAAAATGATCAAAGGTTTGAAATACAAGCAAATTGTAAAAATGTGTCTCGACTGAGATGCTTTCCCCTCAGGATTCGTGCGTGCCTTCGTGTTTGAGATTCTCCTAGAAACCTGAGTTATTTTTTTAAATTGGTCCTTTTAACGTAGGAAAGTTGATGGAGAAAGAGTTCTACTTGTTACTTTTTGCACTAGATACTTTAAGCCTCCATCACAGCACCTGGCATCTGTGACGTTGCCATTGCACCCCACAGCTGAACGCGGCCAGCTCCTAGTTTGAAAACCAGTGTTGTGTCTGCAGGAGGCAAATCTTGTGGATGAAAATTCAAACCCAATGGAAAAATCCGGTTGGTCCTAAATGCTCCATCTGAGTTGAGTAGTGAGGAGGCCAAAACTTCCGTGGGACATGGAAAAGGTTAGGGGAAGAAAAGAGTAAGAAAAAAGAGGGCGCAGGAGAAACGGCAAAAATGAAAACCAGGGAAAGGTGGGTTTGATTTGGAAAGACCGACTCCACCCCACGTCTCTCGCTGCCTCTCCACCCAGATGGTGCTGCCTTTCCCCGGGTACAGGAGCAGCTGGGCTACAACACAGACTCTGCGTGGTTGTCTTTGTTGGAAATATCTGACAGTTAAGTTTTTTATTTTTCCTTTGGATAGGAAGTGAAGTTTTGATGCCTTTTCTTTGCTGGAAAAAAATTGAGATTATTCCTTATATCAATAAAGAGCACTTTTCTAAACCAGGTGTTTTGATATTTTTAAAAAGATACCAAAGTAAAACTTTAACTTGAAAAATATTGGTGGGGAAAATTTTGAGGGAGCCGGATTATCCTTGATGACTTAATTAGATAAAAGCTGGAGACATGTTTCTATACAGGATTTTTGTAATGCAAGCTTATTCTTTACTGTTTTCCATTATATTTATAGATGCTTACCCAAACTGTCTTTTTACATGGGTTTATATTAAAACTACTCAACTATTCACTTTACTGAACACATAAATCAGTTTGGAAAGTAAAAGTGGGACTCCTGGGGAACTCAGTCTTGTATATGCTTTATCTTTCTCGGGACCAAAACCCCCGTTTCAACCAACAGGAGTAGAGGAGAGTTACAAACTAAAGAATTCTAAATAATTCATGGATGTGCATGGAAATAATGTTTCAAAACTGAAGTTAGAAGCAACTGCTGGGGAAAAATGTTTTTAAAAAAGAGTCATAGTCAACAACAGTCATATTATTTCAGGTTAGCTCACACCATTGTGCTCACTTACAATGCAACATTTGTGTGCTTCCATTGGTTCGGAAAAGAAAATTTAGAAGACTTAAAAAACACAAACAGCAAATAAAAAGAATCCTTTCTAGTTCTTGCAAGCAGTATGACTCAGTGGTAAGAAACACCATTCTGCTTACGGAGACCACTCTGTAATATATGGTTCTAGATTTTAAAAAGTCAAGCCAAACCTTGAGTCTCAGGCCAGAAACTCTCCCTCTCATAAAATAATACAAAAATAAGACAAGGTATTGCTTCTTATTGTTTCCCTTTATTTCACAAATGCTCTTTATCCTGACATAGGTTTAGGAAAAGGGCCGTTTGCTTGACGATAGTGCAAAACCGCTCATCATCCGGGCAAATCAGTGACCCTTCTAAAACTGAACAATGATGTAGAAGCGAATCACTTAGCTTTCGTAATCTCGGGTTAAAAGTGTGAATTCAGTACTAGGAAGCATGGAAAGCAATCAAAACCGTTTTGGGATCAGCATTCAGGTAAAACGAGCTCCTCTTCACAATCTCATTTGGAAAGGACACAACTGATCATTATAAAAGTCCAATTACACATCTTCAATTTATTTAAATCGGTTTTACTCCAACCCCCTCTTCCTGGCAGGAATTGTTGTTCCAGTTCTCTGGACTGATAGAAAGATAATACTTATAAATATATTTATCAGTGGATTTAGGTATTAGATGAATCTAAATTACCGTAATATCTCAAAATAAAATAATATCTCAAAATAATTTAAATGTTTTATAAAAATAACTCAGTAACATCAGAGATTAAATCTTATACTCTTAAAATAACTTTGTATTAATGTTTTAAGATTATTTATGCTAAATATTTTCCTTGAGTGATAGTGATGTTGAACTTATAGTTCACTGGGGAAAAAGAAACATTGCTTATCTTTAACGTTCAAGAAAGAGATAACTATATAACTCAATAAAAATGTCCAAATTATAAGTCAGTCTCTATTCCTAGTAGAGTATATATTTGTCCCTTTTAAAACCATAAACATATAGATAGTATATTTTGAATAGATTTAGACAGATTTCATAATTCATGTTACTAATGCTCAAATATTAGCCTTGTTTTAACCTGGATCTGTGTTCACTCATAAGATTGCAAATAAGCCATAATTGAGTCCTAATTCTTCAAATGCAAACCTGAAATTGCAATTTTATTTTCCTTTTAACTATCAAAGTTATTGCTTCCTGCTTTTTCTTATCATTAGTTCTGATGCCCCAAAAGACCCTCTGTGCAGTTCATTCAAACCAAAGACAAACATTTCTTCTGGTCTGTGACATCCATTCATCAGCTCTCCTGTGAAATTAAGTGAAGACAATGTAACTACCCCCCATTCCCCTGAAAGTCGCAGTGCGTAGACAAAAGCTGTAATGTACCACATGACTTGTCAGTAGAAACACCATTGGTTGGGGGCATGTGGATTTGAGCCTGACTTGATTGAGCACTGCGCATTTCCACTGTGACTATCTTGTTATTGTCTTACTCTGCATTGATGATTAGCTTATTTAGATAATATATGCACTACGCAAATGAGCTACATTTATTTCTCTTCTTTAAAAATTTTTACCACGTCCAAGTTCTCCGACCTCCACATTTTCCAGTCCTGGACATTCTCTCAGCTTTCTCTTTGGCAGTTTATTAAGTGTGATGTGAATGAGAGCTAAAGTTATTTTGTGTTTCACTTATGTGAAATAAGTCACTTCCATTTGTGCATAGGTCAGGAAGAGCAAGCAGTTTTCATCACCCAGTACGGCAGCTACCTCGTGAGCGGTGGGGAGGTCTCACGAAGGCTCTGAGGGAAAGTGTCCTGTCATCAGACCAGGGATGTCTGCACTTGGGCCCCAAAGTGAGAAGTCTAATATAGATGCAAAGATAAGAAAAGGACCAACCACGCTTTGCCAAAAAATCAGAAAATGTTTTTGAGTAGTTTATATGGTAATTTCAACTTATCTCTGGCTTGATCTGAGAAAAATAAGTATGTAACAATAGACTATAAAATACATGTATAAATAGACACAATTCATGTTGGTATTTCTATTGGCACTTTTTAAAAAGTTGGTTAACAATTGGTGATAACTCTGGCTTGGACTCAGGCATCTGTAGTGAGACGTGGTCGGAGGTTGCAAATCCTTCCAGACAGAAAAGCAAGGGTATACAAAAAGGGGTTATTCAGTTGAACATTTGGCTTGAAAAAGAGACATTTATTGGTATAAAACAAGTGTTACAGCATTTCAAGGAAACATCTGCATATTCTGAAAACTAGTTATGATTGGGCACTTTATTCAGTGAGGTGGAAGACTTTATCAACTTTACTTTTCTTTCTGGTGAGGGTTCGGATGCGAACGACAATCATCTCGGTCTCAGAAGTAGACTTGCTTACGTTTCCCCCCAATGTTAACACCTAAGAAACCATTCAAAAATTCTATATTCGATGGTTTGAAACGTTTTCCACTCCAGGTCTGATTGGTCTTAAACTGTTGTATTTCTTTTTACTTGGAGGCATAGCTAATGAGTAGTCATTATAGTTTTTTTTTAAAAATTTCTATTTGTTAATTGTGTTCATGAAGCAAAGAAGAGAAAATTCTGTCTTTCCCATAAAGGAAGGTGGAAATTTTGCAGTATGTTTGTGTAAATTCTCTCACAAGTACGCAGTCACTATATCTCATCAATAGCCTATGCAGAGACACAACCACCCACAAATGTGTCTGATTATCAGGCCATCAATTTCACTCTTCCCAAATAAAGTAGTTTGACTTTTATTATTTACATGATTCTTAAAATATGCAGGCCAGTGAGCACACAAATAAACATGTGCTTTTGGATCAGTAGAAAGCATGGTGTTTATGAACAGGGTTCTTTGTATTTTTAACAATATCTGGCACATTTAAGCAAAACTTCTTACTGAAACGTGGAGCCTGAATAATTGTGTGCTTTGTGATCTATGCTGGGCAGGGGCCCCAACCTCTGCTCTTTAGGCAGACAGGAATATGAAAATCTGTTATTGCAGTTTGACATTTTCTTTGCATGATTAGCTCAGTTGGTAAGTCTCCACTTCGCAGTTCTTAGAAGCCCAGATTTCCTGCTACAAAGCAATGTGGTTCTGATTACAGCCTTATTGACGTCCAGGCATGGTACCTGTGTTCTGCTAGCAGTTCTACCTCTGATTTTCCATGTTAACATGAGCAATTTACTGACCCTACCTTCCTCTTCTTTTCTTGCAATGGTCGGGGAGATTGAGAATCTAAGGGACTGTAGTGCGTGGAGTGACGGCAGAGTAAGTATAAGCCACATTCCAAGTTCTGGTACAATGTTCTAAGTTGGAGAAGAGGCTCATGATGAATTGAACTCAAAGTGGATGTATTTTTCTAGTGTACGGCCATGGCTCATTTGTTTTGTGCATTAATTCTAACTGTCACTTGGTGAGAAAATATGATAATATATCCAAGGAACACTGCCCACTATTTCTAGATGTACCACAAAAAGGTCCAGTCTTGCTCAATGTCACATGATACCTCTGGTCCCTGGTGCCATCTTTGTTCATCTGACTTACCCAACTTACATAAGTTTATGCAAGTTTCTCAAATTAACTTGTAGAAGTTTATAAATTGAGTTATACAGCATTGTAACTCATCTCCTTCCTTTTATTCTTGCTCTCCTATAAGCCATTCCTCCCAGTAGCCTAACTTTTCTTTCAAAAATGAGCATAAATAAGAGCATTGCTCTCTCCTGCCTGGATTCTCCAGTGACTTTTCAGTGCAGCCTGGTCAACATCCAGATCCCCTCTGTGACATCAGAAGTCTGACGTGGTCTGGGTTGTCCCGTTCCTCTGACCTCAATCCCCACCACTCTCCTCTCTGCAGGTCCTTTTCTATGCCTAACGACTTTCTCCTTGGCTCTGTCTCAAGCCTTTCAGTGGTTGTTCCCTCCTCTTGAAAGACTCCTCCTGCCTCATCACACTACTGACTTCTCATTGGCCCTTTGGGTCTCAGCTGACCCACCATGTCACCAACCCAGCTCAGTTTTCTTGGGCCACCTTACCTAAGGGATCCCCTGAGGGGCTCTCCTTCAGCTACTTTATTTCCTTCACAGCACTTACTATTCTCTAATACTATCTAGTTGCTTCTTTCTTTTTTTTTCCACTTGTTTATTTTTGTCTTCTTACATGGGAATGTGTGCTTCCTGAGGAAAGGGACTTTCTCTTCTTCTCAGTGGGCATAGCCAATCAATGTTTTGTTGGATGGATGGATTAAAGAGCAAATCATTGAGATTATGTAGCCCTACCAGCCAGAAAAAGCTCAGGACTAGTTTCAGAGTCTTAATCTACAACAACTAACTCCAGGCTCATTAATTTTCATTCCTTTATTTTCTTTCTTTTTAAAACAAATTTTAAAAAATACTTATTTATTTTTAGAGAGAGGGGAAGGGAAGGAGAAAGAGAAGGAGAGAAACATCAATGTGTGGTTGCCTCTCATGTACCCCCTACTGGGGACCTGGCTTGCAAACCAGGCATGTGCCCTGAGTGGGAATTGAACTGGCAACTCTTTGGTTCACAGTTCTGCAGTCAATCTACTGAGCTATACCAGCAAAGGCTCATTCGTTTATTTTCTATAGTTGCCTTAATTCTTGCCAGAGCCCTCTATTCATTTAGTTTCTATTACCCTATGCTCATTAGTTTTCATTAGTGCCTAAAGACAGAACCCAACATATGCTAGGCACTTCATGAATGTCAGTGGAATTGGAATCTGACCATTTACTTTAATTAAGTTGAATAATCTCATACTTGCCATGCAACTGATTAGCTCTACTAAAAAAAAAAAGCCAAGTTTTTCAACGTAATAGCACTCACCTTGTTTTAATGTCAGCCAGGTATGTCTCCATGATTCCTGAAATGTGAAGACTAAGCAAGCTGAGAGATAAAAACAATATTTAGAACTTTTATAGGAACACCTTTCGGAGGGATTTAAATATTACCGTATCTCAGCACATAGAATTTCTTTAAGGAAGTGTTCTCACATCTCCTTTTTCAGATGGGATTAAAGTTAGGTGACTCACCCAAAGGCCCAGCGAACTGGTCGTGAAGGAAGCACCCTGTTTGTCTAATCCTCCACCCCACCCACAGCCCCTCCCTCCTCTTTTCCTTCATCTCAACCTTCCCGTCCATTTGTTGTTTGAATAGCTTTGCTCTATTTGGTTCCCTTTGGCCTTTTTAAAAGATCAAATTTATTTATTTTTTAAAATTTCTAACATGTAGTTTAAAAGCATACACAAACAAAAGGCCTGGGAGTAGAAAGAGAGTGGTGTTCATGGCAGAGGAAAGAAAGGGGATGGGGAGAGATTGTAGTAAGAGTCAGGAGATCCTTAGTTCAAGAAATCTCTTTACCAAAGGGCGTGAAGGCCAGTGCAGGGTGAATTTCTTCTCACAGTTAGCCAGAAGTCTGGATGTGACCACTGCACTTGCTCATCATTGATGCCACTGCTGCATTTACTCATCATTGGGGTCAGCGTCGTCTCTATTGCCTATCCAAGGATTCTGTGTCCTGCTGCTAAGCCATCCCGTGAGCCCCACAGTGGGTGATATTTAAGAACTCTGTGGAACACAGTTTTTTTGACTGCTAAAGACTTATTTTCAGATGTGATGGCTAAAGCAGAAGCACTCACTTGCTTTTCTGCTTTCACATCTCTACGATGTAATTTTTCATTTTTTTTAGGTGGAATGCTATCCAACCATCCAGGGTGTTGATGACGCCTGTTGAAGTCTCACAAACCAGGGACTGTAAAGTACAAGTGGGCAACTACCTCAGGGTGGTTAGGGCAGTCCTGGTTGGCTGGGGAGGGGCCTCTGGACTGGCCCACCAGGCTGCTCTGCCTTGAGTCCACTACCACAGCTCAACTTTCAATTCCCACAGGGACAGGCAGGGGAAAAATTAGAAAACACTAGCATTTGCTCTTCAAAGGCATCTCATAAACTTTTTTTTTCCATCTGGAAAGGGCCAGTGGTAGGAGAAAAATAGGCCTCAAATGGCTGAGGAAGTGCTATGTAGAAAAAAAGTGAGCAACTGGGAAGAAGAAACTCTTCCATGTTAAAAAAAAATGTAAAAAAAGATACAAGGTCGTGGGGCCTCTAACATTCAGGGGAAACATTCTAGTTTCACTGCGCCATTCGCGGGCCCTGCACTGAGCCTCTCTGAGCGTCCTTTCTGAGCATCTTAAATCAGATATAATATTTATTTCATACTTTGGTTTGAGGTCAAACCAAGTACTAGATTCATAAGAGACATTTTGTTGATAATTTTACAAGTCAAGAGGATCGTATGCACCGGGTGAAGGATAAGGAACTACTTGTAGCTTGCAGTAGAAAACAGCGTTCCTTTCCAAATCCACAGTAATTGGAAAGTTATGAGGTAGGAGATCTCCAGCTTCACGGAAGTGTGTTCAATAAAAACCTTTTTGAAAGCTATTTTATTATATTAATTATAGGTTAAATATGTGCCTCAAGGTCAATAACATTTTGATGTCTTAGGACATCCAGACAAGATGAAGTAGGTTGAATGACAGGTCACTGGCTCGCTCATGAGTAAAAGAAATGAAGAGGGATTTTTTTTCCTCCTAAAACTCAAGACTTTAGATTATGAAGTAAATCAGTTACTTGGATATTTGAAAAAAGTTTTCATCTCATTACTGGCAGCATAGAAACAGAACCTGCATATACCCTGGTAGCTTGTTGTTATGTATTTTTCTTTCATATTGTTAAGAAAATGTAGATAGCCATAGGTCGTATTTTCTTAGGCTGTGTTGTCACCAAACCAACTTTCAAGGTTTCCTGGGGATGTTTTTTACATTACAGATGTAACTTGTTGTGTTTTTACTGATTTTATAATGGTTAAAAACAAACAAATATAAATAGATACCTTACTGAGAGTTCTAAAAAAGAAAAAAATGATCTGTGAGTCCATTACCAAGAAATAATTATTATTTGGTGAATATCATTCAGGTATTTTTCTATGTAGTCATTAAAAATTTCTTACTAAGTTAAATTATACTATGATGTTTTCGATATTACCATGAGATACCATGAATTTTCAATGCCAATAAACATATATTTGTAGTGTTTTTAATGATTTGCATAATAGTTCATTTGCATGGCTATATTCTAATTTATTTCATCCATCTTTCTTTTGAGGCAATTTAAGGTTTTATTTTTTTCCAGTCCTTTTTATTATTAAAACCTAGAGTTGTATTTGTCTGATTGTTGACATAAGATTAATTCCTTATATTAAAATTTCTAGGACAATGTAAACTTACATTTTAAAAGTTTTTTATGTCCTGGCCAATGTGGCTCAGCTGGTTGGAGCTCCTTTTCATAACTAAAAGATTGCAGGTTTGATTCCCAGTCAGAGCACATACCTAGGTTGGGATTTGATCACTGATCCCTCCTGGTCCAGGTTCAGGCATGAACGATCCCCAGACCAGGTGCATGTGGGGGGGCAACCAATTTATGCCTCTCTCTCTCTCCCTTCCTCTCGGTCTAAAAGCAATGAAAAAATGTCCCCAGATGAGGATAAAAAAAAGTTTTTAATATGCACTTCCAAAATGCACCTTGGAACTTTTTCCAGCATATGCTGTAGCTTTTGTGAGTAGCTTTTCCCTCTTGTTAACACTAGGCATTATAATTTTTTTTCAATCTGTGCTTATTGAGTGACATTTATTTACTGTTAGGCATAAACATCTTTTTCTTCATGCATTTATTGACTATGTGAGATCCCACATTTGTGAATTGTCTGTTCATGTACTTTGTCTATTTTTCTACTGGTCATTAATCTTTTTTTCAGACTGATTCCTAATAGCATCTTGGATATTGGGCTATTGCTGGTCATTTTGCAAATTCATACTTTTAAAATTCATTTTTAAAATTATGTCATCCAAAATTCTAAGTTCAAAATGGCGAAGTTTGTATGGGAAGAAAAGGCAGGAACACAGAAGGAATTGGGAGTGGGGTTTAGGAAAAGATCCAGGGTACCCTAAAATATATTTCCTAGCAGTTAACATTTTGAAGTGTTGGCAATGTTCTAGAACAGGATGTCAAGATCTTCTTCCGGGGGCTTTGGAAATGAGTCACATGCTGTTCTGTCTGACTTGGATAATTGGAAGGGTTGGGCTGGGTGACTCTTCAAGATGTCCCTTGGCCCAGGGTAATTATTTTCTATTTTCACATGTGAACTTGGCTCATAAAAGCCCCCAAATCAAGGTCCTTTTTAGTTAACTTACTAACGCTATCTATATTGGCCTTCCTCAAGGACTGTAAAAATTAAGAAATCCTATAAAGTATATTTCTAAGCTTAAGAATAAGTCTGTCTTTCAATTATAATGAATAGCAAAAGACACATACATAAAGTGTGACTAGAAGTCATCTTCCTAAGCTTTAATTTCTTACTGCTCTCTTGTGGCCACTCAAATGAACTGTCCAGATGCTTTTTTCCTCCTTACAACAGGTTCTATAACATTAACAGAAAACAAATTTTTCAAGCAGAATCATCATATTTTGTTTTTGTGTCAAATTGGGTCTCTGACACTTGAACATAAAGGACACAGAATAATTCTTTATTTAATTATTAAGTGCTTCCTGGGTGGGGTTGAAGAATAGAAAAGGCCTGTAATTGTTTCTTCTTCGTGTTCTTGTTCTTCTTCTTCTTGTTCTCCTCCTCCTCCTTCTTCAGTAAAACCAACTGCATTATTATTCATCTGTGAGGTCATCAAAATGCTGAAGTTTCAAATAGTTCTGACTATTCTGAAGGTGAAAACATGCAATTCCCAGCATGTTTCCTTACTGTGGTTTTGGGAATATCATTAAGGTTTAAGTTTAGTCATTATAATACAAAATAGTTCCTTTTAAGGAGAAAAATAATTCAAAGGCTGGCTATCCATCTGAACAAAAATAAGATGTAGCTAAGAAATGAAGTTGTTCCATTACACTGTGGTCACGCAATACTGCCGTGGGTGGACAGGACCCCAGACCCACACTATCAGCAATCTTTAGCAGAGAGATGGGTTGAAATGCCTAGTCTTCCAGGCATGAGTGTCAGTCATGAAAATTATGCTATGTCTAACAAACTTCTAGTTCATTTGACTTCAATCCAGTTGGGTGCTGGTTATATGTACTAAGAGAGGAATACCAGAAGGCAACCAGTTTGGGGAGAAAGATTAAGTTTAACTTGTATGTGAGACATACATGTAGAGATATTGAGAAGGCAGGTGAACATGCCAATCAAGAATTTAGGGGAAGAGTCTGTCATGAAAGTATATATTTGAGTGACCTTGGCATTCTAGTATATGATTTTTGACAAAATTGCTGAGGGATAAAAAACTGATAAAAAGAATGAACTTTGTTAGTGAACATTGAAGAAATTAAACATATTTGTAAGAAAAGAAAGAGTCTGCAACAGAGAGTAAGAAAAATTATAGGAGAGTCTAGACTAACATGAGAATATGATGCCACGGAGAGCAATTGAAGAAGGAAAACTGGTTAACACGTTAAGCAGTTTAGGTAATGATGAAAATAGTAACAGCTAAGAACAGCAGCATTTCATATGTGTCAGACGCTTTCCCAGGGTTTCGTTTATATTAACTCCTTCAACCATTTCCCCCGTGCCATGATGCAGATACTGTTATTATTGCCATTTTATGGGTAAGGAAAGTGAAGCATGGAGAGGGTAAGTGCTTTTCCTGAGATCGGGTACCTAGTAAATAAAGCAGTTAGGACTAAAACCAAGGCAGTCAGACTTCAGAGTTCCATGCTTTGTTTACTATTCTGCTGGTCTGCCTTTGGACAAGTCAAATGACAAGGAAAAAAAAGTCTTTGACATGAGCGACATGCAGGTCAATCATGATCATACCCCACATTGACTGGGATGACAGAGCCAGACCAACATCCACATCGAAGGGAATTACAGAGCCGGTGAGCGGGGAGGGAGATGAAGAAATGAACACTGCATTTAGACACAGCTGGAGAAGCAGCTGTTGAGAAGCATGTCCTGAGAAATGTAGTGTGAATCACTCCCAAGTCAGAGTCATACAAGGAAGGTTTGTGTGAGGTCAGGCAACCGTGGGAGCCTCCGAGGGTTCGGGTCGTCTCTGGAGATAAGGGAGGGGTTCTGAGATGCAGCGGGCTCTTCGCTTTCTCTTTTTCTTTTTGTTTTTTAAGAGTGAGACAACATCACTGGGTTGCTTCTGATATTAAATTTCTTTGGATAAAAACTCATTTATTTATCTGGCTATCACTCCCAGCCCCCAACTCAAGCACTTATTCCGGTGCTCTATGTGTAGCAGAGAGAACTGGGGGCTCGGGGGGAGTCACTCTGGAGTTAGAGAACTTGGGTGCTCACCCTCCTCTCTATTGGCTGTGACTTTAGACAAATCCAAATATCCTGGTTCTTCAGCTGTAAAAGAGGAAAAAGTCCCATTTCAGTGTTGTAGGTAAGATGAAGCATAAAAATACTTTGTTAATGACACAATTTTACATAAGTGTTAGTTGCTTATATAATAAGCTGTTACAAAAAGAAGGTAGGAAGGAGAGGAGGGGGTGACCCTGGTTTGAAGGTTTCACCAGAGTAGAAGAAATATAAACCTACTTAAAATGTGGACACACAGTAGGTGTTCAAATAACTATTTGTTGGTGGGTTAGTTGATTTTTCCATTTGGAAGGGCTAGAAACAATAGTGTTCATCCCCTGCAGTCAGACAAAGATCACCCTGACCTTTGCCTGAACACAATTCCCATGAGCATTTTGGCCAGCAGAGGGGAAATTTCATGCTAGCAGTAGTGATAGAACAGGCATTTAACATAAATGTTTGCTGATTGATTGATTGAACTGGGCACATCATCAACATTGCAGCACAAAACGTTTCGACAAGTGATCTTGTGAGATTTTGGGGGAATACGCTTGCCAGCACTGTGGCAGGCAGACATTTCCTGAGCAGTCACACTGCGACGCCCCCGATGAATTGCCCACCAGTGCCAATTAAATGGAGTTGTAGTTAAACCTTCAGGGTGGTAGAAAATGATCTTTAGGACAGCTTAGGATTCACTGGGGAGCAGCCCGTCCTGCAATGCTATAGTTTCACACATAATTTGAGCAAGAGGTGGAGGAAGATGAAAGACAGCTGATCGATGTCTGTGGGGACTAGAGATTCTCCATCCAGAGCAAGTCTGAGAATGTTGACATTTTTAGAAACAGGGAGACTCATGGCTCTGTCAGACATTACCCAATGTCCTCTGAATTTTTTCTTCCAGTGCATATAACTCGTCAACATATTTTTTAGAGTATTGACTTTGGACATGAGCAAAAACAAACAAGATCAATAACAAGCACGGCAGATGAATCAAAGAGGAGGATAACGCAATTAAGAAAGAGTATGTGCCCACGTTTGGTCTGCAGGACCTGACTGTGTCAATGGGAAGCATACAAAACTATGAGAATTCTCTAAAGGAGTCATCATTCCACAGGCCTTTACAGCTTAGAACATAACCAGCTTTCCTTGACCATGTTCCAGATGTGTCCAAGTGCAAACCCGAGGAGAGGCCTGGGAGGATCGGACCCTGATACAGGTAGCAGAGGGCTGTCTCTTTCTTCTCTTTCTCTGTGTTGTGTTGCCAAGGGACCTTGAGATAGTTGCCTTCTTTTTTTTTCAGTTGGAAGTATTTTAGTTTTAACATTCTTTTTTAAAATTGTTGTTCAAGTACAGTTGTCTCCGTTTTCACTGCACCACGGCCTCCTGTCATGCCCATCAGTGCCTCCCCCCATTGAACCTACCTTTGGCTTTGTCCATGTGTCCTTTATATGTGTCCCTTGATGGAGCTTTCCTTTCACCCCACCCCACCCCCCATGAGATATTTGCTTTTTGCAGCCTAGTGTCTTACTTCATGCAAATTGACTTTGCAAAGTGATTTTCTCTCTTTGGACATAAAAAGTCCTCTAAATGAATTTAAGCCTGGAGGCCTGAAATGCAAAGCTCGATGCTGTGACCTCCCCAGCAGGTGAATGTAGGACTAAATGTTGGGTTCAAAATATAATCATGTGATTAGTTCTAGCAATAAAATTTAAAAACACCAATATGTTCCTGCCGCATTGGCAGTCAAGCCCCAAGATGTTTTTGCAAAATACCTGTGACTATACTCAGCCCCATGAAGACAGCATCCATGATTCTTCTTGTAGGTAACAGACACTTACCCCATTCATGTTTGCTGGAACCATGGGTGGAGTTGCTGTTTCTCCCTCCCTGGAGGAGTTCAGTGCAGCTCCTGGGGACCCACAGGCTTTCAGGAGAACTCTGTTTTTCTTCCCTGGCAATGCCTCCCTGCCTTGCTCAGTCCTGAGACTTTTCCTTAGGCTGCAGTGCTCCCCTTTGCTCCCATCTAGGGTGGCAGTGTTAAATTTAGCTTGTTCTTGTTTAACTCATAAACTCATATCCAATGAATCCATATTTTCTTTGTAATGCTGTGCTGATATAAAAGAAAAAACATACACTTTCATTTTTAAAAGCAGATTAACTTGGTAATCGATCACATGCATTATCCAACTCCCATGGTCAGGTCTGGTAAAGACTGCATCATTTCTTTCCCGCTTCAAAAAATATCAGAATGAAAATGGGAAGAATGATGTTACAATAAAGATGGCATTGAATCTCTTTCAGTTTTAAAAGACAATCACTAATCATCATTGGTATTTGATTATTAGCAATCACGGGTGACACACTTCACAATTGATCCCCACCATGGCTGAGCACTGTTTTGTAAGACAAGAGAGAGGTGTGACTCAGATGGAAGAGTCAGACCAGCGATGGGTTAACGTCTCTGTGCACACCTTCTCCTCAACACCCTCGCTTAGTGAGCCTCAAGGAACCAGACTAAGGGGCTAAGACCAGAGCTCTATACAAGTGGACTGTACAAGAAGACTCAGGTGAGGGAGGGAGACCTAGGGCAGGCAGACTCTCACGTTTCCATGTCTGTGCTGCCCTCATTCGTTTTAGAGCATTACTCTCAAAGTGGTATTGGGCTATGTTTCTAAATAATGTGTTCTAATAAATAATATTAATCTATTCATCTTAATTACAATTTTGTCAACAACTTTAAATTACTAAAAAATGCCTTTGTGATACTTTTATTTTCACTTCAAACTATTCATATACTATTCAGTACTATTCTAAACAACAAATGGACATTTAATAAACATTTGCTGAGCATCTACTACATTCTAAACTTTATCCAAGTTCTTCAGTTACCACAGTGAACAGAACAGTCTCTGTCATTGGAGTTTATGTTTTTAATGAGAAATTAGATTGAAAAAATATAATCATGTTTTATAAGCATAATAGAGGGTAAGTATCAGATGCTAAAGGGGCAAGTAGTAGAATGTACCTAATCCCATCTGCCAGTGAGGGTCCCATGACTGCTTGGAAGACATGATGACTAGGCTGCTGTCTGAGGGATGATTAGGAATTAGTGAAGCAAAAGGGTCAAAGGCTGAGGAAGAGAGTTCTAGACAAATGGAATGTCATATGCAAAGGTTTCAAGACAATAGAGAGATGGTACATGCACAAAACCAGAAGGAATGATGTATCTTGAGTCAAAATTCCAAGGTGAAGAGTGGAAAGGTTAAGTAGAAATCAGAGAGAGTGAGACATCTATGCTGTGTTAGAATTTGGGCTTTATTCTAAGGGTAAGAGGGAGCCATTGAAAAGTTACATATGTGGCAATATTGGATTTGTATTTTAGAAAGATTGCTTGAACTTCACTTTGGAGAATATAAGACTTCTCCACTGAAGACATAATCACAGTAGTAAAATGGCAGAGTTCTGAGGATTTGAGAGATATTTGGAATTATTTTTATTTTTTTAAAGATTTTATTTATTTATTTATCTTTAGAGGGGAAGGAGAGAGGAAGAGAAAAGTCAATGTATGGTTGCCTTTCATGCGTCCCCTGCTGGGAGTTGGCCTGCAGGGAACCAACCTGCAACCCAGGCATGTGTCCTGACTGGGAATCGAACCACAATTGTCTGGTTCGCAGGCCTATGCTCAATCCACTGAGCTACACCAGCCAGGGAGATATTTGGAATTAGAACAGCAATAGGCCATTGTGACGGATTTGATATAAAGGGGAGGTCATGAGGGATGGAGGCAGAAGAGTGAAAGATGGTGCTATTAATCTGTTTTGAGAAAACACATTGTATTTCTACTGCTATGATGGAAAACAAGGAATGAAAAGTTGTTTCTCATGGATTAAAGTATGGGAATTATGGGATATAGGAGAGTCTAAATTCTACTTGGGACACACTAAATGTGAGGTGTAAGTGAGAGACTGGAGTGGGGCTGTTCAGTAAGCAGTTATCTGTTCGAATCTGAGGCTAGGGAAAGGGATTTTGTCTTCAGCTACAGAATTTCTGGCTATTGGCTTATAGATGATGTGGTGGAGACTCCTAGCCATCCATGAAATCCACCTCCCCCTTCTCTCTGACAATGCCCAACCAAGTCCTCACCTCCCCACACTCACTGTGGAGCCATGTGGTCACTTGAGCACATTCTCACCAGAGGGATGTTAGTACATGTGATGGGTGCAACTCCCATGCCATTTATTTCATGAACTTCCTCATTTCTTTTTCCCTTCCTTTGGACCCTGAACTTAACAGAAACCCAGCTGCTGTCCCAGACAGTGATGATGCAGACGGTGCAGGGAAGCAAAGCAGCCAGGGCACAGTAGCTGGGTCTTTGAGAGACTGTGTGGAGCAAAGCTGCTGCATGCTGGACCACGTGCACTTGACTTTTAGGGGAGAAAGAGACAAACCTCATTCTTCAGGTCATTCCTTTTTTGATAGTAGCTTAGACTTCATCCTACAAAGTAGAGATGGCAATTCTATGGGAGGACGTTAGATACACTAGACCGACAAATGCCGAGTGAGGAGAGAAAGACCTATGATAAAACCTTACAGAACCCCAATATTGAAAAAGTAGGCAGATAAGAATCCTGAAAAAGGGGGTGAGAAATTGTATCCTAAAATGTAGGAAGGAATGAAATGATATGTCTCTTCATACCATCTTGGGACAGAGTATTTCAGGAAGAAGAGAGTGGTCATGAGTGTCAGGTGATGATAATTCAATAGTTCACAAGTGTCAATAGTTCAACAAAACAAGAACCAGGAGAAAAGTCTAGGGTGTTTAGTGGCAAGAACCTCATCGGTGAGCTCGGTGAGAACAGATTAAGGGAAGTGGTGGTGTGAAGAGCTGGCAGAGAGATGAGAAAATGGAGGTTACAAACAAATGGTATTTTAAAGAAATTTGCTGTGGCAGGAAGGAGAGAGAGGAGTCAGAATTGTGAATGGAAACGGGGTTAGCAACAATCATTAACATTTTTTCAGTGCCAGGTAACGTTTTAAACATACATTCCTCATTCGATCCTCACAACAACCCTGTTAAGTTGGCTCTACTATGTATATTTCACAGAAAACCAAAGCACAGAGATGTGAAATAACTTTCCAAGGCCCCACTAAGTTTTGGTGTACTTTAATCAATTTGTGGTACTGTGGCTGATCAGGCAGCCCTGGGAGGTTATACACGTTTTTTGTTTCTCTCTGCTCAACACTTGGAAGCTTTCTGCTTTAACTATTCTTGATGAATGTAAGCTGAATTTTAAAGTTAGACCCAATGAAATGTTTAACTCCAAGGCCCAGCAAATCAGTTGCTTCACCAAGGCCCAGAGCCTTTTCTATTTGCTGCAGTCTCTGAGCAAATAGAAAAGAAGGATGCTTAAAGAAGAAGGATGCTTTAACCATCCTTAAATGAAGGATGCTTCCAGATGTTGTGCCCTGATACCAATCACCATCATCTGTTAAAACAGCATGAATTATAGAGCTGATTTGTGGGCCCATTTGGAACTGCTTGTCCTGGATGCCAACATTATTAAGCTTAGTTGTCTGTTTGAAATAAGCACCAAAGGATCTAGAAAAATAACTAGGAAAACATAAGAGACAGGATTTCGGGGATGTGGTGAGGACCCATGGCTCTTGTGGATACCAGGAATTGATTATGAAACTTACTGGCCCGCCTCTGTGATTTCCTCCAGAGGATGTTTGCCACTGAGGTGAAAATGCTGAGAAGGGAGATGGCCGGAGTCATCCAGGCATGGGCACCTGCCAGTGGAAGACGGGAGAATAATGAGCAAAGAAGTTAGAATGAAGCAGGGTTTTGCACGTAAGCTCTGTGAGAGCAGGCATCATTGACTTCCTGGTTTGCTCTGGAACATCGTGTCTAAAATGGTCTAAGGTGTAAGTCGAGCTTTCAGTACCAGCCATAAATTTTTGCCCAGATTTTTCAGGGAAAAATAAGGTTGCGCATTATACATGGGTATAATGATTACATGCCATGAGTATAACCATGGGTATAATAATCCCATGTATAATGCACACAGAAATGCGGGTGTGCATCCTACATGGCAAAACACCATATTTAAGTGGCTAAGCAATGAGATTAAAGACTAAAATACTGGTAATATTTAAAGAACAATCAGAAAAGAAGGCTTTTGGGTCAAATAATCATAGAGTCTGAATTTACAACTGAAGAGCTAGAGCAGTTTCAGGTAAAGAGCGGGGTCGCAGATTTGCAGCTCCTTGGTGATGGTGGGGGCCCGAAAGGCACTGCACCAGAGAAGTAAAAGTCTTTGGAGATGAGGCCAGCCAGCTGAGAGGTAAGGGTTTGTTTGGGTTGAATACACATCTTTTCAGGCACTCAGAGTAATAAAAAAACCTGTGGAAGGGAAGAGAATTCTAAGCCCAGGTGCCAAGGCAATCAATAACTAAGGGGAAATAATTAGGTCTGAAAACAACACACTGTGAAGGACAGAAAATGGTATACAAGTCAAAGACAAAAATTCCAGCTAGCTCCACTCAATAATAATAATAGTTAATGTGTTCCATTCACCTGGCTAAAGAGGCTGACAATGGATACTTTATAGCTCGATTTACCTGTTCTCGTGGTCTGAAATGAAATATTGATTGCCCGTCTGGAAAATTATTTCATTCTGTGCCATATGACATGAATCTTGCTTCTTTATTTTTTCACATGCCAACATTGGATAAATCTATAAAGGTAAATTTATTTCCCATTCAATGATCAGTCAATAAAAAATTCAGTCAGTTTACATGGATATTTTCTAGTTATTGCTTGAGTTTTTGTTTTTTGTCTAATAATGTGTTCACAAGTTCTTTTTATTCATTAGTTTTTCTAAATAAGAATTTTCATTTTTTAGATTTTTCTTTACAATAGTATGCATGATTTGGAACAGTACATGTTAAATATCTTGAGTTGGTCAAGTCTTTTATTTTTTATTATTGTATATTGGCTGTTTGGTATATTTTGAAATTAACTTCATTCAAATTTAACAGTACAAACGTTTTCTTTTAAGTCGTCAGTTCCTATTTTGATGATATTATGTAAATTGCTAAGTATTTTGTTGTGTGTTTTGCAACTAAAATTTATCTCAGCTTTTCTATAATGTCTAGAAACAAGTAGAAGTTATGGGTTCTTTGTTATTTCTATGGAAGCAAAAAATAATAAATTCAGGCATTCATATATGACAACTCTGTCATTCAAAAGTGTTTCTTCATCTGAGCTATCTGCATATTGCGTATTTCTTTAATTCTCTCCATTCCACTCTTCTTATAGAGAGACAGTGTCTGAATCATGAGCTAAGGAAAAAGTTTCTAACGCTTTGCTTGACAATGGATGGAAATGTCCTGGTGTCTGAGCTGTAACGTGTAGGGACTTCCATAGCCAGAAAATATTAACAAAGAATCCTTTACCTTGATATTCATTAGCAAGAATTTAGGAACAGAATCCAACCAGTGAGTAGACCATTTCAAGAAGATTGTTTTCATGCTGAACGCTTGATTCCCTTGTCTCTGCAAAGCTGAAAGTCACCAGACACTGTTTGATAGCTTGTTCCACTCTTCTCTAGTATTCTTTTCTTTTCACTATTTCAACTATGCTAGTCAAATGAGTTTCCATGGCCTTGTCCTCAAAAGTTGTACAGGGCATGATGGCTTGTTTTACTTGGCAAAGTTCTCCAGAACGTGATTCATTGTCTGCAGGTGATTCATGGTTAGGAAATTAATTCTGAACTCTGCCAGTGATTGCGGTTGATTAAAGTCCAGAAGTCCCTGCCGTCTATTCACTAGCACTCTTTGTCAACTGGAATATTTCTATAATAAAAAGAGCCGAAAGTAGATGTGCCTGATGCATGGAATTTACATGTGTGTTTGCATCTTTTGAAAGAGCTACTCAAGCCTACACCATTTTAACACTTGGCATGAAAATCATTCTAAAAGTGTCTGACTGAATGAATCACATTTTACAAATAAATATCTGTCAAATGGTGCAATTACTGCAGATCCAGTCATTAAGCAATAAAATAAAGCAGTAAATAGGATACATCTGCTGCAAAGTGCTATAGAAATGCAAGTTTCCTTCTCAAGTTACTTGTCTTTTAATATTTTAGCCTAATTGGTGGAATGATTCACTAGAAACATCTACCACTTAATCTAATCATGGTACCAAAAAGAAAAAAAAAAGAAGGAAAAAAAAAGTCTTCCTTACCAGTCAGTAGGACAAGAAGAAAAAAAAACACCCACTTACAAGAGAAGGGGGGAGTAGAGATGGAGCATAAAGCACTCCTTTTATGTTCCCCTACGAGGGATGATGTAAGATGAAGGCCCACACATCTTCTGAAAAGCAACAACATCTCAAGGTGTTATTTGGTTTCCTTCCATATCAAAACACTAAACTGCAGAGTTGTACATGTGCAAATAGAAGTAAATTTAAGGAGATTTTTATCGTTGTAAACCAACTGGAATTCTTTGAGTGTCTATGTCTTAAACGATGAAAGTAAATAAACAGGGATGATAATTAGCTTTGTAATTCTCTATCACTTTATCAGTGGTACAGAATGTAAGATAGGAACAAATATATATGTATATTGGTCTCTTCCCCTGATTCCTGACGCAGGGCGCCTAAAACCCTTATGGACTCCTAAGTGGCAGGAGCACTAGGAACATCTCTTGTTCTAGTGAGAGGCAACTCTGGGTGGGCCCCTGTGTGGAAGCTGGTCAGCAGAAAGTGCTAACCATAATTATTAACTTGGAATTTTTCAGCTCTGCTCCTACTTCTCTAGAGAGGAAAGAGGGGTTGGAAATGAAATTAATAACTGGTCATGCCTACGTGATGAAACCTCCATAAAAATTCCAAAAGCGGGGGCTTCGGAGAGCTTCCGAGTTTTTGCATCCTAGTAAGGGGAGGGAAATGCGCCTCAACTCCACAGGGACAGAAATGCTTGTGCTTAGAACCCCCACCCCAGCCCCGCCCACACCTCACCCTGGGTGTCTTTTCATCTGGCTGCACACCTGTATCCTTTAATAAATCAGTGAATGTTAAGTAAGTGTTTCCCTGAGTTCTGTGATGTGCTCTAGCAAATTAAACACACCTGAGGAGGGGGTCGTGGGAATCCTCAGACTTGTGGCCGATCTATCAGATTCACAGGTGATAATCTGGACATGTGATTGGCATCTGAAACGGGGCGGGGGCAGAAGTCTTAGAGGACTGAGCTCCGACCCTGTGGAATGTGATGTTATGTCCAGGTAAACAGCATCAGCATGACTTAAATTGTAAGATACCCAACTGGCGTCTCACATAATTGCTTGGTGGGGGGGTGGGCTGTGGAAACCCACATATTTGCCCACCAGATTGTCAGAAATGAAGTGTTTTGTGTGAAAGCAAAGGAGACACCCAGGAATAAAGACTGCTTTTTTCCCCCTAATATAGAGAGTTATATTCAAAGCCAAGCTAGGGAACACATTAGGTAATTATGACCAATTGCGGTATAGACATCATAAAATATTAAGTCTTCTTTGTCTAGTTGGCTTTCCTTCTATATGAATAATTATAAAAAGGGACATAAGAAATAGGAAAACCTGTGAAAACAGTTTGGTGAAATATGTAAAATAAATTTTTGCTGTAATTTGATTATAAAAAGTACATTTTTGTTGTTAAAGTTTAAAAAATAAACAGAAAACATTTAAAATTACATACAATACTACCATTCAGATACTTAACAGGCACCTTGCACTCTTTCTATGTTTTTCATTGTATATTCATTCTTTTTTTAAAAAATATTTTTTATTTATTTATCTTTAGAGGGGAAGGGAAGGAGAGAAGGAGAGAAGTATCAATGTATGATTGCTTCTCGTGAGTCCCCTGCTGGGAACTGGCCTGCAACCCAGGCATGTGCCCTGACTGGTAATCGAACCGAGATCGTGTGGTTCACAGGCTCGCGCTCAATCCACTGAGCTACACCAGCCAGGGCTGTATATTCATTCTTAAGCCTAAACATAAAGAGGCTTCCTCTGCTTCTGTTCTCTCTTACGTATCAGGCACCACCATAAGAAGGACAGGCTCAGGCTAACTAGCACGCTGTTCTAGAGGATGAGGAATATGTGGAACAGAACTATTCCAGCCAATCCACTAACCAACAGTTGGTGCACAAATGCATGGTTGTTTTGAGGTTATTTGCTATGCAGCAATAGCTAACAGATACAAAGTATATATATATTCACATATAATTTGTGTGTTGGTGAGTATATGTACACATGTACATGTATATGTGTGTATACATATGTATGTATATATTTAACAAAATCAGAAGCGCAAAGTCCTTTAACATTTTTCCCAGTTATTATATAATCACACTCATCTTAAGTACAAACAAATAATTGTTTTCATTTTTGTCTTACTGCTAGAATGGGAAGTTTGCAAAAGCAGGTACCACTGTCCACCAGTGCCTGGCCAGGATCTGGCCCACAGAAGAGCTAAACAGGAGTACACAGACTAAATCGAATTGTTTCCTGTTACCATTTTAATGACTGCATTCTATTCCATTGTATATATGCACACATTATGCTATTTCTAGTAAGTCCCCTATTCTATTTTACTTCACTTATTTATTTTTTAAAAGACTTTATTTATTTTTAGAGGGAGGGGAAGGGAGGGAGAAACAGAAGGAGAGATACACTGATGACAGAGAAGCATTGATCGGTAGCCTCTCTCCCACCCCCAACAGGGGACCTGGCCCACAACCCAGGCATGTGCCCTGATCAGGGATGGAACAGGCGACCCTTTGGTTTTCAGCACTATGTCCAGCCCACTGAGACACATCAGTCAGAGCAAAGTCCCCTACTTTAATTTTTGTTGAAGTGCTGCTATAGACTTAGAGTTAAGTCTTTGTGCACATTTATAATTATTTCCTTAGGGAAGATTCTTAGAAATAGAATTTTGGGGCTGTAGTATATAGAAAGAGCTGCTATCTAAATATTCTTAGTATCAGCAATTTAGCAATCTCAATTTGTCAAAAGATTGCTTCTTCTTTTTATTCTAGTTTGCTTAACTTATAATGTGGCCTTTCTAGTTAAGGTGAGAAAAAAAGTGGTCATAGATTGTGCTGAGTGCAAGAGAAGTTTAAAACTGAGCATATTCCACCATTAAAATAAAAAATTATAACTACTTCCTATTCTAGTATTTTCTCTTTTCCTTTTTTTTAGACTTCCTTCTATGTCCGGTTAATAAAGGCCTTTTGAGGTTCTCCTAGTGTGGGGTGCTCCTCCTATCAATCTGGGTTTTAAATGTACTGCCCCCCCCTCCCTTTCACCCTCAAACCGATACACGGAGCAGCAGAATGCAGAGACTATTACAATACGCTTGAAAATTCCAAAGATCGGACTTATGAAAGCCGAGAGAGTATGGCAGCCTTACCTGCTCTAGGAGACACTTCCATAGTCTGACTTGAGGGGACCTTTCTTTGTCTTTCAGCTTGGACAGGTTTTAGAGCAAAGACCCAGAAGTTGACTAGAGGGGCAGAGAATGCATTACCGGCAATAAGAGGGCGGGCACACTCTTGTAGGGGAACTTACACCCACACCATTATGCTGAGAATAACCTTTCAAATGTGCCCTAATCGAGCCTGAACCTCTCCCTTCCTCATTTTAAGGGATCATTCTACAATGAGACTTCAGTGTGAACAAAGTCACTTGCTTCCCCACTTTCTGTGTGATACCTGTTCAGAGCATAATAGACTTGTCAATCCATGGTAATGTTATTCCCACATTCTGCTAACCACTATATTTATTATCACACATAAATGATGGTAGCTGACACTTTTTTTCGTACAGACACTAGATTTTAACTATACCCAATCTATTTCAATTGATGTGTATTTCTATAGTTAAAAAAAAAAAACCTTTTGTTGCTTGTTTTCTAAATGTGACTAATTTATATTTAAATACTGATATTATATCCAGTTCAGGGCTGCTGAAAAGAAAGTGTAATCAGAAGAGTTTAATTCTACCTTTAAATAGGTATTTGGTCTGAAAAGTTCAGGAAAAAAAGAGGGAGTGGACTTCTTTTCATGTAAATAAGTGTAATTTGGCCCACTCTCGGGATCAGATTTGTCTCTGACTGACTTGAATACAACCCTTTTAAACATTTTCTTCAGGATCAGAATTTGACTCTGTATTTAGAACAAAAGCTGAAAGGATTTCCAACGATGCCCCACCTTTAACACACACCCACACAGAAGGCCATGGCTTGTCATTCTTGTATGAAGTTGAGCTGGTAAGCAGCCTAATTCAAACCAAAATTACAGCCGGAGGTACCGTATTTCAGTAAGGATTTTCCCATTTATCCACAAACTTCAACTTAATAAAAAAACCACTGGATTTTAAAACAGATTAGGAGGGAAAATGAAAAATAATACACTTTATTTAGGTTGGAAAATTGGAGGCATGATTCAGAACCTACTCTCATCCCTCCTGCCCCCACGCCCCCCTCCCCCGCCAAAAGACCAGGTTTATACATATATTTAAAATGATATGAATAATTGGGCAATTATCCAGATATTTGGCCTGAAATATTCAGACATACTACATAAAAGTGTTTTGGTAATTTTGGGCTTGAATTATGGATGTAATTGGACCAATTCAGTATTTCACTTTGCCTCTGTAAGTGTAGCAGCACCTTAATTACAGTCTAATTTATAGGGTTTCTTTTCCTCCACAGACATGAACGAATGCTGGATTGCAAATCGGGAGACCCGAGCTTGGTTCTCTTCCACCGTTATTAGCCATGCGACCTTGGACAAGCCACTTTCCCTCCTGGGTCTGTTTCTTGATCTAGAATAAGACTATAACGTATACCCTACGTACTACTTCATGATGTTGAGAAAAAGCTAAATAAAGCAATAGGAAGAGATACCATTTATTGGTCATACATGGTTTTATTTAACTTTCACAATAATAGTAATTGTGTAAGAGTTGATATTTGCGGGAATTAAGAACATTGCTATAGTTACATTGGTAGCACTATGCAGAGCCCAGACTGAAGCCCCAGCCTTAGATTCTAACGTACGTGCCACGTGGTTTCTCTAAGGAGACAAACCCTGTGCTCACATAAAGGATTCTTTTTCATAGGATTCCAGTAAGTGCAGTGAACCAGGCAACATGCAATGAGTTGAAAAACTTTCAGACTGGTGGGTATTTAAAATTTATGGATTTTTCACCTTTTCTCCAGCACTGATTCTAGGACACTTGAACAAATGGCTCTTAACAGTGTCGCTGTTGGGGCTGCAGCCATCTGGTCATGAAGGACATGTGAAACCTGTTAGCTTTGGCACCATCATCAATAATAACTTTGCCATTTCCCTCAGCTTGTGAATCAGTCCCCGGGGTTGGATTTGCTAACACCAGCATGAGGTCCCTTATCTAATCAGAGCTAGCCCAAGCCACATTTCAGTGCATTTGACAGGGATGACGTAATGGTCTTAGTTGAAAATGAGATATGCTTTCGACATTTGAATATCACGTAGTAACATGATTGTCAACTGAATTGCCAATAATAGGTTTAGTAAAAGCATAGTTTAAAACAGGGTAATGTTTTTTCTCTAGAGCTTTTCCCCGCCGTCACTATGTTACTTACTTACCCATGCACATGTATATATGTGTTGACACACATATATACTCACTTATCTGTGAAATAATAATGATATGCCTGTGAAAACAACCAGGTTGTGGCTGTTTCAAGTATGGAGAAGTCACTATTTTTCCATTCTCAAGACTTTCCCACAAACTGATGAAAAAATAAGACATCTTCTGTTTGGTTTCCAGCAGTGAGAATTTCCCCATATGTTCACCATCACTTTACCCTTCAAATATTTTGAAAGTAACAAAATAGTACATTCCATTCTCTGCAAATTTCCATCAAACTTTCTTATCACAGATAGCGATTTTGGGTTAATTAACCACAATCATACATAAAATCTATGCAGGATAGGCTACCTCCCACTTGAATAGCTTTATAATAAATAAGAAAAAAACTATTTGACTAACGAAAGGAACAGTTGACCTTTCTCGACATAATAGATAAGGTATATAATATGTAGCACAACCCCATGAAATATAGAAAGGCTACACAGAGTCTAGTTTTATATTAAACTATTGCTATAAAAACTGCAAACGGAGGTCACTCTTTGACAGATCGAAAAATACAACCATGTGGATCAAATTTTCCAGTCACAGCTTCATCTCTGTGGATTTTCTTTCATTGGTAAAAATCTTGCTGTTTCTGCGGAGGAACTGATTAGACTGTCCACTTTAGTGCTGAGCAATGTATTTCTGAAAATGAGCTTCAGCCTGCAACAATGCAGTCTATTTGCTGTGTGTTTCTTTAATCTGTCCAGGACCTGCTTTTAGACCTTACATTTCAGATTTGACAATTTGCCTTCGGCATAAACTCTCTCTCAGTGGCAGTTCCTTGAATTTTCACATAAATAGTATTCTGGTTGTGAACTGTCTCTATATGGCCATATCATTGGAACATATTTTTTAAGCCTTTTCTAATCATTAAGATATATTTTCCTGTATTGTTCTCACTAAGTTTTGGCTTTTGCTCGGTTAAATAGGATACTGTTACTCACTTTCATCTCAGCTCACAAACTAATGTTTTAGAACAATTGAGCTAAAAAATGAAACAGTTAGAATATTTTACAAAATTGTTTTAGGGAAACTTGTTTTATGAAGGACTCAGTTTTTCTCTAGGGCCCCGATCACTCCTGGAAAGGCTATCAATTTAGCAATTTAATGCTCTAGTGATGTGAAGATACTGTTGGGAAAATGCATTGACTAAACATATATTTTGTCCCTACTATCATTAAATAATTAAATGTGCTAATGGAGTGAGTACATTTTCTATATAACTGAACTTTATTCCTTAAGCGCCCAAAGTTTTTACATTTAAAATTTATTTATGTTTTGGTAGAATTTACCCTAAAAATTCCTAATTCAATTGGAGTCCAAATAATGTCATAGATGTTAAGTGTGGTGTCTCCCTGGCTTATAGTGTCCTTTGTTGGTCCTTTAGGGAACATTTCCATTCTGTGTGAAATCTTTCTCATGGAAACCACTAATTATCTCACTGTTAGACAGTTGACCTAAGCTAAGTAGTTAGAGTCCTTACCTTTGATTTCCAAATAGGACTGAGATAGGTGTCATCCCTGGAATTAGAATGACGGAAGCTACAAGAGGTCATGCTATTTATCCACCATGTGGAGAAAGTGTAGGAGAAGTAGGAGAAGATGAAATGAGAGAGGCCAAGAAGAATAGAAAGATAAAAGATGGAAAGGACTATGGGGGAAGATCAATTGCTTTGTCCACTTATTTCTGAGGCTTTGCTGGGCCTCTGTTCTTCCTGTGGTTAGAAAAGTAGCATTCTGGTAAGTTTCTTTATTGTCTAACCTGATTCCATTTGAATTTCTGTCACTTGAAATCTAATGATACCGATGACTTTACCACATATCTGTATAGCCCACAGCTGGTTCATGAAAATTTCTGAACTCCAGTGCAGAATAGATAAGAGGACTTTTATTTAAACCTCACATTCCATGCAATTTTTTGAAGCAATGAGACAATTCATGATAAAGTTTTCTTTAAAAATGGCAATAGCACTGATCATCTTAGACACAGTGGACTCAACACACCCTCGTATGTTCTTGATGACCCAGAGCTTGTAAACTAAAATGAATTTCAGTTGTTAGGCTCTTATAATTCAGTGACACCTTCAAGAGCTTTTTGAAATAGAAGGGGCTCGTCTATCTCCATACTGAATGGCTCCAGGGCAGCTGTGCTTTGTAAGGTATTGGATCCGATTCATAAGAACACTCTGTCATTCCTTCATTGACTTGTTGGCTCTCATCTCTTGCCACTAGAAAAAGGTGGTATGAGAAATCATGTGGCCATTAGGGGTAATGAGATCTGGCTTGGTCAGAATGTAGACTCTTGCTATTTGAACTTGGGTAAATTTTTTCAACAATGACAATTATCTCTCCTCTTACAAAACTGACTTAACAGTAATCTTTTTCTATAGAATAAATTAGATAATATATGTTAAACACATATTGAAATTCTATAAATGTTAGGTCCTTTCTGGTAATTACTTCCCCATACTTTTAATCTACTATTCCTAAATTATCCTGGGCTAGGAAGACACATCTAAAATGTGAAATCTGAAGGTCTGATGGTAAATAGGACTCAGTTTTAAAAATCGCTTTAAAGATCATTTATTTAAAGTTTATTTAACTAAGAATGATGTGACCATATTGAGTACTCTCTACAAAGGCTTTCCCACTCTACACCAAAGGGAGCACATTTGTTCATTTCACCTTTAAGGAAGCTATGATTATTAAAAAGTTCTATTTTCATGGAGCTTATTGCACACTGGAATTGGTTCCACATGCCATTCAGGT
This sequence comes from Sturnira hondurensis, assembly GCF_014824575.4. Lineage (NCBI taxonomy): Eukaryota > Metazoa > Chordata > Mammalia > Chiroptera > Phyllostomidae > Sturnira > Sturnira hondurensis. Next base: position 8,235,821 of record NW_028077910.1, read on the forward strand.
GGAAGTATGTGTGTTTCTATATAATGACTATTCAGATATTTGAAGGATACAGTCTTAAACCTAAACCTTTTTATCTTGGTTAAAAATGTCTACTCATTTTCCTTCATCTTCTCAGTATCATCCAGTTTACCATTTTTGAACTAATGTGCTGAGGACACATTAGTGTGTTTTCTGAGTCATTTGGAATAGAATTGGATTTCTGTCTGAGCAGGCCCAGATTTTATTTCTTATAACTAAGCAGAGAGCTTTCAAGCAGAAAGATGTTTGTATTCTGAATTAGATTTTAATTAGTGAACCTCAGCTACAGCCTGGTGTCCTACCCATGAATCAGTAAGGAAGTTTTTTTCACTAACAATCAAGGCTCTATCTAGTCTCTTTTCATTTTCTCATAAATATATAGCTATGTACCAATTATAAAACCCTTTATCTTACCCATTTTGAAACTAGATATTTGTATCTTTCTGTGATTTTTCAAGATTACCACATGGTTCTGTCATCTCAGTTATAAGTGCTTTTAGTACATGAGCTGAACTTACTTAGGACATGTAGAATACGAGGTGTTCTTATAATCATGAGTGTCATTTTGATCTAAGTCTAATCAGTTCAAATCTTGTTCTATATATTTCAGTCCAGAAAACTTTCTACCTTCAGAGAATTGCTTTCTCTGTGTCATTTACAAAAATTGTTCCAAGTAGAGATCCAATATTTTCTTGATTGCTTTTCTCTCAGAATCACTGAAAACTGGAAAACTATTTGACACTCTGTGTGTGTGTGTGTGTGTGTGTGTGTGTATGTTTATATTAAGGGTAAGGTTATTTAGGACTTTAATCCAAATGGCCAGTGTGAGAGTTCAAGCTAACTGCAAAAGTTTAGAGGAAACAGTCCCCACAGGAGACCACCCTCAAGACTGACAATGTGCTATAAAGGCCCAAACACTCATGGAAAGAGATTATACTCATGGTTTTGATTTATTACAGGGAAAGGATACAGATTAAAATTGACCAAAGGAACAGCGGCATAGGACAGAGTCCAGGAAAAGTACATAACATGGAGCTTCCATTATCTTCTTGTGGAGTGTGTATGCGCTACTTTTCTAGCATTGGTAGGTGACAAATACACATGAAATATTGTTAACTAGGGAAACTCACTAGACACCAGATAAGCCAGTGTTGTGATCTTATACTTTCCAGACTCCAGAACAGTGAGAACTAAGTGTTTGTTTTTTAAGCCATACAGTCTGTGGTCTTCTGTTATAGTGGCCCAAGCTAAGACATTTATCACTTTTCTCCACAGAATATGACATGGACGTTTCTGAAGTAAGTAAATTCATGTATGCATCCGATTTCCTGCTTTCACTAAGTTCTTATGGATTGCTTACATTCAACTTTCCTTATGCATCCTTATCATTTTTCCTGTGTCCTTAGAAATTCTTGAGCCCGTTTTATACAAAGCCAGGTTTCTGTCTCCTCTTGTGAAATCAGAAGCCCAGGCAGAGTTCTGAAGGGCAGCAGTTATTAGAGCTGATGGGTAGCCATCTTCCTAAGACTGGACACCACCATCAAGCCCATCACATTGTACTTCCTGCCGCCTGTTCGCTTTGTGGTAGCTGCCTCTTGCTCACAGAAATGAACCCGTTCTTTTGACAAGGGATTCTAACCAATTTTAAGGTTTCAGAGATAGCCATGCTGGGGTAATAACTAATAATAATGCACTTGAAATAACAAAATGAGAAAAGAAATTGCATTTTTAAAAAGACATAAAATTATGCCTGAGAATAAATCTGATAAATTGAGAATATCTGCATGAATATAAAATGTTATGGAGAAACATGCAGTCAGGTTTGATTGGGTGTAGACACAGGTCATGTCCCTGAACACAAGTATTATAAAGATGTCATTCTCCCCAAATAAATGTGCGCATTTAAAGCAATTCCAATAAAACTGATTCTAAAGCTCCTATAGAAGAATAAATAAGCAAAAATAAGAAAAAAGTTATGAAAGAATAAGCAAAGAAGGGAGCTTTCAAAATTAGACATTATGTTATTAAATCTAAAATAATGACTGGCAGGGCACTAGTGTAAGAACAAATGAATTTATGGAAGGGACTAGGGACCTGGGAAAGTGACTCAAGACATTTATCACTTTAGTCAACCCAACTATTGCTGATCAGAAAATATTATATGATGCAAATTTGAAATTTATGCCATATTTGAATGACTATAATGTATTACTTTGCATATATATAAGTCAAATAAGGAGAATGAATTAGTAACCTGGGATGACCTGAGTGAACGTGTTTACTAATATGATAAAGAACCTATTTTAATTAGTGGGAAAGAATGGTTTAATCAATGGAGAGTGGGATGGTGTAATTTATTGACTGGTCAGCTTTATGTCTACTTCACAATATTTATTTAAAAACTGAATATGGATTAAAGTGCAGAAAAGGACATAATTTTAAAGTCATAAAAGTAAGAAAGTATAGTTGAAAATGTGTCTAATTTCATTGTAGAAATGCAAAGTAAACAATAAAAAATAGAAATGTTAATAAATCTAAGTACATAAAAGTAAAATACTGTTCTAATAAAATATTATAAATAAAAGAACAATGGTAAATATAACTTGAAAATAACAAAAATAAAGAGCAACTCTTTTTATTTATGAAAATTTTATAAATAAGGGTGACTCATAAAAGGGAAATTGATAGAAGAAAACAGGCAACTCAGCATACAGTTTATAAACAGTATAAGAAAATGTCTATATCACAGAGAATAAAAAAGTGCATATTAAAATATTAATGAGAAATGATTTTTCAGACGTAACACTAGCAAAGATACAAAATGATAACATTCGGTATTGGCAGTGATGGTGGGAAATGTGGGCAGTCAAAAATTATTTTTAGAAATCTAAGATAAAACAACTTTTTAGAGATCAATATGGGTATGATGTAACGAATGCCTTAAAAATATTCACACATTTGACCCAGCAAATTCACTTGTAAGTATGTACTCTAAGGAAACAAATTGAGATATTAAAAAAGATGTATGTTCATTTTTGTTCTTTGTAATATTGTTTATGCTCTCATAATAATACTCAGCAATAGAAATAGTTGAATAAATTACCATCAGTGAATTCAATATAACCATGAAAAGGTGAGTTGAACAAGGAGAGTATAATCAGAGTTTATTTAAAAATATAGGTTTGTAATTACACATTTATAAAAATAGAACTTTTACCAAAAGGAAATAGACAAATTATTACCAGTAACATGTAAAATTTATTTTTTATACTTTGTCACATTTCTCAAATTTTTCAATTTCTTTTTATATCTTTTTATTTTTATTTCTTTTATTTTAGTTTACTTTTATTATATTTTTTCCCATTACCATTTATCCCCTTATCCCCACTTCCATCTCCAGCTCCACCTGCAATCATCACACTGTTGTCCATGTCCATGAGTTTGTTTTTTTTTGCTCTGATCCCTTCATCGTCCCCAACCCCACCCCACTGAGCTGTCATCCTGTGCTCTATCTATGAGTCTGTCTCTGTTTTGGTTGTGGGTTCAGTTTGTTTATTAGATCCCACATATGAATGAAATCATATGGCATTCATCTTTCCTTGACAGGCTTATTTCACTTAATTATACCAAATGATACATCATTAAATACATACTATGCAAAAAAGCAAAACAAAGCAAAAAAAATGAGTGAAATTACCTTATGGCCTCACCTAATCCCATTTATTTCCCCAGACATAACTATGTATTTATGTGTATCTCTAAAGACTTTTGTATTAAATATGTACTATTGTTACAATTGAAGATAGAGGACATTTTAATGAGTGTTATTCATTCAGAAGAGAGTGCTCTTTCTCCCATACATTTTGTTCTAAATATGAAAGACAGTAACTATGACAACCCACCTATGATATAAGGTAACCTTATAATAGGCTGAAACCATATGATGACATAGAGAAGTTGTCATTTTGCATTATACTCAGATAAATCACTAACCTTGACTCACCCTATCTCTAAAATAGCCCTAACCCTAAAATACACCTCCTTGGTTGTCGTTAAACACTCTCAGCACCTAATAAAATGCTCTAGCAGAAGTAGAAAGTACAGAAGTACATAACGCTTCTAAAGATGATCACACACTGTATCAGAGAGATGTATTCCTAATCTTTGAATTATTGCCCTGGAACACAACAAACTCTCTACACAAATTACAACTTGTTTTTAAAGAGAAGAAACGCATTGCATGTAAACCGAGGCCTCACTCTCACCATGTAGGGAGGAAGCAGCAATGGGCAGACAGAGATGCAGATCGCTGAGGGGTTGTGCTGAGTGTTGTGCGACCCCACTGCACGACAGGCACTTACAAACACCATATGCCCACAAGTTTTAGTTTTGTTTTCGTAAATTAAAGAAGGAATGAGAAATGAGAAGATTACTATTTAAAAAAAGCAATGAATGACACTTTGAAATGGACCCTAAAAAGGGCTAACTTGTTGAGAATATTTAAACTATGTGATCAAAAGCTAAGCACATGGCCCAGCATTTAATTTTGAAAGATATGATTAACCTCGTTGTGCTTTTAATTTGCATTTCCCTGATGATTAGTGATGCTGAACATTTTTCATATGTCTGTTGGCCATCTGTGTGTCCTCTTTGGAGAAGTGTCTATTCAGGTCCTTTGCCCATTTTTTAAATTGGGTTGTTTGTTTTTTTGGCCTTGAGTTTTGTAAATTCTTTATAAATTTTGGATATTAGCCCATTATCAGATGCAAAGGTGAATATGTTCTCCCATTCTGTGGGCTGTCTTTTTATTTTGTTGATGGTTTCTTTCATTGTGCAAAAACTTTTCAGTTTGCTGTAATGCCCCTTGCTTATTTTTTCTCTTGTTTCCCTTGCCTGGGGAGGTATGTCTGATAAAATATTTCTAGAGCAATGTCTGAGATTTTGCTGCCTATGTTTTCATCTAGATTTTTCATAGTTTCAGGTCTAACATTTAAGTCTTTGATCCATTTTAAATTCATTTTTGTGTGTGGTGTAAGAAGGTTGTCTAGTTTCATTTGTTCATTTATTCAACAAATATTTGAATTATTTGTTCTAGTTCTGTAAAATCTGTCATTAGAATCTTGATCAGAATTGTACTGAATCTATAGATTGCTTTGGGTAGTATGGAAATTTTAATGATGTTAATTTTTCCTATTCATGAACATGGTATGTGCTTCCACTTATTTCTACCTTCTTCAGTTTTTTTAGTGTCTTACGATTATCTGAGTACAGATCTTTTACATTCTTGGTTGGATTTATTCTTGGGTATCTCATTCTTTTTGAAGCAATTGTTTAATTGGATTGTTTTCTTAATTTCCCTTCTGTTAGTTTGTTATTGGCATATAAAAATACAACTGATTTCTAGATATTAATTTTGTATCCTGCAATTTTGCTGAATTCATTGATCAATTCTAGTAGTTCCTTGTCAGAATGGTTATTATCAACAAACAACAAGGTTGTATGGTTAATCAACAAACAACAAGGGCTGCCAAGGATGTGGAGCAAAGGAAACCCTTTTGCACTGTTGGTGAGAAGGTAGTCTGATACCCCACTATGGAAAGCAGTATGGAGATACCTCAAAAAATTAAAAAGGGATCTGCCTTTTGACACAGCAATTCCATTTCTAGGAATATACCCAACAGAACCCAAAACACTAATTCTAAAGAACAAAAGCACCCCTATGTTGTTTGCAGTGTTATTTACAATCACCAAGATATGGAAACAGCCCAACTGTCTATCAGTAGATGAGTGGATGAAACAACTATGGGACATTTACACAATGGAATACTACTTGGTCATAACAAAGAAGAAAATTTTACCCTTTGCAACAGTATGAATGGACCTGGAGAACATCCTGTTAAGTGAAATAAACCAATCAGAGAAACATAAATGCCATATGATTTCACTCATACATGGGATCTAATGAACAAACTGAATTAACAAGCATAATCAAGACAAACTCATAGATAAAGACCAGGGTGACAGTCAAGGGGGATGGGGGAGTTGGGAGGAGAGGGTTTGAGTAAAAGGGGAAAAGGACCCATGGACATGGACAATAGTGTGGTGATTGCTTGGGGGAAGGGTGTATAAAGGGACTAAAAGGTAACAGAAAAATATAATGAATTAAAAAAGATAAAAAATGTGATTAACCTGAGTGTTTTTGTTGGAGGGGAACTAGCAGAATCATTTACTTGTATAACTGTTGTTGAGTGTTTCCTCTGTAAAATGCACTATGGTAGGTTCTGGGGAGTGTGGTGAGGAAGATAGAAAGTTCTCTGCTCTCATACATCCTGAGAGGGATATAGGTTTAAAGGTTTCCAAAAAATTTGCCCTGGTAGATGCTATTACAGGGGCTCTGAGGGCCATGGAAAGCCAAGAAAAGTCAAATGGTCTGCAGAGGAAGTGATGTGTAAAGTAAAAACTACAAGACAAGTAAGAAATGAGTCAATTGGTAAGGCTGGAACAAAGAAGCATATTGATTGAGGAGAAAATATTCCAGAGAGAGATTTCTGCCAGTCTCACAGGTGAAATAAAACAAACCACATTGTGAGAACTGAAGATAATTTTCTTTGTCAGCAGAGGCCAAAGATATAATTGCAGAGTTAAGGGCAAATGGTAAGTTGGCCTTACAGACCCGTGTAAAGCAATTAGAACTTAATCCTGAGGGCAGTGTGGTGCCCCTGGAAGGGCATGTGACAGATGAGATTTGTAATTAAATTGTTGTGACTCATATAGAGGCTTGATAGGAGGCTGTTGCTGTCCTCCAAGTGGGAAACCAAGCGGCCTACAGTAAACAGCATCAGTGCAGATGGAGACAAGCAGAGAGATTTCAAAGGTAGAAAAGCTGGGACTGAGTTGACTGTGGATTGTTGATCATTGAGGACTCAGTGGTAAAGCCCAATGTTCTGGCTTTAGTATGAAGTAGAGAGATAAAAACCAAACAAACAAACACATGTAATCTGAATGGAAAATTATGATGACTTGAAATTGGATAAATTAAATTTGAAGACCTTCTGAGACATCCAAATTACAAAAATCTGAGATGTATAGAAAGAAATTGTATATAGAGATGTGAGAAAGAGGCATTACAAATGAGGTAAGAAGAAAAAAAAGAAAGTTATGGGTCAAATAATTTTTTGTAAAAAACCAACTTTTTCTTCAATCATTACGTGCATGTTGTAAATAAAGAGAAACTAAATATTTTCTTCATCAGCTTGGTTAAGGTATAATTTACATATAAGAAAATTCACCAAATTTGGACATGCAGTTTGATGATTTTAACAAGTATATACAGCTGTGTAACTACCACCAAAGTTCTCGCTCTCAAAGGTTTGCCATACACCTTTGTTCTCATACCTTCCCTACCCCAGACTCCAACTACCACTGATCTGCTTTGTGTCACTGTATTTTTTGCCTGGTATAGAATTTCGTATAAATCATACCATACAGTATGTATGTGAATTCTTTCCATTTGCTTTTGAGAATTGTCCATATTGTTGTGCTGACTCCCTTTAATTTCCATGTAGTGGTCCATTATGTGGATACACCTCAATTTGGTTATCCATTCACCAGGGGGTGATTTCCAAATGTTACTAGTGTGCATAAGATTGTTGCGAACTTTTGAGAAGAAGCCTCTGTGTGAACATACATCTTCATTTCTTTTGGATAAATACATAGGATTGGGATTGCTGGGTTATATGGTAAACATATTTTAATGTTATAAGAAACTGCTAAACTGTTTTCCATTGTAAATGTGTATTTTGCATTTCCACCAGTAATGTATGAATGTTCTAGTGTTCCTACATTCTTCCCCAATCATGCTTTTCAATTTTAGCCATTCTAGTGTGTGACATTTTACTGCAGTTTTAATTCTCGTTTTTTTAATGACTAATAATTCCAAGAAAACTTTTGTGTTCATAAATCTTTTTTAGTAAAGTTTTTTAAAGAATTTTTTTGCCAATTTTATTTTTCTTTTTTGTCTTCTTACTGAATTGTACGAATTCTTTATATATTTGACAGAGAGCCTTTATTTTACAATTCTGCATGTATTTCCTCACGCTTTGTGGCTTGCCTTTTCACTTTCTTAACAGTGTCTCTTGAAGTAAAAACATTTTTTATTTCGCTCAAATAAAGTTTATTCATTAACTTTAACGGTTTATGCTTGTTGTGTTCTATCCAAGAAATATTTTCCTGACCCAAGGTCACAGTAATTTCTCTCTTATTTTCTTGTTAATTTTTATAGTTTCACCTCTTAACATTTGCCTATTATTCATTTCAAGCGAATACTTTTCTGTGTGGTGTGAAATAAAGGTCTAAGTTTATATTTTTCCCCATGCGGTTATCCAATTTTTATAGCACAATTGGTTTAAAACACTATCCTATTTCTAGTTGAGTTACCTTTGTCAGAAATCATTCTACCATAGACATGTATGTGTTTCTTCATTATGTCTGCCCAGGCATCAGTATTTGATTACTGTAATTTCTTAAAATCCTTAACATCAGATAATGTAAGTCCTCAAACTAAATTGTTTTGGTTGTTCTACATCATTTCATTTTAATATATATTTTGAAACCAGCTTATAAATTTATAGCAAAGAATAATGTGCTTGTGAAATCTTAATTGGGATTCTGTTGTATGTATAGCTCAGTTTGGTGATAATTGATCTTACCAAGGTTCAGTCTTCTGATTCATAAGCACAGTACATATCTCCATTTTTTAGCCTTTCCTTAATTTCTCTCAGGAATATTCAGCATATTTCAGTGTACAGAAATTGTTTTGATCATTTGTATCCAAATTTTCTGATAGAAAATCCAATTGATACAATATTATATGATAATATTGTAAGTAGCATGATTTTTGAATTTCAATTTCTAAATATTCATTATTAGTATATAGAACTGTGATGTTTTTGCGTATTGACTTTGATTCCTGCAACTTTGCTAAGCTCACTTTTTAGTTTTAATAGCATCTTTATAAATTCTCTAGGGTTTTCTTTCTACACAAAGTACTTCTTCTTTGTAAAACTATATGCCTTTTTTTATCGCTTTGCTGTGCCAGCTAGAATCTGCAGTATGATATTGAATATTGAATAAGAGGAACAGAGAAAAACATGCCACATATTCAATATTTGTATGAGGATAGCTATAGGGTTTTTGTTGGTTCCTTTTATCATGTTGAGGAAATTTTTTTCTACTCCCAGTTTCCTGAGAGTTTTTATCATGATAAGTTTTGAATTTTATTAAACAATTTCTTTGACTGATTTTAAAAGGTTAACCAACCTTGCATTCTTTGGTTAAAAACTGCATGGTCTTAATATATTATATTTCATATACAGGGTCTGATGCAAATAATGCACCTTTTTATTACAAAATTTTTTATTACAAAGTTATAAGCATGTAATTCTGTAACTTAACAATATCACACTCAAGCACACCATATGACATTTTGGGTGAAATATTCAAATTAAAACTATAAATTATTACAGCCATATACTACCCTACTAACCACACTCAAGCAGGCGTTACTTATGCTGGACCCTGTATATTGCTGGATTTTATTTGCTAAAATTTTGTTAGGATGTTCATGAAGCTTACTGATTTATAATTTTCTTTTTCTTTATTGTTTAAGTACAGTTGTCCCCATTCTCCCCATCACTCTCCCCAGCTCTCCCCACCACCACCTTCCACCCTCAATCTTACCCCACTTTGGCTTTGTCCATGTGTCCTTTATACATGTTCTAATTTTCTTTTATTTCCTTTGTTTTGATATTAGGGCAATATTTCTCCTTCTTTTTTATATTTTTTAGAATTTACCAGTAAAGCTGTCTGACATTGTTTAGTTGAGTTTTGTTTTGTTTTAAGGGAAGATTTTTAACTATAGATAAAATTTCTTTAAATAGTGCAGGGCTATTCAGGTTATCTGTTACTGATTTTCCCTTTTTCCCCCCTATTCTCTCAAAGATTTCTGCTTTTCTTTTTCTCATTCCTCACTTCTATTTACTTTGTGCTGAATTTACTCTCCTGTATTTGGTTTCTTAAGGTGCAGGCTCAGATCACGTTTTATAGATCTTTCTTTATTTGTAATGTAAGCATTTAAAGTTTTAAGGTTTCCTCTGAGCACTGCTTGAGCTATATACCACAAATTCTTATATGAATTTCAATTTCCATCTAATCAAAATATTTTCTAATTTCCCTTGTAATTATTCTTAGACCCAAGTGTATTGTTCAACTTTCTATTATTTTGAGATTTGCTGGGTGTAATTTTTCATTTCTTGTTTTATTTTTAAATAGCAGAGAACACTCTTGTTTCAATACCTTTAAATTTATTGAAATTTGTTTTATGACTCAGGATATTATATGTTTTGGTGAATGTTGCATACATATTTAAAAATGTATTCTGTTATTCTGTTGTTTTTGGATGGTGTGTTCTATAAATATAAAATTAGCCACTTGTTGGCAGTGGTATTTGAATGGCACTACTGATTTTTATATAACAGTACTAATTTTTTGTTCACATCTTCTATGAATTACTGAAAAAGGAGTGTGGAAATCCCTAACCATAATACTAGATTTACTATATATCTTGTCGGTCTTTTTCTTCAGTTACTGCTTTATGTACGTTGAAGCTTTGCTATTGGATGTACACACATTTAGATATATTTTTTAAATATTTTATTTATTTATTTTTAGAGAGAGGGGAAGGGAAGGAGAAAGAGTGGGAGAGAAAGATCAATGTGTGGTTACCTCTCATGTGGGAACTGGCCTGCAACCCAGGCATATGCCCTGACTGGGAATCGAACCAATGACATTTTCCTTCACAGGCCCATGTTCAGTCCACTGAGCTACACCAGCCAGGGCACATTTAGATATTTTTTTGTCCTCTTGTTGGATTGGTGCCTTTACCAGCAGTCTTTTTTATTCTGAGGTCTATTTAATTGATATTCATATGGATACTTCGTATTTTTTATTTGTGTTTTATGGTCTATCTTTTCTTATTCTTTTAATTTTAACTTATTGCTCTATTTATATTTGTGATGGTTAATTTTGTGTATCAACTTGATAATGCTACAGGGTACCTAAACATTATTCTGAATGTATAGGTAAGGGTGTTTTCAGACAACATTAAAATTTGAATTGGTCGACTAATAATGCTGATTGCCCACCCCAACATGGGAGGGTCTTATCTAATCGATGGAGTCCTGAATAGAACAAAAAGAAGGGAAATTCACTCTGTTTTGGTTTTCTCTTGTACTTGAACTGGTTCTCAGGCCTTCCAGCGCAGACTGGGACTATAGCATCCCTGGTCCCTGGCTAATTCATCCCCACCATCAATCATGAGCCTTGTGCTATTCTATACTTTGAGTATATGTTAAGATCTTCCCACTGTGGCTCCCTCCTTTCCAGTACTCTATGCTTAAACTCTGCTTGCCTTGGCCTCCCTGGATCATTTTCTCTGTTTCCTCAATGCAGAGAGATCGTAAGGTGCATTTTGGATGATTTTCAGCCTAATAACTGCCTTTAGGAAATCAATGGGTATAACCGTATAGTTCACTTTGTTCTCCTTCTCTCAGAGATTGTAGTCCTGTGCTTGCGATGCCCATTTTTCAATGTCTGAAAAGTGTGTGTGTGTATTTCCCACCCCTATAATTTTCTAGTTGTTTAAGATAAGAGGGTAAATGGGAAATCTGGGTCTGTTGCTTTGTCTTGACTACAAATGTAAATCAATATACATTTCTTTTTGTGAAGGAAGGCTAAGTTTTTTAAAACAAATACACATCTATTAAATGAATTAGTCCAGGCAAGTTAGCTAAATGATCAAAGCCTTAATTTCCTTGAACATACAATATTAATAATAATGCTTACCTTCTTGATGGTTAGATTGGAATTTAATGTGATGGAGGAAATTTTCTGTTAACTCATAAGCTACATGCAAATGACAATATTGAGGGTTGTGGTGGGGATGGGGGGATGGAAATGAGGGTTATTTCACCTCTATAACTATTTGAACAGTAAAACTATGTTTCAGGAAGATTTACTTACAAACAATCTGTGAATAGTAAGAGTAACACGTACTTTGGGTATTGTGCCTGAGACAACAACATCACAATCAAACTGATTTTAAGCAAGCGGGGGATGCATTTGCTCATTAACTGGGAAGGCCAAGTGGAGGGCTGGCCCAGCTAAATTCACTGTTGCTATATTGGCAGTGTTCTCCCTCTCTTCTCTAGCTCGCTTGCTTGCCTTGTTCTGCTTCCTTCGCAGACTTTCTCCAGGTGGCAGCAAGATGGTTGCTGGCAACTGGACCTCATATTCCAATATCTTGGCAAAATGAGTAGACAGAACGAGTCTTTCAACAATTGTTCTGGCAGAGAATTTCTGACTCTTGTTTGGGTTATTTTCCCTTTTCTGAACCAATCACTGTGACTTGGAGAAAGTGATATTCTAATTGGCAGGGCTCTGAGATACCAGAAAGTCAAAGCTCAATAGCCTATGATCTTTGATCTTCCAGAATTAGTATGCACAGGAGTCACAATGGAAGGTACGGTCAGTTCTACTCAGCTAGCGGTCAGGAAGAAGGCCACAATATGTTTTCTATGTTTTGATGCTTTCTTTAGTTTTCTTCTTGCTACTGTAATATGCTGTGCTGTTCTGCTATGCAGATTAACAGGCTATAAGAAACAGGCTACAGGCATGAAGGCAAGCTTCAACAACAGGATTTTCATACTCACAGAAAAACACTACATCACGGCACGACATAAATTACATGACTATAAGTAATACTAGACTAGCACTGACTCACCTCTGTCTTCTCTACTCTTTATACAGAATACACCTGTGGTATTTTTTTAAACACTAAACGACATTGCTGTTTCTGTTTGTGCCTTAACCAGACAGTTGACTTCTTAAAAGCAATAGAAAGAGCATGCTTTTTTATCTTTACATTCTCACAAGTCCCAGGACAGTGCCTTACCTGCAGTAGGATTGCCATGAATTACTTGTTGAATGAATGAGTGAATAGGTAGCTAACTATTTAGTGTGTCAGTTATCATTCTAAGCCTTTCACTGGAACTATCCTCCTCACAGTTCTATGAGATACCTTCTACTCACTCCTCACTTTAAAAACTAGAGAATTAATGTACAGAGAGGCTGTTATTTACCCAAAAGCTTGTGAGAACTAAGTTTTAAACCTAGGAAACCCGATTTCAGACCGCTCTGGCTGCCGTCTTTTTAAAAACCAAGTTATTGAAATATTTTATTAAAAATAGTAGACCAAAGTAAAAATTAATTCTGTTCATTTTAATAATCAACAACAGTTGGCCAGCTCTGAAGGAAATAGATTATATTTAGCTTAGAAATGATCAAAACACAAAGGGTGTTATCCATTAACTGGATGAATCAAATGATGATGCAAGGAAAAACCTTCAGTGGAGAGCTGAGTGATTGATAGTATTGTATGAGAACTTAGAACTGATTATTTCATTGTTCTTAGGTGGTCATGTAGAAATAAACAAAATTAACTGACAGATTGCTTCAAGTCTTGGTGATGCAAAGAAACCACATTCTGAGTTTATTAAATAACAAATTACTTGACTCACACAATAAAGCTTATTGTAGAGAAAACCCAAGTCTTTAACAGCAGCAACGACAATTCCAGCAGCAGTGGGGAAACACAGGACCATCACCAGAGCAACTTGTACCCTAGCTCACCACTGTATTTGGAGTGATTCTCATTGTTTATCTCTGTGATCTGTGGTTATCGCTATTTACCTTAACTCCTATGTTTAAATAACCTGGGAAATGTAGCAAACAATCATGGATGACTCCAAGAAAAATTGTATTTTGAATAGTTTATCTGTGTTACTTGTTTTTTAAAAAACATTTTTGAATTTATTGGGGTGAATTGGCTAATACAATTATGTAGGTTTCAAGTATGCAATCTACAATACATCATCTGTATATTGTATTGTGTGTTCACCACCCAAAGTCAAGTCTCCTTCTGTCACCATTTATAACCTCTCCCTCCTTACCTTCTTCTAACTTCCCCCACGTTCTCTGTGGTAATCACCATACTGTTTGTGTCTACAAATGTTTTTTTCTTAATCCCTTTACTCTCCTTTTCTTTGAGTGTTGTCTTATTATACTTTGTCTCTATGTAGTTAAACTCCAGACTTAAATTAGCTTAAACAATAATATAATCATTTTATTCACGTCATTCTATCTTCCCTTGTGGTTTGATGACTTTCTTTGTGTTATGGTTAGATTTCTTCCTCATTTTTTTGTTGTTTTTATATATGTTTTTTCTTTGTGGTTACTGTGAGGTTGACATATAATAGCTTATGTATATAACAGTCCATTTTAAGTTGATAGCCACTTAAATTTGAACACATCCCAAAGCTTTACAGTTTTACTGGCCACCCAAATTGTATATTTTTGATGACACTTTTTACTTTTTGTTGTTTTCTATATATCCCTTAAATAATTATTGTAATTTTAGCTATTTTTGCTACTTTTGTCTTTTAACATTCATATTTGCTTTGTAAGAGATGTTCTACTATCTTTACTACATACTTACCTTTTCCATTTAGTTTTTTACCTTCATATGTTTTCTTATCATGAATTAATATGATTTCTTTTTAGTTTAGGTCACTTTAACTTTTCTTGTAAGGGCAGTTTAGGAATGACAAACTCTACTAGCTTTTGCTTATCTAAAAAACTCTTAATTAATCTCTCCTGTTTTGCATGATCACCTTATAGGGTAGAGCATTTTTGGTTTTAAGTTTTTTTCTTTCTGATCTTTGAATAGATCATTACCTCCCTTCTGGCTTGTAAAGTTTCTGCTGAAAAGTATTCTGATAGCCTTTTATGGGATTTTCCTTGTATGTGACACATTATTTTTTTTCTTACAGCTTTCAAGATTCTCTTTATTCCAACTTTTACCATTTTAATTATAATGTATCTTAGGATCTCTTTTGGTTTCACATTATTTGAAATTCTGGGCTTGAACATTTGTTTTCTTCCCTGTTTTAGGGTAGTTTTCAGCTATAATTATCTCAAACACCTTTTGTGGCCATTTCTCTCTCTCTTCTTCTTCTGGGACTTCTACAATGTGAACGCTATTCTACTTGATGTTGTCCCAGAAGTCCCATAATGTTTTTTTTCCACTTAAAATTTTTTTCTTTTTTAAATTTTGCTGCTCTGTCTGGGTGAGCTGTGTTTCTTTGTCTTCCAGCTCACTGATGTGTTCTTTTATTTTCTTCATTCTGTTGTTGAATTTGTCTAGCATACTTTTCAGTGCAGTTATAACTTCTGTTTGGTGCTTTCTTATATTTTCTGTCTCTTTGTTGAAATTCTCACTGTGTTCATCTATTCTTCCAAGTTTGCTGAGCAACTTTATGACCATTACTTCAAATTTTTTTATTATGTGGATTACTTATCTCCATATACTTATATTCCTTTTTCTGGGGCTTGGTCTTGTTCTTTCTTTTGAAACATATCCCCCTATTAACTTATTTTTCTCAATTTCCTGTATTTGCTTCTGTGTATCCGGTGAAATAGCCACCTTTCTCAGTCTTGAAAAAGTGGTCTTGCATAGCTGGTGTTCTTACTCATTACCCTAGTTCTCGGTTGTCTCCTGCACCTTTTCTATTGTGTGGTCCACCTGAGTTTTTCTTGCTGAGGCCAGTGATCCAAGGGGAGGAATCTTACTTGGCACCTAGTTTCAGGAGGATTGGAGGCCAGACCTTCAGACAAGCAGTTTTTATACTCTGCAAACTTCATTATCCCTGCTGGCCTCCAGGTGTCCTCTGGATGGCAGTTGTGAAATCAAGATTCCAGATGAGTGTTTTATCTTCTTTCTGAGAAGTCTTGTCAAACTATAGCAAGGCCATGGGGGTACACAAGATTAGTATTTCCTTTCTTTCATTACCTGGAAGCATCTCCTTAGACAGTAGGTATGTGGGAATCTTGACACTTATCTTTTAGGCTGAAGTTCCAGGCTAAGTAAATAGGCCTTTTTGCAGAAAAACTGGGGTTGTGTTTCAATCTGCTGTTAGTGCAGTGTCCTTGGAGTGGTGGCCTGTCCAGAACTCTCTTTCAAGCTGTTACAGTCCTGTCCAGGTCTGTACCAGCCCCACTGGCCACCAGTGTCAGACGATCAAGAGGTGTGCCCCATGTGGATTGTGCATACCCACTGGGTTTAACAAGGCAGCTGTAGGGTGTAGGGGACAGGGCTCCCTTGCTGGTTGCAGGAAGGCCACAAGAAAATGTCTTGATCATGGATGCTGAAGCCCACCAATGCAGTGAGAGTCTTGTCTGTGTATGCTGCCCACCTGTAGGTTGAGGGTGAAAAAACGCTAAGACCTCTCCTGCTCCCCCGCCACAGCCAGGGGGAGAAGTTTCATAACTATTTGCACTCAAAGAGTTTAGTTTGGGAGTGAGAGAATGCCACAATCTCCGACATGTGCCCACCCCGTCCAGGGAGCAGGAGACTGTTGAAAATGCCCACACCCTTCAGTTTCAGCTAGGCAGTGGGATAGTGTTGCGACTGCTCCCCCAGCCTGTCCAGCGGGGAGTAGGGAGTACAGACATGGTGTCCACCAGCACCTCTGTCTCCAGGGAGCATTTCAATTTTCTCCCGCCCCTCCAGATGACAGTTTTAGGTTAGCAGGTGAATCTTCTTCACACATAGTTTGGGTGCTTTACAAACTGCTGTGTCCCCAGCTCCAGGGTCTTGGGACAAATAAAACTACACACAAGCCCATGAGAAGAATGTGAGTTATCTGTGGCACTCTGGATCCCTTATACATCAGCCCCCGTGGTTTTCTAAGCCAGACATTTTGGAGGCTTTTCCCTCTGGAGCAGTTCCCAGCCAGGGCTTGGGGTGCTGGGTATGGGATACAATCCCGTCGCTCCTTTAAGGGAGGCCCCAGCCTGGGAAGATCCTTCTCTGCTTTGTGTCACTGTGCAGAGTGGGGCCTTTTATGAGACCACGTCTCTGCCTCTCTTACCTGTCTCAGGGTGGTCCTTTCATCCTTTGCTGTAGAGAGCAGCTCATTTAGTTTTCAGATCACTTTCCTGTGTGGCTATACATTTGGTTTGTCCAAGAAAAAGAAGTGAGTTCAGCAACCTTTAGTGAAGAAGATGCTGACAGAGGTTTTAGGAGCCACAAAGCACTGGATTAGGCACTAGTCCTCTTTTTGATGGGGGTGAAAGACGTTAGCAAAAATTTTTATAAGCATCACCATACAATTTGTCATATCTATGGTTAATCAGTTTCTCATCACCATCAAAGAGTTGTAATCTGCTTTTCAGTGAAAGATCAGTTTTCTTGTGTTATTCAAGATTTATTTTAATAGCTATCTCCAACTACTAGTGATTTGACTCACTGATATATTAGTTAAGTATTACACATTAATTAGTATAAATTAGTATATATAAATATCATATATAACAGTTATATATGATATATATAAATATACATACATAATGCATATATAAATATATAATTATATACATATATGCGTATCTATGTACCTATATATACATAACATATATGTTTTTATATATTTATCCTCATTCGAAGACATTGTTTTTGTTGCTTTTAGAGAGAGAGAGGAAGGGAGGGAGAGAGAGAGAGAAAAACATCAGTGTGGAAAAGAACCATTGATTGGTTGCCTTCTTGTATGTGCCCTAACTGGGGGTCAAACCCTCAGCCTGGGCATGTGTCCTGACCAGGGATCAAACCCATGATCTTTTGGTCAGTGGGTTGATGCTCCAACCAGCTGACCCACACCGACCAGGAGTACTGTAAAGCTGTTCCGTATCCACTGATGTAAAAGAAGTCTGTGTCTCGCCATTTTACTTTTCATCCAATCTTAGAGATTTCCTGCCTTGCTTTCTCCTGCCTCTCTAATCTACCACTAAAAAATTTTAATGTAACCCACCCCACTTGTGTTTCTTCTTTTGATTCTAATGTATAGAATAAACTGCAAAATTGTCATTCTCCAGAGCAATATCTCAATTTGTTGGGGTTTACTTCCTGGCAAGGATCAATTTGGCTCAAATAAAGTGTTTTTTAAATTTTTCTTTAATTGTATTTTTTCCATCACCATTTATTCCCCTAAAACCCTCCCCCACCTCTACTCCTCCCCTTCCCTCTGCGATCACCACACTGTTGTCCATGTCCACGAGTCCTTTTTCTTTTTGCTCAAATAAGCTCACATGACTTTTTCTAAGGCCAGACATTCTTTTGTCAACCCTACACCCTAGCTACGTGCACATACACACAAGTTGTTAGTATGAGATAACAATTATTATATTCTGCCAATTTGCTGTACTCTTTGGTGTGTGAAATTTTGGGCCAAACGAGATCTCTCTCACTTCTCAGCCTTGTATGAAATGCTGCTAATCCTACATGAAGCCACGGATGCTACATGCAGGGACCTCACCATCTATTTCAGGAAATAATATTTATTTATGAGCAACAGTGAACAATGTGGAATTGTGAGCAATGGATCCCAAATTCTGTGCTAGGGGTTTTAAGTGCCCCAGAGAACAGTCCAATACACCAGTTAGGCCCGATGCCACCTTGTGTCTCATTGTCTCTGAGTCTCCCTCCAGTCGGAGGAGTTTCCAAACAGGCCATAAATAGAAATAACTAAGTATGTGTATTTGTCATTAGCATTTAGGGTCACGAACAAAGGGATTATTAAAATGGTATGATTAACCGGAGTTAATGAAACAGCAATGGTAATATGAAAATTGAAAAAGTCAGGGCGGTGAATGCTGTCAACTCATTCTAAAGACATTGCAGGGGAGTAAGACTTGCCAGCCCAATACGTGTCTCTTTGGCATGAGGATTATTTTAGGCTGCTTGCTTTTAAGAGACAAAACGTTCAGGAAGTTTTTCTTTTTACCTCCCCCGTAACTGCCTAAAAGAATGCACGTAGAGGACCCTTCCAGGAAGAAGAGCTATCACCAGAGGCAACTGCAAAGGCCAGGAGCTCGGTATGGGGACTGGGAGGAACTTAGCAGAGTCCGCTTATTCCACATCCTTTCTGTGCCCCTCGATGTCTGCATGCTCTGGCAAACCCTGGGTAACCAAACATGTTCTCTTCCCATCTGCCTGTGAATTGCCTTCCTTCCCTCCGATGCACCAGGCTTCTTCTACCTCCTTATCCTTAGCTCAAGACGGCATACACCTCACTTGCTGGGCTGCCTGTGTTTCTCATATTCTTAAGGGGCCTTCAAACATATGTAATTAAATTTGTTTTTCTCTTGTAAATCTGCCTTATGGTAATTTGATTATTAAACTAGCCAAAGAACCTAGAGGGTAGAAGGTAAGTTTTTCCTCCCCTACAATACTAATTGTATAACAGTGCATATTGTGAGTTTTGTAAAATAAATATTATAAAATATAACAATATAAAAGATAAATACATGTAAAGTATAACACACATAAGCAGTAATGAAAAATAAAATAGGAATAAGTAAAAAATTTGATGTTCTAAATTGTTAATAATTTTGATCCTATATCAACTTATGTCTGTGATGTAATTTTTGTAAAAGAAACAAAGGGAGAATTTCGTATTTCCAGGAAGGAAAAGTCCTTTAGCTGAGAGTTAAGTACTTCAGTCAATGGGGCCAGAAGCTATGGGAGACTCATTAGAAAGAGAACACGTAGTCCTTGCTCTCAATGAGGGAGAGAACAATAAGACATTTGAACTCACAAGAAAGCAGTAATAAAGTAAATCATGTCTCCTGGTGAAAATGTTTACTAATTCTAAGATGTTTTTTATAAATTTCAAGTAATTCTGCCGTGATTGCTTTACTTGCTTAAATCCAGATACCAGGGTATTCTTGAGCCTGAGGAATATTTTATTTAATAGCTATTTTCTAGTAGCTATGTATGTTCTCTCTTGAGCTTCCATACCTAGAAGCTGAGGCAACCTTAGAAGTCTTGGAGACTTAAGAGGAAATTCTTTAGAATATTTTATGTGCGTTTGGCTTTCAAGATCCCCTTTGTTTAACCTTTGTTCCTATTCTGAGCAAAGGTCAAATGTCTTTGACATTTTCTTTTAAGTGTAAACTGGTCTTCAAAGATCTGCAAAGAGTATGTATCTTACACCCTGGCACAATTCTCCAAAAGTTTTCTTTTTCAAGGTAAAAAGAAAAGGAAAAATAAGAGAAACCAGCAAGAATGAATAAGGTATGTACTTTGGAAGGGGTGGAAAAGTCTGTGTCTTGTTTTTGTTTCTTTTTTAGATGAGAAAAAAGAACGTTATCTGCTCTTCTGCCCAGATCACATTACCTGGAGAGCTCCGTGGTGGTGTGAAAACAGAACAAAGAGCTTCTGGTTCTCCACCCTGTGCTCTGACCACTAGACTGCCATTTCCTGCTGAGTGTTCAGAAATATATTTTATCGAGCCTAAACTTGTTTGATATATAGAATGAATTTAATAAACTTAAGGGTCCTATAAAAATAAAATATGATTTATCAGTCAAAAGAATTTCCTGACCTAGGGCTTACTGCCTTACCTTAGGAACAGACCAAACCACACCATCTCTCTAATGGTGCCTTTTAAAAATTCCTGACCTCCCACCACTTCTGTTCTCCCAGATTTTTCCTGTTTTAGCAGCACTCTCTTATCCCATCACACAGCTTTCAGTGGCCTTATTTATTTGGGTAAAAACAACAGGCGCGGAGATGAGGGACTCATCGATTCCAACTTAGAAAGAAAAATGACCGAAATTATCTGGTCGGGGAGTTTCTTTTTCACTTCATAAAGCATCCCAAACATTCATCATACGTCAGCTTTCTGATTGCATTTTAACGCGGCCATTCTGTTTGTCAGTTCAAATAACGTTCACAGCCCCGTCTCTGTTTGTCTGGAGCGGCTGGCCCTAGCTTGGGTTTCACCCCTCGGTCTTCTAATTTTAGCATTAAAAAAACGAGGCTTCCCCACAAGTTCCCACCACTTGCCCTGGTCGCCCCATTTCTCTGTTGCTTCCAGTCGGAAGGGGAGCGAGTTGGAGCTCAAGTACTTAGTGGTAGGTTTAGGGAGGGCTGGAAATATGCTCCCAGACTAGTCTGAGAACCTTAGAAGGAAAAATCTGAACAAGATGGGCGACATCAGGAGAGAACAATAAAAGGGCTGGTTTGAAAGTGACCTCAGTGATCTTGGCAATTACTTAGCGTTGCTAACCCCCTTTAATCCTCTCCATTCATTAGAAACAGCAAGAATCGTAACAGGAAGCAATAATGCCCACCTTATTTACCTCACAGATGTATTGCAGTGATCAAATTTCATGACGTATGGTGAAATCTTTAAAAACTCTTAAGCACTTCACAAATGATCAGCTTTCATTAACGTAGATTCCCTGAACAGTAGGAAATAGTTTGCCCGAAGACTGTCACTGTGGAGTTAGCTTTCTTGGATACAGTTACGTGGTTCCATTTCTGCCCCCTCTACCCCACCCCAGCTATCCGCCAGGGTGGCACCTGATATCCCTGTCTACCTCCCCGCACCGCATTTCCTGATTTTTTTTAAAAAAACCTCTTTCGTTTATGTTTCCCTTTTACTTCATTTTTTAATCTGTGAAGATTTTGTGATAGCTTGGATCCTGGTACTATAAAAAGTGTGATCCCAAATTGTTTCATTTGTAGGAAAGGGATCAAGGAATCTTTGGATGACTCCCTCAAGGTAGTCACTGGCAACCTCTTTCCCATTTCTGGGTTGGCTCATTGTTTACCTAATTGCCAGTAATAATATTTCATTGTGTAAAGAATGTTGGCACCAGGGAGCCCAGGTTCCAGTTTATTGATGGTTCAGAGTTTATGAATTGATGCCCTCAGCAGGTTGCTACCCTGATGAATGGCAATTACTGGGGCTCCCACAGAGGCAATTGTAGCCACAGCATTTACTCCTTTCAAATAATTGCCCTGAGAAGGCGAACAGGTAATTGTAACATCTGAAAACCATGCTGTTGGCTCAGAATCAAAGAGTATTAATTTCCATAACAGAGGTGTTTTGGAATGACCCAAAAGAGTTGTTAAAAATGGTCTCTAGAGTTTTTAATTTTAAGATGAATTGGAGGAACCTTAGCAAGCCACCCCCCCACTCCCTAATGCAAATTAAAATATTGTAATGACACCTAGGTAACAGGAGTACGTACTTTTTTGAAGTTGTATTACCCTATGGTGATAGGTTGATTTTAGACTTCATACCTACCATTACCCGTCCTCAAAATACCTTAAGCACCCTGCTCCAGCAAGAATAATCTTCCTATTAACCCCTGAAATGTTGTTCCTTCTTGCCCCAGAATGTTTGTTCATACCATTATTTAATGCCATTCAATAAATGCATCCAATGAAAGATGACAAACAGTAAAATTTTTAGAAACACAATTTAATTTTGCACTATGATCTAGGTGAGTTTAACCACCAAAGCCCCTTCAATGTAGATAATGCTAAACCCTTACAGTTACGTGTGTCTTCTACAGAATCAAAAAATGACCAAAGTTAGACCTTCTGCTCTATTTTGGTGCCATGGAAGGAATAGGAAAGAGACACATGATATAGCTTCTAAGCTTAAACTTTGATTTGGGGAAAAATATTGAACAACCTGGGAAAGAAATATCAAAATACTACTAGTCCCCTGCCTACAACTTGTAGGTCTTTTGCGTAAAATAAAGCTCTCAAATCTTTGAAAAATGACACTGGAGCAAAGGAAGAAAATGAAAACAAAGAAAGAACTTTCAATATATATATAGATTATAGAAAGATCGTAAACTAATTTTAAATTCTGGAATACTTCTATTTCAACATTTATTCTTCTCAAATTGTTGGAAATCAGTCCAGTATGCTGAAAAAAGTCAGTTCTGCTCTTCCAAAGGGCAGCCCAGCGTCATCATTCAAAGTGCCAGGGGTTTAAAAAGTGAGTTGGTCTCAGGATATTTCAGACTGATTATAATGCCCAGAGGAATGATTGGGAGACATCAGACTGAATTCTGAGTCAGTTCAGAAACACTCAACAATTAGAACAAAAACTATAAAAAAGAGATTATGAATTTGGGTAAACGTGGGACAAAATTTCAAATGTGGGTAAAATTAAATATAAAGTAATTTTATAAACACACACAAACACATGCACAGCTAGAAAGAGCTAGAAGATACCTGGATAAAGACGTAGTTATACATGCAACCATAGACATAAATTACCTCAATCTTCACTTACCTTAAAGATTCAATACTTAAAGAGTTTCCTTGTTACATTATCATGACCTTATTCTTCGAATTAGATAATTGGGACAGAGAATTTTATAGGCAAATAGAACTAGAAATAAATTTTAGAGAGCACGTGTTCCAGACACCAGTCTTTTTTTTTTTTTTTTTAATTTATTTATTTATCTTTAGAGGGGAAGAAGAGAGGGAGAGAAACATCACTGTATGGTTGCCTTTCATGCGTCCCCTGCTGGGAGTTGGCCTGCAGGGAACCGGCCTGCAACCCAGGCATGTACCCTGACTGGGAATCGAACTGCGATCCTCTGGTTTGCAGGCCTGTGCTCAATCCACTGAGCTACACCAGCCAGGGCTCAGACACCAGTCTTAAGGAAGATAAATATCCGAACAAACAATGACAAACAGGTTTGAATTTAGAGGTTCATTCCAATCAATTCGTAGTTGACTGGCTAGAGCAGTGTGTTGAGGTGGATTCCGAGGCTGACACCAGGTCCAAGAAGAAGTACTGAGTCTAACCGGTAAAGTGGTGGCCCGGGGAATAATTTTGCCTCTACCCTCCTAGGTTCTGTGGCTGAGGCCCCCTTGCAACAACAGAGAGATTAACAACAGAAAAACAGAGGTTTCATAACTTGTATACCTCAGGTATACATAGGAGATACATAGGAAAACGGAGTAAAACTCCCCCCAAAGGGCCCAAACCATCACTGCAAATACTGCCTTCAGCTTAAGAAGAAAAAAGATGTGTGAGCGTTCGGTAGGGGGCAGTAATGAGAGGTTATCAGGAAAAGCATGGCAAGCAAGGGTGAGGTTGTTACGCTTCCTCATTGATCAAAATTTCTTGTGATGTAGAGTTATCTTTGGAAAGCAGCCATACAAATGGAGATCTCTCACATACAAGGGTAAATTCTACTTCGTTTCTGGACTTTCTTCTGCATCTGCTTTCTCTAAAAAAATAATCAGCTCCAATAATCCTTATGCCAAAGAAGGATACTTCGGGGCGGCACATCCTGCTGCCTTTTGGCAGTGTCTGCCATGAGGCCTGCTGGAAGCTTCTCTGGGCCACATTGCTCATGCTCAGTAAGGAGAGCCCAGGTGCTTGTGAGGGTAGAGGCTAACCTAAAAGCTATGCATTGTCCCCAGAAATGATTTAGGTATAAGGGAGGAAGCATACATTATACATACACAGTAACAGGCATTCTGGGTTGTAATTACATGGTATATATATTTTGAACTTGCATTTTCTTTTACTGAAATTGTCTTTGACATATTAGGGGCTTCTCAAAATTGGTTTCTATATCCTGAGGAAATCTAAAAGCTTTTGTGCCACAAGAATTCGACCTTCATTTTTCTTTTTAATGTTTGGGAGTTCTTAAAAAAAAAGAAGGGGGTTGCAGAGAGCACCAGTCACAGACTTTAGTGGACGCTGTGTCATGCTAGTGGCTGTCCTTTACACCATGCACTTGTTAGTCAGATGGTGGTAATAGCCTAAGGCCTCTGCCTTGTTCAGCATTTTTTTCCATAAGTAAGTCTGCCCAATACTCAGTTAAACCATGCAACCATAAATAGTAATTATAGTCATTTATCCTAACTACAAACTATTTATGCCTAATAACCACACAGCATAATAAAAATTGTTCATATTAAAGTAGTGTCCCACTCACCCCGTTGTATGCTTTATGTGATCACAACAATGACCTCTGTTGGCTCCAGCTTCTTTTTTAAAAGAGGCTCACGTCTTTGGTGTGGTTTTCTCCCACAATGTAGACTCAGAGGACATCGAAATCCTACGTTGATTTTCTTAAGCCTGAACCATTCTTGCCCTCTTCCACTGGCCTGTTCACTGCTTCTCTGTGTCATTTCTGTGCGCTTTCCTTTCTACATCCACCTGAATGCATTTGTTCATAAATTCATCAAACATTCATTGACAATTATTTTTAACCATTTGACTCATATGCGTAGACACTGCAGTAGGCATATTTTTAGACTTTCTCTCGGCTCTTCACAGCAAGCCAAAGAGCGCAACATTGTTATCTGCACTGTATGGTTGAGGGAATTGAGGATCAGAGATGTTAAATAACTTGTTCAACATTATGTAGCTAGAAAACACCCAATTGGGGGTTGTAATTTAGCAATCACTTTTTTCTGTGATTCTCTTTCATTTGCAAATTACTGCTTAATATTGTGGCACCCACAAAGATACACAGACATATCCAGACTCTTACGAAACTTACCTAATTTATTATCTACTTATTTCATGTCCTTTATCCAATCATATCCCTCCATTCTGTCCTCCATCACCACTGCCAATAGGCTGGTCCTGCCCTGTCGCTTCACAGCTGGGAAGAAAGCCTCTTCACTGACACCCTGGCCTACCTTATATTAGCTCTTACGTGTAATCTGCATGCAGACTTTTTTCTGCTCAGAGACCTGAGTGCTACTTCAATTGGTTTGTTAGGAATCAATTAAGTAGGCATAAAGACAGATATGTAATTTATAGTTTGTTCCACATGCCACTGATTAATTGTTACCATATCCATTTATTCGGTAAGTAATCCTCAAATGTGTAGCCCTTATTAGGCTCTACCAAAGAGATAAAGGAGAATCATATTTTGTCCTTTTGGTCAGGATGCTTTTGAACAAAAGTGAAAACAGCATGGTAGATGAGAGGGGAAGACTAAGAATTCGTGAGAGAAGATAGCTAGCTGGATCGGTCAGAAATCATGAAGGAAGAGGCAGCAGCTGGGGTAGATGATGAGAGGATAGGTTTTTGGGCTTGTGGAAATGAGAGAAGAGGCGGAGAACGCAGTGTAACAACATAACCAGTGGGGCTGCATGGGTGGCGGGGGTGGCAGGTAGGCCAGCGTGCCCAGAGTTGCTGGGACACGGAGCACCTTCTGTTGTCATGGCGGCGTGCTTCTGCTCTGAGACATGCTGGTGGAGGCCAGCGCTGCTCTTTGGCTTTGTAACACTCTTTACCTACCGAGCTCTACTTGTCGTTTCTAGGGTTTCCCCCAAATCAAATTTCTCTCTCTGTTTTCCACACCTCAGGCCTTTCCTACACTCTGGAAAGTTTGATTCATTTTGGTCTAGTCAAGGCGGTTATTGTTGCTGTGTGCCAATTGTTTCCTAATTGGATTATACTTCCTTGAAGGCCAGGAAAGTACTCTTTTAATTTCACAGAAAACAGAGCCTAGAGCAGAGGACGCAGCAGGAGGTCAATAAACACTGCCTGATTTATTGGGTCTTTAGTTATGAATGAATGTAACTGTCCCCAGAAAATGGGGTTGAAAAATACTAAATGACTATTTCAGATTTATCCCAAATTGTTTGTTAGGCATGGAGAAAAACTAAATATGAATTTAAGAAAAGACGTGATCAAAAAATTCTTGGTACACCCTATTTCTGTTAAAGACATTTCTTCAATCAAAAACACTTATGTTGGCTGAATATTGTGGTGTGAATCTAGTTTTGAAGATCTATTTTAGGCAAATAGAAAAGAAAGAAAAAAAGTTAGTTATCTCCATTTAAAGCAACATTCTCCTGCTTATGTTGAAATGATTCATACGTTATTACCCACTCAGGTTGGGTCATATGCTTTTTTACCAGAATTATTTTCACAAAAACAAATAAATCTATTTTACTTTTCCCCAGTGAAATTCA
This sequence comes from Sturnira hondurensis, assembly GCF_014824575.4. Lineage (NCBI taxonomy): Eukaryota > Metazoa > Chordata > Mammalia > Chiroptera > Phyllostomidae > Sturnira > Sturnira hondurensis. Next base: position 8,262,777 of record NW_028077910.1, read on the forward strand.
ACTTCACTCATTAATCCCAAATTATCACCAGATTAAAAGTCAGAATCTAAAATTGCTGAGTATTTATACAAATTCCATTACTGAAATTCACCTATCGGGTCACCCCGCAGAATTGAACTCAGCCTGTTAAAAGAATTATTTATGGGAGAACTGTCAGATAAGGTGAGAACCGCAACGATGTCCCTGCAGCTTGAACAGGTAGCATCTGAGCAGATAGAGTAACTGGTAAGTTTCACAAGTCCTATTTATCTAAGAGAATTAAATGAAGAACCTTGCTTCTTCCTCTGACTTATTCTTGGTCTGACATTGATTGCTGTTGCCTCCTGTCTAAGAATGTGCAATCTCTGCCCCGCCCCGAGAATAATTACCTCTTGCTTCCCAGCCTACTAATCTGCTGTGTCTTTTCTCGTCTGAAAGTTTTATAAGCTAAATGCTTAGTTTTCAGTTTTTCCTTTCATTAATTATAGTTTCATGCATATTTTTCTGTGTCCCAATTCGACTGTGACTTTTCTTATGGCAAAAGCTGGCATCATTCTTATTCTCATTTGCTCCGTCAGTGTTTTGAATAAATTGTATTAGTTTGCAAAGGAAACAGTAGAGGGTGAGATATAGCGGAGCCACCTATCTTTTAAAGTGGATTTCTAATGAAAACCTTAGTTAATGGTTTTATAACTACTGACTTAGTCATATATCTTAAACCACGGGCTATCTAGAAGTTCGGACCAGGACCAGATCAAACGAAAGTACAGTGGCACAGATCCTGGATCATCCCGGGATTGCCTGCTACGGAACATGCACCGTTCAGTTGGTGGAAATACACATCTGGATGCTGGATTTTTGTCTGCACCAAAACTGCTCAGTGAGTTAGTTATTTTGTTGTTGAAGAATGTGACCTTCAGTTGAATAAGTCAGATTTCATCTTCTGGAAACTCTATGTACATGCTCTAAATTTTTTGACATAGTGCTGATCCCATGGCATAACCACTGAACCAAATCTGAAGTGTGGTACCCACTCAGAGTTCCCCCCAAACACAGTTATTTTGAGCTAAAGCAATCTCGCTGAACCATAGATTCTTGGCCCTGTTCTTCTATACTTTCTGTTTAACTCTACAGCTCTGTGGCAACTGCCTTTACTGGAAAGCTCTTTATTTAAGAAGACACGTGTTAGTGGAATATAGATTTTTTTTCTCACATGCTCTGGTTGCCACCTTTGGCAAAATTAATTAAATATACAAAAATTACTGGTAGTCAAAGGTGCCTTAAAATATGTTTTTAGATGATACTAAACACATGCACATACAACTCAACATTCACATCACAAACTTAGCACTAAAAAAAGCATGTCTTTGTGAAACATACTTTTTGGATATGCTATTAAAAGAGAATATTTTATATATAAAATTATAAACTTGGGTGTATATGGTAAAGGGGGAGACTTCATTAAGGAAATGCTACAAAAGCTGGATATGAAAGAATAAACAAGGTTTTTCCACAGGAAGTGGCTGGGTGGTTTAATCAAAGAGATGTGCATGAGCACGGGATGAGTAGTTCAGTGTGAAAATTCTCAAGTCCAGCGGTTTCTATTACTTACACTGTATAAACTATGGACTAAAAAGAGAGGGAAAACAATGATGACTATGAAGTGGTCCCCATGACATTGTTGGGAAAAGCAATGTCAATAACCCAAGTATACAAAATATAAACAGGATAAATAAGCAATTGTCTAACCAAGGTGAAAATTATTGTTGGACTACAGAGATGGGGGAAGAACAGGACAATTGATATAGTAAGATTTCTTAGATAAAATGAAATGTGAGCTAGCTTTGTAAAAGATGAGTAAGAAGGTGAGTGGTGGATCAGGAGGAAAAGGGACATCTGGGAGAGGAAGGAAGTGGGGTGAATTGGAGGAGGGAGAGAACTTGAATAGACTTGTGCAGACGGCTATGGCAAAGGGGAGCTTTTTGGTTGCCAAGTGGGGAAGGCAGGAATAACGACAGTGAAAGCTGGAATGATCCTCTGCAGCTGAGCAGCAGAATTGTTTGACCATGGATCGAGGATGTCTGACATTGGGATGAGGAGTGTTGTGATTTGATTGGTATCTTGAGTTCATTAGAGTAGCCAAAAATAGAGATTTGGAGAAAGGAGTGTGTCATAAAGGAGAGTTAATTGGAATTGTTTTTAATGTGAGGAGACATATCTGAAGATACGGTTGGGGACAGTCCTTCATACAAAGAGAAGGAAGAGATAGAGAAACCAGAAAAGAAGATTAAGAAAAAGACTGCATGGAGATGAAGAGTAATATCTTACACATTGAGTTTTCATAAGAATGAAATGTTTCTTTGGAAACACATTCAGACATGTCACCAGGGACTTTGTGGCACATAGGTCTGTTGGACTTCAGCAAAGACCTGGAATATATGCTAAGCAGCTCTTTGAAGTGTTGGGGTGTTATAGGACTACTCAACTTACTTACATGTCATCCAAACCAAAGTTCACAGTTCATTCATTCTATGAATCTATAGAACTGTCACCCTCCAGAAACTCACTGTATATAATTTCATAACTAAAACCACAGAGAATAATTCTGTACTACACCCATTAGAGACTTTTCTTCTGGCCTGTACTTGTGAACAAGAGGAATAGTAAATGAGTAGAATGGTGTTCTGAACAATCCTAAAAAAGATTTCTTTTAGACCCACACAAAGTGTTAATCTAAAATATATTTGTTACAGAACACTAATATAGCTAATTATTAGTTTATGACAGTATTTTGTAAAGTCGTTTCTACTCATTTTCTCATTTATTGGCATAAAATTTTTCATCTTCTTTGTTAGTAACTATAGGGTTTACCATGTTATTTCCTGATATTGATAACTAGTGCTCATCCTTCCTCTCTGTCTGGTAGATTGATCAGTGTTTTTTATAGTTAAATTAGTATTTAAAAGTTAATTTTTGCTTTTGTTGAATTTCTATTACATTCTTCACTTTTACTTTATTAATTGCTGTGGTTCACATTATGATTTCTTTTCTTCCCCTTTCTCTGGTTTTCATTTCTTGTTTTTTTAACATTTTGAAATAATATTTAGATAATTTTTCAATCTTTTTTTCTAATTTATGCATTTTAGGGTGTATATTTTCCTCTGAGCATAGTGTTAGTGGTTGCATTTCATAAGTTCTGATAGTTGTATTTTAATTATGATTTGGTTAATTTTTTCCCTAATTTCCATTGTGGTTTCTTTGAGCCATAGACTATGTAGAAGTGTGTTAGTAATTTTTCAATATTTGAGGAAATAAAATATTTTTCTTCTTGATTATCACTTTGTATAACTGTGATCAGATAATGCATTTTTAATAGTTTCAGTCTTTTAAATTGCTTAGGATTTGCTTTATGATTCAGCATATACTCAATTCTGGTCAGTGTTTTGAGGACACTTGTAAGAAATATACAATTTCGTTGGTGTTGAGTGTTGTGTTTTATGGATATCATGAAATTTATTAATCTGGCCATTTCTTAAATAGCTTTACTTATTTTTGTCTATTTTGTTCAGTTTCTGGGTGAAGTATACTAAATCAATTGTAGATTTTTAAAAAAATATTTCCTTCTACTTTTTACCAATTTTGCTTTCACTAAGTAGAAAGACTACTTTCACTAAGTAGAAATAAATTTAGAATTTTGAACATTAAGAAATCCTTATTTTAGATCTGATAATGAGTCTGACACTGAAGTCTATTTAACATCTGACATTACTATAGTAGTCTTCCCTAAGTACAAGGGATACCTCCCAAGACTCCCAGCGAATGTCTGAAACTACAGGTAGTACCAACCATGTCATGTTTTTTTTTCTATACATACATATATTTTCATGTAAAGGAAGCACTTCATGGCTCCTCTTTGACATATCCGAATCGCTAGCATCATTGCTCTTGCACTTAGGGGCCATCATTTAGGACAGTGAAGCTTACTTGAACACAAGCCCTGCGATTCCTTCCCAGTTGAACTGGTAGCAGAGAAGGCTCCTAAGTGACTAGAGGGCAGTGTCCCGCATCATCCACCAGTGTGGGTGCTCTGGGCAAAGGTATGAGTCCCATCCCAGGTGGGATGGAGCAGGTTGGCCTGAGATTTCATTGTGCTACTCAGAATGGCACACAATTTAAAATGTATGAGTTGTTTATTTCTGATATTTTAATTTAAAATGTTTGGATTGTGGTTGACCGCAGGAAATAAACCTGGAAAGCCAAACCACAAATAAGAGGTGACTACTTATAGGTTTTACCAGATTTTTGTGACTTACGGGTTGCAAGGTGTGTCTTCCCTCCTTTAAATGCTGAACTTTTTAAGTATTTAAAGTGTGCCTCTGGTAAATATGGTGATATTTTTGCTTTTCTTAAAAATAGATGGTATTTCTGTTTTAATGTACCACTCACTTTATTTTAATATTATTTCTTATATTTTTGGTTTTAAATGTATCATCTACCTATTGTCTCCTATTTGTTCCAGAGTTTCTACATTCCTTTTTCTTTTTTCTCCTGTACTAGCTTAGTAATATATTTTAATATTCTTTTGTTGGTTACCCTTGCTATTAAAGAAATTCAGTCTTGACTTTTATAATCCAATATTCATTGCATTTTTTCACACTTTCCAAACAATGCAAGGACTTTCGAATACCTTTATTCCACTTATCATTCTCATGCTTTTGGTGTCATTATTATCATATATTCTAATGCTACATATGTTTTAAATTCAATAAGACATCATTTTTATTGTTTTAATTAGTCAGTATTTATTTAGATTAACCCTTATAACCCCCTTCGTTTCTTTCCACATTTTCATTCTTTCCTCCGGGATCATTTTTCCTCTGCCTGAGAAAATCTCTGTAGAATTTCCATTAGTGTGGGTCCGTTGGTGCTGTATTTTCTCAGGTTTTGCTTGTCATTAAATGTCATTATTTTGCATTTGCTTTTGAAGAATATTTTCACAAGGTATAGACTTTTGGTTGGAAGTTATTTTCTTTCAGCACTTTGAAAATGTCATTTCATTTGATTTCTGATCTTCATTATGGGCTATTAGTCTTAATGTTACTAACTTGTAGGGAATATGTCTATTTTCTTTGAATTATTTTAAGATGTTTTCTTTATTTTGGTTTGGGGTTTCACTGGAATGGATCTAAGTGTTGTTTTCTCTATATTGGCTCTCTTTGGAGTTCCCAAAGCTTTGATTCTGACTAATGACATTTTTGTCAGGATTTAGAATATTTTCTTTCCTTTCTAGGACTCTAGTTACAATTTTATTCTTCCCTCCTCATGTCTTAAATGCCTTTGATGTTATTTTTATGTTTTTGTAAAAATTACACCATTACTCTTCAATGTGGATATAATTTTTTTCTGATCTGTCTTCTAGTTCAATAATTTCCTTCTCAGATGTGTCTAAGTTGTATTAACCTCATCTATTATGTTTCTTACTTCAACTACTGCATTTTTTATTTCTATAATTGATATATATTGCTGTTAATTCTATGCTGAAATCATTTTATTATTTAACTTATTGAATATATTAATTATGTTTAATTTTAAAAAGTTTGTGTCTGATAACTACTATATCTGGGTTCTTTGGAGTTGGTTATTGTCTTTTTCTTCCACCCCCCACCTCCTCCAATTTTGGAGTCATACTATCCTGTTAAGACCTAAGGTAGGGACAGAGAATTATTTTTTAAATACTTTATTTATTTATCTTTAGAGATGAAGGGAAAGAGAGAAAGAGAGAAATATCAATGTATGGTTGCCTCTCATGAGTCCCCTGTTGGGAACTGGCCTGCAACCCAGTCATGTGCCCTGACTGGGAATTGAACAGTGATCATGTGGTTCACAGGCCCACACTCAATCCACTGAACTACACCAGCCAGGGCAGAATTTTAATCCAATCAAATAAGCTTTAGTTTTTACTAAGGTCAGTCTCATTCCAATATACCACTATAGTTTAAGTGTAACTCTCTGGGGTGTCCTAACTGAAAGGTTGGTTTTTTTAAACTAGAGATTGTTGCTGGTGAGCCCGAAACTCCAAGTGTTAATACCCAGCCTTCCAGAGGATCTATTTAACCTCCAAGTCTCTTATCTTTTGCTTGTAATGGTGGAAGAAAATGTTGCCGGATGTTGGGCTCACCTTTTTACCTTTCTATACTTCTTTTATTTTGGAAATTTTGATCTTTGTTATCCTCACTTCTTTAATAGTTCCTTAATTCCTAAATACAGAAATTATCTATGTAATCCTTTTTATCTATCTATGAATCAAAAGAGATAGATATAGTTGTGTGTGTATGTATGTCTGTGTTTTATTTAGCTTTTTCTATTTTTGGTGGGAAAGTTTGTTTGAAATAAGCCAGAAAATGAAAATGCCTGAAGTAGAGTCTTAAACAGTTTGTTTAATTAAAAATGATTTAAAGTTATTTACAGGAGATTCTGACCTGCAATCTTGAATTTGAAATTGTGTTCATAGAGTTGGTTGCTAAAAACATAAATCAAAAAAGAAAGTGAGGGAGTAAGAAAGAAGACAAAGACTTTTCTTGGAGAAACTGAAGGCAGGGAAAGAGGAAGAGGAAGAAAAAGTAGAGATGCCAAAGCAGAGTTGAAACCATAAATCATTATAGATTTCCAAATAGATTTTAATCTGAATCTTCATTTTTTTACATATTATCTTTCTCATTTTGGCCACTTCTTGTCACTTTATTAACCTGTGTGAAAAGCCCATGGCCAATCCTGTGTGCTGGATGCAACCCACTGTCCTTTGTTAAGACTCTTTGTTGGACTTTAGATCTAAGGCGTGTACTGCCAGCACTTCTTGTATGTACTCCAGCTGGGAATGGGACTGAATTCTCTCCTTTTTTCCTCCCCCACCTCTGACCCTCTTTCAGGCCTTTCTTGGTGTTCCTGGCCATCTGCCTGACATCCAGAGTGGTTCACCTAACTTCAGAGCAACATCAGAGGTGCCAACACAAAGTAGACCAGATCCACCATCCAAAATACCCCTTCATGGTTATTCTAAACCCAGGACTAAGCCAGGAATTGTTCCAAAAATATATCATTATGTTTTGGCCTGAGTGTCACTTCCCCACTTGGCAAGCGAGGACCAGAAAATTTGGAACAGAGATTTCCTTTTAGCCTCTTTTATATTCTCTCCTTTCGAATATACATCTTTTAGTTGTCCCATCTCCAATATGACACGGTTGCCCCAGCTTTTACAATTCTTCACAGCATATCAGAAAGGAGCAAAAGTACTATATGTTGTCTTTCCCCTTCTTCAAAGATCACAGCCAAATTGTTTTCGAACTAAATAAATATTTTCCACTGAGTAAATGATGAACAGGATGAGTATTTGGTATATATTTGTACTTTTATATTATGGTTCTCAGAATTCCCTAAATATAAGTGTTTCCTCTTTTCCTTGACCTAGTATAATCACGCTCACTCTTTGGGGTCCCCTAAGACCTTGAAGTTTCTACTCTTTATCCTAGTCCACTTGATTTTTTTTTTTTGTGAATACCTGTTAGAGCAGATACTTTATTTTTATATTGTACAATATATCAGATAATATAGTTTAATTGGTTTGTTTCTTCTAATTTTTAAGTGAAATTTATTGGTGTAACATTATTTAATAAAATTATACGCATTTCAGGCATACAACTATATAATACAACATTTGTATACTTCAGTGTGTGCTCACTGCCCAAAGTCTAGTCTTCTTCAGTCACCATGTATTAGACCATCTTCACTCTCCTTGTCTTCCCTTCCCCTCCTTCCCCTCTGGTACCTGTCATTCTGTTGTTTGTATCTATGTGTTTGTTGCTTTTTGGTTTATACTGAAGGCATGAGTAAAATCACACAGTTCTTGTTCTTTTTTCCATCTGACTTACTTGACTTAGCATGACACTCTCAAATCTACCCACGTTTTTGCAAATGGTACCATTTTGCCTTTTTATGGCTGAGCAGTACTCCATTGTATATATGTACCATATTGTCTTTATTTAACCATCTGTCGAAGGAAAGTTAGGTTGTTTCCATATCTTGGCTATTGTATATAATGCAAGTAGATCCTTTCTACTACTCATTGTGGTGAATCAAAAACATTAGCAGAAAAAAACATTATATGAAAGATACCTTACTTTCAGAAATGAATAGGAAGCTTCTTTGGAGCAAGAAAAACATCCTTTCCTTGTAATGCCTATGTTGGCCCCATGTTTATAGTTTACAAATGATTTTTATATATTTGTTATTGTCTCCTCTAATTCTCAAAGACAAAAGTTGTACAGGATAGTGGCCTTATTTCAATTTTTAAAATGATGAAGCTGAATATAGGGAGAATAATGATTTCTTCAATGTTGTGTCCTCGCTAAGTAAAGAAGCCAGGATTAGGCTAAATATTCGCTCTCTAAAGTCTGTGATGTTTCTACTGTAGCACATTGTTTGTTACTTACTAGTATTTATTATTATTATTTAATCCTTACCTGAAGACATGTTTGTTGATTTTAGAGAGAGAGGAAGAGAGAGAGAAATACTCATGTGAGAAACATCAATCAATTGTCTCCCTTATGCCCCAAACACCGATTAAACTTCCAACCCGGGTATGTGCTCTGACTGGGAATTGAACCTGCAACCTTTTGGTGCATGGGACAACACTCTAACCAAATTAGCCACCGAGCCAGGGCTTTTCTCTACTTTTTAAAAATCCTCTTTAGCTTCCAGAAAGAAAAAGTCTTACACAAGTTATAAAGACTCCACAAAGAATGAATGAATGAAGAGATGCATGCTTTTCCCAACTCATCATTGATATATCTATTTAGAAACAGACTTCATTGATATTTGCTTCAAAGTAAAAAAAAATTCTTATGAGAGAATGAAAGCACATATAGAAATGTGAGCATCAATCAATATAAGACATGACTAGCATGAAATAAGTCAGATGGAAAAAGTAAAAAACCATATGATTTTATTCAAATGTGGCATATAAAACTGAAAGCAACAAATAAACATGACAGACAAACAAAACCTCATCAACACAGACAACAGTTATGGTGGTTACCAGAATGAAGGGGGTGGGTGGAGGGAGGTAGAAGAGGGTAAGTGGAGATAAATGGTGACAGAAGGAGACTTGACTTTGGGTGGTGAACATCTAATGCAGTATACAGATGATGCGTTATAGAGCTGTGACCTTGAAATCTATACAGTTTTATTAACCAATGCCACCCCAATACATTCAATAAAATTTAAAAAAATTAAAAACACAGAAGTGTTTAAAATAAAGAAAAGAAATGAATAGCAACAACTAAAAGTCTTAATGCAAAATATGGATTCCATGGTGCCAGGTCAATGCTTCCAAGTTTTGAATCAAGCGGTTCTTAGTCTTGGCTGAATGGCTCGTTTACAAAGAGGCCACATTCTGATTGTGTGCCTTAACTTACTCTTATCTCGACTCTGAGAGGCCCTCCCTAATGCATGGCACAGTTACAGATGTCTAGAACACACACAGGTGACACAGTCACACTGATAACACGGTCAGCTTCCCTGACCCAGGACTCTCGAAGATTTCGAGAAGCATCTGAGTGAATTCATATTGCAGGAAAAATAGTTGTTTCTGCATGTTGAGACCAGTCTTCTTGGAACAGGCTTCTCCAGTTCCTGGATGGTTTTGAAAATAGTAGATTATCTGTACATTGCCTTTCTGACATGTCAGTAAAGACTACAAAGTATTATCACCACCACTAATTTACTTTTCTGATCAAGAAGAAGTGTACTTTTAAAATACGAGAAAAGAGAGAGAAATCTTAATGATAGGTTCTTGAGCATTATCAGCATTACTGCAAATTAGCTTTTGTGCTAGAACAGCCTGTTTGGTGCCAGGAGCAATTCAAAAGCTTTGCAATACAAAACGGTGAGGTTTTAACACAATGTAGTCTAGACAGAAATTGTGTGACAATACACTTAAGCCATTATTGTAAAGACAAGTAACAAAATAAAATGAAGGATGCACAATTACCTTTAATTACTTTTTGGTGCCAGATACTGCCTCCCTACGCTAAGGTTTTGGGGTTTTTTTTACATTATATCTTCTGTCTCAGAAGATATTTTCAAATGATTACTCTGGTGACTGACATTGATTTAAAATATAAGGGTTTAGTTTGCAGCTTTACTTGCGCCCAAATTCAGATTGGCCATCAACCCCTCAGCTCAGGTCGGCCATTGCCAGCTCTTCAATATACCTGTGTTGGGGAATTTCAGTTCACGCCTTGCCAAGAGCGGAGCCAGTGTTTCCTAAGTTGGCAGACCAGAGCAGTGGCCGCAAGTCAGGACAGTGTCCTAGCAACCAGATGACTCACCTCTTAAATTATCTCATTATTCTCTTACCTTAAATTGGAAGAAAGCTCATAATTTCCTTCCAATATATTTTCCTGCCATAATTTAGTTTCTCTTTTAATTATATGTAGGAAAAGAGGTTTTCATTGTGGTGGTGCCTTACTTTTCCTTACCATTAAGCGTCTTTAAATCAGAATACATTCTTCATGAATACATATGTATATATACATATACATACACACATAAATTAAAACTTCATCTGTTGCTTCCTTTAATCTCTATATTTTAAAAATATACATTTTTTCTGTTAGTTTAGGAGCAGTTCCAACTTCCAATCCCCAATTTAGATTACATGCTCTGAAACTAACTCCAAACATTTACTGGGTTTGAAGGTCACAGCGCTATTGATTGATTTCTAGTTATAATGTATGTTGTCCTAACATGAGTTGCGCTTTTTTTTCCCCTATAACTTTGGGCTGAGTCCAAAAATGCAAGGATCAAAGCATCTGGACTTGTTGCTTTCATGTTTGGCATAGAATGGGGCTGGCAGTCACCAATGTGGTCTTGGCTGGGCCCTACTTGTTTGCATTCTCTGATGTGAAACAGTTGGGAAGCACGGACCCTCCAACAGCTAGAGTGGACTCAATAAAAACTGGCTTAATCTGCCAAGCATTTGGAAGTGCCAGTCTCCACAGTTTTTCAGCAGTTATTGGCCATGACATGTTTCTTTCTTTTTTTTTTTTTAAGGGAAAGAATTTGCTGTGAAATTAGTTTTGAGATCAACATATGAAATAGGGAAACTATTCATCACAGCAAACTGACTTTGTCATCTTTGATCTCATTTAATTCATTATTGTATGTTTCATTGTTCTTATGCGATGGTTCCTTTTATCCATTTGTCTGTTTCTCATGAAAAATCAAACATGAAATATAACAAATAATTGTTAAATATTTGACAATTCTACCTAAAGTTTATTAATTGAAAAAAGTTATCTAGTCATCATAATGTTTCAAGTTACTTAGATGTAAAACATTTCATGTTAAATAACTTAAATTTGATTCCAGTAAAGAATATTGAACATACATAATAGGCTGTATCATATATGTGAACATCTATATTGATCGGGGTGAGGAATTCTTCAAATAGAGTTTTATTACAGGAAACTCCAGAGAAATGCTTTTCTTTACAGTGAATTTTATTACCATGAACACTATTTTGAAAGGTAAAGTTGTTAGCTAAGACTTATAAATATTTTCATCAATTAAGAATTTCATTGGCCCTCAATATAGCTTTTATATCTATCACCCTTTCACATTTCTCTATTGCCTTTTTTTCCACCAAGAAGTAGTTGTAGTTAACATATTTTCTATAGATTGTTAAGATCCTCCAAAAGAAGGCTGTACCAGGGTAAATTTAATAATGCTGGGGTAGGGGTAGGAAAGAAAAGTCATTATCGAAGTGACAGCTAGAGCTATAACTTGAATTTGAACTTCTCTTCTAGCCATTTCAATTATGAAAAAGGAAGAATTGGTAAGCTTTAAAGTTGAAAAGGAAAAAAATGACCATTATTTACTAATTTTACTTTGACTTATCTGGAAAATAAAAGAAAAAAGTTAAAAATTTCACTGAAAAGCATTTAGTAAATTTTTTAGGGAAATATTAATGATTCAAAATTATGTATAAAAACAATGGCATGATAAGAGGTAAAATGGGCACCCTTTTTACAGTAGTAATAACAGCAACCAAAAGTGAAATATAGAAAAATATATTAACAAAAAATACATAAGCTCCAGAAAAAGAAAATTGTAAGATGATATGAAAAAACCAAAATAAGATTTAAATTAATGGAAATGTGCATGTTGTTTTTGAATAGGAAGACACAACATCTCAAAGATTATTTCTTAATTAGTCTACATATTAATGTTAAATTTATAACAAATGTATATTTTGGGGGAAGAGCCATGCTATTTCTAATATTTATGTGGAAAAATGAATAAGCAAATGAAGCAAGAACAATCCTGAATCATGGAAGTGATGAAGGACCAAGTTGATTGTTAAAACACATCAGCCCTGGCTGGTGTAGCCCAGTGGATTGGGTGCAGGCCTTCGAACCATGCGATCATGGTTCGATTCCCAGTCAGGGCACATGCTTGGGTTGCAGGCCAGTTCCCAGCAGGGGATTCATGAGAGGCAACCATACATTGATATTTCTCTCTTTCTCTCTTTCCCTTTCCCTCTTAAGATAAATAAATAAAATCTTAAAATAAACACATCATAATGTTACAGTAATTAAAACAGTGTCATATTGGCACACTACTGGACAGATTAATAGAACAGAACAAAACTGCTAAAATAGACTCAGATAGACATTTAGTGTGAGACAAAAGTGGCATTTCAAGGGGAACAGTTCTTATTCTAGAACCATGTTGGAACAACTGAGTGAACATCTGGGAGAAAATGAAGTTGAATCCCTACCTCACATGATAGATACATCAGGATGAATCCTAAAATGAATCAAACATTTAGAACCATTGGGCATTGTTTTTATAACCTGAGCATCTGGCCTTTTCAAGTATATGTGAATCTAAAGCTATTAAATAAATTGGATAAATTGAATTGAATAAACATAAGAGAACTCTACATGAATTTTAAAATGATGCAAATTTTAAAAGGGGATCAATAAATTCTATAAAAATCATTTTCCTAATGATTTCCACTGAATAAATAAAAGTGAGCATAATAAAATTTGGACAAAGAACTGTAAAGACTATAGAGAAGGAAAATTAAATGGCTATATGACAAAGAAAAAGATTTCAATTTTATTTATAATGCCAATTTTAAATTAAAACTGTGTGAGTGTATCTTTTACTTTTCAGTTTGGAAAAAAATCTGAAAGTCAGTATTTTACATGAATAAGAATGTGGAGAAACTTTCTTTTCCATGATAAGATGTCAATAAACTGGAACAATCTATGAGAAGCAATTTGGCAACAACTAAACTTTTTAAACATGTGCACATTTGACCAAAAAAGCCTGCTTCTAGGAATTTACTTCGCAAATATATGTGCTCATGGGCGGAATGACATTTACTGTTGCAGAATTGTCTTTAACAGGAGTATTAAAGTAATCTAACTTGATGGGAGGGGAGAAATAAATGACCCTACATGTACAAAGTAGAATATTATAATGCTGTTAAAAAGGTGAAGCACACACTAGGAATTTTATGTTTCTAACATAAGAGCGGTGTGGTGCTACCTCGGTGACACCATTATACCAGCAAAGATCCTCTTGTCTTTTTTTTGTTAATCTCACTGTGTGGCTTACCACCTACTTATTGCAAGATGGTTATTCCATTTACAACATCCAACTGTTATTTCAGGCAGAAATGAGTGGAACTGTACATTCTGTACCCTCCCAGAGAACATTTCCCAAAGCTCCAGCTACCAACTTCTGCTTTCCTCTCACTGCGCAGAACTGCATTAAATAGATGTTCCAATGGAAAGCTACTTTAAAAACACCGTATTTTAGCAAGGAACATTTTTAGCCAGAACAGAATGGGCTTTCATTATAAGAAAGATGAGATTGTTGGGGATTGGATAAGAGAGAACCTGTGTGTGTCTCTGTGTGTTAATGTATACTGCTTATTTACATAGTGGATATCTAGGAATAGTGATAAGAAACATGATTTTAGTTTTCTCTTAGAAGGAAAACAAAGGATTATATTGGTAGGTGAAAGCAAAGATGTCCTTCTTTTCCGTATAATATTTTCTCATTTTTAAATTGTATATCACATGCAAAATTACTACAATTTTTATTTAAAAATTATCCCTTCTTTTAAAGTGCTTTTCAATAAAATTCTTCAAAATTTCTAATTCACAGTTTCCATAATTAAATGCTTTAATTTAAAAAAAGGATAATTTGTACAATACAACTTGTACCATTCTAAAAATCTACTAACCCTTTTATAGACAGATGGATTTAGGCTAAAACTTCAGGTCTGTCACTTATGGGTTAAAGCAAATTAATTGTAATTTGTCTACAGTTTCATTTTCTTATGTGCAACATGGGGATAAAGTTATTGTTGGAGCGTTGAACTAGATAATGTATGTGTAATGCATTTAACATTTAGTGGGCACAAGAGGAGGTGTTTCATAAGAGCGACCTACTATTTCTATTATAATACTTACTATTCCTGAGAACATTCATGTGAGGCTGTGTACTTTCTCTTTAAATAACATTAAAAGGAATAATAATATAAGGATTGGCCAATTCAAAAGTAGTTTAGTTACAGGAGATCTGCAATAAGGAACCATAGCCTATATCATGCCTTAACCACTGCCTAAGAACATAATTTCTATAAGCTTCGTATCATGTGATGTGAACAGTTACACTAGGCTCAATTGTGGAAAATGGATATATCCTTTGGTTGACTATTATAATGTTTGGTTCTAGACATGAAAAATGACCAACTGGTCTTTCCCCCAGATTAAAAATTTGTAACACCTTAACTATTAATGGTAATTTGTTGCAAAACTAACTTTCCAAAAAAAACTCAAAATGAGTGAAAACATAGAAAGGTGGTAGCTAACATAAAAAGAGGCATAGTTGAGAAATAAATAAAAGATAGTAAAATATATTTGCTCTTTGACAATCATGGTAAACCTAAATTCTAAATTGGACTATTGGCCTATATCTCCCAACACAAATGTAGTATGTTACACCTGGAAAAAAAACTGAATATCTCTTTCAGACTATTAATGTTTTGTGTATAAAAGGCTAAAACCACTTAGTAAGCATTTGGTTTCCTTTTGTGATTTTTAACAAATCCTCACCTGAGGATATGCTGACTGATTTTAGAGAGAGAGGAGTGGGCATGGGGGTGGGGGAAGAGAGAGAGAAAGAGAGAGACATTGATGTGTGAGAGACAACATAGGTCAGTTGCCTCCTGTACATGCCTCGACCAGGGGTGGAACCTGCATTCCAGGTATGTGCCCTGACCCGGAATCAAACCCACAAGCTTTTGGTGTATGGATTGATGCTCCAAGCAAGTGAAATACCTGGCCAGGGTTTATGAGCTATTTTCCACAAAGAAATGAAGTTTTTTTTTGTATATAACCTAAGAAGACATTTTTGCTTACAAAGGCGAGAGAAGAATACCAGCTGGGCAAGCAGGTATTGGGTGATCACTGAGGCTCAAGCACTTGTCATCACATCAGCCTTGTGGCACCCCCATCACGTATGTTCCTCAGGAAGAACCATGGACAAAATGTTCCGTATCCTTGTTCTGAAACATTGCTATAAATAACTTTTAAAGGTATATCTTTGAAAGCCGGGGGTCTGATCTGCTGTTAGAATATGCTTAATTTAACATTTAACAGTTAATTATTTTGTGATCTTACTGTTTTTTATTTATTTTATTTTTAGACAGAGGGGAAGGGTGGGAGAAAGAGAGGGAGAGAAACATCAATGTGTGGTTGCCTTTTGTGTACCCCCGACCAGGGACCTGGCCCACAACCCAGGCATGTGCCCTGACTGGGAATCGAACCAGCAACCCTTTAGTTTGCAGGCTGGCACTCAATCCACTGAGCCACATCAGCCAGGGCTGTTTTTTATTTTTGTTTTTTAATTAAATATGTTTGAACTTAGAGTGTCTAATATTGATTTAACACTGCATGTATATGAAATTTCAGTTATCTTTGTAAAAAACAACGCATTCAAAATTCCCTCCTTCTCTGGAAATTGATGAGACGGTTTCCAATATATAGGCAAGACAACCTAAAGAGGTTTGATTTATTCCAAAGTTCTTGAAATGTTGGAGTAGCAGCTTTAAAAAGTAACCACGTTTTAGTCAGTTGCTCAGAAAAGTTGTCTAACTCTCCGCCAAAATATGCAAGTCTTGCTGTTTCCAAACCATTAACTGTATTAGTGACACAGAATCACAAGGCGGAATGTTGAAACCAAAAAGAGCTGAATATGTTTCTTTGTGCTCCCTTAGCCCGCGTCCTTACCACCAGCAGGGCTGTGTCTTCTACATTTCAGTCTTGAGGACATGCACTTAGTTTTCCTCTTCCTTCACTCCAAAGCTGTCGGGGAGGGTTCCAAAGTGAGGAAGGGACTATAATAACCCTAGTGTGGCACCAAGCCCTGAGAAGAAAGCAGCTAAATAGCAATCATTGTGAGCCTTACATATATGTATACTAATATTACTGTGTATAGTAAACAATTTGGTATTCATTTTAGATTCTTTTATTAGGTAAAAATGTTAGGGTCGGAAGAATTCTTTCATCATTTCTTCAAAGCACTAGCAAATGTTCAGGTTTTTCAGTTTGCACAAATAATCTTTAAAACCAAAAGAAGTACCTTTCTGAGGGAGCATATGTGGAAAGTAGGTAGGGGGCTGGGAGAGAGAAGGAAAGAAAACAAAGTTAGGTTATGCAACCCTTGTATCCTTAAAGACAGCTTGGAGACATGGAAACCATATGTGAACTTTTAGCTAATAAAATAAAATGCCAAAATGTGGTGGCTAAAGCTATTGCACCCAAAATCTAATTGGACATATGCTCATTTACTTGCTTATAATCAAAACATTAAAAAAAACCTATTTTGAATTCAGGCTAGGTGTAAGTATTGGACTAACTTAATTTATGTAATTATCTCACATGGAAAGAATGCATTTGTGCCATGGTGTTATTATTATATTTTTAAAAAAGTAAACAAGGCATAAGCTGGAATAGATAATATTTAAGCAAAACCAAAATGTTCCTATTGCCCATGTTGGAAAAAAGAAAAAAGTATTAATTTAACACTGCAGCTATTTTCCGGTGAACGTGCTATTTGGCTAGTGTATTTGCTGTATATTTGTCATGTTCATGCAGATGAACGTCAGTCTGTTTAGGTAATCAATGCAAATTTCATTTCTTCAGTCAAAAATAACAGCCTTTAAAAATCTGGTGAAGTTGCTGGAACGTCAGGCTTTGGTTGCTCAACTTAGTTTACGTGCCGCGTGGGCCCAGATTTCTCATGTGAGTTCATTCGAGAGCACAAAGCCAGCACTGGGCTTCCCTGCCCAAAGGCTTTTTTTCAGTCAGTTGATTTATTTTGATTTATTTACTTAATTATTTGTTGGTTGGTTGGTTGGCTTATTGAACACAGGAAAAATAATGTTATTTAAAAAATAATAAAGTCCTGAAGTAGGTCTTATACACAGGCATTAATTAAGAATTAAATAAAGAAAAAAGAGTAAAAGTGAATCAGAATTTTCTTTTCATTTAAGCAATTATAAGGGATGATAAGAAATTTGACCTAATTAGGCACAAGAATTGTTGGCATGTTTTTATTATCTTAGAAAACATTTGAGTAGAAACTTTAAAGGAGATCAGATGACAGAATTAAATGGAAAAAAATTAAAAATCGGATTTCCTTCCCCCAAACAAGATGGCGCAAGGTGGCACAAGGTGGCGCAAGAAACTAAACAAACATAAATGAAATGTGCAGAGGACATTTGTAAAGCAACTTT
Organism: Sturnira hondurensis; assembly: GCF_014824575.4. NCBI lineage: Eukaryota > Metazoa > Chordata > Mammalia > Chiroptera > Phyllostomidae > Sturnira > Sturnira hondurensis. The sequence continues at coordinate 8,280,634 of NW_028077910.1, forward strand.
TCAACCCACGTAGGAGGACGTCATCCAAACCCAGTAACAGGACTTGACGGTATGCAGTGCTCTCGCGCACCCGTTATCATGTGTTCTACAGGACAGGGCAAAGGTGGGTTTTCAGTTGTGAGTACGTGAAACATGGAGTTTACTCTTGTATTATTATTTATTAATTATTGTATTGTTTTTCATACAAACAACTGTATACCTACTTTTGCCCCACCCTGTATGTATCTAAATAGATGCGTAAGCAAAGAACTCACCTATCTGTATATAATCTAATAAGGCATTAAAAACTTATTCCATGCTTAGGATACAGAGAATTATCATAGGGTGAAGTTTGTCAGCAGCAATGTTTTTGGATAAACTGAGAGTGATGAGAGACCATCCTGAAGAGGATGCATCCGAGATCTGTGACCACAGCAGCAGCATTGCAAAGACTGGGGAAACGAGGTAAAAACCTGACAAAGGGACATAGTTGGGGCTGGAGGAAGGGGACCATGTCAGGAGATGAAGTTGACAATCAAGGGTAATATTAAGGTGCTCAAAAGAAAAGTAATTTTCACTTGAATTGAAATCTGAAAATAAGGCTTGTTGATGACCGACATTAAATTCAGTGTTGAAGGTGTGGAATTCATTTTTTTTTTACATTTCTGAGGAACAGTGAAGAGTAAGGGGGATGGGTCCCATAGAAGGCATGTAGAAGGCCCTGCGGCCAGTTCTGCAGTTCTGTAGTCAAGACGCCCTTAGCAGGGGCTTTCCAGGAAAAGGGCAGGGCACACTGTTGGTTTGTGTGGATGGTAATGGAAAAAGGGACACTGTCTCCTGGAGTGGAGCCACAGTGTTAGAGCCATCCTCAGCATCTAGAGCATGGAAAGTCCACTGCTGCAAGGTCAATTGACCGACTGCAAAAAACACGAATTTAAAAAAATTAGGAAAAAGAATGATAAGATTACATTCATTTATAACAAAGCTAAAGAGGACAGAATGAGAGTGGAAATGAAAAACAACTTCATTTAATTTCCTTTCTCCTATGAAAAAAAATTCATGTCCTGAGGAAAAAAAATCCCATACACCAGGGAGACCAGCTTGCCAGGTTCTCGGTCATCTCTGAGTTTATACTCAGTGTTCGGGGGTGGACTAGCTCTTCCTAAATCAGTGACCAGTATATCTGCCAACTCTAAATCTCCAACAGCAAATCTTAAAGCTTATTAATTTTTTTTACCAAAGAAGTTTGCTGATTCTTAACTATAGTTCCAAAAACAAACTCTGACTGTATATAAATATATACAAGCCTATATTGAAATCTCCCATTTATTAAATGCTAATTATATGCCAGGCAATATATCAAGTGACTTAATTATGCCATCGTGGTTAAAAACACAGACTTTGGAGTCAAGCTGCTTAGGTTCGAATTCTGTCTTTGTCATTACTAACTTTGTTACCTCCTGCCAGGTGTCCTTCCTCTTAGTTCCCTCATTTTTACAAGCCAAACAATATTCTTTGTTCCATACTTCACAGGGTTGTCGTGAAAATTAAATGGAATATCACAAAGTGCTTAGAAATCTGGCCAGCATATAATAAGTGCTCAATTCATGTTAATTCTCACAACACTACAAGGATGTGAAAATTGAAGACCATGGATTTTTCAAAAGTCTGTCAAAGTTCGTCCATCTAATTAGAAGTCAGGCTGAAATTTTAACCCATGTACGTTTGGCTAGTCTGGCTTCACAGTGCTTTATGGCTTTCCTACTCACAACTTGGACCCCTGCCTTACTCTACAACTGGCCGACCAGGTGTTTGTACACAGAATGGGGTCAGCCCTGCGGAGCTCCACTTCCCTCCTGAACAGAGACTGTCAAACATTCTTTACTCTCCGCTGACCTCTGCAGAATTCAGTGAACCTGATCCACAGATCCAAAACGTCACTCATTAAAAAAGGGAAAAAAAGTTCAAATTTCTTCAGGAAAACCAGAATGGCTCTTCAGTTTGTTTGTTTGCTTAGGATCATGTAACCTTCCAAAGAAAACATTTAAGATTTTGGAGAGGAGTTGACTTTCAGTGTTGAAAAAAATGACATGATAACTGGACGGATTTGGCTCTAGAGGGGGCAACAGCATATTAAATCATGAGACACTTCAACCATCCTGTTGAAGTTAGAAAAATCCATTACCAAGTTGTAGAAGGAAAACAACTTGCGGAAATATCATCGAGGGCCGACCGTTTCCAATCACTGGTACTCCATTCATTATGCGCTTGAGTGGTTCCAGGAACAACAGAAGGCCGAGCACGGTTACAATGCCAAGGACAAGAAAGGCAACTCAGTCTGTCGGGCTGACTTCCCCTCGCAGCAATCCGAACGTTTCAGGCTTTGCTTCCCTTGCCCAGATGCGTTAGTCACCGGGGAAGGACGGCCTGGCCAAGGACTTCTTTCTCAGAGAAGACACAGCTCTCTTGTGGACTGTGGGCTGCTCCCCGAGTCTTCAGGCCTGACGCACACAAACTGTGTTTGGAAAGGGCCAGAATGCCACGTCGCTCCATCTCCATTCTGCCTTCCCTTCGTTCCTTATTTTAAGAGCTACCGTCAGGTGAACACTTCCTTGGTGTAGTATTTCTAGTTAGTACATTAATCCTACAAAACCGTTTCATTGTCTGGAAGAGGAAACTGAAACTCGTGAAACCAAATTTAAAAGAGCAGATACTACTAGTGATACCAACGGGCCTTGCACCTGTCTGTCAAGTTTCAAAACCCATGACCTTTCATATGGCAGTGTGTAGGGTGGTTTGGAAGGATGAAAAATGTAGGCAATAATATATTGAATAGACCCTATACTAGAATATAGGGAAAAACACTAAAGATTCTTTTGAGCAAATCTAAAAAAAAAATGGTGCCATTGAGAGAAATGGAGAATTGCAGGGAGGAGAACATCTGGATAAAACAGAAAACAAAAGGTTCCTACTAAATGTTTGTCATTTAAAACAAATGAGTGGGGCAAGGAAAGATAGAATTTGAGTTTACCTGACAGTACCACAAATTAGCTTTAAGAAGAGACATACCTTCAAGGGCTGAAATGAGTAAATTATGCAGCAATACCAAATCTGTATTTTTAAATTCCTATCTGACATGCTTCCTCAATTTGTATTTTGCTCAAACTTTTATAATGAAAACGTTAAATTATTACTGAGTTAAAGTGCACACATCCCAAGCTTGCTCTGTACATTTAGTTACCAGCATGTTTGAGTTAAAGCTTTCAAAAGAGGCCTTAAAGTTGGTGGAAAATTTCTAAACATAAGACTAGATAATAAGTTTTGACATGAAGGTCTACATTTTAAGTCTAGATATGAAAGCCATGCTTATCTAAAGAATAAGAGAGCCTAGTTGCTTAGTCTTGAGATGGCCTTATTTGATTTGCATATCTGGTAGTTATCTGATAATTATTGCTTAAATGTGTTGGAGATCCTTGTGAGAAAAATTAGCAACTGGGGTTTATCACATAAAGCTCAGTTGGAAAGCTCTCTTACTACTGAATAGCTTGGAGATTTTATTAGATAACTAAGTTCTTATCACCGATTTGGCATTGAACTGCTGTGACTTCATTCTTTAACCTTTTGTTATCCTGTAAAAAAAAAGTTGGTAATTGGCTTCATTGAGTCACTTTCCATTTCCCACTGTCTTTCGGGTTTTGTCCTAACATCTCCAGCTCAAGAAAGAATATATTTATGCAGAGCTTGAGTTAGGGAACAGCTGGTATTGAAAATGTTTCTCTTCTGTAAGCCCTTTCCCTTCCTTATCCAAACAGAGGGAAGACAGATCTGTTTTCTCCTACTCAAAGGGAGCGGAGTGAAATCCAAGTCCTCCCAGAAAGAGAAGGAATGCTGCTCTGCCTCACTGTTCACTCCTACTTCAAACTCTAACTTTTGGACTCACATCATTTTGAGAATGTTAAACCATTTTTCAAAGACAGCCTCCCAAGAGGTAGGTGAGGATTAGTTCCAGTTTAAGCAACGTTTAAACATGCACATTAAAAAAATAAAGTAAAACAAACAGGCTAGGCACACTGTTCTCTCCCTGTTTAGGGAATGGAGTTATAACATTGAAAATCAGCTCAGGGTGTTTGCGGCATCTCACACTGCACCCCTTGACCCTCCAGATCCTCCAGAAAGAAGTTTGGGAAGACACGAGCTGTTGAGAAGTTGCCAGTTAAGGAGCCAGTTTGGAAGCCACTTTAAACCAAAGTTGTGTAATCAGAACTATTGGTCTGAAGCATGTGTTTGAATAATGTCTTAAATAGCATTAACATGGACAGTAAAACTGTTGCATTATTTTCTTCCCTGGGGATACATAATGCAAAACTTCATTGACTTGAGCCAGTTTGGTAAATGGGGCAGAAAATGCCTGTAGAACTGATGTAATGTTATGCAGAAAGCGGAGCATAAGATGGCATATAAACTGTTAATGGCATTGTTTCCTAGGCTCTCCCTGTGCAGCAGAGTGGATATTGTTGCTGCTTGTATGGGAACACCCTGATTACAACTAAAGCACCAGCGCGCACGGTTCCTGGCACACACATGACTATGGGGCAGATTAGAATTCATTTCACCAAGCTTTAATTTCATGTTCAGCCCCTTTAAAGTTCCATATCTCTGAAACACGCTGCCAGCAACCTGTTATCTGGCATAATGAAAAGCAGTGTAACCACTCACCAAATAAAATCCCGTGTAAAACCTAAACCTCAGTTTCACTTTTCAGGCACTGGTTTCATTGCTTATTGCACCCACCCTTTCTCTCCACCAGAGTCTCTAATGAGCAGCAACTAGGGCCAAGCGCTGCCAAGAGCGAGCAGGTGGGTTTGATGGGACGTGAAATGTAGTTTGCCTATAACCAGACTACCATTTTCTGGCAAGAGCACACGGATATTTGAGAGTGAGAACAATCTAAGCAGGATGTTTACAAATAGGAATGAAAATAAATCATGCTGTTTTAATGCTCATTGGTTTATATTCATTTGGATAATACTGATTAAATGTCATAGCATATTTATAGGAACATTTCTGGAAGAAATTTCTTTGTACTTTGTTAACTATAAAATAAATGGATTTCTGGCAGTGCACATTTCATGCTATCTTCACAAACCAGGAAAGCGAAGCCTGTTTGTATGATAAAAGCTTTCATTCATTCTTTCATACATTCATTTACTTAAAAAAACCTCTCTGAAATAATAATTTTTACTTATTTCTTAAGCAAATCAATAAATATAAACATGGGATTTATAAACCAAGAACAAGATTATTTTATAGTTACTTTGATTTTCTTATCTAGTAAATTTTTTAACAGAAAGATCTTATATTTTCATAGCTAATAATATGTTTGGTTTAAGTTATGCTATATATGTTATGAGAAGAAAGAAATATGTTACAGAAACTCTAGGGTGAACGTGAGAATCAAAACAGATGACGTGCTATGGAAAGCATTTTGAGAGTGGTGAAACATTTCACAGACTTCCAAGCTTATTATTATCTTTAGAGGCAAAATGGTGTAGGGGAGAGAGCAGACAAAAGAGTGAGAAGTCAAGTATAGTACAAACTATGCAACTAGTCAGTGTGTGGACCCGTGGAGGTCATTACCCTCTCAGAGACTTAGTTTCTGTTTATTTAAATAGTTCCTTTATAAGTGCCTTATTCATCTCCCCCCACCAGCCTACTGTGAGAATCAGCTATATTTAAAAGCACTTTTTTGAACTGTAAAGCACAATAAATAATTTTGAATTTGTAAAATGTGTTCTTCTTGATCTTTGTGACCATTTAGGAGAACTACAACTAACTTTCAGAAATAGGGAAGTTTCAGAAGCCTATTTTATACAAATACAGATATTCAACTACTTCAAAAACGTCCATTTATAAATGTGATTAGTGTCAATAAAAGACTCTATCCAATTAAATGCCTTTGAATCTAGAACTATAAACACAAATATAATTCACAGATTTCTTATTTGACTTGTTGTATTGGTAATAGCCATATTATTTTTAAATTTACAGGTTTCTTTTTAAGATGTATAAAATAAGTATAATATATGAGTTCTGTCCAGAAGGTATCCAGTTATGTAATATGAAAAATAGAGACAACAGAGACATTTATTGAAGAAGATACAGGGACATTATACAGAGGACAATGACACCTCAGTCCCCTTCAAGGTGGGCATCTTGGGAACTCACATACTTCTCTCAGTCTCCATCAGCTCCCCCCATCATATTTTCCTGAATCTCATCAACAGTCTGAAATCTCTTCCCTTTCAGAGGTGATTTTAATTTTGGGAAAGGCAGAAGTCACAGGATGCCAAATCTGGGCTGTAAGGGGGCCGAGTCACCTGGGTGATTTGAAGTTTTGCAAAAAATCTCTGTACAAGACATGATGCATAAGGGTGCATTGTTGTGATGAAGCTGCCAATCACCAGTTGCCCATAGCTGCTGCCGTCTGAATCATCTGAAAAGTTTCTGCTGAGGGATATTCAAGCTGAACATGCTTAAAATTTGATGCCAATTCATTCTTTTACTCGCTCAGTCATTTTGAATGTGATGGCCACACAATACAGATGTTCACTCACTGGCATCTACCGCCCCCACTGATCAGTACAGTGAAGTCATCATTGTTCACACATGTGCATTCCAGTCCCTTTTTCTTGACAGCCAGGTTACATAGATGTCACACAAACCATTCTAGTTATATCAACAGTGCTGGACTTTTTCTAGACAGACCTAGTATATTATAAATGATATAAGATATGATAACCAATATTTTAAAAGGAGCAAGATACGTCCAACAATGATGAGCCTAAGACCTAAGACATAAGCAAAAATGCATACAGGGGTGGGCAAACATAGGTTTACAGTTGTGAGTATGTGAAGTGGAGTTAATAAAGCTATTGTAATAATCATAATCTGCATATCTTTTTACATGTGGACAACTATGAACCTACGTTTGCCCACCCCTGTACAGTAGATGGGGTCCTGGTAGGAAAAAAAAAGATATTTATATAGGTTTAACTGAAAAGAATTGATACTGCAATAATGATGACTAAGAGTTTCCATATCTTCTCCAATTATTGTGTTGTCAAATTCAGAGTTTCTGCCAACTGAGTGGGTAAAATGGTAGCTATCCTACTGTGTCTTAGTTTTCATTTCCCTTATTACACTAATGATATTGACCTTCTTTTCATGATTTTGCTTGACAAAAAGTTTTCCTCTTTACTAAAACTCCTGTTCATATCTTTTGTCCATTTTTATAGAATAATTGCATTATTGACTTATGGGTTTCTTCTTAATATTTGAAACAATAATCTTTTCTTAGTAATATTTCAAAGATCTTCCAAGAGCTTATAACTTGTATTCCCATATTCCATCAAGACAGACATTATTAATTTAATGTAATCATATTAAATCTTTTCTTTTGGGTTCAGTGCTTCTTATGGGTTAAGAAAATCTCCTTCACTCTCTTATATTTTCTTCAACAATTTTGTTTTTGCCCTGGCTGGTGTGGCTCAGTGGATTGAGCACAAGCCTACAAACTAAAGGCTTGCTGGTTCAATTCCCAGTGAGGGCACATGTCTGGGTTGCAGGCCAGTTCCCCAGTAGGGGGTGCACAAGAGGCAACCACACATTGATGCTTCTCTTCCTCTATTTCTCCCTTCCTTTGTCTAAAAATAAATAAATAAAATGCTTAAATTTTTTTGTTTTATATTTCTAAAAAAAGCTTCAAAACATTACCAACTGATTTAATATGGTGAGAAGGGGTCAATTTAATTTTTTAATATGAACTGATGTTTTCTTTTTAGTTACGATTATTGAGTAGCCTTTCATTTCTGCAGTTGAGTGCCATGTCTTATCTTGTTAAGGTCTGTTCTGTGCACGAACCTGTAAACTGTCCATCTTGTGACTCAGTCTGTCTATCCATGAATCAGTACCACTGTGTCTTATTTACTATGGCTTTATTTATTTATTTATTTATTTATTGGGGGGGGGTTATTTTTTATTTTTTTATTTAATTCTTATTGAAGTACAGTTTTCTGTTTTATATTCCCTGCCCTGCCCCCCAGTGCTCCCCACCTCCCTCCCATTTCTGCCCCCCACCTTAATTATTGTTGCAAGACAATAATTAATACTTATTCATGTAAGTTCCTCCCCTTTTCCCCTATGATTTTCTCCCCTCTCCTCTCTGGACCCTGTCAGCCTGTTCTGTATTTGAGTGTCATTGGTCATATTTTGCTTGCTTGTTTGTTTTGTTGTTTAGATTCCTGTTAAAGGTGAGATCCTATGGTATTTGTCTTTCACCACCTGGCTTATTTGCTCAACATAATGTTCTCCAGTTCCATCCATGATGTTGCAAAGGGTAGGAGCTCCTTCTTCCTTTCTGCAGCATAGAATTCCATTGTGTAAATGTACCATAGCTTTTTGATCCAGTAATTTACTGATGGGCATCTAGGTTGTCTCCAACTCTTGGCTATCTTGAATTGTGCTGCTATGAACATCGGGGTGCATAGGTTCTTTTGGATTGGTGTTTCAGGGTTCTTAGGATATACTCCTAATAGTGGAATTGCTGGATGAAAAGGCACATTCATTTTTAGTTTTCTTAGAAAGTTCCATACTGATTTCCATAGTGGTTGTACCAGTCTGCAATCCCACCAACAGTGAACTAGGGTCCCCTTCTCCCCACAACCTCTCCAGCACTTGTTGTTTGTTTCTTTGTTTATCATAGTACTATGGCTTTATTTAAATTCTTAACATTTGGTAGGACAATTATCCTTCCTTATTATTCTTCCTCGTGAATATTTTAGCTGTCTTGGCCCTTTTCTCTTCTCTAGCAATATTAAAATCTAACTTTAAAATTCTACATAAAACTCTGTCAGAATTTTAATTAGAATAACATTGAAGCTGTCAATCAATTTGGGTACATTTGATATCTTCATGATACTGACTATACCTACATAGAAAACATCATTTTATTAATTTAGGTCTATGTTAAGTTATTTTGATAAAGTTTTAAATTATTATTAAGTTTTATACTTTTGTTTGATTCCCCTAATATATTATAGTTTTTATTGCTGTTACAAATTACATTTTAAAATATGCATATTCTGAATTTTTTGCTTCTCTATAAAGATACACTGATTGTTGAATATTAATTTAATGTTCTTCTCACTCGCTACATATACTCATACTCAAAGACTCAGATTCTGTTGATGTTATTTCTTCCTTTGTAATGTTTTAAATTTAATTTTTTATCTTAGCCTGCCAGCTAGAGTGGTTGAGGCTTGCCTTGTAGCTTAATATAAATATAATTAATTTTGATATTGATAAATATCATAAATATGCCTGAGAAGAATATATATGCTACATTTTAGGGTATAATGTACTATGTAATTCTGCTATATCAAGTTTATTGAACATTTTCTATTAGATATTAATTTTTTGTCTCTTTTGACCTATCAATAATTAAAAGTATGTTGAAATTCTAATTATGGAAATGTACTTATCAATTTTATTTATTTTTTCTGTGTATATTTGAGGCTATTTAATTGAGCTCATGTATATGATATCTACTATGTGAACTGAAGTTTTATTATTAGATAACCATCCTCTCTATTCTTAATATAGCTTTTTGAGAAAATTTCAAATACATATATTTTCTAAAAACACACTTTATTCAGCTTCAAGTGTACAATTCAGTGGCATTGGTATATTCACAATGTTGTACTACCATTAAAACCATCAATTTCCAGAATTTTGTCATCATACAAAACAGAAACTCTGTACCCACTAAGTAGTAACTCCCCATCCTCTCACATGCCCCTGGTATCCTCTATTCTAATGTCTGTGTCTATGAACTTGCTTTTTCTATAAAGTTGTCTATTCCTCTTATAAGTGGAGTGATACAGTATTTGTCCTTTCTTGTCTGGTTTATTGCATTTAGCATCATGTTTTCAAAGTTCATCCATGTTGTAGCACGTAACCTAATATAACTTTTTGTTTTAAAGTCTATTTTTACTGACATTTCATACATTACCTGCCAGCATTCTTTAAGGTGTATTGTTTCAGATCCTTCCTTATCAGCCTTGTATCTTTGTGAAGTGGGTGTGTTTCTTACAGGCAACTCACAGCTTCATTTCTTTAATTCAATCTGAAAAATCTGAGTTTTTTTAAAGAAATCTTTTTTAAAAAAATTATAACGTTAAAATGTTATTATTTATCTTTAGAGGGGAAGAGAAGGAGAGAAATATCAATATATGGCTGCCTCTAGTGAGTCCCCTCCTGGGAACTGGCCTGCAACCCAAGCATGTCCCCTGACTAGGAATCGAACTGCGATCGTGTGGTTCGCAGGCCCGTGCTCAATCCACTGAGCTACACCAGCCAGGGCTGGAAAAATCTGACTTTTAACTGAGAAAATTAAAATGATGACTTTTGACATATTGGTTGACATAAAGTTTGGTTTCTATATTCAGATTTTATATCCTTTTTCTTCTTTCTTGTCTTTTAAAAACTGATTGAGGTAGAGAATCTGTTACTGTTTTTATTCACCTTTATTGTTTTTTTTTCTGCACTGCTTTGGGCTTTGCAACCCTTATATTAATACATTTAACTTAACAAAACCTAAAGCTAACCAATGTGTTAATCCCCCTCTTCAATAAAAAATGTCTTAAAGAATGTTTTTTACCTTAGTTATTCCGTAGTCCATGTTATTTCTTTAGAGACATTTATCTAAGTCTCTCATAGAGAACAATGGCACATTACATCATTTATTTGAATAATACATTAGGAGTATTACAAATTGAATGTTTGTGTACCCCCAAAATTCATGTAGTGAAATCCTAACCTCCAAAGAGATGGTATTAGGAAGTGGGGCCTTTGGGAGGTAATTAGGTCAGGAAGGTAGAGCCCTCATGTATGAATTAGGGCTCTTTGAGAAGAACCCCAGAGAGCTCTCTCACACCCTTCTGCCATGTGAGGACACAGATGATCATGGAATATGATCATCTGAATATGCATGTATCCTGATTTTAGAATTCCCAGTCTCTAAAACTGCAAGAAATGAAGATTTGCTGTTTAACCTACACAGTCTGATAGTTTGTTGCAGCAGCATGCAAGTAAAAACATTGTTTCAAGAGCTAGAGAGCATGGCCTACAAGAGCACTGGAGATTAAAAAATGGCCATTCACGTACTTGCTCTACACTTGTTATTTGACACAACTTCTGTAAGTAGGATGTTGTAACCTATGGTTGATTGGTCAGTCATTGGTGCCCCTTCAACTCTAACAGGTATCCCCAATTTGGGATGCAGTGACGAAGGAAGCTTTATTCAGTGCAAAACAGCTCAATTGTGATACAGGCTGTGATGCAGCCTTGGGGCCAACTGGCTCTGGAACCAGGCCCCTCTCCAGCTAAACAGCTTTGTTTTGCTCCTCGCCCATCTGCTTTTGCTCTGAGTGTAGGTCTGCTCTGCTCTGCTCTGCTCTGGCAAGACAGCTTTTGTGTTTCAGTTCAGCCAGGGATACCCGATTTTCAATCTTCAGAGGACAGCTGGCTCATACTGGCAGAATTGGTCCTTGATCGGTCCATCCTCATGCAAACGAGGAATGCAAATCCTCACAGTTTGATTGGTCCAAAGGGTGCTCCTCTGAGTGATCAGAAGAGAACTACTCTGATTGAATGGGGATGCCTCAGTTCTATTGGTTGAAATAGGATTCTAGAACCTTCCTTATAAGGGCTAATTGAGATGGCAGAAACACAGTGCAGGCAGGCAGTTCAGCCCGGGCTTTTTTCTGAAGTGCAGTTTGTGTGAGAGGTCCCTGTGCAGAAATGGATGCTAGGCTCTGTTTCTGCTTGTTTGTATTGTTTTGTTTTTCTTAAAATTTTAGCCCAACTAGCCACCAGGAGGCCTTCTCAGTTGGTGTCTTCTTTCTCAGGCATCACAGGTGGGTGCAATAATATTTACTACTCAGTTTTGATTTATTTGTTCATTTATTTATTGATATATATTTGTTTTTACTAATATGTGACTTACTCTGTATCAAATGCTGGGTGTGTAGTGATCAACAGAATGTATCTATTTTCTGTCCTCATAAAATTTATTGTCTTGAAAATACAGAATCTTAAAAATATCATAAATAACACACAAATCTCAGAAAAAAAATTGTGTGCAGTAAGAAGCTGTTTTACTATTATATGTAAAATGTATGAAATTTAGTGAACACTCTATAAATGATGGCAGTATTATTAGAAATAATAGTTTTTCATAACTTTGGAGTGACGAGTTTATAATAAATAACCAATAAGTAAACAATGTGTTATCTAATAAAAATACTGAACTATGTGTTATAGGCATACCATTTCTTTAATGATGTCAAAAAGTTTAATGTTTGAATAAAGATCCATGTTATTTTCAAAAGTGAAACTCGACACACCACAAAATTGGTCAAACACACTTTTATCAAAATATTTTTATCATTTCCATCAACTACTGTATATAGAGTTTTATTTACATCACAAACATCCAAAAGGAGCATTTCCTTATCTGAACTTGATTCTCGAGTTTCCATAGTTTGTTTTTAATTGAACATCACATTTATTCATGCACTTATTATTAAACATTTATTATGTACCACATATATATTATACTAGGAGTTCCGTGACATTTTGCAGTGGAATTTGAGAACTGGGTTGTTAGGAGGTGAGAGTAGCCCAGACAAAAAGGAATGTGAAACATTTTATGCAGTTTATCAGATTCTGAGTCATGCCATTTTGTTTTATCTTTATAAAAACAGAATGGAAATGAATTTATCCATTTGTTCACCACATATTTACCAAGATTCTGCTCTGTGTCAGGCATTGTCTAAGGTTCTGGAAGTACAACAATTAATCAGATACTCCTCCTGTTCCGATGTTAGCTAATGGGGAAGTACCAATGGGCATAATTCAGTGCGACAGTTAGCAGGAGAATATCATGCAGTACTATGACATTCAGAACACTTTATTACAAGGATTCTAAAGTAAGCTGTAGGCCAGGTGAAGTGAGTCTAATCGCATTCCACGCTGCTTAATGCCAGGTGTTTCCTCTGTTCTCAAAACCAGTGATTCTAAAACGGTCTCTTAAAACGTATCAAGACGAAACAACTGGAACCATGTCACAGAAGCCTGTTTTTGCAAGGGATTTGAGAAATACGCATTATTATGCTTATTACTTGAAGAAACAAAAGAGCTTGAAATCTGATGCTTATTGGTACAGTCAGTATTTTGTATCCAACTCAGCCTGTTTAGTCTCATACTTATCTATGGCTTCAGCTCACCAAATTTTTGAGAAAGAGATAAATGAACAACTTTGCAGACCAAGGGAAGGAAAGCAATCCCTATAAATACGAAGGAGCAGTGAGAGCTTCACAGTTTAGGAGCTAAACCTAGTTGAGCCATGGCTTTATTGTTTGGGAGTTAAAATTCAGTAGAATATTTGACACCCGACATCAAATTCACCTCTTAAAATGAAAATGATTTGCTGATCAAATAATAACTGGATGAGCCTAACAGCACAAATAGTCACTGGTGAGACTGAATAGGCCAATCCAAAAGGGTAGACATTTGTCAATGTATAATTATTTCTTGAGTTTTCTGCTCTGTGTATGTCATGGAATTTTTTGCCATGTGAGGTTTGCTTTGGATCCAGTTATATATAAACTGTGGTTCTTTGTGGAATCGGAGAGGATTGACGTAATAGCTACAAGTAGTTTTTTAATTGGGAAGAAATAGTAAGATTGATGATGCAATGACTCTAAGATATTTTGACCTTTTAATTCTCTCTTCATTGAATCTGCCTACACTTTTATTTATTCTATTTTTCATTAAAAATGAAGAGTTTTGGGGGGCTGTGGAGAACTAAACTGTATATGGCTTATTCAAAGATTTTATTTTATTTTATTTTTATTTTTAGAGAGAAGGGAAAGGAGGGAGAAAGAGAGGAAAAGATGTGATTGATGTGAGAGAGAAACATCCTTGGGTTGTCTCTTCTACATGCCCTGATCGACCAAAGTTGCAACCCAGGCATGTGCCTTGACAGGGAATCAAACCGAGGACCTTTCCCTTAGTAGGTCCTTGGCAAACTGAGCCACACCAGTCAGGGTGTTCTATCACAGTTTTATTTTCCCCCTAAATGAAGCATTCATCATAGATGGGAAAGATGGCTACATAAAAATTATATACTTTTACTCAAAGTAAGGTGCATCAGGAAAGAAATTCTATTGATACAAACAGGATGCCTTTTATTCACTGTTCTTCAAGTGCTATTTGAGAACTCCAGTGTAGCCAGAGTTCAAATGAATGAGGATTATTAAGATATATTTGAAATGATGCCCCAAATAATATTTCGTAATGCTAGGCATTCTCCCCCTACCAAAACAACAATAATAAAAACAAAATAAGTTTTAATTATAATATTGTACAGAAAGATATGTAAAGACTACAGGATTCTGAGGTTTGGATGAGAGAATTTTAAGAATATAGATCTGAATCTATGGGAATGTCTAGATGGTATATTAAGGATCTGAAGTAATCTTTCACTTTACAGTTAAAGATATGGAGAAGCTTGTTATTTATTCACCAGGCTGTTTGCCTTCCCCTTTTAAGCCTGCAGTTCAACTACATTTCCCAGTCTCCATTGCGATGTAATGTGGATAGAATGAATGTCAGCCATTTCCACAGCTGGCCTGTGTAACCTAAGAAATGAGCCTCTGTTCTCTCCCTACACGTTCTCTCCCTGTCTGTAGGCTGAATAGGACCTCCAAGCACCTAGAGGAGGAGGAGTCACACAAAAACCAAACTGCGGGAGAGGAGTTCCTCCTTGTAAGAAAGCCAGCCAGAAGAACTAACTGCTCAACTCAAAACACTGCAGTAGATTACGGTGTGCCTGAGAATAAACTTTTATTGTGTCAAGTCGCTAACATTTGGAATAGTTAGCCTATCAGGACTAATTCAAAGAAAACTCCAAGAATAAGAAAAAGTAGAAAGGCTCACATCAGTATCCTGGAATCTGTATCGTTTAAAAACACAGGAAGCACGGGCTGGAGGGCTTTCAGAATGGGCATCTGCCTTGTTAGCATTGCCAGAATTCCACCACAAAAGTGAGAGCCCTTCAGAGTCTTTTTACACAATCCAAATATTCAGGGAAAGGACATCTGAGTTCATGGAGCCATTTTCCTGCATAACAGGAGAAGTGGGAGTAATTTGAGAGAAAAGGATGATTTTTGAGAAAAAAAGAACACTACAGAATCAGCAAATGATAAACACAAGCTGCATTCACTCTGTTTAGGGGCATGGTGTCAAAGGTAATGGAAAAAATAATCTCTCTTGTAATCTTTCTTGGTTCCATGAGTAATGGATGATGGGTGATGCTCTTATTTTTAGCAAAGTGGATAATACCACTTGGCTACTCAAAATCTCTCATGCCTCCTTTGTGATATTTTTCACATTTTAACTTATTTTATAATTATCCTTATGTCAGGTACTACGTAGGGACCTTGAGATAACAACGGGGAAAAAACAAAACAAACCCAGACACAGTCTCTAACTTCACAGAGATTGCAGTCTGGTCACGGACAGAGGCATGACACATAGGTGGGTATATAAACACGTAAGTGTAGCCAGTGATTATAACTTAACATGAAAGAACATTAATGGGTGATCTGAGCATTGCGTTGGAGGCACCTGGATCACATGGGATAGAAAGAGAAAACTACTGTGATAAAGAAAATTTCAGTCTGGAAAGACTGTGAGTTAGGGAGGTGGGAGGAGAGATAAAGAGGAGACTTTAGGTGACTGGAGAAAGGAGATGGAGAACACCCAAAAAGAACCAGTAAATTTATTCCCTAAACAGAAATTTTAAGGAAAAAAATAACTGCAGAGTAGTAACCATTATAAGCGTGAATATGGACGTGCTTAATAAAATTTTATCAACTCAATTCCAACAATTTTTAAATGGCTAATACATCATGACAAGGTTTATCCTAGTGACGGAAGCTGGGTTTACTGTTGAAAAGCATTCAATGAAATTCACTCTGTCAGCACACTGAAAGAGGAAAAAAACATATAAGCATGAAATTTGATGCAGAAAAATCATTTCACAAAATTCCACAGCCATTCATGATTAAAAATACCATTATTAGAAATAGATAGAAACTTTGATTTGATAAAGTGTAAGAAAAATCTACATTTATTATCATGGTCCCCGGTAAAATATTTAAACCTTTCAACTCAGAACAGAGAGGAATCGCTAGTGAACATTGTACTAAAAGTTCCAGCCAGTTAGGTGAGGCAGCAAAGGCCACAACTGGAAATAAAAATATAAAAGTTTCTTTTGGAAAATTCTTAAATAGAAATTAATAAAGAATCCACAAAATTTCTTCTAGAGCTAGTAAGAGAAGCTAGCAATACTATAAGACATAAAGTTAATAAACAAGGAAATTAGTTATATTCCTATATACATGTAAAAAATTGAAAATTGAAATTAAATATTGTTTGTAATAACATCATAAACATGAAGCACCTAGGAACAAATTTAATAAAATGTAGGTAAAATACTCAAACTCATTGTGCTAGAGAATATAAAGCATTTTGAAAGACAATGAGGATGTATTACATGAAGCAATTATATCATGTTCAAAAGTTGGAAGACTCAATATTGTTTGAACTGATGCATAGAATCAGCACCATCTAAATCAAAATCCTAGTGGGCTTTTTAAAAAATTAAAAATTGACAAACTAGTTCTAAAATTCATATGGAAACTCAAAGTGCCTAGGATTGCAAAAGAAAGTTATAAAAAAGAAATGTGAGAGGACTTACATTATCTGACTTTAAGGCTTACTTATTATAATGCTACATTAACCAAGACAGTGTGGTATTGGTATAAAAATAGACGGTAATTTCAATTGAACAAAATAGAAGTTCTAGAAATAGACCCACACATATATGGTCAATTTATTTTGAACAAAGGTGCCAAAGTAATTCAATGGAGAAAGGCTGTTCTTTCCAACATATGGTGCCAAAACACTGGATAAGCATGTGGAAAAAAATTAATCTTACCTTTTAGCTAAGCTACATGGAAAAATGATCTCAAAGTGAACAATAGATTTAAATATAAAAGGTAATATTATATAAAATTTCTAAAAGAAAGCATAGAAGACAGTGTTTGTGACCTTAGAGACAGCAAAGTTTTCATAGATAGAAGACAAAAAATATAACCAATTAAAAGCTGATAAATTTGACATCATCAAAATTAAAATTTTCTGCTCTTCAAAAGTCACAATTAAGAAAATAAACAAACTAAAAGAAGAAAATGAACAGGAAATAACAATTTTTAATTTTTTTCTGAAGATTTTATTTATTTATCTTTAGAGGGGCAGGGAAGGAGAGAGGGAGAGAAATATCAATGTATGGTTGCCTCTGGTGTGTCCCCTGCCGGGAACTGGCCTGTAACCCAGGCATGTGCCCTGACTGGGAATCGAACCGGGATCGTGTGGTTTGTAGGCCCACGCTCCAACTTTTAATTTTTTTAAAAAAGGAAATGAATAGGCAAGGCATGAGCCAGCAGAGAACCTTAAGCATACATATATTTGGAAAGGACTTAGCTTTTTATAGTGCAATAACTAGAAAATAACACAATTAGGATGGATAAAAGACTTGGAAGGACATCTTACCAAAGGCATGTAAATGAAAATAAGTTCATGAACAAATACTCAAATTCACTAGTTCTCATGTAAATGCAATTTCAAGCCACAGTGAGATACTCTTACCCACCAACTCACAGGGCTGCAATGAAGACAAGGCTAGGTATTGATGAGGATGCAGATATTGGAGGACCTGGCACCTCATATGTTGCTGATGAGGATGTAAAATTGTACAACCTTCTGGAAAACTTTTGCAGAGTTTCTTATAAAGTTAAATATACACTTGCCATAGGACTCAGCACATCCATATAGTAAATCACTAAGAGAAACAAAACTGCACGTCCACACAGAGACTTACCATAATAGCTTCATTCTACAATTGGAAACAAAGTGTTTTACGGGTGATGGTGGTATATCCATACCACTGAAAACTATACAGCGATAAGGAATAAATTCCTGATTTATGCAACAATGTGGATGACCCTGAAAAACATGCTAAGCAAATGACACCAGAAACAAAAAGTTCATTTAATGTGAAACTGTAAGTTGTAGTGATAGATATTGGGTTAGTGGTTGCCTAGGTTTGTGGGTAGTGTCAGGACTGACTGGGAAGGGCACAGGGGTCATCGAAGGATTCTAAATCTTAGTTATGGTGGTGGTTACAGATGTGTATACATTTTCAATGACAGTTACATGATTTTATATCCTTAAACAGGCATTTTATTTTGTGTAAATTGTTCATCAATAAAGCTAATTTAAAGTATCTGTCAGTTTAATGAGAAAGATATATGCCTGAATTATGCACCAAATGCTAATATATTACATCACAACATGTTTTAATGTTGTGATATAAAAGAAATAGTATATATTTTTGCAGCTATGTCATTTGATTAGCTGGTTTTAAAAATATTCTTTTTGACATTCCCCAACATTCCCTCCAAAATTTAGACTTAAAAGTGTACTAAACCTCACAGAACCAGGCTCCAAGGTTTGCCCTTCTCCAGGCCCCACTCTATGTTCTCAGGCTCCAGACTCGTTCCAGAGTCTGGTCGGTCTCTGTGGATCCAAACTCCAGACCCACACCCAGGCACCCAGGTAGCAGACCAGCCTCAGTGGACCCTAATGACTGGTGAGCCCCATTGTAACAGGCTTGCTTGTTACCCAAGATACAGGCTCACTCGTCCATGGACTCTGAAAGCAGCCTGCCTATTGCTCTGTCCAAAATCTGGCCGGGCTGACTGGTGAAGGGCTGTCCTTGTTGCAGTCAGTCTGTAGCAACTGGAAAATGTGACTACTTCAAATACATAGACATCAACACAAGGTGACAAGAACCACAAGACAAATGTGACATCACCAAAAAAATAAACAAGCAAAAAAACCAATAAAGCCCCAATAACTGACCCTAAAGAAAAGGGAATCTATGCACGCTTTCCTTTTCGTGTTGCCTGACAAAGAATTCAATGTAATTGTCATAAGGAAGTTCGATGGAGTATAAAGGAACACAGAAAAACAACTAAATGAAATCAGAAAACAATACATGAACAAAATGGTAAGTTCCATGGATACAGAACCACAGAAAATGAAACAAAAATGTTGGTGCTGAAGAACACAATGATTCAATAGAGCTTCAATAGCAGACAATCAAGCAGCAGAGAATATATAAGTGAGCTCAAAGACAGATCATTTGAATTTACTAAGCTGATAACATAAATAAGTTGTCAAACACTTTGCTAACTAACTAAAAAGGGAGAGGACATATATTAATAAAATTACCAATGAAGGAAGAGACATTTCAATGGATACCACAGAAAAAAATAATCATAAAAGAATACTATGTACAAACAATTGTGTGCCAAAAAATTGAATAACCCAGAAGAAATGAATAAATTTATAGAAACATACAATCTAACAAGTCTTAATCATGAGAAAATGAAAAACCAGAACACAAGTAAGGAGATTAAATCTGTAACCAAAAACTTCCAAAAAAGAAAGGTCCAGTATCTAATGGCTTCACTGGTGAATTCTACCAATGATTTAAAGAATTAATTCTAATCCTTCTTGATCTCTTCCAAAAATTTTAGGAAGAAGGAACACTTTCAAGCTCATTTTATGAGGCCAGCTACTCTGATACCAAAGCCAGATGAGGTTACTACAAGGAAATAAATTACAGTCCAATATTCCTGATTAACATAGAAGAGAAAAATTCTCAACAAAAGTCTTGCAAACAAAATTAAATGGCACATTAAAATTCTCAACAAAAGTCTTGCAAACAAAATTAAATGGCACATTAAAAGAAGCATATGCCATGATCAAATTCTATCGATCCCTGGGATGCAAGGATGCTTCATCATATGCAAATCAATCATGGTACACCACAGTAACAGGAAACATGACAACAATTATGTAATCACCCCTGCAGATGCAAAAAAGGATTTGACAAAATTCAATATCTTTTTATGGTAAAAATGATCAAGAAACTAAGTATAGAAGGATGTACTTTAATACAATATAGGCTGTATATGCCAATGCCTCAGCTAACATCACCGTCAGTGGTGACAAGCTAAAAAAGGTTTTCTTTTAGAATCAGAACTAATACAGGATGTTTATTTTCAACATTTCTATTCAACACAGTACTGAAAGTTTTAGTCTGAATATTTAAACAAGAAAAAGAATTAAATGCATCCAAATTGTGAAGGAAGAAGTAAAATTCTGTTTGCAGATATCATGATCTCATACATAGAAAACCCTAAACACTCCATTAAAACTGTTAGGATTAGTAAAGAAAATCAGTAAAGTTGCAGGGTACAAAATAAACATAAAATTAGTTGTGTTTCTACACACTAACAACAAACTATTTGAAGAGGAAATAAAGGCCACGATCCCATTTGTAATAGCACTTAAAAGGATATAATATTTAAGGATAAATTTAACCAAGGAGGTGAAAGATGTGTACACTGAAAACCAGAAAAGATATTGATGAAAGAAATTGAGGAAGAGACAAATAAATGAAAAGATATCTTGTGTTCATGGATGAAAGAATTAATATAAGATTGAATATTGTTTAAATGTTCATACTATCCAAAACTTCCTATGAATTTAATGTAATACCTATCAAAATTTCAATGACATTTTTCACAGAAATAGAAAAATTAATCCTAAAATTTATATGTAACCACAGCAGATCCAAAACAGTCACAGCAACAAGAACAAACCTGGAGACATACTCTGTGATTTCAAATTAACTTTCAAAGCTATAGTAATTAAAACAATATGGTACCAGCATAAAAACAATCACCAAGACCATTAGAACAGAATATAGAGCCCAGTAATAAACCCATGTATATACAGCAATTAATCTTCAACAAGAACTCTAAGGATACAAAATGGGGAAAGGATAGTCTCTTTAACAAAGGGTGCAGGAAAAAAAACATGCAAAAAAAATGAAATTGACCCATGTCATACACCATCCATAAAATTGAAATAAAAATTTATTAAAGATTTAAACTTAAAACTGATACCGTAAAACTGCCAGAGGAAAACATTCCAAAAACCTTCTTTGATATGAATTTTGGCAATGATTTATTTGAAGAGCAAAGGCAAAACAAGTAAAAACAAACAAGTGGGAATACAGCAAACTTGCACAGAAAAAGAAACAATAAAAAAAGGAAACCTATAAAATGGGGAAAATATTTTTAAACTACATATCTGACAAAGGGTTACTATCCAAAATACATAAAGAAATCTTTAAATTCAGTAGTAAAAAAAAAACAAATAACTTAAGAAATTTGAAAGGGCCCAAACAGACATTTCTTCAAAGAAGACACACAAATGGCAAACAGGTAATGAAAAGTGATTAATATCACTAGTCATCACACAAATGCAGATCAAAACCATGGTGAAATGCCATCTGTTAGGATGGCTATTCTTTAATGAAAAAGCTAACAGGTGCTAGTGGAAATATGGAAAAAAGGAACCCTGGTACAAAGTTGATGTACACTGTTGATTTAAGCAAATATAGAAATGATCTCATATTAAAATAATGAAGGGAATGACAAAAGTACTTTTTTGAAGGGTGTCCCGCCTTTTTTGAAACTGTATTCCTTGCACTGGCCATGAGGATACAAGGTGATATCTACTTCCAACAGAATACAGAAAGAAGTTTGTAGATTTGGTAAATCTGTGAAACATTGCTTGTAGATTTGGAAGTAAATCTTGGAAGGAAAAAGAAGGACTCATTTGAATGGATTAAATTAAAAGTAAACAGTCTTGTTTAAAATAATGACTATGAGACAGTTGTTTTGACAAGATTCATCGTGACAAAAAGTACTAGTCTTTATCCAACTTGAAATCCATCTTCCCTTTCACATAAGTCTTTTGATGTATGAAGAGAATATGGCAGATAACATGAACAAGAGAAGTAGTATTCAGAATATATCAGACAGTCTTCTATCTATTCTTACATTATGCTATAATATATACTTGTACTGGATTTTTTTTTAGTGGGAAACAAGATACAGAAAGAACAAAAATCTTTCCTTACCCAGGAATCATATGCCAATCGATTTTATTTTCCAAACTGGTTCTGCTGCCCTGGTTTTTGTTCTCTTCATATGTGGGTGGCATTGCCAGACCCTTGTCTTGGTTAGTAATATGCACCCTTAGCTCTCATTTCTCCCATACTCACATTTCTAAGACTCCAGAGAAATAAAACAATACGTGTTCATCAAAAGAGTGTCAGCAGTGTTCCTTCTGAAGACTAGGACAGTCTGGCATTAGCTTGTAGACTGCATGTACGGGGGACTCAAGCACTCAGGAACTGCATCAGCAGTTTGTGAATTACATAGGCTTAGGTTTGCCCGCTGGCTCCCCTGATTACTACCTTCACGGTCTTTTGAAGTCTGCTCCTTCCTCTTTCAAATAAAGGTCACAATAACTACCTTACAGTGTTTTGTGAGTATTCTAAGGGATAAAGAATGTAAAACCCTTACTGCAATTCCTGGTATGCTCTTCAATGTAGAGCAACTTTGATGACCATTATGGGCTTGTCAGAAGTGAGCACTCCTGCCCTCTGATGCCCGTGGACTGCTATAGCGCTGGGCAGCTTTCCTCTCTAAACTGAGGAATAATACCTGGTGAGATATTAATACCCATTATGGAATAATATTGGGGAATAATTTCTCCTCTATCTTATGGAATCATTAAAATTATTAAATGTAAAGGAACCCTGACAATTGCAATAGGCTGATCAATAATGTGCCCACTTACTTATGTTTGGGATAGAAGGAAGAGTGGAAACCAGGTGAACATTTTTAATAACTTTGTTTTTTAATTGGATCAGAGAATATTTTGGATAAGAAAAATCTGTAAAGTTTTATAATTAAGAAAAGTTGGATAGGACAAAAGATGAGAAACGTGATTCTAATAAAATCAGAATTGAAAATCAGGGACTATCATGAAAGTATAAACAAATGGGAAGAATATTTGACTCCAGGGAAGTATTGTTTAAAACTTCTAGGAAGTGAAACTCAGCTTGTTTTAATTAACTAACTAATTAATTAATTTTATTCTCCCCCCCGAGGACATTTTTTTCTCCATTACTTTTAGAGAGAGAAGGGAGAGAGACAGAAAGACATCAATTGGTAGCCCCCTTGCACATCCTGACTTGGGATCAAATAGGCAACCTGGGCATGTACCCCGATCGAAATTGATCCTGGTACCTTCTGGTCCATGGGACAGAGCTCCAACCAACTGACACACGTTGACCAGGGTGGTTCTGCTTTCGGTGTACTTGAACACACATACACTCAATTTCACGTGATTAAGCAAATTTGTTGCTGTCATTTTCAATGAGCTGCTGCTTTGGAGAACTTGGGGAGGCTTTGAAGGGTAGGGATCCCTGGTAACCAAGTGTCTCTCCTTGCATAACTCCGGAATTGGAAGAGGTGTGCCAGAGGCAAAGTGCATACCGTGTCATTCCCAGGATTTATGAGGAAACAAATGCTTGAGTCAGAAGTTGTTAACACATTTTGTTTTGATTTAAAAGACAGTTAATGTCTAAAATTGAAAAGAACACAAGTGATTGTTATTAAAAATAGGTAACAGGAACAATTGAGAAGATCTTCACTACATGCAGCAGAGGATGCTGATTTGCGAATAGGGAGCTAAAGCAGGCTCCTAGTAAAATGAGAATCAGTTTTCTGAATGATAGTATTTTGTGACTCAGCATTGGATTTTCTTTGACGCTAGAGAAGCAAATGGGGCATGTTCATATGTTGATGGAAAGATCATCTTCTTTCGATGTACTATAAAGTTCTATTCATGGCCATAACTCCAATGCCACAGTAACTTGGCAAGAAGTTACAATGGCTCACAAATGGATGCTTATAGGCATTTAAATTGTCCAGGCTTAGTTGCAGCCTCATGGTTACTATAAATGTGGACCTTTCCATTGAATAATAATACATAGACTGATGACTAATAAACATACCTTACATGGGAAACAGTTGAGAGATGACATCTTATTTTTCTTTTACCTTTCTAACTTGCCACAATGGCTGGGATTTTACTTATGGAAAATATGGGAAACAGACTAAGCCCCAATGCAGATCATCCTGGAAGCTGTAGAAATGATGTCCTCAAGGTCCACCCATGTCAAAAATGTCAGGATTTCCTTCTTTCATGACTGAAAAATATTCCACCCTTTGTATGTGTGTATACATAGACATGGACAATACTTTTTATCCAGTCATCCATTAATGGACACATAGGTTGTTGTCATGTCTTGGCTACTATAAATAATGCAGCAATGTGCAATAAACACAAGGGAGCAGAGAGCTTATCCTGATAGCCAATCATTTCTTTCAGATAACTACCCAGAAATGGAATTGCTGAATCATATAATAGTGTTATTTTAATTTTTTTAGGAAACTGCACACTCGTTTCCACAGTGGCTGTACCAGTTTACAATCCCCCCAGAGTGCACAAGGGTTCCTTTTTCTCCACAACCTTGTGGACACTTCTTACCCTTTGTCTTTTTGGTACAGCTATTCAAATAGTCCTGAAGTGATATTGTGGTTCTAATTTGCATTTTCCTGATGATTAATGATATTGTGTACATTTTCAAGTACCTGTTTTCCATTTGTATATCTCCTTTGGAAAAAAAATGTCTGTTCAGTTCCTCTGGCCATTTGTAAATTAGATTGTTTTTTTTCCCATAGAGTTGTATGAGTTCCTTATATATTTTAGATATTAACTTCTTATCAGATACATGATTTGCAAATATTTCTCCCATTCCATAGGTTGTGTTTTTATTTTGTTGATGATTTCCTTCACTGTTCAAGAACTTTCTAGTTTCATATAGTTCAATTTCTTTATATTTGCGTTTGTTGCCTTTGCCTTTGGTGTGAAATCCAAAAAATCACTGCCAAGACCTATGTCAAGGAGCTGTCTCTTCTCTGTTTTCTCAGAGGAGTTTTATGGTTTTGTCTTTGGGGTAAGATAGTGATCTTGTTTACTTCCTTTGCATGTAGCTGTCCAGTCTTTCCAACACCATTTATTGAAAAGATTCTCCTTTCTCTATTGTATATTCTTGGCCCTTTTTTCATAAATTAATTGATCATATATGTGTAGGCTTGTTTCTGGGCTCTCTATATATCTGTTTTTATATCAATACCACACTGTTTTCATTATTGTAACTTTGTAAAATGTTTAAAATCAGACTGTCCACGGTGCCTCCAGCTTTGTTCTTTCTTCTCAGATTGCCTGGGGTTCTTGAGGTCTGTTGTAGTTCCATAGAAATTTTAGGATTATTTATTTTATTGCTTTTTTGTGAAAACCACCATTGAATTTGGGTAGAGCTCACACTGAATATGTAGATTGCCTTTGGTAGTATGGACATTTTAACAATATTAACTTTTCCATATATTATTTCCATTTATTTGTGTATTCTTTAATTTCTTTCAGCAATCTCTTATAGTTTTCAGTGCACAAATATTATCACCTCCTTAGTTAAATTTATCCCTAGGTATTTTATTCATTTTGATGTAATTACAAGTAATTTTTAAAAAATTTATGTTTCTGATATTTCATTGTTAATGTATAAAATAACAACTGATTTTCGTATACTGATTCTGTGTCCTGAAACTTTACTGAATTCATTAGCTCTAACAGATTTTTTGGTGATATAATTTTTTCTATAAAAATTTGAATAACTTGTTTAATCCTATTTCCTTGCATTCTTGAACTTATGTTAGATGAATTTAAGCGCTCAGCAAATTACTCCAGTTTTCTGAATTCTTTCCACATTTTGCCAGTCTATTTAAAATGAAGGAGAACATATACTTGCATAAAGATCTGCTCATTCCAGGACCACATAAATTTTAGGGAAGGGAAAGGAAACACTTCTTTGCTCAGATATACAGTCCTCTTATGTCAACATAAATATAAGTCGTGTCAAGATGCCAAATATCTAAAGTAACTCAAACTCTTCAGCTTTCTTATTTTACTTGCATTGTATATGTCTCAAAGCAGCTCCCAGCATCCACCCTCCTGAGAATTGAATGGAAGAAGACATTTAGGTCAGCATGACCTAATGTGACTAGTAGGTCAACACGACCATTTTTAGGACTAAGCGCTAATCCCATGGTCTGTTTCTTTTATTACATTTGTTGCTAAGACAACTATGAATTTAGAATCAAGATTTCATGTCTAAGATGGTGTAGAAAAAGAAATTATAAAGTTATAAAATCAAAAGCTGTTGCCCCCTCCTCTCCACTCCCTACCCCCATCCTGCCTAACTCCATAAACATTGAAATACTATGTAGACATACTTCATTGTGAGCTTTAGGAAGGTATGTTTCTATTGGCAACTAAGCTCCTAAACATCACTGCACACCAACTAGGAAAGAATCAGGATTGATGAAAACACAAAGGTAAGATTTGTTCTAGATGATTTATTCTTCTATAATTTCCTCCGAGAGCCCCCCGACCCCAACACACACATGCGCGCGCGCACACACACACACACACACACATACACCACTTTTTCCCTTAAATAAATAATGAGCTTTGGAAGTCCTTTAACTTTTTTTTTCCCCGTATAGACATCATTCTAAAGGAAAATAGAGACCAGTGTATTCTGGAAGTTTATATAAGTTCCAAAAAAGGAGTCACTTTGGTGCAGTTTCAACCCTCACTACAGCAGGTTTCTTTATGGTGAGCATGACAAAGGGCAGGCTGTGCTGCGAAAGTGCCAGCCATCTCTGGGTTAGAAAACCTTCTATCACTCTTCCTGATTTGACATGAAATATTAAACACCCGTTACCAGCAAAAAGTTATTGAACACAGATGTCCACTATCACTTTCAAATTGCTAAAGTCAATTTAGGTTTATATATTTTCTTTGCTTAAGCATTCGCATGCAACGCAAATGTTCTGTGACAGTAATGATTTCACAATATATCCTTTCAATTAGAAAAGCACATCGTATACGTGTTTTCATTTTTAAAATGCCTATTTTTTTTATTCACAAGCTCTGCGTCCCTCACTAAAAATGGGACCTCGAATTGAAAAATAAATAAAAAGAAAGAGCTCCACCTACTGATTCATTTTAAAAGTATTTTTTCTGCTCTATTTCTGAATTGAAAATAGTCTTTGGCACAACAGGGATCTTGTGAGCACACAGCTCAAACTGGCTGGAAAAAAAAAAAGATACCGGGGTTGCCCCCACGGGAAGAAATCGATTAGAATGGAGCTCTGTTTCTGTAACTGAAAAAAGCCCCCACCCACCTTTTCTGTGCCCCTCAGAAGCCCTAATTAATAAGTCTGCTTCAGGTTTAGGGCTCCCCCGGGGACATGGTTAACTATGGCATTCCCTTTTGCTGGATTTGACAGAATCCCGAGAGGTCATACATTTCGCTCCATTACAATAATCGTATTCATGCCACTGGCCTCCTCTTTCTTCTGGAGGTCTTGGTGGGCCC
The DNA here is from genome assembly GCF_014824575.4 of Sturnira hondurensis. Classification (NCBI taxonomy): domain Eukaryota; kingdom Metazoa; phylum Chordata; class Mammalia; order Chiroptera; family Phyllostomidae; genus Sturnira; species Sturnira hondurensis. Next base: position 8,308,301 of record NW_028077910.1, read on the forward strand.
TCTTTGAAAGTATTTACGGGTCCATTTCTTCCATTGGTGAAGTCAAAACTGTTCAGCACCTACTATACGACTCCCCTGCCCCCACTGCTGCCCAGGCTCCAGCGATTTCACAGAGGAAGTGAAGAAAAACATCCATTGGGAACCCGGGGCTAACTGAAGGAGGCCAAGCGTGATTATTTGAGGAGGAACTGCTGTGCCAGTTGGGGTGAGGGGTGAGGGCAGCAGCTGGGATGGTGGCTCTCAGCGCCGACCGCTAGCCCTCACCGTGCTACCACTGTTGTTGAGAAGTTTCCAGAACCATTTTTAATCCCTGCCCTGAAGTTCCTTTTGTGAAGGGTGTGTTCCCATGAGTTTCCCATTGTATGCCAACCCAGGCAGCTTCTTCAGATAGAGACAGATGTGACTTATTTGGGAAATATTCTGGCTGCTTTGAAGGGTCACAATGTTCTGGATCTTAGCTGCTTCTAACTTTGATCCTGCTTCCTGTATTAGAGAATTTCCCTTAAGATGAACAAACACCAGACTGTATTCTTCTCGTACGTTTGAGCAGCGGCTATAGAAAATGTCAGCAGTGGGCACCCAGATGATATCTGGGAACACACAATGGAGCAATTTAGATTAAAGTCTCTACCTTTGAATCTGTCTGCTCAGTCATGCATTTCTATAGACATGATTAACTCACCATAAGATCCAGGAATTCAGAGTCAATAGAAAATGTCTGTTCTTCTCCCAAATGAATCACACATCACCTATCACTACAGAATTGCCAAACTCTATGGCTTTCTGGTCAAACATAAATTCAATAGCTGACCACAGCCAGGGACAGAAATTTCTTATAAATCAAGTAACTACATACATTAGAGAGAGATGCAGGGGACCCACGGCCACATTTCAGTCAATCAAAAATACACATAATGAGCGTCTACTGTGTTCACGGTGTTGTGCTGGGTGCTGTGCGGGTGTTTAATGAAATATGACCTGGCCCTAACCCTCAAGTGAGGCAACGCCTGCTTCACATTGCTGCTATGAGTATTGTATGCACTTACCTAGCACACTGCCTGGCACACACTCAGTGATGGGTCAATGGCCACTATTATTATCATTACTAGTAATGTAATATAATATATAGTTAATATTTAAAACATAAATGGGAAAGATGTCAGATGATGAATAGGTTACCAAATGATAGACCCAGGCACTAATTGTTCTGAGACTGGATTCAAGGGGAATTTCTGGAGTCTGAAGTGGGCGAGATAATTTCATGTGGATGATTTCAGCCCTAATTACAATTTACCATATTTTTTTTTGGAAGCACATTAAGATCCAGGCACCAGGCTGAGCAATTGAGAATCCCATGTCTTTTTAAATTTCACAGTCAACTGATGTAGATATAGTCGCCCCTGTTTTACAGATGAGGAAATGGGGCTCCGAGAGGTTCAGTCACATGCTCTGTGCCACAGAGGCCTTGCACAAATGCTCACAGTTTTTCCACTTAATCAAAAGGTCTCTGTCATAGAATCATAGACTTTCAGAGCTGGAAGGAAATGCAGAGGCCATGTTGTCCTAACTGCTGACCTGATAGGTAAAGAAGCAGAAGTCCAGAGAAGAAAAGTAGTTTGTACAAGTTCACTCACATAACTGGTGATGTAACTGAAATTAGAAACCAAGGCTCTGGTGCCAAGTGGATGCCATTTCCAATATTTTTCCCAAGTATTTCCCAATATTTATCCTAAGTCAATAGCACTTTAAGAATACAGATTTAAAAAGGCTATGCTAAGAGAAATCTTGGTGAGCCAAGTGGATTTTACGTCACCTCTTTTCTCTGTTGAGTAGGTACCTAATGATTTCCTGTTACTGAGAAATCATTCTCTACCTCACACTCCACCCCTCTCCATTGCACACACGCATGACTCAAAATGCACACACAAATCAAAATACACACACCCTCCTTTTATTCAGAAGGTAAAATAAAAGCTAAATTTATATCACAGGATTTGGAGTTTCTATTTAAGCCCAGGCTTCACTGAATTATGCCCTCCAAGACTTACCTTTCAGCAGGATTTTGAGCTAATCTCTTTCCTAGGAATTGTATAAGTTAGAACAAATATGGAAATATCTACTAACAGTGGATGCTAGGGCCTGAATGTCTGTCTCCCTCAAATTCATAGGCTAAAATCCTACCCTATGTGATTGTGTTAAAAGGTAGGGCCTTTGGGAGGTAATCGGGTCACGAGGATGAAGCCTTCATGAATGGGATTGGTACCTTGTAAACCAGATCTCACAGTGATCACTACCCTCTTCCACCACGTGCGAATGAAGAGAGAACGGTTTGTAGAAGCATCTACAAACCACGAAGAGGGTGCACACCACAAAGTGACCATCCTGGTACTTTGCTCTTGGGACTTCCCAGCTTCCAGAACTACGAGAAACAAATGTTTGTTGTTATAAGCTACCCAGTCAGTGGTACTTTGTTATAGCAGCCTGGATGGATTAAGACAGTTGATATTAGTAATTGATCATAGGTTGCCTTCTTCTTTGGTTCAGGAGTGGTTCTGAGATCAATTAACGTACCTAACCATCAGATTGCCCAATGAGATAGAACTGATCATGGGCTCTTTCTGTTGGGCTGATATGATCATGCTACTCCAGGCCCTCGTTTGTTTTCTGTTACAATGCCCTACTAATTCTAGAGTTGACTCAAGATAAAATCAAAGGAAACATGTAATATGACACTGCAGTGGGCATGCCCTCTTAACCAGGGAGCTAGACCAAAACGAGCAGCTGACTTTTCAGTTCGCCAATGCAATCATTTTTTTTTTTTTGAGAGTACAATACTTTATCACAAAGGAACTCTTAACATGGCCATGAATTAAATACTGTCAGTGCCTAGGAGGCCCCTTTGTGTCCCTTCTCAATCACTCCCTTCCCCTCATACTTGCTAATACTTTGAATGTTAGGATAATAATTTACTTACTTTTCTTGGTACCATCAAAGACTGTATTGTTAAACACCTGAGTTTTTCCTGTTCTTCAACTTTATTTAAATTGGTGATACTAAATATACAGTATAATCTTGGCCTTTTTTTTTCAATACATCCACCCATTATTTGTGGACATGTGATGAGTTATTTGCACATACTGTTGAAGTATATTGTTTTCAGTTTTGATGTTGGTAAATAATACTGTTATACTAATTTTTGTCGTGTCTCTGGTATACAAATTCTGTATTATCTAGGGTGTATATTAAAGAAGAAAAGTACAGTTCATAAAATATGGTCAACTTAAGGAGATATATTTTTCCAAAGTAGTTGTAGCAATATGCCAGCCAATACTAGGGTGTGAGCATTCCCATTGCCCCTTAATACTTAGTATCAGTATTGTAACATTTAGCCATTCTTTAGGTTATATTAATTTGCATATTCCTGTTTACTAATGAGGATTACTATCTTTTCATATATTCCATATGTTTACTGGATATTTAATGTCATTGAGTGTGTGTGTGTGTAGTGTCTTTTCAGTTCTCTTGCTTGTGTTGTTGTTGTTGTTGAGTTCTCTCTTTTTCCCATGTGGGGGTTCTTTATATAATCTGGAAAGATGGCTCTTTATTAGGGATATGTGTTGAAAGCATGTTCCCCTCTTGGTGCTTTGTTTTTAATTGTCTTAATGGTATGTTTTAATGAATAAAAATGTTAATTTAGTATATAACCCCATTTATCAATCTTCCCTTATGGTTAGTATTTTTGTTTCCAAATTAATAAGTTTTCACCTATAATGTGATTATATTCATAATGAATATAATTTTCCTATATTATCATTGAGATGCTTTATTGTTTTATCTTTCACATCTAAATATACAATACATGTGTAATTGATGTTTGTGTGTGATGTGAAAGTTAAGTTTCTTTTCTTTTATTTTACGTATATAACCAATTTTCCCAATATCTCTTGTTGAAAAGACTATCTTTCCCCACTATTATACTACCACTGTTGCTGTATGTCACATGTTTGTGACATATTTGCTCGTATTTATTTGATCTACTCATATCTTTATGGTCTGCCAATTAATGCAGCTTTATATGTTTGATATACAGTAAAGCCATGTTGACCATTCATGGTTATTTATATAGGGGGTAAGTCTGAAAAAGTACACAGAATGGGCATCAAATGAAGAATGAAAATTAGCATACACTGAAACGTCTAGAACTCAAACCCCGGACCACTTCTCTCTTCTGTCTCCACTCATTAGCTAAGTTATCCCACCTAGTCTAATGATTTGAAATATCATCTATATGCTAATGGCTCAAAACTCTATGTCTCTAACCTGGATTGTTTCCTGAGAGTTTATACTCATGGTTCTAAGGACCTACTTGACATCTCCACTTGAAAAATCTAATAGGCATCTCAAATTTAACATGGCCTTCATTGACTTCCTAATATCTATCTCTACTCAATAAAGTTCTAGTTTGTCCCCACTAGTGTGGCTCAGTGGTTGGGCATGGTTCAGTAAATGGAAAGGTTGTTGGTTTCATTCCCAGACAGGGCACATGCCTGAGTTGCAGGTTCGGTCCCCAGTCAGGAGCCTACAGAGGGCAGCTAAGTGATGTTTCTCTCTCACATTGATGTTTCCCTTTTCTGTTCTCTTCTTTCCCCTTTCTCTAAAAATCAAAAATTAGTAAGTCAATAAGCAAGTAAATAAATAGTTTTAGCTTTTACTGTAGTCATTCCCATTTCAGTTAAATACTAATGTAATCCTTCCATAAATCTTGGTGTTTTTTTTCTCACTCTTCACATCCATTGCATCTGCAAATTCTTGTCTCTCTGCATGAAACTATATCCAAATAACAACTTCCCACTTCACTCTTGACATCCTTCCTGGACATCATCTTCTCTTGCCTGCAGTATTGCAATAACTTCTAAGCTAGTCTCCTCCTGTCCACAGTTCTCCATAATTTATTTTCTACCTAGAAAACATAAGTATTTTCCTTTTATTCCTCTCTTCAGAAGCAGTTCAATGGATTTCTTCATCACTTAGGGTAAAAATCAAAATACTATGTTGAACAACCACCTAAATAATCCAGTTCTCTATCTCCCTGATTTTATCTCAATGTTCTTCTCTTCATTCTTTCTGTCCCAGGTAACTTGGCTTCAAAAAATGCCAGGCATGTTCTCTCCTGGTGTTTTCACATTAGCTGTTCCTGCTGCCTGGGGACTTGTTGGTTGTCTCCCTGAAGGCATGTGCATGTCTGAATTTCTCATTTTTTTAGTCTTTTTTTTCTTTACTCTCTAGTAACCTCCCCCAATGAGACTAGCCTGGACACTTTTTCTAAAATTCTATAGCCTGACATCATTTCATACTACCTTTCCATGCTTTATTTTTCTCTTAGCACTTATTACTATCCAACATGCATGAATGTTGGACACATACATAAAATACATATTTATATTGTTTATTTTGTAGCTCTTTAGAGTGATATGATTCAAAGCCCAAGTGGAGGAATTAACCTTTAAAAAGGGTCATAGTTGTGTATCTATTGCAGGAGGTCAATCTGACAGCTTGAGGAATCCATAACACACTCCGTAGGCAGTACTCTGCAGTACCTACATATGATCTCAAGGAGGCTTGGCTGGTGAAGCCAAGGTTTTTTGGAACTGTTTTAAAAAATTCTTCATGATTAAATAGTTTCTGTGCTTTGAACACTTTGACTACTGAAAATTGTTGGAAGTAGGAAGATAGAGGGGTGGAGTGGAGACACAAGAGAGAAATATGCACATCCAACATAGTTTTCCACACACAGTTTCCCGTTACCATTTTACATTAGTAAAGTACACTTGTTAAAACTAATGAGCTCATAATCATACATTATTATTAATTACAGTGCACACTTTACTCATATTTACCCGGATTTTACCTAGCGCCCCATCTCACTCAGGACACCTATTACAGTTAGGTGTCATGTTTCCTTGGGCCCCTCTTGGCTGTGACAGTTTCTGACTTTCCTTGTTTTTGATGATCTTGATCAGGTTGAGAGGTACTAGTCAGGTATTTTGTGTAATATCCCTCTGTTGAGATGTAGCTAATGGTTTTTCTCATGATTAGACTGTGATAATGATGGGGAAGATCACAGAAGTAAGGTATCATTCTCACTACATCCACTTAAGGGTACATACTACCAGCATGCAGCATGACTGTCACTGTTGATGTTAGCCACCCAGCTAAGGGAGTATTTGTAAACTTCTCTACCGCAGAGTTACTTCCCTCCCCGTAGCCCACTCTTAAGTAGTGAAGTGGTATAGGTACATAAATGAGTTGAAATTCTTTTACACAGGACATTTGTCTCTTCTCTTCCATCTGAGTTGTAATGACCTAGAATAACTATTTCAATTCCCTGAAGTGAGGAAAATTCCACAAAAAAGACAATTTAAAATTTTTCCTGTATAATTTCTCTTTAAAATTAAACAGTATTAGTATTATCTATAATAAAACAAATATCCTGGTTCAGGTAAACAGAAGTAATAATAATATATACTATAATAACATATAATAATGTATAATATTACATAATAAATAATGATAATGATTATAGTAATATAATCATTGATCATATAGTCTATGACATAAGAAACATGTAAACCCATAAAAAATTTATAAGAATTTACTTGAGCCAAAAATGCCAGGAAGGAAGATCTCAAATGCTCCAGAGAAAGACAGTTTTTTACTTTCTTTTATGCCCTTGGACTTAAGGAGGGAACTAAAGATTTCAAGAAGGCAGGAGAAAGTAAGGTACAGGAAAGTCAAGATTATTCCCTCCCTGGAGTGTGGTTACTCCCTCCAGAGGTCTGGAAAAGAGGATTGCTTCTGGCATTTCAAAGTTACCTTAGCCAAGACAAAGAGGAATAGACAGAGCTTGCTGACATCATTTACTATATAAGTTATAGGTCTGAGGAATGACTGACACCTGCCATGAACTGTCCAGTTAGGAATTTCAGATCATCCCATGAGGTTACTTTCAGCTGAATTTGTTCCAGCACCCTCTTTTCATCCACAAGCCCTAATTACTCTCCACTGGAACATGTATTCTCAACCACCTAGAGCCCAAATTTGTTCCCAATTATGAAGGAAACTTGGTATTGGAGCACAGGATGTTTTTAACCTCTTCCATGGTCATATGGAGGGTTTCACATCTTTGTTTATGATCCAGTCCTGCCCTTTCTTTGTGTTTATCCTCCTCCTGCAGTAGAACAGAGCATAAAGTGAGAAGGAGGAAGCTTTGAACTTCTCCAAGGAGGGCAGACTGTGTCAGTGACTACGGATGTGCCTCAATTCAGATGTCTTACAGTTCCTTTTGCCGTCCACAGTTTTTCTCTTTTCTCATTAAATCAATAAAGTGATATTATGAAAAAAAAGCCTCATGCTTCAAGGACCCTAATAGAGTATATTTAGTACATCAGTTGTATGCATTCAGCAAACATTTATGGAGGGCCTACCATGTGCAAGGTACTACCTTTGTTCTGAGGACAAAGCACTTGAGAAAGAAAAGGTTGGTGTTTTGGCATAGTTTTAATCTGGGTCAAATACACAGGCACAGAGTAAGAATTAAAAGTGTAGAAATGTGAAGAATTTTATGGTGTTATGAGGGTGTAAAATGTGATTTGGTAGTGGGGAGATGGGCAGATTAATTTAGTGCAGATAAACAGAAGGATTCTTTGAGAAAATTATGTTTAAGTTAAATGATGTGGGATGCATAGGAGTCTGGTAGGAATGGAGAGTCAAGTTGGGGAGGATTATCATACTAAGTTTTACAATCTTTCATCCAGTGATGGTTAAGTTTTTTCTTGCTTTACACAGCTCAAAGAAATGTTAGGAAAAAATCTCAAATAAGACTGGAGTTTAGGATATTTTTGAAAGGCTAGTTGCTAACCTCTTTACCCTGAAAATTTATTACAAATAGTTAAAGACAATTCATACTTCAAAAATTCTTTTGGAAATAGCAACAATGCAGTGCCTTTATAACCATCTCACAATAACCATCTTCCCACACAAATGTGTGCTTGTCACTATATTTGCTACAAAGGGAGAAAAAAATTCGAGATAGCAATTTCCCAAAACATGGCAACAGCCTAGTCATAAAAGAACATTCTACTTCATTGTTATGAATATGTGGATTATTCTAGTGGTTTACTGCGAATGTATATATTTTGAACCATTTACAAGAAAACATCTGCTACAACTAGATGAATGATTAGCTGCAAAGTGTGTAGCAATTTTGTTTTTCAGGATTGCTTCCCAGAGTACCCCCATTTCCTCCTTCACTTCATTCAGGTGCATGCATAATGACATAGGAGGTCATTACCAGAATTTTCTGGGTCAATAAGAGCAAATTCTTGTAGAGGGTCCTAAGATAAAGTTTTGACTTCTCTGAGAATTTTAGCATTTCTTTGCGATTACTCCATTTCATTTTCAAAGAGTTCTATTCCCTGCCCTGGCTACCTCCCAGGACCTGTCTTCAAGGTTAATGTTTAAATGCTAATTAAGCCTAGCCATCTCTTAAGGGATAAGTAAGTAAACAGGCTAGCCATGATAACAAGGTTTCTAAGACTAAACATAAAGGAATGTTAATGCATCTTTCATAATGGAAACAATACATTTATAATCTTTGACTTAAAGTAACTATGGTGACAAAGCCTTGTGTTGCCTCACCTTCACTTGAATCCTTTCACTGGGATCCACCTCTGTCATCAGCAGAGGGTCTCCTTGGTTAATGGCACTCAGTTTGTCATCATGAGAATACAAAGATTAAACACCTTGAATAGAGAGTATAAATTTCTTTATCTGCCTCAGAAGTGTCTTTTCAAGAGGAAGACTTGGTCAACAAAGAAGAGAGAAGTGTTCTCAGTTTAAACCAACTTTCAAAATTAAAAAAAAAACCGGACTTTCTATTGTACCTGAACTGTTTTTGTTATCAATGATTACCTGGGAAGTACTTCAAGTCTTTATAACTATAGTCCTTGATGTTGACTAAGTGCTTCTAAAAGCATTTCTGAAGTTGCTTGGGGTGAAGAGATCAAGAAGAAGATATCATCAGGATATAAGTTAGAATACTAGGTTTGGGAAGAATTGCTCCAGACATCTTCTCAAAGAGTAAATGTTCAAACCATACCATTAGAAACAAAGCAAGATGGAAAATTATATATACAATCCATTTTATAAAAATGATTTAAAATACATGACGATAAAAGATAAGTATATATGCAAAATATATAAAGATAAAGATACAAGCACGTGAAAATGTCAGCAGTGGTGATCTCAGGGGTGGGATTATAGGTGATTTGCCGCAATAAGCATTTGTAACAAACAATCGGGGAAAAGCCAGTTTTGTATGATAATGTATTTTAAACAATAGCTGCAGCTTTGGTAATCATGAAAAGGACTCACTGTTAGTGTGGGACACTCTCAGAGGAGCTGGGCAAAGGAGTGTCAGATGCTGTTAAAACAGAGCTGATTTTTCACCTGGAGAAAAAGAGCAATGACTCAGGAAAACTGGCTTCAACCATTTGAAAGACCAGCAAATAAGGGAGTATGAAGACATTTTCTAAAGACTAAAAGTTCTATGGAGTCAGCATTTAGATTAATGTAAGAGAGATACTTCTAACAATAAGGGAACAGATTGATTCTCAAGAATTACTATAGGCACTCAAGCAGAGGTTGGGTGGATATCAGACATATGGTTGTAAAAATGATTGCTTCACTGAGTGAGAACTAAGATTATGAGGTTGTTAAGTTCCTTTCAATCCTCAGATTTTATTATTTTAAACATTGCTAACATATTTGCCCAACACTGTAGAGGTCAGGAGTCTTGGTTTTTCTTGTCCTCTTCTCTTCCTCCCAACCCACTCCCACTTCCCTCCCATATTGACAGAAAATGCTTACACGTGCAAGGAGTTACTGGGGCCAGTTGCCTTGGAGAATAATGCTACAAGAGAAATAACTTCCTCATAGCAAAGTACCTGATTTAAAAAGAATAGAAGTGACTGAATATAGTGACTTGCCTAACTTACTACAAAGTGTCAGTTATGTACCATAAATACTAGGACAGGATTTCCTAATTTGCAGGGGTCAAGACAAGCCACGAAGAATAAGATGAGCTCAGATCTTATTTACACATGACCTATGATATCCATCCTGTCTATTACATCAGTTTGCACACTATCTTACTTTAAAATAATCAAAGATGTTCTCCGATTAAACTTCCTAGACTTCCCAGCTCCTTAGTTAAAGATACCCCTTGTGTAATCTCCAAGGAGCATGACATCGCCAGCTCTCCTTGGACTGAGGTAGGAAACAAATATTCTTGTAATGCCATTTTTTTCAGGAATCTGTCAAGTAGTATTAGCAACTCTGTTCCAAATATCAATTACCATTTACCTTCTAGTAAAAAGAATAGAATATAGATATTTAGAATTCTGGGCAATTTACATATGTAGAAAACATATTCTACTCAAAGGTATAAATGCTAGAGGGATGGCCATTTGGATATATTTCTTTGATAAATAATAAAATATGTATTTCTTTTACAGTTGACCCTTGAACAATGCTGACCTCCTGCACAGTCAGAATATGCATGTAACTCTTCTTTATGTAAGAAAGATAACTCTAATACTGCCCCAAACTGAACTACAGCTGTCCTACAAGCTCTGGGCATTGGTTCCAGGACCTGTCACAGGTACCAATATCTGAGGATGCTCAAGTTCCTTATATAAATTTCCCCCAAATCAAGTCCCTTATATAAAATGGTATAGAACACAAATATGGTAGGCTCTTTATCACATTTGCAGATTTCCAACCACAGATAACAATACTATTATATATATTTAATATAACTGTGGAAAAATACACATCTAAATGGACCCTCGCAGTTCAAAACCTCATTGTTCAAGGGTCAACAGTATTTTGCTTCTGGAATATAACAACATGTCATAGAAGAGAGAACCATAACTCTTAATTCTAAATTTAGTAAGATTTGAATTTCTAATTTAAATATGCTCAGGTTTTCATGGTTACTTCCCATGTTCTGATTTTTGATGTGTAAAGTACTGTCCTGTGCAAGACTCTGTTCATGAGACTGCAGGCTTTCTCTATATAAAAAACGAGATGAACTGCCCTGGCTGGTGTAGCTCAGTGGATGGAGCGTGGGCCTGCAAATCAAAGGATTGAGGTTCGATTCCAAGTCAGGGCACATGCCTGGGTTGCAGGTCAGTTCCCAGCAGAGGATGCAGGAGAAGCAACCATGTGTTGATGTTTCTTTTCCTCTCTCCTTCCCTTCCCCTCTAAAGACAAATAAATAAAATCTTAAAAAAAACAAAAAACGAGATGAACTACTTCAAGGACTGTTATGGGAGTTAGGTAGCTCATACACATCCAGTGCTTAGACCAGCTTTCTGCACTCTGTAAGAATGCAGAATCTGTGTGCTGTTTTCATTATTGTCCATGGTTTCAGTATTAACAGGTAAAACTTACCCTAGATAGTCCAGATTCCATTTACATTTATTATCTATATCATCTAGGCATCGAGTTTCCTGTTTTCATTTAAACTGCTTGGTAACTTTAGGTGAAGGAATTTGCCCTTCTCTATCCAAATGAGAAAAAGTGAAGTATAAAAAATGAAGTATTTTTCTTGCATCACACAGCTGCCCAAAGGTAGAGCTGGGATGCCAAATAAGTTTTCCTGACCCTGATACTGAGACACATAATTTTTAAAATGCCTTTATATATAATTATTCAAATACCCCTCCATGCTTCTTAATGATAAGAGGAAAATCTCCACATTAACCTGTAAAATGTATATAAGACCTGAGTTATTCTCTGCCTGAGACAGACATGTTAAATTGCTGCCCAAGATGCTCAATTGGTACGGGAAAAATGCGGGCTTCAAAGTCACGTTTTTGCACAGCTCTCCAGCCTGCTGTGAAGAAGGCTTCTGTGACTGTTAAGGAAAATAATGTATCTCAACAGGGGCAAGCCCAAGCAAGTCCAAATAAAATACGTTATCTGTTTGGCTTGGCCCTCATATGATGCACATTACAATTAATTTTGATGACTAAAAATCTTTTTTTGTTAGCTATTAAAACCCTATAGAAAGTTATATTTCAAATTATCCTTTTAGTAGATAGGGAAAAGAATTCGTCAAAATGGAAGTCCAAATATGGAGTCAGAAATATTGGCCAAGGAAGGAAAGAACAGGTGTTTGCTGTTGTTCCCCACTCCTTTCAGCTGGGATGTAGGAGAACAATACCTGTGTTTTTTGTTGAAATATGCTGAAGAAACTAGAAACATCCAGCCAAGTTGTGCAATGAGCCTCATGAATATATGGAGAAATGTTTACTTGCCTAGAATTGAGGGTAGCATTCTAGTCCCCTTAGGGTTTAGAAGGCCAGCACAAACCCACTCGGACTGTCTAATCACTCTTTCTTCAGGGAGCATTCTAATTTAGCTAAAACCGGGATTTGGATTTGGCCTAGCTATAAATTAAAAGAATACTACATTGCTCTGCAGCTCTGCTCAAGAGTTTATTTGCTCTTACATTAAAAAAATAACTCAAGTTACTCTCAATGGGTTCATTAAAAAAACCTGATTTCTTCACTTTATAGCTATTTTGCCTGGCAGATGGGATCTGTTTTTTTCCTTATGCTGCAGTTTTCAAACTAAGTATATATGGTGGGATAGCAGTATATTCAACCGCCAAGAAAAAAGCCACATGCGTATTTCAATAAAATTGCATTATTTGGCATCTACTGTCCACATATGTTCATTTGGCTGTTGCTAGTCCAAGCCAATTATAGCCACAGGGGAAATGAGTGTTTGAAATTTAAACAAGAAGCTTTAAATTTTGTAAGAGAGAAGAGGGCTCCTGACAGACAGATCACTCTCTAATTCATTTTTAATGCAGTTGACAATTTCATAAATCATTGTTTCTCTCCCATTACTTGCCAGCTTCTGTACTGTAGAAGCCGGAAAATAAAACTTTTTTATACATTTGGGTGGGGGATTTAGAGCCAGGTAAAACTCTGAATGAGCTTTTAAGGATGCATAATTCCACCATGCAAAGAATAAACAGTATTTCCAGCAAAGAGAATAGTGTGGAGGTGTGGTGAGTCTGAGGGTGGAGCAAGTTCTCTGATGAGGCTGGAGGGACACGTTGTGGAGTGGACAGCGACACGTGAGTTTGAAAAGGATGATAGCGATGGTGGATTTCCTGGTGCTAAGTGCTATCAATGAAAGTTTTAAAACTTAAGCTATAATCCTGTGAATCCTGAGAAATGGAGTATTGCTACAAATGCAAAAAGAAAATTTGGTGCCCTCTTCTCAGCAAAGACTGTCTGTAACCTAGGTCTGATGTTAAGTAGACAGAGAAGTAAGGGCAAAAGTTATCTGGAAATACTGTTGTAAGCTAAGAACCAGAACATTTATTTAATACCTTAGTTAGATCACCCAATAATTTTTTATTTTGTTTTTTAAGAATCTGTTAGGAAATTGAAAGAGAACAAGGAACAGATAGAACTACTGTGAGTGCTTTCGTCTAAAGTTCAGGTCACCTGGAGATACCATTTTTTAAAATCATTGTTTATATGATTTTAAATCATCCAAAAAAAGTCACACACATGTATAATTTATTTGCCAAAAATAATGGTGATTGAAAATGTCACTAAATCCACAAGTCTTGATTAACATATGGAAGACAAACCCACTCTTATTTGGATTTACCAAAATTTTACCACTTTCCAAAATTTTCAGCTATAAATTTGTCCTATATAGTATTTGTTTTAGAATTGCATGCATTGTATAGTTAAGAGCTTGGTCCCCAGAACCAAGCAAACCTGACCTCTTTCCCACTTAGGAGCCATGTACAACCTCAATGAGTTATTAATGCCTTTGTCTCAATTTTCTCAATGGTCAAAAAGAAAAATCAGATGCAAACTCATATCTACCAAATAATTATGGTGAAGATTAAGTAAAATGTCTGAAAAATGCTTAAGATGATGTCTGGTATATGTTAAGAACTTGATAAATGTCATTAGTCAATTATATAATTACTGTTATCACCCAAAGACAAACATACATAATAGATTTGAGAGAAAACATCTATGAAAACAATCTGTAAAGAACATTTTATCTATATGCTGAGTCAGTTGATTCACTGCATTTTGTTTGATTAGATAATGATGAAAAGGGTAATAAAAACATACATATAATACTTTAGTGTTTAAGTTGTATTCCCCCAGGAGCAAATGATTTGGCACAAGCTCTGTGAGTTAGAAAAGATAAAATATTCTAATTGCTCACAAGGAGGAAAAACCCCTCAAAATCAGGATAAAACATCCAAGAGAAATATACCTATAAATGCCTGCATAAACCAAAAAAAGAAAGAAGAAAAACCTCCCAAAATAATTAGTTTGTCACAACAAATACTTTGAAATGATCAGAGTGAAAAAAAATCATATCAGCCAGTGAATTGATATTGTCAAATCAAATAATTGGGATCTAACACATACCAGTCTTATTTAATCTATTTTAATAGCTAGCTATTGATTTATCAAATTTAAATAATTCATTCCAAAAGTAATGTTTAAGTTATGCTTATGCTCTTAGCACATATACTATCACAAAAATATCTCATAAAATACATATTTAAAATAACTATCATTTTATCCATCTTTCTGACATATAATAATGTTATTCAATTAGTGATGAGTTATGTATATTTTCTCAGCTATATCTCTTAAATAAGCATCACATTATAATATACAAGTTGCTAAAAATGTACATTATTGAGTAAAGTTTTATCTAAAAACTAAATTAATTCTCAACATTTGTGAATAAAGTTTGTCTTGATAAAAACATGTCCCCTTATCGATTGAAATATAGTCACCATATTTATTTATTATTTAAATTATAATTGGCAAACCATAATACAGACTTTGGAAGGACGTTCTCAAACTATGCTATGATGTACAGAAAATTGGAAAGGGTTCCATTGCTTAGTTGAATATGGCCAAACTTTCTCCAAGTTCATTTCTCATTAGATTTTCCTCAATATTTTGATCAGTGAAAGTTTTCTTTAAAAAAAAAATCAATGCCCAATAATTGTTGGGTCTGACAGAGTAAATGTTGAAGTATAATAAAGTATGTATTGATAGAATTTCTCAGAAATGTGATTGTGCCTGATTGAAGTTAATAGATATTTGTGGGCATATATATTTGTGTTTAAGATTTTTTTATTATATATCAATATTAGAATTGTAGTGCCTCTCAGTAGTATTGATTGCAGCTCATATAATATCATTAAATATTCCAGTAATTCATACTCCACCGTGAGCACCACGGGTTTTGGACATTCTGCTTCCTTACTCAGGTTGAATAATGATTGTTTTAGAAGTATATATACATGTCCACATCATTCTTTTTTATTTAACTATTCTAAATTTCCTTGAATGTGTCTTTGTTGAGTAAGTAAAATACAGGGCAGTGCACTTGGTTAGTTACTATATGGAATAGATTCATTGATGACTCTGAGGTTTCAATGCCAAGTGCTCTCATTCTAATGGGAAAAAAGGTTAATATAACTTTTCCTTATGGCACAAGTGTGGCTCTTAACCAATAATGCTTTTCAGGGTTTCTTTTGACATTTATGTAATAGACTTAAATGAGGAATTCATGTATGTGTATATGGCTCAATTCTAGGAATTGTGTTTATCATTCATTACAGAAATTGATAGCTGTGGCAAACTAAGATATTGTTAAAATATGTATGATAATCAATCTTTTATAATGTAAAATTTTAGTAATGTATGCCAGAGGTTATAAAAATATTTAAAATTTAGATTTTTAAAATATTTTATTTATTTATTTTTTAAAGAGAGGGGACAGGAGGGAGAAAGAGAAAGAGAGAAGCATCAATGTGTGATTGTCTCTCATGTGGCCCCCACTGGAGACCTGGCCCGCAATCCAAGCATGTGCCCTGACAGGGAATTGAACCAGTGACCCTTTGTTTGCAGCCCATGCTCAATCCACTGAGATACACCAGCCAGAGCTAGATGATTTTTCTTGGAAGGCAGTAAAATCACTACAGGACCATGGACCTCTCACTGATTTCAGTTTCTTATATTCATGTTTAACTATTGCTTCCAGATATAGTGTGGCAATCTAATGAACGATGACACTACAAATTTGGAAGTTCTATGATACTAAAACTAGAATTCAAAGGGATTTCTGTAAAGCAGGGTTTATTGACCCTCCTAGCCAAACGAATTTCTCACAAGGGTAGGAAAGGCAGCAATCGAAAAAGAGTGGAGGGTAAAAGGGATCTAAATGGTGATGGAAGGAGATGACTTTGGGTGGTGAACACACAATACAATACACAGATACTATATTACAGAATTGTGCACCTGAAACTGATATAATTTTATTAATCAATGTCATCCCAATAAATTCAATAAAAAATTTTAAAAAAGAAAAGCCAAAGATGAAAGACCAGAGATAAGAGACAGAAAGTCTTGGTTCTGTGATTCATTCACTGTGGTCCCTAATTCTCTGAGCCTTGGTTTTCTTGACTCTAAAAAAAAAAGATTGGAAGAGCTTTATGGTCTTTTCCAAGTCTGTGATTCTGTGATTGCAAGCATTCGAGGTCCTCTACTCCTTAATTGTTGTTCTTTTGTTTTGTTAGGTTATCTAACACACAACATTTTTAGGTTATAGAATCTCATATTAGGACTGGAGGGTGTATTTTAGCCTGGTCCTATATGAATTATGATTCATATCATAATTTATAAATTTTTACATTTATGTATGTCATGTAGAACTGGAGGTATTTATAAGTGAGAAAGATCATTTTTAGTGTGTATTATTATTGGGGATAATTTGTAATTTTTAATGAAGTTTTAACAGAAAGTGTCTTAAATGTATAATTCAGAAGGAAATTCTTCACCATCATTTACCACCAACAACATAAAAAGGTCAGAGAGAGAGAGAGAGGGAGGGAGGGAGAAGAGCAGAGGATAATTCATATTATTAAGCACTTAATAAATAACATCAAGATCATTAGCAAATAATAGATAGATCATAATACACTCTGACATTATTAGAATCCACACACTTCAATTATGACACAACAATGTATGTAACAATTTAGTGAATATCAAAAAAAGAATATTCCAGTGTGCTATTAAAAATTCTCTCTTTGAAATTTTTAATGCATTTGACTATATTTTGGTCTTTTATTTTCTAACACATATTTCTGTATAACTTTTAAAATATTTCATTTAAAATAATACAACTTATTTTACATTTTCTTAATTGTCCTTACTGTTAAAGTATTTTAAAGTGTTCATGGCATTTTACTTTGCATTTCCAAAGCTGTTTTGAGATAAGCTTACTGACCCACAGCAGATCCATAGGAAACTATAAAGCAACACAGGCCTTGCTTAGAAGTCTCTCAGGCAGTTACCATAGATACCATAAAAATGTGTGATCAAAATATCCAGACCAAGGAAGTTTCTGAGTGCTTTACTCAGATATACATTACTATTTTTTCATAAAAAGTGTTCCTTGGGATACTAGTTTTTCAAAATGCTCCTCAAAAAAGAAACTCCTAGTTTAACAATTTGGAATTCTTTGTGTTCTGTGTCTTCGTACTGGAAATTCAGAAAGCGCAATACCATATTAGAGCTCCTAACAGGTATTAGAGTAAAATATGCTAGTTATCTCTGTTTAACCCAGAGTGTCCTAATTGTTGGTGTTGTTACAACTAGACCCAAGTAAATCTCCTCTCCCATCTCCCTTTTTTCTTTACTAAATATGGTGAATGTGTAATTCCATGGAATACTCATTGGGAAACACTACTTAAGGCCTCTTGACTTTGGGTGCCTTTATATCCTAGCCTGGGAACTGTGACTGTCTCAGGCCAGAGTGGAGTCCAGGGAGCAAGCATTTAGGAAAAGGCTACAAAATCTGGGAAGTCCATGATGGCTGGTCAAAACAGAATTGTGAATTTGATTAATATTTGGGAGAATGCAATGAGTTTGATGATTGCTTATGGTTTTTTTTTAGGATATTTAAAAACATGATAATGTGGATAAGCTACCACTATGATTGATACATTTAGTGGAAAAATGGCTATACTTCTAGTCACATGATCCCCAGAGAAAGTACAGCTATTTAAATATGAAAGTGTCTTTGTTTCAGAAATGCCAGCACACAGAGATGTAGAAATCATGTTTTCAAATAAAGAATTCACAGAATATGAAAAATGTCTCAAATGAAGACAGTACACAATTTAAGTCATTCATGACGGACAACTTGTACTGAGGACTCTACATGTTATTCAACTGGTGTCAAAGGTTCTTTCTACATTAAATAAAATAATCCTCAGTAGTTGTAGCACAACGACGTGAATGTACTTAATGCCACTGAACTGTACCCTTAAAAATGGTTAAAGATGGTACATTTTATGTTATGTGTATTTTATCACAATTTTGAAAAATTAATCTCGCCTCGTTTTTAGACACCA
Organism: Sturnira hondurensis; assembly: GCF_014824575.4. Lineage (NCBI taxonomy): Eukaryota > Metazoa > Chordata > Mammalia > Chiroptera > Phyllostomidae > Sturnira > Sturnira hondurensis. The sequence goes on from NW_028077910.1 coordinate 8,326,860, forward strand.
CTAAAATAGCAAGGGGTTTTCTTTCCACTTAAGAAAATTACTTGCCTTGCAATAAAACTAGATTTTTGAAAATGTCTAAAAACTCTTTTCTATCACCAGGAAACATTCATCTTGACAAAAGAGAAAGCGGTAATAGATGCCAAAAAGGATGTGATCATTGTCAAAATAAGACAAATATTATTTTTTCTCTGCTTCTATTACTGAAATCCCCATGCTATTAGAGTTACAACAGATTTGACAGTGGACTTNCTTAAGAAAATTACTTGCCTTGCAATAAAACTAGATTTTTGAAAATGTCTAAAAACTCTTTTCTATCACCAGGAAACATTCATCTTGACAAAAGAGAAAGCGGTAATAGATGCCAAAAAGGATGTGATCATTGTCAAAATAAGACAAATATTATTTTTTCTCTGCTTCTATTACTGAAATCCCCATGCTATTAGAGTTACAACAAATCTGTTGTAATTGTCCAAATCTGTTGTAATTTGGACAATTGTAATTGTCCAAATCTGTCCAACTTCAGTGGACTTTCCTTTTACATTGCAAAAAATAAAGTGTTTTTCTATAAATGTAAAATCGTATTTCACAAATTAAAAAACACTATTTCTTTCCTTAAAGGGGCACTGAGAATAAAATGTGCTGTATAGATTTTTTTAAGGTTACATAGAATACATTTGACTTATCAAAATTTGTATTGATATAAGATAATTACCACATTTGTGAGAAATAGACTTTGGAAAAGATTAATAAACTATAAAAGGATTGATGAAGTATAAAACTCACTGAAAAGCTAAGAAAGTTTAAAAGCACCGCCCTCATTGGCTACTGTCATCTACTAGACTGCAAGTCATGAGGGCAAGGAACACAACCATCTTCTCCACAGCTATTTACGCTTATGCCTCCACCAGTATCCAGTTTTCTTGACACTAAATAAATATTTTTGAGTGAGGTAGTAAATTTGGAATAGAGTTAAAATACAGAAAATTGCTTTCTAAGCAATGGTTAAAAAGTGACACTAACAAAGGCATTTTTCAGTCAATAAGTACTTGAAATATTACCAACTGACCATTCAGATAGCTAGTCAGTCACAAGTTTCATTATTCATCAAATACATGTTCAACACTATCTACCAAATTCATCCAAATCTTACATATGGAATTTTATTCATAAACCAGTGCTCTACATTTCAAGAGACCAATATTGTCAACACTTAAGCACTTAATATCCAATTCTTCACATGAATCTTTTTGTCTGATGGATTGTTGTTGAATTTTTCTCATGAAGTTGGAGCAATAAAATGATGTATTATGAATTTTCTTATATCCATAATACATCATTAAGTAGAGGCATTATTATAAAAGTTATATATTTTTAGGATATCCAGTGGAAGAGTATTAATAAATGTTAATATTATATTTACTTGAATTACTTAATATTTTTCAAAATTTAAATTAATGTTTGAAGACAAACATTAAAATGAAGAATGGTTACATGGTGTTTTATATGCCTCTGACAAAAGATTTAGAGATTAAAAGTATGTCAATATTTTGAAGAATATAAAAAAGAGATATCTACTTCCTTTAATCATACTTCCTAGGCCTTAATTATTGATTTTTGTGTTATTTTTTATTTTGAAAAACTAAAATATAAGCAGAAAATAGTTTCTATGTGATTAGCTAAAAGGGTCAAAACTTTGGAATCACTTTAAAATCTATTTTAAAAACTGAGCTACTTTGATTTTTTTTTCTACTATAGAACCATGAAAAGTTATTTCAACTGAATTGCATACATAACTCCTAGAGTGCGGACAGTTGCTATTATTTGTTCACTTCATCAAAATGCTTTTTCAAATTCCTGCTACGTCTGTATTACCAGGTCCTGGAGAAGCCAAGGTGAAAGAGGCCCAGGAGAAGCCAAACCCTCTTTGCTATTTCTAACAAAGGAAATGCCATTCTTGCCACTAACTCTTGGAATGATTTCCAAGTTCTCTAAAAATAATTTAGCTTGTGTCAAATAGCTGTCTCATCTGGAAAACTCAATAAATGAGTATAGAAGTTAGAAAGAGTAGGGAGAAAGTTAGGTGTTAAACTGAAACGGTATATCCCAGGCATGTTAGATGGAAACTCCAAATTAGCCAGCACACTTCCATACATCTGCTCAGTTTTCTTTAAACTTGAGCTATATTATTGCAGAAAAGCATAATAATCTCCACTCTGATCTTGTATTTCAAATGAAAGAGCCTGAAACATCACAGCATAGGCACCTTAGTAAAGGGGTATTATGGGTGGATAGATTTCTTCTGGGGTCAGCATTTCTACATTCAAAGAGCAGATTACATAGGGAGGAGAAGGAGGAGGAATATTGTGAAGTATTCCTGCTTTATGACAATGATTCTAATTTGACATTGGACTGTAGTTTAAAGAGGACATGCCTATTAAATCATATGTCACTTTAAAACAATAGTTGCATTTTTAAAAAAATTACGTGCAAATTATTTTTTGGTACCAAGTTACATTTAGCCATACTTGAATAGCTGTTTACATGTAGAAAGCTCAGATAAATCCTCAGAAAAGTAAAAAGGATGTTTTATTTATTTGCTCAGAAATGTGAGTTCATTGTATATTATTTTCTTCATTTGAAACATTTTTGACATGGCAGTTATTAAAAAAGATTTTTAAAATTCTAATTATATAACTATAAAATTCTATTTTACAGTTTTCAGGCTGTTAAATTATTTAAGATGAACATTTACTGGATATCAGTCCGAGAATAAAATGTCATTGCCTATAATGATTTTCAGGCATCTGCTAGTGTCCTCAAGCAGAAGAACCAGAATATTTTTAGAAGGAATAACTTACCACATGACTATTCATGTTTGCAGGGTACCACCGACATCAAAGTTTTTCAAGGTGACCCAACATAAAATGGGAATATTCTGGATTTTAAACATTTTTCCAATTTTTAATATAAAAGGCAATCTATAAAAATTTTCTATAGAAAAGTGGCTACAGTAACTTCTATTAGTTCCTGCTGACTGACATTAAAATGAAGGTAAAAAACCCAATTTGTCTAATGGGTCATGTTATAATGCAAATACAGGTTTATGCTATGACTTTGATTCCCCATTTTCATAGTTTATTTTAGAATTTGGGGTGTAAAGGGGGATGAGAGAGATAATATGTGGACCATTGGACAGTTGACAACAATTGTGCTTAACATTTCATTTTATTTATTTAATTTTTCATTGATTTTAGAGAGAGGGGAAGGGAAGGCCACTGCATCTCATGCACGCCCCCACCAGGAAAGAACCTGCAACCGAGGCATGTGCCTTGATTGGGAATCCAACCATGACTCTCCGTTTGTGGGACAATGCTCCAACCAACTAACTCAGCCACACCAGCCAGGACAACATTTTACATAAGGCTTCTCATTTTCTCATTTGTAAATAGTTAAGCAATATATAAGAAAAAAATTGCCCCCCCCAATCTCTTACTCTTTTTTTCCTACCAAACCAAAGTTCTAGAGTGTCTCATATATTATAGTAAGACAGAAGATCTCTAGTAAAAAAGAGAAATGAGGTTTCTCATTTTTTCTCCCTCTTATTCACAGTCACTGCTTTCTTTTTTTGTCTTGAAATGAAGGGAATTCAGCAGCAGTGGGTAACAGCCCAAGAGAGATTTCTGTTTTTATATATTTTTATTCTCTCTGCAGGTCAGATGGGATAGCTGAGAAAAGATTGAAAAATACAAGGTAAAACAATGGACAAATATTTATAACAATGCATAGTTTTCAGCGGATTTGATAAAAACCATTAAAATGAGTTTAAATGTAAACATAAAGCTATAATTTCAAATACTGTAGATGGAGGGGGAAAACACAGTGAGTTAATTGTAACTCTTTTAAGATCAAACCGAATGTATAACCTCTTAAAAGTTCATCTAATCAAGTCCTTTATATCATTTAATAACATTAAATGTGGCTTGGTTGTCTATTATAGATATATAATAATAGAGATATATGCTAAATGTGCTGAGATATAGGAGGATAACTGTTAAGTAGAAATCAGGAAGCACACATAATTGATAAAACCAAGTATTTTTCATAAATCCTTCAGTCAACTCTATCCTAGATCAGCTGTAATTTAAAAGCTAGTCTAGACAATATCCATTAGTCATGTAAGTTCAATATTCTCTATTGTTATCTCAATAAAGCATGAGTTAAATGAGTAATAACATTTCTAATCAAGAAAATGACCTATGCAATATGAATTAACCAGCAGTCTGAATTTTTTTAAGACTTTTTATTTATTTATCTTTAGAAGTGAAGGGAAGGAGAGAGGGAGAGAAATATCAATGTATGGTTGCCTCTTGTGTGTCCCTTGCTGGGAACTGGCCTACAACCCAGGCATGTGCCCTGACTGGGAATCGAACCGCGATCTTTTGGTTCACAGGCCCGTGCTCAATCCACTGAGCCACACCAGCCAGGCTTGAAATTTTAAATGTTTTTAAACTACTCGAGAGGAAAAATACAATTATATTTATCGCTACCATCTTTCCTGGGCCTGTCAGTGTTCATGCTCACAAATGGCTATAACGCTGACCTAAATAATGAGCATTTTGGATCAAGGTTCTCCATGTGGACTAGCAGCCTGATTCTGGTCAGGCCCTACTCTATGGGAAATTTGCTCCCCAGAGCAGGCTAAGCACTCACCTTGACCATTCCTACTTGCTTTTTTCCCTGTCTGCCGACTGGTGATGAGAAGAACACCACTAAACATTTTGGTGATTCATTGTAAGTGTGCATGTCGTGCTTTTACCCAGATCTTTATGTGGCTAATGTCCTAATAGTCTCCTACACCAACAGTCATGTTTGAAATACAATACATTAACAATCTGAAGGAGACTTAGCTGTGGAGCAGGATACTGAGAATAAATAGATGAAATTCTAGACATTTCCAAAGAGGATCCAGCTACTTAATGACCACTGAGGTCTTTGGTGAATAGGTGTGAATATTTCAGTGCAGTCCAAGCTGAACAGAGAGGCAGTTCTTGCTTCCAAATTTAAATACCGCCTGTGCATATAAAAAAAGGAGTTTCATTTATTGGTCCAAAATGTTACTACGATTGGGATCTTGAAATAATATTCTCTTTTTCTTGGGCATGTTCTTCAGCAAAAGAAAGTTGGGAAGGGTCGGCTAAGGAATGGAATGTGTGCTTGGAGACCGTGCAGTGGAGATGTCCTGTTTTCCGCCCCACAGCAGGTGAGGCTGCACTGAAGATGGTTGAGGGTTACATTTCTCTGCCAAAGTCAAGATGATAAACCACGGTGAACCTTGGCGAAATTCTGTCCACCCACTGAAAAGCTGCTAGTATTCAGTTACTGAGGATTGTCCGAAACACTTTTCTCACAGGTTGGACCCATTCTCTTGGAGAGGCAAGTGCAGCTTCCATTGAGCAGATTACGGTGGGCTCCCTGGACACACTGGCAAGTCAGAGCACAGTTAGGTCCATACTGGCCTGCCCTGCATTCTCGGAGGGACAAAATAAAAACAGAAGCAATTCAAATACACTCTTCTGTGTATTTGAACTACAATAAAACTACAATAGTAGTTTTACTACTATTTCTTGGAAATGCAAAAGTTAATGATAGACTTGTAAAGGATTCTGGTTAACCATGTGGTATCTTTTTCCCATGCTAGAAAGCTATATATTAAAAGTCAGGTCTTTCATGGAAAACGGGAAGAGGCTGGGGAGTGTCAAGGAAATTAGTGATGAAATTGAGAAGAGAAGAAGACAGGACCATAATGGACAGCAACTTAAATTTTTAAAGTGCCCTCTTAGAATTAGATTATTCAATAGAGCTTACAGCAATAGCATTGTGAGGGACTCAGGGGAAAATGGATTACTTGTTTTGAGGTCAGAAAAAGGCAACACTCACCCAGCATATACAGTATATGAGATTTGTCTTTAGGTTGAAAACATGATTATTTGTGCTTACGTTGTTGAAAAGGAAATGGCTTTGCATTCAACTCTTTCACCTCTTAAAATATGTCAAAATGGCCAGAGATCCCCTGTGTACCCACTTCTGTAAAACCCTGTTATATGCACTAGAAGAATATAACTACCTTTACGTTGCATTGAATTGTGATTGTAACCAGAAGAGAAATGAAGAGGAGGGATAAAAACTGTTAGCTTTATCAAAATGACTAAATATGATCAAAGGGTACCCTTGGGCATTACACCCCAGCCTGAGCATTTGTTCCTTAGTCTGATTTCCAGCAGAGAATTATCAGAGAATTAACAGGTTCTGTTTCTGAAGGATTGTGAGGAGAGGGAGAAAGCCCCGACCAGCCCATGCAAACAGAAAATGGGGTGGAATCAGTCAGGTTAGACTGGAAAGTAACTCAAGTGACTACCACTGTTAAGAATTAGAGAAACTTAACTTTTCAATAATGAGTCACCTCTCACTCTAAACAGTTTACATAGTGGGTTCCTTAATGTGTTAAATCAGTTGGTTCTAGCAAACCTGTGAGGTAGACAAGACCGGTGAGGTAAGCTTTCTCGTTGTAGAGGGAGAGAAACTGAGGTTTGGTATGGCTTAAGGGACCTTCCCAAATGTTATGTCCCTGGCAAGTGGCAGAGCTGAAGTTCTCCGTTCTCATCTCACGCGCACTCAGTCTGTACCACCATGTGGAAAGACCCACGATAAACGCATACGTATGTTAAAGCCCAAATGAGGAATTTGAAAGCTGGAAAGTGGGAAATTTAGAAACATCAATATGCATAAATACGAGGATACAGGTACTACAGTGAATTCTGAGTCTGCAGTCTTCATTTTGTTAAATTTTTTATTGCCTCAAAATTCTCTTGGCCAGGTTGGAGATTCGCCCTAAGTGCTCCCTCCGTTAGCACTTGCATGTTTGAGCGTTCGTTTGTTTATTGCTCTCTTGGGTAACGAAGGCAGGCTAAGATCTGGTCTGGCCCCCCGTGTCTTAATTAACTAGTTAGAGTTTAAATAAGAGATAAATGGGAACTTATTAATCAGTTTTGCCGTTAAGTGTTTTACAGAGCAAACAGCAATTCAATCACTTCCTAGGTGAAGGAACAACAGGTGGTACCAGGAGCTTTGGCAGTGATGCACATGCCGCTCTGAAATGAATCTTTTCTTTATGTCATCCAATTTAATCGAAATTACAAAATAAATCCTACACACACCCTCCCCTGCCCAGTGTGTAGGAGAATTACTTAGTTTGGTGGTAAGACCTAGCTTTCTTGTTTGAAAAAGAGTTATGAGTCAGGATCTGTCCTGAGCTGTTCAGAATCTGATTTTAATTTATAAAAATACCACATTTTATGTTAATAATGATGTGTATTTAAGACATCTGTTTGAATGTCTGCAAATGTTAATTTACCAAGGGGGTGGGGAAATAATCCAATAAAAAGCTGCTACATTCTTTTATGAATTAACATTATGGCTGTTTAATAGGTCCTTTACCAGAGTTCAAATTAAAATGAGGTCTTTTATCTTTATAGTGCCTGCATAGACACAGCTGCTCACAGTTAACATCGCAGATGAACTGTGCCTAATTGAAAATAAAAATGCAAATAAAAGACCCTGTCGTACATCTGTGTAGGTTGTGGGGACCCCAAAGAGCTTATGACAAGCAGGACCTTGAGGTGCCCACTGAGAATGGGCATGTTAATACATATGTTCCACTGTAACGTGGCAATTTTTCCTGTGGATAAAAAAGGCTATGTGATAGGAGATTTTAGTCCACAGAAAGCTCACAGAGTGAGGCTTTCATTTCCAGCCTGGCCATAAGCTCTCTTGGTTTAGTGGCAAGTTTTAAGCCACCGCTGAGCGTTATCCAACAGAACTTTCTGCAATGACGAAAACACCCTACACTGCTGGGCGATATAATCTCCTGTAGCCAGTAACCGTGTGTGGTCACTGAATACTTGAAATATCATGTGTGACAGAGGAGGTGGATTCTAAATTAAACTAAATATAAATTCAATAGCAACCTATGGTTAATGGACAGTGTATATTGGCCAAGGCAGATAGACAACAAAAGCAATTGCTGCTCCTTTCTTTCCCTTGAGGGGCAGTATAGTGGGGATGTTAAAAGTCTGGCTCTGGACCCAGATTGCCTGTTTCAAATCCCCAGTCTGCCATTTACTAGCTGTGTAACCTTGGACAAGTTCCTTAAACTCTTTCTGCTGTAGCTCCTTCACCTATAAAATGGGAATGGTGATGATAGTAAAGGTACCTACTATACATCGAAATGCCTGGCGTGGGATACACATTCAATAAACAGTAGTGGCTTTCTTCCTCCAGTATTTAGGTGAAACCACAGATACTCTAGGCAATTTGCCTTCAGTGAGCACTTCATTGGTGACATGTATACTGTGGCTTCACCAGATGTCATGCTGACACTTATTCTGATGGATTTAGCTTAGATATGACAAGGTTCAGGAACTCATTTACCATGACTCCATGAGAAATGCTGAAAACAGAAGCAAAAATTCCTTCAACAAAATTTGATGAAGATTATCATGTGCTAGACCTTGTTCAAAAAATTTTTGATAAAAGATAAATAAACGTGGATCCCACTCTAACGAAGCCTGTAGTGCAGGGGAACATGAGGTTAGAGCTTTCAATGAAGCAGCTTTACAAAAAAGAAATGTCAGCATCAGCAAGCTTCTGAGATGGAAGATCCCAAAGGATCCCAACTCAATATTCATAACCTGTTGTCCTTAGTTTAAAAGTCTACCTAAAAGGGAAGGGGGGATAGGAAAGAATATAAGTCTGTTGACAAGCCCACGGAGGTTTATTATATTGAACTACAAATGAATGTTCACACTTACAACATCGTCTACTCATAGCACCATCACACAAGGGCTGATACCAGACTGCTTGGGGTCAAATCCTGGTTCTGACTCTTCTTTTCTCTGCCTAAACTCCATTATCTGTCTCAGCGTCATTGAGTTCCCAGGTTATGGAATCATAGGTTGGTGCTGGAAGTGGCCTCAGAAATTTGTAGTCTCAACCCTTCTTTTTGGCAGGTGAAAAAAGTAAATTCTGAGACGAAATCCTCTACTTTGACTCATCCTTCATGGCAGGTCAGTCTTTCAGGGAGATTATGAAATATGTGGAACCTTTTCATCAGGTAATCATCTATTAAGTTTAAATAGTAAGTGATGAAGCAAGAATGCACTCCATCTACTTTCTCCTCTTCTTAAGACATTCCTAAAGATTTAGAATTTTACATTCTAGGCCTTTCTTCCTGTGAGTAGAAAGGGAAAAAAGTGTAAATCTCAAATCCCAAAGAATAGCTGGGGACTGGGCTCTGAAGAATAGTATTGGGACTGTACCTTAATTCCAGTAACTTTCCTGAATCACCTTTGTGATTAGGATGTTTGCTTGTATCATCTTGAGTTACCTTCAAGGGGTCCTCTCTCAGCTCTAGTTCTGGTTTGGGGTGCCTGTCATGTAACAGCTACATAACCTGATTTCTTACTCTCAGGCAAGGTGGCAAGCGGTGGTAGTGTGATGTTCTTTAAGTGAGTAATGTTTTAAATATAAAAATGCCTAGGGATCTCTGTATAAGTTGTGAGTCAGAAGCACATCAGGCTCATACCAGTTGCACACCTGGCTCCGGTTCCCCCAGGTGGGCAGAGGCATTTTCCACTGACTGGGTGGCAGGAGATTTCACTTTCACAGATGCAAAGATGACGGCAATTGTCTCCAAATGTTCCAGGTGAACACTCTACCAAGGAAAGAGACGTGCTACAAAATTAACCTCTTGAGCCTTCAGGGATATACCTAAATTGGGATTAAAGATAGAATTTCCTCCAGATTGAGCGCCAAGTAGCCAAGCAGGATGATAAAAGGAGACTTGTTGGTTAGAAGGAGAAAGTTTTGGAACTCTCAGAAAGCAGCTCCACTTCATACATGCTTTCACACTCAGGTCTTAAAAGTGATTTCCTTTGACACTGGTTTGTTCCTGTCAGGATGTATGTAAGCTTTTTGAAGATACGAACTGAAGCCAGGAGATCAATTCTGCTAGCTAAGGGTACTACTTTTAATATTTTTCCTTAAAATGTTTTTATTTATTTACTATTTCACTAGAAGACTGTAATCTCCACTATCTTCTCAGCATATAACACTAAATAATAAATAAATAAGTGAATCAGGTGTGAACAAGAGATACTATGTATATAGCTCTAGTAATATATGAGGCTATGGTATGGGACTAATATATGAATCATTTTAAAAGGTAATAACTCTTATTCACATTAAGGTGAATTACCACTATCATTATACTTTTATAATCATTGTCCTAACCACATGCACACTAGCATACATAATAATAGTAAGAGATTTTGAGGTGTTCACTGAGGACTGGCATTGCCTCGATCGGTCTTCCAGGACTTTGTAACATTCCACTTTAAACTAAGTAGCCCACGCTCTCCCCTCTAACTCTTCATCCACATCCACGACTGTCATTACTTCCCGGTAATAAATGCTTAATTCAGTCTTTCAGTGTTTTCCATAAAGCCCTTGTATCTATTTTAATAAGTTTGAGCACAATACATATTTTTGAAAGCATTTAATAACATATTTGTCATTGAGTTTCAGTGGCATTTTAAGATAGTTACAGTTTTATGTAGAGGACAATAAAATTTCTGAACAGTCAGCAACAAAGTCCGGAGGACACATTATACTGGCTGGAGAATGGATTCCTGCCACTTTAACACGCAGGACCGAAGCTTAGGTGATTATTCTGTGTTTCCAGTTTGGGTTTCTGTTTGTGCTCAGGTGGGAAGACCTCACAGTCACCCAGAATTCCCCATTCCTGAGCTTAAAAATGCTCTGGCCATACCTTTCTCACACTGGCTGCGGTGGAACCTCGCAGGGCAAATGTACCTCCCACTCATCTCATCACAACCCCTCCCTTTGCGCAGGCACAGAGGTGAGCACAATTGGAACGGTAAACCCAGGAAGGCATGCTGGGAAACAAAAGTGCCAGAATGCTATTTTGGCTTTAAGATAAATACAAGAAGAATTAAAGGATATGCTCTAAGTCATTAGTTTCCCAGGACCAAAGAAGGAGAGAGGGGCATAAGATTAGAAAACAAGAAAAGTTATGTGCAGAAGTATAATGACAACAGTTTAGTCACACAGGTTAAGTACTGTTAATGCCATTTCTACAAGTAATATAGAAGAATCCATAAAAAATTAAGATATTTTCAAGTAGATAAATTTGTTATGATGTGCGATAGTGTGGCAAAGACTTTCCCAAACCCTGTAATACCCCAAACACTTAAAAGAACAATGTTTTCAAAATTTTGATACAGGTTAAATGTGGTGAGAATCTTTGTTTTGAATTAAAATATTTTAAATAAATAAGAGAGTATCGGTGGTAAGTGATTTATATAGCTCTCGATATTGGATGTCTTGTGAATGGCTGATAGAGGTGGGTACAAGGGGGAGAGGAAGGAAGAAGGAAAAAGAGAATAATAGACAAAATACGAAGTATATACAGTAGGTTAACATCATGTAAGGAAGTTAGATTTTAAAGTCACTGAAATTTAATCTTTAAAATGTTTCCATAAGTGTCCCATAAAGTAGAATTGTTTCTTAGTAAGTACAGCATAACTTGTTTTTTTTCAATAGTTGGAGAAGATAAATATTTGTGTGGATGAACATCAGATGAAATAATTGGTTTTTAGTTTAGAGACAATGCAATACAAGCACATCCATTTCTTTGAATGGGCAGAGGAAATTGTCATACGCCCAGGGAGATGATCACTCTGAAAGGGGTGGGTGAGCACTAAGCTTGCCTGCAGACAAGTATTCCCATTTCCCATCGTGGGGAAGGGGTGGGTGAGCCTGCAGACAAGTATTCCCATTTCCCATCGTGAGTTTGAGTTTTCTCTAAGGCTATGCTCACTACTCACCAATGAGAATGGGAAGGGGATGAAATTTCCTGAACCCTTCCTTCCTTCCTTCCTTCCTTCCTGTCTCCCTCCCCACTTTCCAAGCATCTAGAGCTAGATTTGCCCAGACTTTGTATGTATGCACTTCTCCACCACACATAGAGTTACTCAGGATAAATTCAACATTAGAAAAAACTCACATTCAGGGTGCAGAAAAAGGAGATAAAACCAAAAGGAGATAAGAAATTAATTAGTTTATATAATATATACTCTTTAATTTTTTATCTTATACCTCCTTTAAAAATGAGTAACAAAGAAAGATCCAACGCAGGATTTCTCGTTTGTTCTTGTATAATTATTATTGAGAATACCTAGAAAAATGTAATTTCCTTTGTTTCCCTTGTTTTAAGTATAGATAAAGTTGAGCTCATAAAGTTTGCCTTGCTCAACTTTTCTATTTCTCCAAATAGTATCATTCTTCCAGGTTACCTGGCTTCATTTTCCTCATCTTCATGTTCAAATTCTTCTTTTTAATTGTCCAATACAGTCAATTGTTCTTCCAAAAATATTCTGTTCATTCATTTCCATTTATATCCCAGTACAGATTTAAAAAATCTTAGGATATCACTGTAGCTTTCCACATGGACACTAGCAATGGCTCCTTTTCCTAATGATCAACAATGTTCCCACTTTACAGATTTGTGTCACTAGAGTAATAGCTCTTGTGTACTCAAAATCTTCCATGATATCCACCACATTTAGGGTATATAGAATGTAAAATGTATGTAGTATGAAATTTATGGGCCTTGAATAGATATTTTTTCTGTATTATATCTCTTATTCTGATTTTGAAAATAAAACATGCAAAAAACACAAGGTGTTTGCTTCTATACTTCCTGACCCAAGAAACTCCAGAATGGTTGGCGAGAGTTCTAAACATCGCAAGACTTAGTAAAATTTGTTCTTGTGAAATATGTTTGTCAAATCCCAAACACAAGTTGAAAAACATGGAAATAATTTCAAACATTGCTGTTATCACTTCAGAGGCTTTTGCCACATGCCTTAATGCAACTTCTTACATGTATCTTCTTACTTAGTTAATAGCTTATACATCTTCTATAAGGCAGGGCTAGGCCATATATAACTAACTCTAGAGCCTAGGCTCTCACATCTTTTTTTTTTAAACTTTTAAAAACATATTTTGTTTCTCTTTAGAGGGGAAGGGAAGGAGGCAGGGAGGGAGGGAGAGAAATATCAATGTATGGTTGCCTCTCATGAGTCCCCTGCTGGGAACTGGCCTGCAACCCAGACATGTGCCCTGACTGGGAATCGAACTGTGATCCTTTGGTTCACAGGCCCACACTCAATCCACTGAGCTACACCAGCCGGGGCTCACATCTTAATCTTAACTGTGTTTTCATCAAATCTCCCTGATATCTAGGATAAATTATTGTATAATTCTCCATTTTTCTAATTTCAGGTGAAATCAGGTGAGTCCAAACTAAAAAGTGGTACAAATAAATATGTTTAAAAAGGGCTTGAAGAAGATCTTTCAGAGTTACATGTAGATTAATATAAAACAATCAGTTTCCTTGCTTATATTTTATATAAGAGAGTAGAATGAGTGTGTTCAAAAAGATGGTAGCTGGCTCCTTTGGCTGTGTCTGTCTGTGTTTATTCCAGAAGATCACAGCACTACGGAATTGTTGTTTTGGAATAATTGTTCGATTACTTAATCATAGCAGTTGTAATCATCTAGACTCCCGTTAGAACTATAAAATACATTGTGAGAATCGACATTAAAGTGTTAATAGTTTATCTAACTTGATGTAATGTAAACACATTACTTTTATTGTTTGAAATGTAATTTTTAAAGCTTAAAGCTTATCAACACCATAACATGCCTGCTGGTTTTCTCTGTTTACCATGGTCACAATCTCTTCCATAATAACCGTGGAGGAACTTGCAGCTTCCAGAGAACCTGTTGCAAACCCCCTTCTTCTGACACATGCAACTGAAGTGGCAGCCAGGGTCATGATACCCAGGGGCACCTCCTGAAAAGGAACCACCCAAGCTTTAGTGTTAGTGAAGTGTGATGAGTTTGAAGATAAAAGAAACCACAATATACAACCCCCCCCAAAACTGTAGAATGAATTTAAAATAATCAGATAAATCATTAGCTAACCAATGTAAAAGAGAAAAGACACCCAAACCCCACATTTAAAAAAAATTACAGAATATTCATCAAAAGAAATAAATATAAGAAATACAACAGAAATAAACATAAAAATGTAAATGAAATGGAAAAGTTATAGAAGATAACTTACCAAAATTATCCCTCATTTGAGGCAGAAAATCCTAAGCAGGCTAATTACGATAAAAAATAAAGGAAACAGGAAAATAGCTCTTGAATTAAAAAAAATCCCATAAGACCTTGGTGTCACAGGACAATTTGATAAACCTCCAGAGCTCAGATGGTCGCCTTACTATTTACACTAATCCAGGATGTGGAAAGGAAGGAAGCTTTCAAGTACATTTTATTGAGTAGGACATCAACTCCGAAATTTGACAAAAATACATTAAAAAGCTCATCACTTTCACTTATGAACACCGATGCCAAATTCATAAAAAATATAAGTATGCAGAAATCAGCATCATATTATAAAAATATATCATGTTTATATGATATGTATTTCCATATGTAGGGTCATTTAATATTAGAAAATTCATTTAAAAATCTACCATAATCATCAGCCTAAAGAGAAAAATTGCATTATTAATTCCATAGATGCACAAAGGACATTTGAAAAATAAATTCACTTAAGAATTCAGTGAACACATTGAATAAATTAGAAAATTAATAGCTATATCTTAATATAACTATTAAAATCCAGTATTTAACATAATGAGGAACAAAAAGCTTGAAAAAGTAGAGTTAATAGACCATGTTTGTTCTTGCATTGGATGAGTTAATATCCTAAATATGTTATTTTTCCCTAAGAGAGTAAACACAGAGGACAACAAACAGTACAATAAACCTGATTTTTTTTTTGCATCTAGACAGTTTTATTATAAAGTTCATTTGGAAGGACAAATAAGCAAGAATAGTGCAAGAAAGTCTTTGAAAAAAAAGCAATGAAGGGTGGCTAGGCAAATCAGTGTCAAATATGCACGTGGGAATGGCCAAATCACAGAGAGGCTACGCTCTTCCAAAGGCACAGAGCTTGGTGTGAGCCGAGCGGAGCTGGCCTACGGTCTACCCACTCCCATTGCAAGGTGCGTGCCTGTATACCACACTGCCAACCTGCACGGTAGTGAACTCATACTGAAGGATAGTGGGTGTCATACCCATTGTCACTGTGTCAGGACCACAAGTTTAAAGAGCTGTAGCCCCATAGTTGAAACCATATAGGTAAAAATTTACTGTCAGTCGTTTTTACACAAGGTGCCCCACGTGCAGGCCCCTGGCAGTGTCCTCACCCACACTCTACCTTGCTGTCGGAGACTATTCTCTTTATTCTGCCAAAGCACAAAATCAGCTGATATAAAAGTGTGCTCTAACTGGGGTGCAGCTGTCCAGTGCTGCACCAAACAACCAAGTGTGGTTTGGAAAGAAAATTAGAACTCTCAATATCTATCCTTATCCATTTATCTGCTTAGATCTTTATATATGTGTGATATCATACACACACACACACACACACACACACACGAATGACCCCAAAAAAGAAACCAGAATTATCTTCTGGAGTGGGGCAGGGAGCTCTTGTAGTACAGGTTTTGCTTGCTAGGTGTGTTTTAGGAACCCCTCTGTATCAGTGAGCCAGCTGGCATTGTTGTGAGGGGTTGTGCTCAGCTTCAGTGAAATTTTTTTGAAGACTCTTTCAATGTGTTTGCCTGTTTCATGGTTGGAGATTTACGAGT
Organism: Sturnira hondurensis; assembly: GCF_014824575.4. Taxonomy (NCBI): domain Eukaryota; kingdom Metazoa; phylum Chordata; class Mammalia; order Chiroptera; family Phyllostomidae; genus Sturnira; species Sturnira hondurensis. Next base: position 8,342,726 of record NW_028077910.1, read on the forward strand.
GCACCTGCCCACACCATGCTGAGTGTTCAGCAGTTTTTGACAAAAATGGTGTGACCCCCACATGCTCCAACTTCCTTATTCACTTGATCTTACTTCCCTAATCAATTTTTTTTTGTTTTCCAGGCTGAAAAGAAGTCCACAGATGGAAACATTTTGCCAATGTGGAAGAGGTAAAATAAAAAAAATGGCAGAAACACTAAGAGGAATTAAAATTGATGAGCTCAAAAACTGTTTTGAGCAGTGGAAAAAAGTCTCAGTAGGTATATTGCATCAAATGGAGAGTATTTTAAAGGTGACAGAAGTTTCAACCTGTAAGAATACACAATTTTTATGAATAAATTCTATTTATGGGTTTCCTATATATATATAGTTGAAAAGCACATGAATATCATTTAAGAGTAAAAATACATTCATAGTGATAGATATTACATTCTTTGTGATGAAATAAAGTTTGGAGATCTCTGTTCCCAGAGTTCTCCTCTTCATCCCCTGCAGCTGGGCCCATTCTCAACGTGAACGGCGTGCGCCTGCACAGGTCCCTGCATCCTCCCCCTGCCTGCCACAGGGCATCAGTGGTGATTGAAGCTCTTCAGCCTCATGCCCAGAAACTCAAGGTTCAGCAGATCTGCTGTCTGCAAAGGCTTCACGCTTAAAAACTGACTAGAGAGAGAATTCTTTGGGTCTTCGAGGAGCTCTTTTATATGAATACTATTCCAATTACTTAAGGGTGTTAAGAGTTTTCATGTGGTATTCTGGTAACAAGGTAACAAAAAATCCACCAGTATTAACATAACACTGTTTTTATTGGAAATGTAATCATAATTACAAATGGCTTGCATGAAATTATTGGGAAATAGTCTCTTTGGGGGCCTCTCCTATATTTTATCAACCAATGGCAGTAGGCTTTAGATTTTTATTGAATGAAAGAAGGTAGTAATCAACTTGCCTTTTTCACAATGATTTCCTGTCCACCCAAGGCCACAGGTACAGCTTCCATCCACAGGGTTACAAAGGCCACCATTTTTACAGGTACATTCTAGCTCGCAATTTGGGCCATATCGTGATGGGGGATATCCTGTAGTAAAAATTAATATATATATATATATATATATATATATATATATATATATCAAACTGAATAAAAATGTCACAGGAGGAAACAGTTTTCTTTGTTTCAGATACAGTAAATTGTATTTATGGAACAAAACATTATTCGATGATGTTCAAATTAAAACAAACACTCATACATATCCTTAAGGTAATAAGCACATCACTGTCATTCATTCATGTCTTCATTCACTACGTAAATATTTATTAAGCTCATAAGTATGTGCCTGGAGACACCCTAGTGAACAAGCAGAGGTCAATCCCAGATTATCAGAAGAAACCTTTCATATATTTAGTCTCATGATTGATAATGAAGTCAGACAAGCCGTTTGTTTAATGCCTTTGTGCTGAAATAGAAAAAAACACTTTAGCACACAGTGGTGGGTACCACAAACGGAAATGCACTGCCAAGAGGAGTCAAGACGAGAGGCAGTGAAGCTGACTTGGAATAAGGAAAATCTAGCCTTCCTCACCAGGGGACGAGTAACCGAACGCTGAATGAGGGAAAGAGCCACCAATGGAAGAGAAGAGGCTCTCTAAGGTGGGACTAACCACCACTCACATTTGGTTGGTTTTTGCCAAAAGAATATGGGCCCAATCTAGCCAGCTAATATAATTTTTAAGGAAAACTTAAAATCCATATTTTACATAAATTCATCCAATCTTTGAACATTGGCAACTAATTAAAATTGCTTTACAGCATGTGGGAGCCAAAACTATGTCAGCCAATTCAAACACATTTGTGGTTAGATTTGGCCAAATGCCTGCCATTTATACCTTCCAGTTTATAGTATTTTTACAAAATGATATTTTCCACATGAATTATCTTACTTAATACTCACAAATATAATATCCCTCTGATGTGGGCACAGTATTCTTATTTTATACTCGAGAAAACTGATGCTCAGAGACTTAGGTCTTGCTCAGGCTTGGGCAGCCCATTGAGATAAAAATCAAGATTCCAGTCTAGAACTTCTGACTTCTTGTCAACCATTATTTTTATTCCAATTAGCAGGAGAGTAATTACTCACCCCCAAATCATTTGGGTAACGCATAAAGAGCACCTACTTGAATTCTATCTCTATGATGCTTATTTCCTTGACTTCATTGGATTGAACAGGTGCACTTCATTTTAGTACCAAAAAAAGAAGGATTTTAATTTTGTTTATTTAAATAACAATTTGAGTTGTAGAGCAAATGGTTGAAATATCATCACATGTGTAATAGGTTACTTTAACTGTCAATTATTGTTTTTTAGTTTTTGCCTTATAAGAAAGTTAAGTAGAATCAATAACACTGAGTCCTATACTATTAAAACAAACTTTTATCTGTTCCCCTTTTGCCCACTTAAAACAACCTCATCAATATGAGGGTTGAAAGGCATTGATGAAAGTGGTGGACCTGTGGAAAGATAGGAATTTAAGATAATACTTAAGACAAAAACATAATTGGAAAAGTGTGGAAGACTTAGAAATGATTCCACAGGTCTAAGTGTTAGACCAGTGTTCGCACACAATTGTTTATATAACTTTATTGCTTTTTTAAATGTTTATGTAATTATCTAACAAATAATTCAAACATTAGTGTGAGTTCCAGCCAAGATGGAGGTGTAGGTAGAGACCCTTTACTTCCTTGAAAGACTGAAAGGAGGATAACAACCAATCAGAAATCAGTCAACAACCAAAAGTGCCAGAAAATCAAACTGCATGGAACTCCAACAAGAAAGGAATTTAAATAAAAAATCAGCTAGAACAACCAGACCAATAAGGCAGCATGGGCTGACTTAAGGGGACTCAGAGGTAGGTGTGGGCTACGGCAGTTGTGTCTGTAGGAGAAGCTCCCAGTCTCACATGGGAGAGTCCATTGAAAAGTGCGCCAGAGTTGAGTAAGTGAGCCACACTGTTCCCTCTCTGACCCCTCCCCGACAGGCAGTGCCACAGCGCAGCAAGGACAGTTGCCCTGCTTGGGTGAATAAGGTCCCGATTTGGGACAAAAGGAAAAATTTGAACAAATTCTTCATCCAGAACAAAATGAAGAAACAAGAATTTGAAAAAGTGAAGAGACTCTTACAAACCTCTGGAGCAACCTGAAATGTTCCAATATCTGAATTATAGGGGTGGCAGAAGGCAACAAGGAAGAACAAGAAACTGAAAAATTATTTGAAAAAATAATGAAGGAAAACTTCCCCCAGTCCGGTGAAGGAAATAGACTTCCAGGAAGTCCAGGAATCCCAGAGAGTTCCAAAAAAATCAGACCCAAAGAGGAACACACCAAAACACATCATCATTAAGTTACCTAAGATTAAATATATAGAGAGAATCCTAAAAGCAGCAAAAGGAAAGGAGAGAGTTACCTACAAAGGAGTGTCCATAATACTATCAGCTGATTTCTCAAAAGAATCCTTGCAGGCGAGAAGGGGCTGGAAAGAAATATTTGAAGTCATGAAAGGAAAGGATCTACATCCCAGATTACTCTATTCAGCAAAACTTTTATTTAGAATGGAAGGGCAGATAAAGTGCTTCCCAAATAAGGTCAAGTTAAAGGAGTTCATCATCACTAAGCCATTATTATATGAAATGTTAAAGGGAGTAATCTAAGAAAAAGAAGATAAAAAATATGAACAGTAAAATGACAACAAACTCATAACTATCGACAAATGAACCTAAAAGAAAAGAAAAATAATGAAAACAAAAACTAAGCAAACATCCAGAATAGGAACAGAATCAGAGAAATGGACATCACACAGAGGGATTTCAGCGGGGAGGGAGAAGGGAAGAATGGGGGGGGGGATGTACAGGGAAGAAGCAGCATGGTTAGTAGGTATAAGGTAGACGGGGGGAGAGATAAAAAATGGTATGGGAAACAGAGGACTCAAAGAACTTATATGTACAACCCATGGACATGGACTAAAAGGGGGGAATGATGGAGGGTTGGGAAGTAAGATGGAGGGGGGATAGAGGGGAGAAAGTTAGTTAAACCGTAATAGTATAATCAATAAAAATATTGAAAAAATAAAAAATAATCACTCAAACATTACATAAAGGTATATTATGGAAAAAAGTATTTTACTCCGGCGCTCCAGTCTCACAAGTTCCCTTTTAAAAACATCATTATTTTCATCTTTTTTATGTATCATAGTCCTCATCTTGACCACTGCAATGAATGATTTCAACCTAGCTAGCATCTTCGAGCCTCATACCATACTCAATCTTTCATCTTTCCATAGATTTTATTTTAATGTGCATATAATTAACTTATTAATTGTGTTTATTGTTTATCACCTCCTCTCCACAAAAAAAGCAGTTGCATTAGAACTGGGATATTGTGATTTTATCCATATATTCCATAAACTTAAAATAGGAATTTGCATTCAATAAATATTCATTGTATGTAGTAGATGGCTACTAGACCCAGAAGTATTCCGTGCCTATTAAGGCATACATATGTATATCTCTCTTACCTTTTCAACTTTTTTACATAAAAGGTTAACAAATAGATAATATTATAAAGTCTGTTTCTTCTGGTAAATAAAATTTTCATAGGTTCTTCTAAATTGGTACATAGAAGAGACCTGCCTCACTTGTTTTAACAGCTGCACAGGATTGGCTGTGTCTATCAAAATTTTATTTCCCACTCCACTACTGATGAACAAGTAGGTTGCTTAAAATATTTTGCTACTATAAACAGCACTATAATAGATATCCTCATGGAAGTCTTTATTCAAATGTAATATTGTACCTGAGGGTGATTCCAGATGATTTTCTCAATAAAATGATGTATGCTTCTAGATCCTGACAGATATTATCAAATTTTCTTACCAAGAGATTTTCAAACTTACTAAGAAGTATTATCAATGTGCCCATTTTTCAATCTTTAGTCACATTGCTGTATTTTAAAAATATGACAGAAGTGATACATAATTGCAACTTTAATTTCGATTTCTCACATTATGAATGAGGCCTATCATCTTTTCATAAGATCTATTGAGTGTCATGAATTCTTTCCTTGATATGTATGAATTCTTTATTTATTAAGAAAATTAATGCTTTGTTATCCTTTCTTCTTTATCTTCTGCTTTATCTTCTTTTTATGTTATGCCTTAAATAAATTTTTAAATTTCTTTTTAATCCAAACAACATGTTTTTTTCTTTTTTCCTTTCTGTTTTGTGGGTTTTATGCTTCTGTCAAGATTTATAACTGACCTTAAAATAAATTTTAAAAAATGTAATGGTAATTCTAGTATTGTCATAGTTTTTTCATTACTTTAAGTGCTTTACACATTTGGAAGTAATTTTGGTGAATAACGTAATGTAGGGATCCAACTTTACTTCTGTCTAGGTTGTTAGTTGTTTGGCTAAACTTACTGGTAAATAATTCATATTTTTCCTGTGTGTTATTTTAATAATTCCTCATCTTCACTTTAAGTATATCTTATTGTTATTTTTTAAAGTTATTTTCATAATTTATTATTTACTCACACAAACATTTTAGAACATAAATTCTCTTCTTTTTAACTGAATTAGATTTACCCCATAGGTTGTAAATGTCATTACTGATGTTTTTAAATTTCTAAAACAGTGATTTTGTTTGCTCTTTTTAGCTATTGATTATTTAAGGGTATTTCAAAATGCCACTGTGGTGCAGTGTAATGTGATTTCTCTCCTCCTTAAGATAATTAGTTTTGTCATTAGTTCCTGTTTTATTGCTTTGTGATCATCAAATGTCATAAATTATACTTTTTAGAATTGGTTGATTTTCTTTTGCAATTTTTGTAAATGCCCATTGCATACTTGGAAAAGAGATATAGTATTTTTTTCAGGGTGCAGTTTGGTTTAAAGCAATTAGACATACCTTATTATGTTCAAGTTTCTATAAGATTATTTTTTTGTATATGTACATCCACCACAGATGAGAATAAGTCTACCTAGCCATGATCTGCGTGGGGAGGAAAGGTGGCCAATCTCTCACAGGAAAAGGGCCAGGAGCCTGTTCCTCAATGGGCTTTTATTGGGTTCAATTTGCATGGGAATACAGGTAAAGTTCATCAATCAATGTCAGGTAATGATCAAACAATAGATAGCATTCAACGAATTATAAGGGCTTACTCTGGGTCAGGGTCAGATAGCCAAAGGGCCACAAAACTTTGAGAAACAAACTCATTTTATGCTTAGACCATTATCAGAAAATTAAGGGCATTCTTAGCAATGCGGATTTCACAGGATTTTATGCATTCTTTCTTATGCTTGATTGCCCCAGGGAAACAGCTGGTCCTGCCGAGGGCTGTACCACCCTCCAGCATTGTTTCAGGCTTAAGTCAGGCAGGGGAAGTAAGGCAGCCAAGAAATTAGGAGACTTCTTGCAGACAGAATGAGGACTCAGGCTATGTGAAAGCTGAGGGGTGTGGGTCCGTCACTCCCTCTTTTTATAGTCCCCCAAGTCCTTCCCTTAGGTCAACCCTCCCTAGAGGAATCTTACCCATCATTGGCTAACCAGTCCTCTGCCCAGGGCCAAGCAGGGTGAAATAAAGGGGACAGAGGCAGTGCCTCTGCCAGGGAAATAAGCTTTGTCTCCTTAATGGCTTATGGTTCCAAAGTCTTTTATTCAGCCTTAGCCATGTGTGGGGGTGACTTTGCCCACAAGTCTCCCTGTCTGCCATGGATGAGAGTAACACTACCAAGACATGATCTGCTTGGGGAGGAGAGATGGCCAATTTCTTAGAGGGAAAAAGGCCAGGAGCCCCTTCCTTCGTGGGCTTTTGTTGGGTTGTAATACACGGGAATACAGGGCGGCAAGGATCAAACAGTAGATAACATTTCAAAGAAATCTGAGGGCTTAGTGTGAGTCAGAGTCTGTCAGGAAGGGAGTTTGCAGAAACTTTAGGGTTTCTTGCTCAGACTCTTAATATATGAATGAAAGCACTCTTAGCAAAGCAGGTTTCACAGGACTTTTAGGAATTCTTATGCCCGATTACCCTGGATCCCACTCTAGCAAGGCAAGGAGCTGCACCGCCTCCCCATCAGGTTTTCAGGCTTAAGTGGATTAGAGCCAGAAAGCGCTTCTCCCAGAGGACATGGGGACTCGGGCTATGTCAGAACAGCCGGGGAGCAAGGGTCCATTGCTCCCTCTTTGTCACCCTGCCCCCCAAGACCTTCCATGATGGCCTCCCAAATGATTGTGTTTGGCTTAGGTTGCCCCTCTCTCTGAGGGGTCTTACCCATCATAAACTAACCGACCATGCATTGGGGGCAGGGGAGTAAGTAGAGGCAGCATTGCTGCCAGAGACAAGCTTTGTCTCCTTGTAGCTCCCATTCCTGAAGTCGCTCACTCAGCCTTAGCCATGGGGGGTAGTTACGACTCCTGAAATCAGGCAGAGCTGTTCCCAGCAGCCATGGTGGGTTACAGCTTCTAAAACCAGACAGGGCAGTTCCCAACACATGTGTATATAGTAATATGTATATGGGATAACATAAATAACTTAATCCACTGGTAAGTTCTTGATAAGATCCATTTCTCCTTCTAAGATATGCTTCTGCTTCATTATTTTGATACTGTGTTACTAATTTTATACATACCAATTACACTTAAATCTTCAGTGTGAATTTTACATTCTGTTATGATAAGTGCCCTTCCCAGTAGATGCTTGTTACCATAAAATTAACATTGTTTAATATTGGAGTCATGACCTCTGCTTTATTTTTGCTCACATGTACCTGGTGTATCTGTACCATTTATTTACCTTCATTTTATTTCAGTATTTTTTTTCTTAAAATAAGATGGATGTTGCTTCCCTCTTGCTGGTTTCAAGGTTTTTTCTTTTTTAATATTCAGAAGTTTGATGTGGTGTCTACTTACCATGTGCTTTGTGGGTGGGGCACGGTAGGAGCCATGCTCTCTACATGCTTTGAGCTAACACTGCCAGGGGTGTCCCGTTCCGCCCTGGGCAGGGCTGGGAGTTCCAGTCCCACTGGGTCTTTTTCACACCACCCTGCGGTAGGGGGCAGGTTGCTTTACTACATCCACGTGAAGCTTGAAGAGTAGACCCTCTGGTGTCCTGGGTTGGAGTTGAGGATGCAGTTTTATTTTGTAGGGTTTGACTGGAGGAGACTGATTGTTGTCTGAGGGTTTTTTGTCTTGCTAGGCTGCCTTTTTTTCTGGTCTTTTGACTACAAGAAGCCTTTGTCTAGGGGCGCCATGCTGGGTTTCAGGCTCTTCTGCACGCAGTCCAGGATGCATGAAGCAAAAAAGAAAGCTCAGGAACTCACAATCATGTTGTTCCCAAAGTCTCTGCTGTCCTTAGTGAGTTTGCCTTCTCTCTACATTTCAGAGATTCTTACATTTGCTTTCTATATAGTTCCTCATATTGTTACTGTTTTAGGAGGAAGAAATAGGGAAAAGTGTATATGCTCCATCTTTCTCTAAGTGAAAGTCTTGTAATTTTATATAATCTGAGGAATTTTCTTTAGACAGTGAATATAATATTATATAATGAATTTCTTTATTTAGTACATATAATGTTATTTAATGTACTGAATTTCTTTATTTAGTGGATAATGATCATCCAGTGTGAGTGATAATGGAATTAATATGATTCTACTTTCTCCTAATTTTACTCATTCTTCTCTTACACTTGGTTATAGCTGGATATATTTTATTTTTAAATTCTCAATTATAACATTCTAATTCCAGCATTTACCATTACTCATTGAAACATACTTATTGCGTTGTCGCATATGAATAGTATGTTTTGACACAGATCTATCCATGTCATTCCACAACCATTAATAAAAAAATAACATTAGTAAATTTATACTCCTCCACCTTCTTTTCCCTTCCAGTTTATGCTTGTCACAGTTATGCTAAAATCTCAACATTCTTATGATAATTTATAATATTTACATATTTACCTTATATCACTTGACCATAATCTTCACATTTGTTTTAAATTTAACCCTAATTAGAATAGATTTAATGCTCACTAATAGTCTGTTTATCAGAGATTTTCCATTTATTACTTGGTAGCTCAAATTTACCTTTTATTAGTTTCTTCAAAATATTTTATAGCTACTATATTCCCAGAAACTTTTTAAATTAACAAAAGTTGTTTAATTTTCATCATGTTATACTTGTAGTATAAAATATGCTAATCATGTTTTTCTCAAGAATATCATAGGCATTGATTAACCAGATGCTAACAACGAATATTGCTATGAGGTATGAGGCTAGATTGATCCCGCCTTCATATGAGAACCTATATATTTTCTTATCTCAGTGGAGTTTCCCGTTGTCTATGATAATCATCATAATGAGTATTTCCAGTGATATAATGTATTCATTCAATCCGTAGCATCAGATCTTCTGTTGTTTCATATATATCTTGAATATTGTATTTCACCAATTTACTTTTTCACTTATATATTAGTTTTCTTTTTCATTTCATTGCCCTTTCTTCAAGCATACTGAAGAAAGCATGCTCTCTATGTACCTGGCGATCCCATCAGCAAATTCTATCCTGTTAGTACCTGCATTCAATGTGGCCTTCATTCATATGATGGGAGGTTTGATTTTCTTTTTCCCTTCTTTATGAGCTCGGCCAGCTTATGTGTTCCACTTTCTTTTGTTGTGTTTTCATTTCATGAACCTTCTATCTCTGCATTGCACGCACATTTTATAGAGGACACTTTAAAATCATGTCCTTTGAATTCTTGGAAGAAATTCTGGTTAATATTTTTTTACATGTTTCACAACAAAACTTTTTGGTCTATGTTGAGTGGCTTCATATTTTGTTTCCAAAATGAGGAGAGATTTTTGTTAATGTATCAGGTTAGATTTTAAAATGTTTTATCGACTGTGTTTTTTTACGTCTTGGCAGTTTTTGGAAGGGTAGTGTGGAGCTGGGGCTAGAAAAATTATACCAGCTGGTAGGAGGCCTCTTTGGCACAGAGCAAAACATCATACAACCCACAGAGTCTTCTCTATCTCAGGGCTGAGTTTAAAAGATGGTATGTCTGCTCACTCCTTGGTTTTATCCAATTTTTCCACTTTTCTTGCCGCTCTAAGATGTCTGGGTGATTCGAGGAAGCTCCTGCAGCCTGTCCTTGCAACCTATCCTGCCGCTCTTATGATCCAACAAAGAGTCATTAGCTCTGCCTTCCATGTGAGCCACGGGACAGTGGCTGCACTGCTAGACTGGCTCAAGAGCTGTAGGGGCCCAGCATCCTTTCCACATGTCCACATGTCACTGAACTTGACAGTTCTGTTATCGTGATCATTATTATGATAAAAAATAAATATGATTTAGGATAAGGAAGTCACAGTTTTAAACAGAGATGATGTTTTTCCTTTTGTCTCTTATTTTTCTTACAGCTTTCAGTGAACTTCTGAAAGTTGAAAAGGATAGAAAATTCTTCAGTTCTTATAATTAGACATTTCCAATACAAAACTTTTGGCAGTTTTACAAAAATTTACCAAAATTATTTAAACATTTTCTCCTAGGCAAGAGTATGCAAAAATTATGCTTTGTTTTTGTTTTCAATTTTTTTTAAGTTCTGGTAGACTATTTCCTATCTAGCTCTCTAGGAGCATGTAGTTCATGCTATTAAAGCCACATTTAAGAAGAAAGTGTTGCAAACAATGCCTATTTAATTGCACTCCCTGGCACCAAATCTGCCATCATAGTTTAGCATAGTTTGAACCTGGATAAACCAGGTGACCCCGCTGTCATTGTTACCTTGCTGACACCTGGTTCCCATGTGACCAGGTCACACTGTCCTGAGACACAGGAGCACCTTTGGACACAGTCCTTCCCATAGTGATCTTCAGGACAAGCTGCAGGAAGGAGAAAAATAAAGCAGAGCAAAACAAAAGCAGATTTTTCTTATTAAAACCTTTTGCCAGTCAGGAGTTTTAAAAACGTGTAAATACATGACCCTTTCTTTTAATCAAATAGGTTTTCCTGACTTGTCTTCAGTTGGGATTTCAACTTAAAAGTTACTTTGAAAAAAAAAAAGAAACTGTCAAATTGTTGCTTACTTAGCATAATTTTAGTTGACAACTGGAATTCCAACCAAATATCTAGTGTCAAACACTTACATATATGATATAAATGACTCTTACAAACTCAGTGTTGCTTTACCCATGGCTGTCTTACTGCATTGTGTGTGCTGTGTGTGTGTAATATACTTGAGTGTGTTTTCCTTTAAAGTTCACCCTGCTATTTTAGCTGACACTTATATATCGATGTGCGATCCATTATGCTCACATCTCCAAATATTTACTTAAGTCTTTATTAATTGATGTGTAGATTTATTTGTAAAACCAAATCTATTAGATTATTTTTGATACATTATATGTATTAAGTTAATTATATCAATTAATATAAGTTAAAATTAATGTATTAATAAATGAACACATTTGTTGGTTTGTTTGCTTGTTTTGCTGCAAGCTAATTCCACAAATTCACTGAGAGGCTTGCCAAAATACACGTAACACCCAAGATAAAATAAGCATTTATGAGAATCAAGTGAAGGAAAAATATGGTAACAAGATAAACATAGATGAATATCATAATTTCTTGCACTTGCTAATTCGGCCTGCACCTCCCTAACCGCCAATGTAAAGAAGGAAAAGTACTCTGGTACAAGATCACAGCTTTGTGCAGACAAAAATACTCTCAATATTCAGGGAAACCATAGCTTTTGAAGATGCTTTGGCCTGAGGAAATTAGAAAATTTCTCCCAACAATTCTCTTTGAAGAACAAACACAAAGGAGCCAGTCAGAACCTTTAGGAGATGTTTATGGGTTGGCTTCAACTCAAAGATAACTTGGCCGTTGAGGCCTCAGAGGCAGTATCCACTAGGTTTCAATTTTCCGCTACTAGAAGCCAGGACTTTGTCTTATTCGCCTTTTATCCTCAGAAGAGTGGGGTACTGAGGCAGGGTCATTAAAAATACCCTCATACAAAGAAGACGGAGCAACGGTCTGCCTGGATAAAGCATTTTGGATAGCGTTAGCATACAACAACTAAGAATCCTGCCTGATCACAAACTTTATCATTCTTCCAAGGAAAGAAATCTCTAGTTCACATTCACAGTACTTCTATCTTTAACTTAAGATTTCTTGATGTTGTTTTTTTACTCTTTTTAATAATAAAATGTAAGTACAGACTAGAGCAAAAACCACAGAGGTGTAGTTCATGAAGGATCATGAAGTAGACGTCCTGAGCAGCGCAAAGAATAGGTCAAAGAACACAGTGCTGCCAGAACCCCTCCCCCATGAGCGCCCCTACCCATCGTCTCCTCCCTCCTCCTTCAACAGCATCTAGATATTGCCATCTATCCGACTTCTCAGAAAATGGCAGATCTAGTGAAAGCAAACATATTTGCGAAGGCCATCACAAAGTGTTCAAGGCAGATCTTTTATTTTTTTTTAGTTTTTCATTTTTTGCACCTGGTTTCTTAAAGTTATGTCAATAGTTTTTGTCATAAGTAGTTAAGTCTTTGGATTTGGGGGGATGAATTACTTTTCGGTAAGCAGAACTGCTTGATCTTGAGATGGAAAATTGCTGAGGAGAAATAAAACAGTAGAACTTTAGATAATGAGTTTGACATAGAAAATGCAGGAATCTCTTGCCTGATCTGATCTTGCCAGATTTTTAAACCCTGACTTTAGCCAGCACTGATAGAGCAAGAGAAATTAAGACCAAAGGGCTCTCTTTGGCTGCCTTCACTGACTTCAGCTCTCGATCAATCTCCTGAAATAAGTGCTTCTCAACCTAGAATTCAGGACAGTTAGTATTGGTTTTCCTGTAGTAAATTATTAACTAAAATAATCATAACAATATTTATTCTCTAAGTGTGGCTCTTAAAAATTCTGCTTTAGCATATCCACTTCATAATAGGCAGAGCGACTTACTGTGACTGCAGTCAGCCCCAATGAAGCCAGGAGGACAGTCACAGGTGCTAACCATGGTGTCACAGTTGCCACCATTGAGACACTTATAAGTCCTTTGGCAATATGGACCGCTAGAAAGTGACTAAACTAGATCTCCTGACACTTTCTTCCTTTCTGTTTATTGAGTATTTTTATATAAACATTAGATAGTAAAGAATATTTTTAAGTATTTCACATGTAGCAGGACTTTAGAGATAGAAGTCAAAAAATGTGTTTTATTGAGTTAAGTTTATAATTACCAAATGTGCCCTGTCCTAAAACCCAGTGTTCTCATCTGAGTCTTACACTCAAAGAGAGGCTGCTTCTTTCCTCCCTTCTCTTTTCCCAAGAATAAGTAATTTTAGTAAAGAGAATTTTAAAACAAAATTCTCTGTGATGGAAATAGAAAGAAAAACACTTAAAAATTATTCACACTCAAGGTTATTTCTCTATTATAGTTGTTGTGTTTCTTTATTCCTCTCTATGAAAAAGAATGAATTCACTTCCCTTCCCATTTGTCATTCCCTCCTTCCAAGGGATGTCAGTTTTCATAATGAATGGACCCTTTTTTGGTACATGACACCCTTTAGTCCTCCTAAGAAGTTGTTTTTCTGCCTCACAGAAATTCAACAGAATGCACCTACAAATCAAATTAGTGATTACAAGAGAGTCCCCATGTCTTTCTCTTCTCTTATTTACTGGGATAAAAAAATTCTTCTTTCATGTTCATATGAATCAGTGTTTTACAATGTAAGTTGTTATAGTTTAAGCATTACCATGTGTGATGCTTTAAAAAATGGTTGCTTGGTATTAGAGTAAATACATATACAGCAAGCTGAAGGAATGGAGTTTGAAATAAGGAAGTTTAGTGTGTACTACTGGTAAGTTGCTTCTGCAAAGGAGGTAAATTTATAATAAGAGTTAATTGGTATAGAGAATTCTGGATTCACATTACTCTAAAGTGAAAGATGACATGGATTTCTGTGCAAGGAAGAAAAAGAGCAACACCTGATAAAGCAAAACTTAGGTACTCATTAATGAGAAAAATGTTAAACTGTAAATATAATTATGAGTATCGAAGAATCAAGTGTCTCAGTTGAAAAGAGAAAAGAGCTTATATATAAATATTTGATAAATTTAAATAACTGATATATGTAAAGGTCTATATTTTGAGATTACTTTTTTGTGAGTCAGTTAGTTTGGAGACATAATTTCCCACTAATGCATATCCATTTGGCAACTATGTTAATGGTGTGTTTGCGTTTGATATAATCATCTTTTTCTGTTCCTTTTTTATATAGAAAAAAGTACCTCACTTTCAGCCTTCAACTTAATTATCCTTTCGAAAGAGGGACACTGAACTTGATGAACTTACTAATGAATACACCATCTGTTGAAAGACAGAATATGTGCTAACCTCCTAGTCCCGCAACTCATTAAATTTATATCAGGAGTATGGTATTTGTTTACAGAAGTGCCAGTCACTTTATTTTCCTGAAGATTAAGTAATTTTAGAACAACTTCACTTCCTTGTATAATTCTGTAGCTATGTAAAAAGTCTGACTTCTGGAATCCTGTATACATCCCTTGCTCAAATGTTCACTCAATTTAACAAGGAAACACATGCCCAGGATATACTGATTTCATGTGACTTCTTTGAGTGAAATTCATTCTCCTCTCCCTCATTTCCTAAAGTTCCATTTGGGTCATTATTTGGCCTATGCTTTCTCCTTTACTACTCCTCCTGGGAAATTTTTTGTCTCTGGCAAGGGTGTTTAGTTGTTTTCCACTAGAAGGTGACTGTTTCTTCCCACCCTTGCTCCATCCCCTCTCCTTGAAGGAGCTTGATTAGAAAGAAGCTTGGATATGAATTCACAGTTCTGATTTGTTTAGGTATTAAAAGCTACTCTATACTATGATGATGTAAATGCCTTTGCGGTTCCTCTCAGAACTTAGAACAAACAAGGTTGTGACTATGTCCTGAGACACCCAGTTCCAAAGCAGATAAAACACATGCCTCCGTATTTCACTGGGTCTGTTTTCCTTGTATTTGACCAGATTACTAATACATACACTAGTCATCGTTGTGTAGTTTTAGTTTATATTTGAAAGAGACACTAAAATTTGGTCTGTCTGAATTTTTACTGCTATGAGCAAGAGCATGCGAGCCAGACTTCTATCAACATCTCAGTGTCATTCTCCTGGCAAAGGTGAGCTCTTCCGTGGCCCATGTTTCCCCAAACACTCTATAGCAAGTGTGCGGGTGTTCGATGAACACTGTCAACAGAATTGCCCCTGGTTTGAGGGGACCTCGGTGCCTTAAACTCTCTCAAAGAAGGATCTGTGTGTATCGCAGGTTAGAAAAATAAAAGATTTCCAGAGTCTGTAGTCACTTTACCATTCCTTATTGATGAAAAAATACATAGCACGATGAGTTTACATCCCCTGGGGAAGTTTGTTTTTCCCACATGCTGTCCACATGCTGAGACTGACCTGCCCTTTATAAATTATGGACAAGTGGTGAGATTCCTACTGCACATGTGTCTGCTTCCTCTGACCTCTACCAAGAGAAAATTTGGATTCTCCACTCTGAATTTGAGAACATGAAAGCCCAGTTGTTTTTGGCTGCTGAAACTTTTGCTTTTGAGCCAGCTACACCTTTTATGGATATTTTCTTGAACCTTTTTCGTAGTCCTGTAATTACAGTAGATGTTGCCAAAGAACCTCAGCAGCAACTTCCAACCACGTGTTGCCTGGAACCAAGCCAATCTGGCTAGTCAGGGAGCAGCTTCCTGCCTCAGCCTTGCTTTTACGAGACGAAGCGACCCTCCTTCAACCCTTCTGAAATAGAAGTGCTACTAACTGTATGTAACTTGATAACATTTTATTAATATGAAAGATCCTCGATATATAAAGTAATTCTTCCTGAGCAATGTGACAGAATCAAATGTGGGATTATTGTTTCTTTCTTTACTGCAAGGGTGCTTAAAATTTATCATAACCAAAAAAATAATTAAACTTTTACTAATTTTATATTTTACTTCTTCATTTTAAGTTTAAACACCTGTAGTGGTTACGGGTTCCAAACTCAATACAAATTAAAATCAATTCATACACACTTAATTGTTTGTTTAGCTGGTAATATTTAAAACTAGGACAAAAAAGAGAGCAGTAAGAGTCAAAATATAGATTCTGTGGATTGGAGAAAATTAAAATCAATAGCTTGACTATGAGTCTAGGTTTTATAGGTGACATTTGGGAGAGAAAATCCAGAAATCATCCACTTATTGGCAAAATTAGGAAAGGAAAGTAAAAGGAACCTGCCGTGGGAGCGACCAGGGAGAGGAGTAGCAATGGCCAAGTTGGGGGAAAAATAAAAATGAGGCCAAATGATTTTATTCTTAAGCCTATAAAAAGTACATTACAAATAATTACAAGCTTAAAAATTAAGTAGCTGACTGAACATTTTAACATGTTCCTTGGGATTTTTCATTGTGTGTTCTCCTATAACCATTTTTGATGTTAAAATGTCCTAACAGATCAATATAAGGTGCGTGGTCCAGGGACTATTCTATTTTTATTACATAACCATGAACCAATGGGCATTTTATCCTTTAAGCAAATCACTATTTTCATTCCAGAAGAACAATTTGTTTAATTTGATGGTTCCTAAGCAGAACCTGGAACTTACATTATGAATCACTTTAATGTGTTGCCATTTGTTGTATACTGATTTATAGTAATCAGTTCATATTTTCTTTTTTATTTCTTTCTCTTTATCCCTTTCTTATCTCTTTTGGGGGAGGATATTTTGAGTAGTAGAAAAGGCAAAACAGGAGAACAAATTACACAAAAATGTATATGCTTTCAACCATTTCCATTAAAATTTCCATAAGATTTGCTATGAATTAGAAGCATGATTAACATTTTCTCTTTGGCCTTTGAAGTGACGACCCACCTTATCGGTGTCTCTTCAATAAATTACAACCAAAGCAGGGAACACACTTATGGTGACGACAGTGGTTTCCATGGTAGCCAGGCAGACAGGTACATCTCCCTGTGAGGGGGTGACAATCCTCATTCTCGGCTGAACACTGACATACCTGTTTACAGGCCTTCCCATATGTGCCTGGTGGACAAACTAAAAGGAAGAGGAAATGTAAACCCAATGAATTAAATTTGTCTTCGTAAATATAGCTCTAAAAGTGAAAGCAGGGGGAAATTTATTAAATCAGACCATGGCCTACAGGAGTGTGCTGCCCTTTGGGATTTAGGTTTCATTAAATTTACTTGGGGATTACTTCACTGTTTGATTTTGTTTTGTGCGGTCAATTTGTGACCAACTGTCAAGGGCCGGCTGCAATTTTCTTGTCACTGAAGAAAATCATAGGGTAATGTCAGGTAAAATCAACTAAAATAATAGTATAATTCATGAGGGACCACATATCTGGATAAAGATATTTTTTTTTTCTGGTGCAGCCGGTTTAAATTCTCAAGGTTGTTTCTCTCTGCACATTAGCATGTACTGTATTTGTGTCACCTGTCAGCCACTCTGCTGGGTTGTGCTGTTTCTTTTTTACAAGCTGGATGGACGGTAAAAGCTTTTGCTCCAACTTCTAAATAATATTGTGCCATTTTGTTAAGAAAATAAAAAGGCTTTCTGGGTATTTTTGGCTTACAGAATGGAGTCAAGTAGACATTGTGAGCCCCATGCTTGTGTCTGAAGACAATTCAAACAAATTGTTGAAAAAAAAATCTGACAGGTTGATCATTGTATAACCTGCAAACTGAAAACTGGGTAATAATTTCTGGATCAGCCTTTTCATCTATCCCTTTCGGGGGATGGCATCATGAAAGACCTCACGCTGGTGGAGTTGTTGACTGCTGTGTTCATGGCATCCGTGTATTTTGTTGACTGTTCCTGGGTAACTTCTTTTCTTAGCATCCACTATCCTTAAGATTATTTCATCTGCCAGATTTCTTTAAATTAAAAATGACAGCAGTGGTATAAATTCTAATTTTAAGGACCATTGGTTGCTTGTTTAGTGTTAAAAGCAAGGTCTAAGGAAGCACAAGGTGATGAATCAAAAAGGTGGGTTTTATTTTTCCTTTCTGACTGGGTACTAGGCAGAGCCTGACTCCGTTTCTGAACAAGACTCAGTTTCTGAACAGCTATTTACGTAGTCTGCTGCTGGTCGGGGCGTTCTTTTATTTGAGAATCTCTGATTGTTCAGATTCATACCAATAAAGCATTATTCCTGTACTTGTCAGGTATTCCAAAAAGCACACCTAGCTTTAGTGCCTGGAAAGTTTGTTAGCTTTTTTTTGTTAGGAAACAAGAATAACTGATCATGGCATGTCAGAGGTGACTGGGAGCCGGTGTGTGTGCTATTCTTACTTCCTTCACATTACTGTCAGTAAATAGGTGAGAGCATCATCCACCTGCCCTTGTGATGTGATGAAAAGAATTCCAAATGGGAGGTCTCTAACATATAAAGACCGAAAACAAGCCGAAAAATTAAAATATATTTTATTAGAGACCTCGGATCACTTTAGAAACCAAGAGGAGCAGTTGTTACAAACTATTCTCATAAGATTGTTCCCATTGCTGAGACCTGTTTGGTTTTGTTTTGTTTTTTTTTTTCCGCTGCAGGGTTATGTGAGCACAAAGCGTGGTCCCCCGCAGCAGGTGTGGCCATGAAACCCTGTGCCCTGTGGAGATTTAACACTGAGAAGTTGAGATGGCTGTGCTGACCACAGTAGGGTTTGTGTCCTAAGTTCCTGTACCCCGATCTATTTAGCCATTTTTCCATCTTGAGGTACAGAGGGACATTGAACTGCCTGCTTTGAGAGAGAGCCATCAGGATCACTGTGCTGGTCTCTAAGCATCCGTTAAAGGGCATGTGGTCTAGAGGAAGGGGCATGAACTTGAGGTCGGGTAGGAGCGTCCCTGCCGTTGTCCTTATCTCTGGGTTTAAACAAGTTATTCAAGCTCCAAGACCTTCAATTGCCTTTATTTGTATGTACAATGGGATTAGTAAAATCCGTCTCGTGGATTATTCTGTGGAATGGCCTGGTGGACATAGTGGCGGATGGGAATGACACAGTTCCTCAATGTAATTCGTTTCCTTTCCACTGAAATATTTTAACAAAGGTAAGGTTTCTTCATAAACAAACATCATAAAAACTTTCAGAATAATTGTGAAAAAGATTATCTAATATTTAAAGGCCATTTTTACATGTATCTGGTATCAGAAAAAATATTTCTAAAACAATAACAAAAAAACCCATTGCAATCACATGACATAAATTTTCTGAAATGTATATAATTAAAATGTATCCATAGTCTTATTAATCATTCAGTGTTTTGAGGCTTCATAAAGCCATTCATAAATGTTAATCACGCCTCCATCTCACGAAGAGCTCAGGCGGATCTTTAGCTTTGATTTCTGAACTCCAGAAAAATCTAATTTGCAGCAGATACAAATAATGTATTCATGGCATTTACTAAATAATGTACATCTAAAGCTCTGAGGTCAGTTCTCAAATAGATGTTAAAGATTATTGTAGAAGTTTATAAGTTATATTGCAAAACAATAAAACGAAAATAAAAGCAACAAAAGCATTGTGAGTGTTAGCCCTAAAGAATATTTGGGAATTATTATGGTATTGCTCGGATCACGTGTTCATCGTGAAAAACATCCATCACTTGTCGTCAGGCTGAATATTGATGACAGGGACTAAAACTTCAGAGGGACTCAGTTACTGCGGAAGCTGCATCACGTCCTCTGAAACAGAAGGTCATGTGTTCGCTTATTGCTCGTGCTTCCAGAGGGACTTCACTTTGGGGCATGGTTTGCAAAACCTGTAGAATTCTGGCATGTTTTCATTCAGCCAAGAAACTTGAATACCCCCTATGTACTGGACTCACAACAGTGAACAAAAGCAAATGTGATTCTTGTACCCACCCAACTTGTAATAATGGGGAGATGAACACCAGAAAATAATCATTGAAACAAATATCTAATTCTGAAATGTCATAAGGGTGCAGGGTGCTGAGAGAGAGAATAACATCAGACACCCCGATTCAGACTGGCAGGGGTGAGAAGGAGGGTCTTAGTTCGACCTATTCTCCCTGGGGAAATCAATATCCCATTGAGATCTGCAACACTAGAGAGAGTGGGCACAGAAGAAAATGCAAAAATTATAGGGAAGAGGAAAACTTTCCAGAGGGAGAGACCGCGGTACGTCGGAGTTACTGATAAGATTCCTAAATAGTATGTTGGCAATGGCACTTGTACATATCAGATAACGACAGGCGTCACTATTTAAAATGTTTCTGCATCAGTTTCCTATGGCTGCTGTACAGAGTGTCACAAAGTTAGCAGCTAAAACAATACAAATGTATTATGTTACAGTTCTGGAGGTCGGCTGTCTAAAACCAAGGGGTTGGCAGGTCTGTGTTCCTTCTGGAAAATTCAGGGGAGGCTCTACTTCCTTGCCTCTCCAAGCTTCTAGAAGCCACCCACCCCCTTGGTTGTGGCCTCTTTCTCCACCTTCCAAGCCAGCAGCTGAGCTGCTTCTTTCTTCTGTGATTGCCTGGTTCACTTCTCACAGGAACTTCTGTGATTACCTTAGGTCCTCCCAGTAATCCAGGAAACATCTCCCCATCTCGAAATTCTTAAGTAAATCACTCCTGTAAATCCCCTTTTTTTCCTTCTAAGATAACATATTGACAGATTGCAGGAATCACAGTGTGATCATCTTTGAGGGTCCACTCTTCTGCCTACCATGCTCCCTGTATTCCCCAATATTTCAAGCAGCTTCTGGTTTATCCCTAGAGACCACGTTATCATATAGGGTCATGTCCTTAACAACAGACTCATGCACAACTCTTAGAAATCACTACACTATCATATTTTTAAAACATTATGATATTAAACATGTACAGAGAAACTATAACCAATTATTTTTTTAAATAATCTTTATGAATGGACCCAAAGGACTGGTTTTAATCATACTGAGAAGGACTTGGGATTCTTGGGAGAAGGTCAGGACCCAAGAAGACCCTGGGAAGCAGCTTGGGTACAAAGACACACCTCTAGCGAGAGCCAGGAAGAACAGACTTCTCACTGGCTAAAACTCAGAGAAACGAAGGACTAATCGCAAGTCACAGTGGAAGTTTCTAGGTCATAAATAGCTTGCTTCTCTTAGTGTTCTACCTCATAACTTTATTTCCTTGTTTTAAAAAAAAACTTTAGGGACTCCTGTTCATAAAACAATGTTGCTTTTATGTATGAGGCCTCCTTTAAGCAGGTGTCACTGTGCACGTAGTAAGACAAGTAGATATGGAACCACTTGCCCAAATAATATGGCTAATAGTGGCAAAACCAAGAACAAAACCACGGTGTCCTCAGGAGCTTAAAGCTTTTCCCCCACCCTCTCAGGGCTGCTTCTTAAGAAGTGAGAAGGCCCTTAATATCCTATAACATTAAAGGGATTACAAAGCCAGACAATAGACAAAGTTGTGGTTTAACCTTGTAGGAAAATCAGCCTGCAGAGTTTTATACTGAAAAAAAAATCTTATTTATTTAGTGTACTAATTAGCCATTCAGGCCACTGGAAGAACTGGTCAAATCAGTTTGAAGTCATTGAGCTGATTCCCCTTCCTAGTTAGAATCACCTGGGCAACCAAATGAACGCAAAGCCTCTGCGTGTCTTCTGTGTGGGGTTGAGGTGCCACTCCATATTAATGCTGCCTTTTCTTCTTTGATTTAACCGGGAACTGTACTCAAAAATAATAAATTGACAGGTACTATTTTTGATTTAGGTATAACTTATATTGCTTTGACGGTGAAGCTGTAACTTGAATATAGGAAACTACCCAAAAGATTTTTTGAAGGGAAAAATTGTATTTTTGATTTGTTGGCTTCACAGACATCTGACTGATTTTTGTTAAGAATCAAGGATTTGGTTTTGCTTAGATTCAAGCTGAGACTAAGTTAATAAGAGAGATAAATACTGACAACCTTATAAACCCTACCCCTCACCTAGTTATTCTATAGAGTAAATTTTCTAATAGCATGTTTTGCTTCAAAGAAATAAGAATTATCTTGTTTAAGGTGACTTCTGAGATGTGATTCATAGCTTCACTTTTCCCAGTAAGATTCAAACATAAATAAAATATCACTTAGAACATTAATACATTTGTCTTTATTTGATTGTTTTATCTACTACCTTATTTTCCATGAGCAACATATTAGGTTGACAAACATTTGATGAGATGACTGATAGAATTCAAATCATACATATGAGAAAATGCAACGAATTGACTTTTTGTTTTGAAATCCATGGCTGTCTCCACATTTGACACACTGTAGAGTCACTTCTTGTGGGGACACTCTGTCTAACCTGGCAGGAAGATACATCATTCAGTGCTGACACCAGGGTCTCCCCACTGTGACCATTACCTACTTCAAGGCCATCTACAGCAGCACAGTGTTCCCGATAAGTGAACTAAGCATACAAAGAAGAGTGTTATAGATCCCTACAACCAGTACCCACCATCCCACCAGTTAAAAAAATAAAGCCTACAGCTTTTAACATGGGAGGAGAGGTGTAGTCAAATTTCATCGAATACTCTGCTTCTCAGAAGTTGGGAGTGACCTTCGGTAGTTTATGACAGCATATTTTGCTCAGGTCTTTATCAAAGGGCTGGTGATAGATCAGCTGTCACCCACCCGTTCCTCAGAATGTCTTTGTATTAAACTAATGGTCCAGCAGAGCAGCCAACCTGACAGGCAGGTTATTTATTTGCAATCTGGTAAAGGAACTGACAACTTCATTGTTTTAATTGTTCATTTTTCATGAGTTGATGCATTAGCTCACCCGGATCTTTGTGCCTCGGTGAGAGAATAAATACAGGGAAGTCAGAGCATCAGAATGACTGGGTCCGTCTTAAAGTTCAAGAAGCTGCGGGTAGCTCTGGTGCTGGCTATGATTACCAGCATCCCGCAAGCATTTGGGAATTTTTCTTGTCTTATCTTTGTTCTGCATCTCTTTCCTCTCTTTCAGGAAGACCTATGATGTCAGCTACTGATCTGATTGTTTTTTGAAACAATGTTCCTGATTCTCATAGCCTATTAAAGGAGAAAACTGGAGCAGGCCTCGAGTCTGCCTGTCTCCATCAGGGTGGGGGCCTGCCAGGGACCTCAGTTATCAAGATATCATCAAGAGCAGACACAGTTCAGGTCAGAGCCTCTCGGGATCACCATCACTTTTTTTTTTTTTTTTGCCAAAGTAGTCATGGCCTGGCCTCATTATGAGAGATTTGATTTGATTGTAATTCAGTGACTTTTTTTGTAAGGCTATATATATATATATATATTTGAATCCTCTGATGAACTCCTGGTTGAGAACCATTGATCTAGAGTCCAGACCAATACCCTCCATTTGGAGGTTAGATATCTGATAGATTGAATCGTTAACCCAAGGTCATAGTTAATCAGTAACAGAACTAAAACTAGAACCCAGGGTCCTGACTACTTTTCATTTTCTATTTCAGATTCTATTCTCCAGAAACTACTGAGACACTTTGAGGAGCTTCTGCCAATAGCTTTCGTACAGGCTAAGGAGTCAGGGCATCATATGTAAGCGATTATTTGCACTCAAGGCTCATCTTAAATGCTGGGCCTCAGGCAGCAGAAGACATCTCCTCATTCCAGTGATAAACAGGAAGCAGTCTCCTGTTAGGCTACTGGTACCCAAATTACACTGTTACTTTACTGTTTTCACTTCATGTTAAAATTGCGTGCACCTCTAGGAGAGAGGCAGTGTTTTATTATTTTCAATGTGCCTGACACCTCACATCGAACTCAGAGCACAGAAGGCACTCAATAAATGCTTGTGGAAGGAAAGAAAGAAGAAAGTTTCTCTAGTCCAATATACCTAATTGTGTGAAAGGCTGATCAAATATAAAAACAGACCACTGGTTCCTTGTATGGAGTGTTTATATATTCACTTGCTTATTAAACAATTTTTCAACATTTACAATTATTCATAGGGTCCTATGCTTGGTATAGATGATGTAAAATTTAATAAGACTAGTTTGTGTTTTCAAGAACCTAGCAGGCTGATTCAGAGAGACATATAAAAGATTAATATAGAACAATCTGACAGGTGCCACTAATAGAGACATTTAAAAAAGTATAAACCATCTCCAAGAAAAGTTAACTCTATAGGGAAGGAAGCAGGGTATCCTCAGGGAGGTGACATAAAAGTGGGCCTAGAAGAGGAGCAGGAATTCACCAGTCAGAAGGAAGAGAATAAATAAAGAAACCCTTTATTGAAAGGGAGAGACACAGTTGCTTTATGGCTAGGAGACAGGGTCTGGGAACATGGATAATGTGGAAGAGTTTCGTTGGTCCTTAAAGGTGAAGTGTGTTTAATACCACACTGAAGGCTTAATCTGGTGCTTGTGTGTTGCCATAGAAACATCATGATTAGAACATCACAGAAACACTGACAACAGTGTACATATTGGATTGAAGGCCGGTAGCCCAGTTGGGGGTCATTGCCCGTGTTCTGGAAAGAGAGAACATGACCCTGAACTGGACATCTGAAAAGGAATGGAGATTAGGGATTGTACTCAGAGAAATTTTTTTGAGATGGAATAAATAGTACTGAATAAAAGATTGTAGTAAAAACCAAAGGAAAGACTCCATTTCTTCCTAAATATTGTTTATGTTTTTTGCTTGTTTTTGCCACATGCTGGTTCTCTTCCAAAGTGGCCTAAGATGGTCACATTTCAGTTACGAATGAATTAAAAAATACTAACTTCAGAAGGCCACAGCAAATACGCAAATCTGAATCAGTATGCTTGTGTCAATATTTGTATGTTTTTAATGACAGGCCTTCTCAGTCCCCCGGGCAGTTGGAGCACCAGCTGGAGAGGGCAGGCGTCCAGTGCGGGGACATTTCTAGAGCTACAGAATATGGGCCCCCCGGGGGGGACTCAGGATCACAAAGCAACATGAGCATGTCGGCCAGAAAAGAGCAACGATACTAAGACAATGGTACTGCAAAAGTCATGACAGCCAGTTCTCCTGGTTTGTTTCTTTCAGGCTTGCTTTTTTGCTCCTATGCTCATGGATAGCACCATCCCCCAGGGCACGTTTGGAGTACTTCAGTACAGGTGATGATGTTTCTTTATGGGGACCTCAGGTACCATCGCCAGCAGGGTATCCCACGGGGGCATTGATGATGGCTGATGCTCCTTCTGTAGAGCTTGGTGGTTGTCATCCTTCAGATGTTTAATAAATATCTGGTGATGACATTTCTTCTTTACAGTGCTCCAGCTAAAAGCCAAACAATAAATCAAAAGTCTAGAACTTTGCCATTTCCGTTTAATGTTGATGGTTTATATTAATGAGCTAATACATCCATTCTCAAAACCAAGGGTAAATTTATTTATTCATTTTCATTTTCATTTTTTCTTAAGTTTTGTCCAGCCTGGTTTTTCATTTTCTCTTCAGTTTTGTCCAGCTACTAAAAGGTGAAAATAAGTAGCATAGTTAAAACTGTGGTTAGAAGATTCTAACATCCACAGATGTTCAGAATGCAGGAACCCAAGTGAGGGTGGTGGGGAGAAGTTGGCAGAGATGAGAGAAGGTAAGAAAACCAGAGAGCAGGTATAAGAAGTCAAGGTCTTGGAGACCTGGGGGAATGAATCATGATTTAACAGCTGACCTCTTCTGAGAAGTTATTGTCTCCCAGGCCTGTTCTGAGCCCTTTCCTTGTATTATCTTATTTGACAACCAAAGCAAACCTGTGAGGGAACAACTAACATCCTTTTCATTTCACAGAGGAATCTAAGGAAGCCAATGTGAAGTCACTTGCCCAAAGTGTACAGAACCACCAGAAGCACTGATAACTCAATATCATTTTCTTAAACATGACATTGTATTTCCTCCCAGGGCCATTGCACTAACGTGAGTATGAACACACCTTATTGGTTTATGGGCTCTTACAGAAGAACCCATCATCCATGTCCTTACCTTATTTCACAGACAAGACCTGGGCTTAGCATTGGGAGTTATTGATTCTCACCCTTGTTACTCTGGGGAAATCACCTCCTCCCTGAGGGCCATACTGGATTTTACCACTTCTATAGCTCTATTCGGTTTTCAGTTTCACATAATTTTTACTATGAAAATGATCCATAAAACACCTCTAATGATAGAAATATAGAACAGTCTACTTCAGTATAAGCGTATAATAAGTACTCAAACCCTTAGTAATTCATAAGTAAGAATATATCCCATAATTTTTCTGTTCATGCATGAATCAATGAAATACTAAGTTTGAGATACTTTGTTACCAGTTATTATTTCCTTTAAGATCCACAGAATTACGGGATAGGGTTGGTATACAGAAAGAAGGCCAATCCACTGAGTTGGTGGATGGCACCAATCATACCTGATGCTAGAACTCTCCTTTGGAATGGTAATGAAAGCTGTCAGTATTTTCCCCTTAGAATGCACAGACTGGATGATAAAAATATGGTGATCAGACAAAGAAGGAGAGACCAGGTAGGAAGGGTGCTTAAATGATAGGAAAGAAACCCTAAAATCCAAAATACTCCAGTATTTGTGTTTATGGTCAAGTGTGTCACTAGTCCCTTAAATGCCTTTCCAAAATAAAATTTATAGAATCCAGGAACAGCATAATTAATAGTAATTAATTTCTTTTTTCCAGATTTGCTAGCAGAAGAGAGTCAATTGCTTTTTGACTAATTGCCCCAGAGTGTTAATTTTGAGTATCCATTTAAAATGAACTCTTAAGGTTAATGAAAGTCAACAAAGGATATTCACATATATTAATGAAACTTCTGGATCAGGGATCAGTTCAAACCTAACCTGACAAACAGGTGCCTATTGGGCCATCTTGAATCTTATTCCCCTTTATTACCATAGGAAATAAAGCATCAAAAAGAGACATAAAAGAAGCAGTTAATGTTACTTGGTGTGATGCAATAAAATCAAATAATGTAGTACAGTAAATAGATTATTTACTCATATAAATCCACTGAGGCTTCACTTATTTAATTTATAAATGTTAATTCAATGCTTACTATTTAGAAGGCACTGAGTTTATTTAGGAAAAATCAAAGTTGACCAGATCTCAGAGGACTTTTTAAAAAAGTCACCCCCGTTGTCTGAATTTCTTAAGAATAAGAACAATAAGATGCTTGAAGGAAACTGGTGTCTTTTATGAATTGTTCATCTCAACTTCAGCTCCTTTGACTGCCTACTCTCCAAAACAAACTCCAATTCAATTAGTAATAAAATATGGCAACTCTCTGTGAAGCTCTTTCCCTTCCTAATGACAGTTCACTTGGTCCACAGTGAAGGAATGAAAGGAACCACTTCATTTTATCACTCTCTCCTTCCACAGTGTTCTGAATAAGTCATGTTTTTTCTTAATAATATAAAAGCATTTTCATTTGTACCCTGGGAATGACTAGAAGAGCTTTTAATATTATTAAGTCTAGATCAAATCAATCCAGTCTAAATATGGCACAGGACGAATGCTTCTTTAACCACTCCTCCTTCTTACCAATTATTCACAACTATATTGGTGGCCTTGTTAAAAAATTCTCGACACCTACGATCAGAGGTTCCAGAGGCAGGCCACTTTCATACATTTTGCTGACAACCTTTGAACCAAGCTGCCAAGTCAAAGCTTACCATGGTCTTAAAATCCAAATGGTGATTCATTGTGTGCAAACAGGGAGACAGATTACCATTGTTAACTCGACCTTAGCCTCTAACTCTGAGCAAAATTCTTGAAGACCTGGGCATCTTAACTAGAGCAAGATATAAATCAAATTACCTTTCACACCACAAAGAAATGAATGGTTGGCATCTTACAAATTGTGAAGTGCAGTGGGTTTTCCTCGGAAGATGAAGTTGAGACTGACATTACTTAACAGACCCCATTACTTAATTGAGTTTAATAAAATATGGAGGAACAAACTTTGCCATGGTCTCAAATAGTTTGATGAATAAATGGAGTTATTCTGAGAGCTTGCTAATTGCACAGTTTTGGGGTGTGCATTTTTTCTAAGACTATGAGTGAGACAACAAGAGGGGAATTCTCTGATAACATAGATAATGTTGTCATAATTTTCTTGCTGCAACCAGATCAAATGAGTGGATTGTGTTGTTTCAATGCACTTACTTGCAGAATTTAGATCAAGATAAGAGTAGAAGGGAGGGAATAAAAAGGCTGCTACAGGGAGACAAAGGGGAAGAATTGGTTCCAGAAAAGACAAACAAGTGTGGTCAGTGGAGGAGGTGTGATGGGGTTAGGCAAGAGCTACAGCCAGGCCAAACATGACCATCGAGTGAGAATTTTATGAGCATGATAAATCTCATCATGTGTGAGTTAAACTGCAATTTTGTTGAATGTTGGTTGAACTGAACGGAGGCAGTGTAGATTCGCAGTTGAGGAAAAGAAAAACTTGGAAGTTTAAGTAATAACAGATCATTATTGTTTTTGGTATGTGACACCAAGGCCATTTTTTCCCAGTGAGTTTTAACTAGAAACTAGGGGTGAAAACTAAAATGCATATATCATTTTTAAAATGCTCATAAAATCAAGTTTCTAAAAAAACTAAATTAAAATTAAATGTTGAAAAATGTCTACCATTGATAAGAGATAACATGGATTCTAACCTTTTGGAAGGTTGTATTTATTTTACTTTCTGTGTCAGATCTGAGATGGGGAGAACTTTCTGTGTCAGCCTGGAAATGTGTGACAGTTCAATATTATTGCTCTTGATATCTCCATAAAAGTCCTGGATTTGCAAAGGAAAACCTTTTGAAAATTGTTCTGGAAAAAGTCAGTTTTCTGCACAAACAACAAATAAGCTCTTCAGAGGGTTCTTCCCAGAGCACTCTGTAATTCAGTGTCTCCAACGAAACGTGATACAACCCAGAAACACTAGAGACATTTCTCCTTTTAATAGTTTGCCAAAGTGTAGTCTCTTGTGAAATCTGAATGTTTTAAACGTTGGCACAAGCTACTTACTTAGGAACATATGAATGTTCCTTTGAGTCTCTGGAGAATATGACTTAATAGAAAGTGGCATTCCTGTGCACCTGGGGATGCTAACGGTATGTGTGTTCACTTAAGGATGCTGGTAGGATGCACACACACCTGAGGATACTAATGCATTCACGCACCGCTTACTGTGATGTTATTCACCTGCTGTCAAAAGTGTGGGTTGAGCCCTGGCTGGGTGGCTCAGTGGGTTGGAGCGTCATCCCTTGCACCAAGGGGTTGCAGGTTCGATTTGGTCAGGGCGCATGCCTGGATTGGGAGTTTGATCCCTGGTTGATGTGCTTCTTGGGAGGCAGCTGATTGGTGTTTCTTTGTCCCATCAATGCTCCTCTCTCTGTCTCTCTCCCCATTCCTCTCTCTTTATAATCAATGAATATGTCCTTGAGTGAAGATTTTAAAAAAGTGCTGGTTAAAAAACACAGTGAATCACCTGGTTACTTTGTCTACACTAATTTTTTTCCTCTTGAAGTAATTGAGCTAATTGACAGTGTTTGTGTTATGAAATTCAGGTGTGGGTGGGAGCCGGGAACTGCTCTGTTCACCTCATTGCCACCTTTGACTCCAACCCAGGGAGACATCAGATGTCCCTGAGATGGACTGACAGTGGGACACCCTTGAGGACAATTCAACCTCCAAAGGTCCACCTAAACAAGCAAAAAATGGAAAACAAGTCAACTTTTTGTTCCTCCCCCCCTCCCTCCTTTCCTCCCTTCGTTCTTTCCTCCCTTCCTCCTGATTATAGCTCCTCTCCGTGTACTGCTCCAGTGCCTGGTAAATGAGCCCACTCTTATTCGTAGGCTTCTGGACATAAACTTTTAAATCACTGGGAAAGTGTCAATACTTTTAAAGTACTTTCCCTAATCATATTGAAAGCATTCACCCCTCTCTCAACTTAACACGGAGCATGCTGTGTCTCTTCCATAGAGCATGAAGAATTTTAGGCGCGATATCCATTATAGAAAATACACAGTAGTTTAAAACTATTCAGTCCAAAGGCTCTTTTATACAACTGGTAAGAAAGTACTGCACAGCTGGAGTTTCATAATCCAAAATCACTTTTTTAATTAAAAAAGTTGTAATGGATGGCAGAAATAAATTCAAATTTATCTACACAAATCTCTTTCCAGTTTGTATAAGTGCATCTTTATTAAATTATTACTTTATAATAGCATTCACATTCAGGGATTCATCCCATATACACAACTCAGTTTTCACAAACAAAAAACATGTCCATGTTTGTAACCCACTCCTTTTCCTTAGTCATATATATTTTCCCTTCTAGCAACACCATATTTTCAAGTTTACAGATTGACAGCTAGTAATAACAATTTGGCCTCACTTCATCTTCTTTATTTCAAATATATTAGTTAATAACAAAAAGCGGGGCTTATATAGAACAACCTAAAAATTTAGACACCTCAAAGCAAAAAATTATCCAGATAAAGTCACACTGATTCTTATCTGGTTGGAACAGAAGACAGGAAGGAGGGGGCTGTTTCCTCAGTTAGTAATAGCCAGAGTCCAGCATAATTCCTGTAAGGCCCCGGAAGGCTTCAGTGTGGATTATCAAACTTCTGTTCTAAAGCTTGAAGAATGGTGACCAAAACCAAAAGCAAATGAGAGAGAGAGAGAGAGAGAGAGAGAATACGACTAAGTTGAAAGAAACAGTGATAGTCTAGTATATCTAATGGTTGCTCACCATTCCCTGTTTCTACATCTGGAATTTCACATTTACACAGTCAGGGATGTTCCACAGCAGCGAGCACAGAAACCACCTGGGAAATATTCTGTGTCTGAAAATACATTGCTCCACACCATCCCTAAATTATTCCCTTGAGAGAAGCTCTCCTTGCAGCCTCTGAATGTTCTCTACATGCACTCTCCACACCCGGGAGACATATTCAACCAGGACTGAAGTTCAGATAATCGTCCTTCCTGTGGAGATGACTGGGACACAGCTACACACAGCCCGGTGGAAGGTAGAAGGAAGAAAGATGTACTCAGATGAGGGCAATAAAGCGAGGGGGAAGGGTGTGAGGTAGGGAGGGAAGGCAACTAGCTTTGCCTGCTTTGCCTCTTTTCCAAGGTGGATTTGCCTCTTGATGGGATATTTTGGGGTCACGTAGGTTATATCTGGCTGTCACCAGAGGGACCAGTTTTCCGTCAGAGGAAAATGGATACACACCAGCCAACTTTTGTTGTAATTCTTTTCAGCCTGGTACTTGGGTGTATATTTAACATAGTAATAAAAATATTTTGTTAGGAAAAACAGTCGACATTTTAATTCTGGCCATTTTGCTCTGGGAAAGGGTGGGCATCGTAGTTTAGAACAGAGAGAAAAGGAGGCAAATTGTGATGGGCGGTCTGCAGGGAGAAAGGGTCGGAAGGTGAAGTAAAACTCACTTCAAGATTCATGATTCCTCACGGAAGTTCGTTAAACTCAGACCATAAGACTGATGAAGTAAAAAAGAAATAAGAATTCAGCGATTCATTCTCATCTGCATGTTAGAAATAATAGGTACCCACCTACTTTTACAGAATTTGAACATTAATTTTTTTTCAAATGATATAAAGTATTGTGGAAAACACTAATCTGTATTTAGCACTGGTTTTATTATCACTAGTTTATGGAAGTCACATCAGTTTGCCCAATGATGTTTTTTTCTAGAACTATTAGAAAATGATCATCCTGCTTCCACCTTCTGATGGAATCTATAACACAAATTTTTATAGGTTTTGTTCTCAATTTTAAACTTACCTCATTAGTTGAAGTGATCATAGATCTAGCAATTTTTAAAACAACTGCCAAGCTATTATTTTTTCTTGAACAGACTGGCAAAGATGACAAAGTTTGGCAAAGCAGTGTAAGCCAGAAGCAGGGCGGAAAGGCACTTTCTCACATAGCATATCTGCAAACCAGGGTAAGTTGCTGTTTTTGGAGGTAGACACAATTTGCAGTATCTATTAAAATTCAGTAGAAAAGCTCTATGCAGCTAAATAACTTGCATAGAAAGCCTCATGTATGTGAAAATAACTCAATGTAAGAATTTTTGCCAAGTTTTTTTTAAATAGCAAAATGCTGAAAATAATCTAAATGTCCATTGATGAGGGATTTATCAAACAATTCATCTTAGGAGCACACAATATAATATTCTAAGGCCACATGGAAGAAAGGTAGATCTGTGTGGATTGGTAGGAAGAGATGCCTACAATATACAGTTTAGTGCGTAAGTGAATCAACAAGACGCAGAATTAGTATTTGGTGCGATTACCTCTGTGCAAAAAAATCTGAGGGGGTGGGAGGGAAAACCTGGCAGGGAAGCTTTTCACTGTATGTAATTTTGCATCCATTATTTAAAAGTGTTTACTTACCTATCTTGATGTATATGATATATAAAACAATAAGTTTAAAGAAAAAATAATCACGTAATAACATTTATTGCCCCCCCCCCCCCCTTTTTGAGTCCTGGTCCCAAAGAACAAGGAAGAAGGGAGGCATGGCCCTCTAGCGGCGAGTTTTAGTAATGCCCTTCTCCGAACATCCCCATTCTAAGGAAAGCTCACACTTACGGGTAGAATCAACTAGAATTATGTATTAGGTAATATCACAAAAATATACAAAAGCCAATGCCATTGAACTTAATTCTTACTTTAAAAATCTTGAAAACACCCTAATACAATCGGAATGTATGATGCATTTTCTGTGTGCAACATGACAGCGCCACACGATGAAATCAAATGCCTTTCCCTGGAAAGGTCGGAGCGCAATGCGAGTGTACCCGAGAGCACAGATGCTTCAATTGCAGGAGAGGCTGGCTTATAATAATTACAAAAGCTGGTTGCTAATTGAAAAATCAGACGTTGCTTATGCCAGTCTTTAATCTAGGATCTCTGTAGGCAGCTGTCACCTCGAAACCGAATCGTTGCATGTGAATAATGAAGGTGCTTATTTTCCTGGGTTAATCTAAAACATTTCTAACAAGAGAAACTATTTCAAAACTATATATGGCTATGTCAACTGCCAAATTCCCTCGGTCCTGTTGAAGGCATGCAGAGTTTCCTGTCAACTTGCGCTCTGAAGCAGAACAGTCTCCAGCCCGACCACTGGGCTTGCTCCACATTAAGTATTGGCTACCTTGGAAATGTACCGTCGCTCCGTGTAAAACTCCCCAAAGGGCAATTCAAATCACATTTAGAATTTCCTATTTACATTGCAGCGGCCATGGCAGGAGTTTGAATGTCACAGTACAAATCTGGTACCAAATGCTGAGTGCGTTCAGCGGATTCGGTTTCAGAATTCACTTCGCATGAGCATGCTTTCATCAAGTGAAAGGGGAAGGGGTGTTACGGGATAAGTTCGTGTTGGGAACTCTGGACTTAACTCTTTATCATCTTGAACAAGTAAACTAGTGTTTCTGCCTTTGCAGAGACGGAATTCACCAGGCTGCTTCCCAGAGGAATCTTGCCTTTAAATGTTTATCCAAAAATGTTATTGAGCAAGGATAGACTACTGATATTTCCAGTTTTATTTTTTTTTCCTGTGTGAGAAAAGGAAATTTCATTAGCAGTGCCCAGCAATTGGAGGTGATTTTCCTGAAGAGGCAATTTTTCAGACAAGTAATGAAGTTTGCTAATTATATTTCTTTTCTCAAGCTGTGTCCATCCAGAGAAAAATGGATGAGGCATCACTTTTATCTTTTTTTAATACATGAATTTATAGGGGTAAATTTTCCAGAGTAGATAACCTGATACATTTTTCCACAAACTGTTTTATGTGCTTTGTTTTGCTATTTTTGTTGTTGCTATAAAAAGTAATTGGCAAAGAGAAAATGTTATTCCAAATGGACACAGTCACACACGTGCATACCATCTTAATCTCCCGATTCCAAGTGCATCCAACTGAAGTGAACTTGAAAGAGCTTGCCCAGACAAAGCTAGAAGGTACAGCTGGCTGTGCATGTACTGTTTCATGTCACTATTTAATGACCGGGTAGTTGAATTCACATCTACCCGAGGTTCCCTGTGTCAGACACGAACATTTATTTTCAGTAAATGATGATATGCATAGCAATTTATTACAATCTAACTTTGAAACAATTTATTCTGACCTGTCTGTTTTGAAGCTTGTTTAAAAATAAAGTGTACCTAACGGCAATGTGTATTATCATATACTTTGGGGATCAGAAAAAAAATACACTTATTATTTGGCCTTCGCATGGTTATGGAAAAAATAACATAAGCATCCCTTGGCTGAGGCTGCCTTTGAACAACACTGGACTGGAGACACACGTTGCTGCCTGGATTTGCAAACTGATCGAACCCACTTGGGGCCGGGCGGTGTGTTCCACCACGACGTGAAGCACGAGAATTCACAAGTATTACCATTTGGGGAGAAGAAAATAAGACACGGTTTGTTGTTCACTGTCTACTGGGGTAGAAATTATTTTTCTGACAAAATGCTAAATGTGTTATAACACTTTGAACCAGCCACTCCCGCTGGATTTTGATAATTAGGTAGCACATCAGATTGGCATGTTAGATTGAAACTTATATAAGTGTTTTTCCAAAGGAATGGGAGACATCTTTGTAGAGATCCAGAGTTCATTTCATACATTTTGTTTCATTTTCACTACCAAAGCAAATGAGAGAGATGCTGGATAGACTATTCAGGTACAAACTAAATTACAATAATTATTTGTGAAAAAGCCTAAATGTGGCTTTATCCGTTATTTAGTGCCATCTTATTTAAACACGTTTGCCACCGTGTTGAGAGAGATCCAATGCCTGCCCTACTACACACGGTGGGCACCGCAGTCCAATCCAAAAACAAGGGGCTTGGAGCAGGACAGACTTGGCTCCGTCTCCGCTCTGCAAAATGAAGATGGCAGCGCTCACCAGACAGGTAGGAGAGAGTGTTTTCACAACAGCTGGCCTAGAGCCTGGCATAACAATCAGTAGCTTTACTCCTGAGTGACAAATGGGTTTGCTAAGGGAGAGAGGTCAGAGGCAACAACCCAGAGCTGCCAGAAGGAAAAGTGTAAAAGTTACGGTTAGAACTCACACTGCTCATATAAGTTCTAAACTTAGTTGTCCCTTCAAGCACAAGGTGTCATCCATTTCAGTGTCTCCCAGTCTGGGTTGCCCTATAATGTTCCCCGAAAGGAAGGATTTAGCCAAGTTGCTCATTCTGTAGAATCTGTAGCATGTAAACATTTGAGAATTTTATGTGACAGGTGCTTTAATAACAAGCCGAGTCACGTCGCTTCTCTGCGCAAAGCCCTTCAGTGGGTTCCCCGTTTTGTTTAGCTAAAAGCGGAAGTCTTACAATGGCCCGCAAGGTGGTATATGACAACCCCTTTGCTCTGCTTTTTCTGATTTCAGCTCTACAGCTCTTTCTGTTTGTCTCTCCCACGCCTGAGCCACTGGCCTCTTACATTCCTGGCCTCTCTCAGACGGACTGTAATCTTGCCTTCTCCAAGAGGTAACTTGGACTGCTCTTTACCCCTCTGTGTTGCCTACCCTGCGCCATTTATTTTACCTCTTCTACTTCTTTTACCAATAGCACTCATGACCTCCTCTCATGTTACAAAATATACTTTTTATGTGTATTGCTTAGTATCTGTTTTATATTGCTGGAATGTAAGCTCTGAGAAGCAGTGTTCTCTGCTCTGGCTGGCATGGCTCAGTTGGCTGGGTGTCATCCTGCAACCTTAAAGGTTGCTGGTTTGATTCCTGGGCAAGGCACATGCCTGGGTCTTAGGATCTGTGCTCTGCCCCCTTCAGGGCACTTGCAGAAGGCAGAAGGCAACCAATCAGTGTTTCTCCCTCACATCGATGTTTCCCACCCTCTTTTTCTTCCTCCCTTCTCTAAAGCTTTTTACTTTCTTTAAAATAAAATAATATAACTAATAAGCAGTGCTCATTATGTTGCTTATGGGTATATCCAGGAACACAGATCAATGCTTGGCCCATAGAAAAAATGGGCATAAGACACTGACCAACAATACACGGAAGTGTACACTTGAAGAGTTTTTAAAAAGAAGCAAATCCTCACCAGTGATCAGAGAAACGCAAACAAAAATATTTAGATTTCCTTTGAAAGTCTGACACAATTTGGACAACAGTCACAA
This sequence comes from Sturnira hondurensis, assembly GCF_014824575.4. Taxonomy (NCBI): domain Eukaryota; kingdom Metazoa; phylum Chordata; class Mammalia; order Chiroptera; family Phyllostomidae; genus Sturnira; species Sturnira hondurensis. The sequence goes on from NW_028077910.1 coordinate 8,379,017, forward strand.
AAGCAACTCTTGCATGCCTGGTGCACCCTCTCTGGAGGGCAATTTGACATTACCAAACAAAGCTGAAGACGCAGTAACCTGCACTCAGCAAAGCCACACCTAGAACAAATCCGAAAGAGACTCTGTCACATGCGTACCAGGAAACACTCACAGAGACGCTCGTTGGAATGCGAACCATTTGAAGAGAACTTGTATTTCCCCCGTTAGGAGAGGAGAGAACACAGTAATGGCACATTCGTACAGCAGTCGCTCCAGTCAATGTGCATGAATCAACTGACTTCCAAAGAAACACCGAGCGCGAAAAGTTGAAGGTTGAAAAGCACAATGTGATGTTATTTGTTAGTCAAAGATTAAAAGCCTACAAAATAGTACTATACATTGTTAACTGAATACATGATTCACTCCTTAACTGGGTATAACACCCTGCATTTTATAAAGGCCAAACTCCCTCTCTCAGTGTGAAAACTTTCCCTTGCCCGGTTTTTGACTCCGCTCCAAGTTTGGATGAAGTTCAGTGGTTCTGCCCCAGGTATAAAGAATAGCAAGTTGTGCCTCTGAACTGTTTCCATGTTGGTTTCACATAAACAGACTTGTTTTAGCTGAGCGTTAGGGAGGGCTGCCCTAAATCTCCAAGACTGCACACAATGTTTGCATTAAATAATCTAGGTCATTAGAGTTCAGCCATGACTTTTCTAAAAGGCTGTTTTCATAGACTTTATCTTGTTCCATGTGACATATCTCCAGCAATAGACCATTTTAGTTGTTTGCAGATACAGCTTTCAATTTTGGAGGAAATAGAGCCATACTGTGTTCTTATTTGCTAGATTATCAGAAAAAGACCAACATTTTAAGATATGATCTAAATATGTGAAGCTTTAAGTACCTAAATAGTTAACTCGTACACTTTCTATGCCAGCAACTTCATTTGTTATTTGAAACAGGGCAAAACAACATATCAGTTTCCAAATGCTCCACAAATACCTGTTTTTTTTCCTTCTGATACATTCCAATTTTTCATTGAATGCTTTAGTGAGGATGGAAGTGACCAAGAAGGTTCCTGGCTCACAGCATGAATTCTTCTCTTTTAAAGTGTGAATGTGTCTCTTTTGTAGTAAACATGGACAGAACAAGATTAGGTTGGTCCTAGAAAAACTTGTTAAGAAGAAACAGCTTGTCTGTGTTCTTCAACTTCATCCAAAAGCCTTCCCTCATTGGAACTCCTACTAACAATGACTCTCCTCTGACTTTCTCTGTGAGTTATTGTTTAGCTGTTAGCCACCTTGGTTCCAGGAGTTATTAATTTCAGCCCTGAGTTAATCTCAGAGGTTTCATGATCACACTGCAATTGTTAGTGAAAATGAATGTGCATATAGATTTTTCTATAGGATTTTTTTAGAGCTTTTGACAGATCCTCTAAAAAGTCAAGCACTGAAAAAAAAAGTTAAAAAATAACGTTTTAAGTACTGAGCATTGCTTCCAGCAGCGATTTTCACAGAGTGCAAACGATGCTAATCTCTCAGCTCCATCTCCACACGATTCTGACTCAGCTGATCTGGGGTAAGATTCAGGAATCTGTGTTTTTAAAAAGTACTTCAGTACATCTTAATGCAAGTGAATCCTGGTGCAAGGGTCGACACTAACCTGCAGAATGAAATTTAGATTTTTTTAAGAGTTGCCTTCATGGTCTGTCTCCCTAATCAATCTTTCTAGTCTTATTTGTTCCACTACTCACACTGCCTTAGGAACATACCGACTGTTCTTCCACTCGTTTATTCTTGCATTTAAAGAAGAGCTGTTGGCCTCATGATAGAGGCCCTGTGCTAGGCTTCAAAGGTGCAGTGGTTGGCAAAGACTGTAGTTACAAGAAACAACCAGCTTTTCTTCACATTTGATCTCCTTTTCCACCTGGTGAGTCTCTGCTAATCCTGGGAGACCAGTGCAAATATTAACTTAATTGCACTACCATTCTAGATCTCTGGGGCATATTTCTTTCTGCTTTTTCTCAGAGGAGTCCAAGCATTGTCCACACCTTAATTATACCCTTGTGCAAATAGTTGTTCTGGTTTTGGGATTCTGTGCTTCTTCTGATCAGGAACCATTAGAAGGCTTTAATGTATGCATCTGGCTCCCTCCGGTTCTAATGCCAAATTTCCAATGATAATTGATGAGCGGATGAGGAAAACATCAGGTTTTCATCCCTACCGAGAGCACATGCATTTTAGTGAAATAGTGTTGAAACCTAAAAAGTCTGTGAATCCACCAGGAGAAAGAGTAAAGAAATACCATGGTCAGAATCCTCCACACGGTGGTACACTAGGAGGCAAGATGAACTGGTCAGTGAATTTTCATTGAATCAGGCCAAACATCTGAAGAAGTAGCTCCCCAAGAGAGCCTGTTGCCTCACAGAAGGATGGGAATACACCCAGGCATTGTCCCCAAGTGACTAGAATGATCTTCAGCTTACAGTAAACACTGCAAACCACCCAGAACTAGTCTTCCTATTGTAATTTTAAGGGTACTGACACAGGTGGAGCCTGTGTGAATTTTACCAGATTTGGGAAAAAAAACAAACAGGGAAAAGCCAAGTCTACCTAAGGTTGGTTTGATCCTTAATGTCTATCAGAAAATCTATAAGTTGCAATGACATTAAGCAGAATTTTCTGAATCTTGAAAGTGAAGTTCAAGCCACAAAACATGACTGGTGAAGAAAATTCACTCGGTAAAAATACTTACTCTCCTATTAATTCATCGGCTACATATTAAGCATTCCTTTCAGAGCCAGGGCTAAATATATATATTTATATATATATATATAATTGAAACATGTTTTTTTTGTTCTACACGAGTGCCTAAATTTGTTCATGAGCTTGATATTTTCAAGTATTTACATGGGCCTAAGAATAAGCTCCACTACAAGTAATCTGTATATCTTCACTACTTTTATTTTATGTATGCTATGGAATTTGTAAAATTTAAAAATGCTGGAAAGCATATCTCACATCAGTAGAAATATCGTGTATTTTCTTTTTAAACCATGGTTCTTTAAGGATGTACTATTTGAATTCTGAAACTTATAAGTTCTTAACCTTTATTCAGTTTGAAGCTAGCTTCATTGCTGAATGGAATATTTTTCCCGTGTGTTGGGACATTGGTTTTCCATGCTTTGTATATACACATACACACATGGAGGGGGAACATGTGGGCAGCAATCACTTAAATACAAGGCACGTGTGTGGTCAGGGGTGTGGTGACATTGCCCTCCACGATTTTTTTTAACTCCTCATCCCAGAGATCAGAATCCGGAGGTCAGCAGACTGAATCAAACAGGTAGGTTTTTATTTTTCAAACTAAATACGAACTTAAAACTGTATCCACATTTCAAAATTGTTTCATTTCAGATGAAAATTCTAATTTCTGGCATGTCTCAAAAGTAATCAGAAGTCCTGGGCACCCTGGGCCAACTTTCCTGGGTGGCCATGGTCAGTGGAGCAGGGCCACTTGGTGGCCAGCCCCTGTGACAGTGCAGAGAATCCTCGGGCCATCCCTATGTTCCTGGACATCTCTGAGAGCCTGGGGAGCTTTCCAAGTTTTAGCTTCTTTTCTTCAAAACTGTATTTCCAGTGTCTGAAAAAGTGGCCTTATATATAACACCCGCACATACCGGCCTGCCCCTTCTAAATGCTGCAATAATCCCCAAAGGCTGAGTTATTCCTGAGTGACCACAGAATCTCCTGCAGGTGGAGTGAAGGACAAAAGAAAGAGGAGACGCAGCAGCTGATGGGACCAGGAACTCACACAGATGCTCACAGCTTTCTGCCCCAGGAGGGTTTCCGGACACCCTGCTCATAGGAACTCCTGGGACCCTTTCCCATCTTCTTCTGCAATTTGTTTCAGAAGTGAGAAGCAGGCCCTGCTAAATTTAGCTCTATGTAAGGAAATATATGTTAATCTACACCTGAACGGGGACAACTGACCATAGAGGCCAAATCCAAACTTTAGCAAGCGTCCGAATCCTACAGAGGGTTTGTTAAAACATATGTCTGCATCCCACCCCCTGAGTTTTTGACTTGGTACATCTGCTGGAGCTGAAGGATGTGCATTTGTGACAAGTTCCCACGGAATGCTGATGCTGCTGGCCTGGGGACTTCTGTTTGAGATTCACTGGCCTACAGACAACTATAGAGAAGTTTTTAGATTTCTCCGGCTACCGTAAATACCAGATTTATGCAGAAAAGGTGAATGAAGGTGGTATCTGCTAGCAAACCTCTTAATGGCATTTGCTGGGCAGAAGCCGAATCCCCAACAAAATTACGCAGAATTATTAAAATAAGTACCCATACTGCTACAGCTAAGTTGCTATCCCCCCTCAACCACCTATGATAACCCATAGATCAGCTGCGGAATTCTAACAGAGACATACAAACAAGAAAAATAGAGACAGAACTTAGATTTCTAACTAAGAGACCGTTTCTTCTGATGTTTTTTGAACATTGAAAGGGATCTTTGGAACCACATGGTGGCAGTGTAATCACATGAGTGACAGTTTCATGGAGTTGGAGTTGAGTTTCTGAATCCGCTGCAAATCCAGAGATCAGTCTGAAAGCTAAGCATCTGAGATTTCAGCTTAACAATTATTGGCCCATAAAGTGTAAATGACAAGTTGGAGTCATTCAGATACCTCTATAAAAAACCTCAGTCAGAGCTTTCAACATTTTTACGATGCCTCACATAGAATACATTTCCCCTCTGCTGTGTCCTAGTGTGAAAACAACTTCACAAGAACAAGCAATGGATTATTTCATGCATGAGCTGTGTAACGAATTCAATCCAAAATAATTCCTCCAGTTTAGCAAATTACTGTGGGATAGCAAATTCACATATAGACTGTAATCATTTTTGAACAGCGAATGTATTTTTTTCTCTGGCATTGCTTAGTTTTAGGTATTTGCATGCCTATAAACTTCTCACGACCAAGTAAAATGGAACTTTCCTAGGCTTGTTCACTGAAGTATCCACTCTAGACTTTTCTTTTTCTAGTGAGATTTTAAGATGACATGAAGCCTTTAGTGTATTTTCATTTGGCTGGTTTTACAGATACAACACAGATACATTAATCTGCATTTTATACTCTCTATAACCTCTATAAGGAATACAGGATTCTTAGGAGAACAAGGTTCTGTTGAAGTAAAAAATACTGTTATTCCACTCGCTGTCTTATAAGAATGCACCCTGTTTTGTTAGCAGAGATGGCAGATTCCTGGGGGTGAGGGGTCTGGGGTGAGGGGCGGAGGGATGGCTTAATAGTAAATATTGAAAATGCTCCCTTATTTGCATCTGGATGTGATGCTCTGGTCACCCAAACAATGGAAATAGTCTAATGAAACCGTTGCAAATGCCAGTAGAAGGGAACAAAGAACCTAGAAACTTCATGCACCACAGGGTTTGGTTCCATTTTGCTGACAAAATCTGCTTTTGCCCAAAGATGATGGGACCCAAAAACATGAGCAAGCAGACTAAAGTGGGAAAAAAGGAAACATTACTCCCCCCCCCACTGTCCCTATGCTTCCTCCTGAGCATGCGCAGACTTCTCTCTCACACCACCACAGACACCCTGGTTCTGGCTTTGGCTGCTGAGCTTACATTTTGGATCAAAGGTTCCCTCTGAGCATTCTGAATCAGACAAAAACAAAACAAAACAGAAAGCAAGCAAACAAACGAAAAAACTCTCTGGGACGTGTACTGTGACAGAGTTTTCCCCAAACACAGAGATCTGAGGGGGAGGTTACCTTAACCCAGAAAAAGACAATCCTCGAGGTCTCAAATGAGCTCCCCAAAGGCAGACTGGAAAAGTCAGAAAAATGGTGTTTTGAGGATGGAGCTATGGTTCTGAAAACGGGGGACACATGCTGCACTTTACCGCCACGTGTGCTCGGTGGAGCGGGAGCTCAGGGAGCCTGCCAGCGCCACAGGCCTCCCCGTACAGCAGCGGCGTCTGCGGTTTCAGAGGTTACAACTCCCCTGGTCCTCACTGCCACTCACGGCTGCACAAAGTCTTCGGAAATTTTTATGGGCCCCACATCATGGGGGTTTTGAACCTGCTCTACCGCTTCACCTATTATTCCATATTCAGCCAGCTCGTTTCATATAGGAGTCCCAATTTTATTCTCTTCTAGAATCTCCAGATGGAGTTTTCAAAGGATGAAGACTCAGAAAAACTACACGCTGCAACAAAAATCCATCTCATGCATGTAGTCAGCCATACATGGGGCCAAGCCTGTAGGGGGTGGGAATTATTACCCCCACTTTGGATATAAAGAAATTGACACTTAAGAAAGGTCAAGTGACTTGTCGAAGGATCACACAGTTATAGGCGTCAGGGCTGGGACCCCTACCCAGGTGGCTCCGAAGCCTGTGCTCTTTCTTACTTATTAACAGAACTGAAAGGCTTGCCAGTATTACACTTCCTACCTTCAAACAGCTGTTCTCCCCACACAGTCTTCCCATAGGAGGACTAAGAGGAACAAATGATTTTTTTTGCCAAGCATATATTATAAGCAGTTTATAAAAAGTAGATTCTTTCTCCATGTAAATGCTACTTATTTTTAATACTGACACATATGTTAACATTTAAAGAACATTCCATGTAATATTTATGTGCATAATATGTATTAGCAATATGGTGTTGGACAGTTGTAATTTTATCAAAGCTCAATTACTAGAATTACTGTATGAGCTATCATTCTTTTTGACAATTCAATCAGGCTTCAAAATTTCAAAAGAAGTTTAACTTGCCTCACTGATTGATTTATTCATTATTTATACCATGTCTATTTCCAAAAAAGGATTTAAAATAACTTATACAAAATGAGAGACTGTAAAATAGAATCATTAAAGCAAGGATGAAAAAATAATAACCATGCAAGAAAATGGACAAGAGAGTCATGCTAAAATCCTTAGATTAATGAAAATTACTGTAATCAGACATGCTTTATTCTCGACTTCCCAGATAGGTAAAGCAAAGACAAATGAACAAATTAAAATATAGTTCTCTTAACTGATAAAAAAGAATACTGTTTTTTTTTAGAAAAATGCATACCTTTGTATTCTTAAATTTAACATATTTCAATTTCTATGTGTGATGGGAAGTTGAAGTGAAGCTTTTTTCCATACATAAATATTGAAAGGACTCACTGTCATTTATTGAAAAGACCATTACATGCCTGCTGCACAATAGGATGACCTTTGTCATAAATCAGTTAACCTTGTAGTAAGAGGGTAATTTTTTTCTAAACTTTTTACTGGGCTCCATTTACTAGGTTCTGTATATCTATATCTGAACCAGTGCTACATTACCTTAAGTACTATAGCTTTATCTAGTTATGACAGTTCCCCAGCTCTGTTCTTATTTAACACTGTCTAGGCTATTCTTAGACTTTTATTTTTCCAGACCCATTTTAGAATTAGTTTGCTCCTTCCAAAAATAAACAAACAAAAAACAACAGGGATTTTGATTCTGACTGAGTTAGAGCTATAAGTGACTTTGACTTGAATCTTCCAATCCATGACCATGGTATATGCCTTTATTATTTAGGTAAAAAATACTTCATGATTTTAGCTGGCGTGGCTCCATGGGTTGAGTGCCAGCCTATGAACCAGAGGGTCAGGAGTTTGATTCCCAGTCAGGGAACATGCCTGGGTTGTGGGTCAGGTCCCCAGTAGGGTGCATGTGAGAGGCAACCACACACTGATATTTCCCTCTCTTTCTTTCTCCTTTCCTTCTCTTCTCTCTAGAAATAAAAAGATGAGATATTTTTCAGAAACTTTGTTATTTGAAGTTAGAGGCATTATATATCTTACATATATTTTTTATTTTCTAATGTAATTATAAATAGTATCTTTTAAAAAGTTTTCTTCCCATTTGCTTGCTTCTAGCACATAGAAATACAATGAGTCTGTTCATGTAATATCTGTTGATGTAGTACCCAGTGAACTAAAGTTTCCTATTGGTCCTAATAGTAGGTAGTTTTTTAGGTTTCCTATATAGATAATTGTGCCATCTAAGAATAATACAGTTTCAGATCTCTCTTTCCAGTAAATATATATATTTTTTTACTTCTTACACAAAATTGCCTCAAGTAAAATGTTGAAAGAAGTTGTGACAGCAGCATCCTTGTTTTGTTTTCCTCATCTCTGGGAAATAGTTTCAGCATTTTACCATCAAGTACAATGTCAGCTGCATTTATTTATATATATATTTTAAAAATCATATTTAGGAAGTTCTCTTATTTTCCTCATTTGCTAAGAGAATGTGTGTGTGTTTGTGTGTTTTATTATATTGTGCTGAACTTTAGCACATACTTTTCTGCATCTATTAATGGGGCCATATAATTTTGTCCTATTTTCCCCTAATACTATGGTACACCAGGCTGATTTCCAACTACAAAACTACCTTTGAATTTCTGCTATAAACCTCCTTAGACAAGGCAAATTATGCTTTGTATATATATTGCTAGATGGATTGTACATTTAAATGTGAAAAGTAACAATAAAGCTTTTAGAATAAAACATAAGTGAACATATTCATAAACTTGAGTAGGCAAAGAATTCTTAAACAGTGTTCAAAAAGGCTGAAGACAAAGAAAAAAGAATGACAAATTTGACCATATTGAAATTAAGGATCACTGTTCATTAAAATACATCATTAATAGAGTGCACTGTATGCCACAAAGTAGAAGAAAGTATTTGTAACACATATATTTCACACGGGACCACATCCAGAATACAGAGAGAGTCTACAGACCAGTAATAAAAGGGAGGCAGGCAACCACTTCAAAATTTGGGACCATACTAGAATAAGTATTCACCAAAGAGAAAATCCAAATGACAATAGGCATATGAAAAAGGGATAAATATCATTAATTATCAAGGAACTGCAGATTAAAACCACAATGAGATACCATTATATACACTTCCAAATGGCTAAAATGAAAAAATACACATACTACCAGTGTTTTTAAGCATGCAGAGACTAGAGTATCACTCATAAAAGTATCATCTTCATGTGCACTTTGGAAACTCTACTACTAGGCATATATGTTGCAAAAATGTACAAAATATATGTAAAGAAATGTTCAAGGCAACACTATTCTCATTAGCCAAAAATGGAAAACTACAGCAGTAGCTGCTGTGGTAGCTGGCCTCTTAGGTGGTCTGCAAGGTCTCCACCTCCTGCTGTTCTCTCACACACGGCAAAGGTTAGTTTCTGTGGCCAACAGAGGCCAGCAGAAGTGTCACTTCTGAGGCTCAGTTATCAAAGACTGAAGCTTCTCTCTTGGAATCCCCTTTCCCCTTCCTTCTTTTCTTTCCCTTCTCCTTCTCCTCCTTCTTCTTCCTTCTCTGTCTCTCTGTCTCTCTCTCTCTCTCGACTCTCTTGGGGGAGCCAGCTGCCATATCATGAAAAATGCTATGAAGAGACCTATGTGGTAAGAAACTAAAGCCTTCTGCCAACACACACATCAATGAACTTGGAAACAGTCTGCCTCAGTCTCGACTTCAGAAATTGAGCTTGGCTAACAGTAGGAACACAATCTTGTAAGAGTCAAGAGACTCTGAGTCAGGATTCCCCAGTGGAGATTATCCCACTCCCAGGTTCCTTATCCTCCAAAACTGTGTGAAATAACATTTATTTTTCTACTATTCAAATTTATTGCATATTTGGGGTGATTTCTTATGCAGCAATAGGTAATTAATACATCCATCTACAACAGAATTGGAAATTGAGGAATAATCAGAAAAGTGTAAATTAAACAGCAATGGGAATTGACAAACTATGATTATATCCAAAATTATAGGTAAATCTCTAAATATGTTTAGTAAAATAAACCAAGCACTAACAAGTGCATATACTGTGATTTCATTTCCATAAAAATCAAAAGCCAGTAGGCAAAACTAATCTGTAGTGATGGAAATCAGGATTTCCTTTCACTAGGCACAAAGGGTCCCTGGACTATTGATAATGTTCTATTCCATGGTTTTTACTGTTATGAATGTGTTCATTTAGAAAAATTTATCATTTTGAATGTTTATAATTCATTCTCTTTCTTATATATACTTATTACATTAGTTAGATTAAAAGAATATTTGGTGAATTTCTGTATAGAGGTATCTAACAACATGATGAACTACTATTTGATGGTAGTTTCTTAAAACTACAGAATTACTTTACATGCAGTCATTTCTAACACTAATTCTGGTAAGAAACCAAGCACAAAATTTGGAATAATTTGTACCATAAAGACAATTCTCTAGGGAATTAAATTAATGAGGTTCTAGTATACCTTTTTTTTAATAATAAGATTTGGAGAATCCAAGATGGTGGTGGATGTTAACAATCCAAGTAGTTGGATGTTACACTCACCTCCTCTCAGAATCAAACTGGAATTACAACTACAATACAGAGCAATCGACCTGAATAACCAACTGAAGACTAGCTGCTGAAGAGGTCTTATTGCCAAGGATATGCCGATGACACATCGAGACAGGTAGTAAGGGCAGAGACTTGAAAAGGTCTGGCCCCCTCCCTGGGGCAGCAGCTCAGGTTCTGGAGGGATACCTCAGCTGCAGGGGGTCCCCCGCTGAGCAGTTTGGAAACCAAAGCTTATGCAGGGCTCCCCACCCCAGGACACCAGAGCCACGAAGAGGCACTCATATAACATTTAGCTAAGAAAATCATCAGGGATTCTGCCTGCCAGGGAGAGACATGAATTTCTTAGAGCTAAACAGCTACCTTTTTAAAAGACCAATGCACAAAATCTCATGTGTATCAACTCCTCCTGGGTTCCGGCAGGGGAAGGATGGAGCAAACTAGAGGCATATGAGATGAGACTGGGGTTAGTGGCTCTGGGAGGAAGTTAAATGGATAGCTGCTCATATCCCTGTGCTAAGTCAATTCCCCCCACTGTAGATGCCATCTTTCTTGGGAGGAACACTCCCCTCCTTACAGCATCAGTCTGGGGGAATTTAACAGCTCTAACATTTGGACTCCCTATTGCCCCACCTTGTACAGCTCACACTCTGCTTGGGAGTCAGCTAACTGGGCCAGGTTGAGAGGTCTGGGCAGACTCAGAGGGTGTCAGTGAGTTGTGTAGCTTTGGGGCAGGGACCACTCTTTCCTCCTTCTGCCAAGCCTGCCTCATGGGAGAGCCGAAAGCCCCACCCTCTCAAATTCCAGCAGCCCCACCCTGCTGAAATTGGTCTCCTGGGAGAATCTGGGGCAGACTGAGTTGTGTGGTGCTAGAAGAGGAGTCATTTTCCCCTCACACACTCAACTGGTGCAGAGCCCTCCCTTTACACAGCCAAATCTTGGTCTGTTTGGGCTTGATGAACTCTGTTGGCCTCACCATGATGACTCCCTGAGCCCCATCAACCATCACCAACAACAAAAAGGTGTGTGAGCACTCAGCAGTTGGCAGATAGACTGGTATACCCCAGGACATTTGCTGAGCTGCCCCAGACCCAGTACTAGCACCAAATTCAAATCTGTATCAGTCTGGTGAACAGTACTTGTCCCTACCTAGTGACTCACTGAGACCTACCACATGCAGCTCCAGTACAGCCAGAGGTTCTTTCACTGACTGAACCTAAAAGGCAGCTGACAGATGTAGGCAAGCAAAAATGGGGTGTCTTAGGACTTCTGTTGAGATGCTCCTGGGCCCAGTAGAGGCAGCCCCAGACTGGATTGCTTTTTAGCTCCAAACAGGTAATCCAGAGACTATCACAGGGTGTTGTAGACCGCTCTGCCTGGTTCTAGGAATTGTATCTCTACCCCTTGTGGCTAAGGGCAAGAGACAACCTTTGGAATGCGAGCTGCAGGAGACAAAGCTTGTGTCTGGTAACAAACACTGCCTCAGTTTCCTCTCCCTGCCCCCAAAGCTTGGTTGGAAGTCAATGACGGGTAAGACCCCTCACGGCGGGGGGCAACCTAAGCCAGACTCAATCACTTTGGAGGCCTTCATGGAAGGCCTCGGGGAGCTGCAACAAAGAGCAATGAACTCTCACTCCCCCCAGCTTTGACATAGCCTGAGTTCCCATGTTCTCTGGGAGAAGTGCTTCCTGGGTCTAATCCCCTTAAGCCTGAATACCCGATGGAGAAGGGTGCAGCTTCTTGCCTTGCTAGAGCGTGTCCTGGGGGGAAATCTGGCATCACAAAGATTTCCTGATAAACCTGTGAAATCTGCTCTGTAAGAGTGCTTTCATTTATATGTTAAGGGTTCGAGTAGAAAACCCTAAAACTCTGTTCCCGATAGACTCTGACTCATACTAAGCCCTCAGATTTCTCTGAAATATTATCTACTATTTGATCCTTGGCACCCTGTATTCCTGTATATTACAACACAATAAAAGCCCCTAGAAGAGTGGGCTCAATGCTTTTTTCCCCTGAGAAACTGGCCACTTCTCCCCAAGCAGATCACATCATGTCTCGGTCATGATTACTCTCATTCGTGGTGACTAGGGGGACTTGCGAGGAAAGTTGCCCCCACAACAGGGGGCATCTGATATTGGACTGCATCAGAGTCTGTTGTAAGAAGCCTCAGAATCAACACACCCAGCGGCCAGTTTCAGATAATATCAGAACAAGATTCAATTAGCTTCGTAAGAGCCATATCCAAAAGGAACTCCTGGCTGACACCAAACCCTGCTAAGGTGAATTTCACTGCATGTGGTCAGCACCTGCACTGCAGTTCGTATAGTATAGCACAGTCAGACAGCCTGAGGGTTGATGCCACACATAAGTTAGCCAATAGCAATCAAAACTCAATGACAACAGGATGGCCCACATGATCCACAGAAGGACATTGTTGAAGCACTGAGCTCAAGTGATCAAGAAGACTGCACCACTGGGTTCTGCAGGATACCTGGTCCATTAGGCCACCCTACCGAGACTGGGAGTCACAACAGATCTACCTAATACATAATACTAACACTGAGAAGTAGACAAAATGAGGAGACAACAAATATGCTCCAAATGAAAGAGAAGGAGAAATCTCTAGCAAAAGAGCTAAATTAAATGGAGGCAAGCAATTTACCAGAGAGTTAAAAAAGTAGTTATAATCATGTTCAAACATCTTGATGAGAACTACAAAACACTTAGTTGGAACTACACTTCACTTTATAAGTATATATTTATATACAATTATATAAATTGTATATAAATTTATACAATTTATACAATTATATATATAACTGTATAAAATATACTTATAATTTACACAATTTGTACTTATAAATTTATACAATTATAAGTATACATTTCTAGTGTATACTTCATTTCACTTAGTGTGAAAAATAACATAAAAACCATCAAAAAGAACCAGTCAGAAGTGAAAAATACAATATTTGAAATGAAGTATATACTAGAAGGAATAAACAGTAGGTTAGATGAAGCAGAGGAATGAACCAGCAATTTGGAAGATAAGGTAGCAGAAAACATCCAATCAGAGCAGCCAAATGAAAAAATAATTTTAAAAAATAAGGCTAGTGAGGATTGAGAAGCTATTTGAAGAAATAACAACTAAAAACATCCCTAACCTGGTGAAGGAAAAAGACACACAAGTACAGGAAGCACAGAGAGCCCAAACAAGATAAACTCAGAGAGGTCCACACCAAGACACATCATAATTAAAATAGCAAAGTTTAAAGACAAAAGAGAGAAAGACAGTTACCTACAAGAGAGCTCTCATAAGATGGTCAGCTGATTTCTCAACAGAAACATTTCAGGCCAGAAGGGATTGGCATGAAATATTCAAAATGATGAAAAGCAATGACCTACAACCAAGATTACTCTGACCAACATGGTTGACATTTAAAATTGAATTTAAAATTAAAATAATAAAGAGCTTCCCAAATAAGAAAAAGCTAACAGAGTTTGTTACCATCAAATCAGTATTAAAAGAAATGTTAAAGGAACATAGTTAAACATAGGTAATAAATACATACATATCAATAACCACTTTAAATGTAAATGGTTTCAATGCTCCAACTAAAAGACATAGGATAATTAAATGGGGAAGAATACAAAACCCATATATATGTTGTCTGCAAGAGACTCACCACAGAATGAAACACATACGAAGACTAAAAGTAAAGGGATGGCAAAAGACATTTCGTGTAAATGAAAATGAATAAAAACCCTGGGGTAGCAATATTTATATCTGACAAAACAGATTTTAAAACAAAGGCTATAGTGGGAGACAAAGGACACTACATAGTGATAAAGGGAGCAATCCAACAGGAGGATATAACCCTAGTAAATATTTATGCACCCAACATAGGAAAATCTAAATATGTAAAATCTGTCATGATTGACAGAAAGGGAGAGATCAACAGTAATACAGTCATCACCGGAGATTTGACACCCAATTAACATCAATGGATAGATCTTCCAGACAGAAAATCAACAAGGATGTGGCAGCCATAAATAACACTGGATCAAATGGATTTAATCAATATCTTTAGAGCATTCCATCCCACAGCAGCAGAATATACATTCTTTTTAAGTGCATATGAAAACTTTTCTAGAATAGATCACATGTTAAGATACAAAAGAAATCTCAATACATTTAAAAAGATTGAAATCATATCAAGCACCTCATCTGACCATAATGGTACGAAACTAGAAATCAATCAGAAGAAAAAATACAGACAAACACACAAAGATATAGAGGCTAAATAACATATGATTAAACAATGAATAAATTAACAATGAGATCAAGAAAGAATTCAAAAGATACCTCAAAACAAATGAAAATGAGAAAACAATAACCTAGAATCTATGAGAAACAGTGAAGGCGGTCCTAGGGGGGAAATTCATAGCATTACAAATCTACCACAAAAAGCAAGAAAAATCTCAAATAAAAAAATTAACTTTACACTGAATAGAAAAAGAACAACAAACAAAGTATTAAGTGAGTAGAAGAAAGGAAATAATAAAGATCAGAGTGGAAATAAATGAAATAGAATTAAAAAATAAGATAACAATGAAAATAAAACCTGGTTCTTTGAAAAGAAAAACAAGATTGACAAACCTTTAACTAGACTCATGAAGAAAAAAAAAGAAAGGACCCAAATAAATAAAATCAGAAATGAAAGAGGAGAACTAACAACTGACAAGAAGAAGACAAAGGATTAAAAGAAAATATCATGAACAAGTATATGTCAACATATTGGACCACTTGGAAGAAATGAATAAATTCCTAGAAATATACAATCTGTCACCACTGAATCAGAAAATTTGAGTAAACAAATTATAACTAATTAAATTGAAGCAGTAATCAAAAAATTTCCAGCAATCAAAAACCCTGGACTGCTGGCTCTACAGGTGAATTTTACCAAACATTCAAAGAACACCTATCTTTCTCAAACTGTTACAAAAAGTTCAAGAGGAGGAAAGACTTCCAATCTCATTTAGAAGGCCAGTATTGTCCTAGTTCCAAAACCAGATAAAGACACTGCAAAGAGAGAAAATTATAGGCCAACCTCCCTGATGAACTTAGATGCTAAAATCCTCAGACATATCAGCAAACCAGTTCCAGCAATACATTACAAAGATCATACACCATGATGAAGTGGGACTTATTCTTAGGAATGCAAGGATGGTACATTTCCAAATCAAGAAATGTGATACACCACATAAACAAAATGAAAGACAAAAATTACATGATTATATCAATAGCTGCAGAAAAAGCATTTGATAAAATATACTGCTCATTTATGATTTTAAAAAAAACCTCTCAGTGAAGTGGGGATATAGAGAATATTCTTCAACCTAACAAAGGCCACATATGACAAACCCACAGCCAATGTCATACTCAATGGGCTAAAACTAAAAGTACTTCCCTTGAGATGCGGAACAAGACAGGACTGTCTGCTTTCACTGCTCTTATTCAACATAGTACTGGAAGTCCTAGCAAAAGCAATCACAGAAGAAGAAATAAAACCTGTCCAAATTGGAAATAAATAAATAAAAGCTGTGATTATCTGCTGATGACATGATACTGTACATAGAGAACCTAAAGACTCCACCAAAAAACTACTAGAACCAATCAATGAATTCAGTAAAGTAGCAGGATTCAAAATAAATACTTGGAAATCAGTTGCATTTTTATATACCAATAATGAACTATCAAAAGGGGAAACTAAGAAAATAATCTTATTTACAACTGCAAAAAAAACACAACAACCTAACAACAACCTAGGAGTAAATTTAACCAAGGCTGTAAAAGCCCTGTACTCAGCAAATCATAAGATACTGAAGAAAGAAATTGAAGAAGATACAAATAAGTAGAGGTACATACTGTGTTCATGGATAAGAAGAATTAACGTCATTAGAGTGTACATACTACCTTAAACAAGAAACCATAATACTGGCCTAAAAACAGACATGTAGATCAATGGGGCAGAACAGAGAGTACCGAGATAAACCCACATCTTTATGGTCAGTTAAAATAGATTAACAAAGAAGGCGAGGACATATCATGGGGTAAAGATAGTCTAATTCAATAAATGGTATGGGAAAATTGGACAGATACATGCAAAAAATGAAACTAACCATGTTCTTACACTACACACAAGAAAAACCCAAAGTAGATTAACGACTTAAATGCTAGACTCATAAAAATCCTAGAAAAAAACAGGCAATACAATCTTGGACATTTCCTGTAGCAATATTTTTTCTGATATACCATCAAGGGCAAGGGAAACAAAAGAAAAAAATAAGCAAATGGAACTATATTGGACTAAAAGATTTTTGCACAGCAAAGGTAGGGAAATCATCAACAAAATGAAAAGAGAATCCACTGAATGAGACAACATATTTGGCAACACATTCTGATAAGGGTTTAATATCCAAAATTCATGAAAAAATTTATACAACTCAACACTACCCCCTGCAACAACCCAATTTTAAAAGGGCATACAGATGGCAAATAAACATATGAAAAGGTGTTCATCATTAATCATCAGAAAAGTGCAGGAACTAGTATAAAGGACACAGGAACAGTAACACGGGGCGGGGCACGGGTGAAGATGGGCGGGAGGAGGGGAGGGCTGGGGGTTGGGCTGGGATTGGGGGTAAAGAGCAGAAAACTGTACTTGAACAACAATTAAAATTAAAAAAATGAAAAATGAAAAAAACACAATGAGATATCACCCCACATAGGTCAGAATGGTTATCATTATTAAGATAATAATGTATTGGAGAGGATGTAGAGAAAAGGGAACCCTAGTGCACTGTTGGTGGGAATGCAGACTGGTGTAGCCACTATGGAAAAGAGTATAGTGTTGCCTCAAAAAATTAAAAATGAAACTGCCTTACGGCACAGCGGCTTCACTTCTGAGAATATATCCAAAGAAATCCAAGCACTGCTTTTTGAAAAAGGTATATCCACTCCTGTGTTCATTGAAGCATTATTTATAATAGCCAAGATTTTGAAGCAGCTCATCTACTTACTAATAAGTAGATGATCTACTACCAATAAGTAGTAGATTAGTAGGTCTACTAATGATGAATGGATAAAACAGTTGTGACACATTTACACAATGGAATAGTATTCAGTCATAAAAAGAAAGCTTACTTTTTTGACAGCATGGATGGTCCTGGAGAGTATTGTGCTAAATGAAATAATCCAGTCAAAGAAAAGCAAGTACCATATGATTTCACTTATATGTAGAATCTAATGAACAAAATAAACTAACAAAAAATAGAAACAGACTCATAGATACAGAGAAGAGTCTGACAGCTGTCAGATGGGGAGGGTGTTGGGGGGCTATGTGAAAAAGGTAAAGAGATTTAGGGAAAAAAATCTCATAGACAGTATGGTGATTAGCAGATGGAGAAAGGGCAGGGGAGGTAGAAGACGGTAAAAAAGGGTGGATAATTGTGATGGAAGGAGGCTTGACTTGGTCCGGTGAAAACACAATACAATATGCAGACGGTGAATTATAGAACTGTACACCTGAAACCTATATAATTTATTAACCAATGCCACTTTAATAAATTGAATAAAATACATTATGATTCCCAATTAAAAATAATCAAATTTAATCCCGAGATAAGCTTAGTCGTGTTTCTCAAACTTTAACAGTGTAAGAAATACCTATGGGTTTAACTAAAATGGAGATACACCCCCCACTACTCCCAGAGGGTCCGACTCAGCAGAACTGACACAGGGCCATGAAGTTGTATTTTTAACAGATATATCAGTAAAACACTTTGTAAAATACTGAAGTAAAATTGTACAGGTGTTTTTGCAAACCTCGCTACATGCTCACATTTCTGCACTCCAAATAGAAACCATAGTTTAACTGCACATACACATGATATTTAATACTTCAAAATTTTCTCCTCAAAATGGAAGGAAGCAAAAAATAAAGCCTGAAATAGAATCTCATATTTTAAATGTCTTTGGAGAATAAAATGATATTAACTAAAGGAGACAATATATTTTACTCATTCTAACATGTAACTTCTGCTGCATGCAGAAAGGTGGTATCTGTAAAAGATAGGTACCTTCTGTACAATAAAATGTCACTTTAATCTAAACACCACCCCCGTGCACTTAAATGGCAGTCCCAACTGCCAACTTCCAATTCTCAAAGAACAAAAAGTGAGTTAAAAACAAACAAATGAAGCAAGTTTCAGTAAGATCAGAGAAGTTTCTTAGCAGTCTATTTGCTCCTACAGCTCACAATCTTTACTCTGCTGTGGGAATGGCTACGGCCTGGAAAACGTGATTCTGACTCGGAGGAAAGGATAAGCAAAAGCTCTCCAAGGACGACTATCCAAATAACCTGCTTTCATGCAAATATACTCATAAAAAACAAATCAGAGCAAAAAGAATCCTGAAGATATAAGGCATACAGGCAGAGTTATTTATAATCTCTGGTATTCTGAAACTGCCCAAGAGACATCAGCAAGTCTTTAAAGGCCCCTTATGATCACGGTTATAAGTACTGCTGGAAATAACATTCAGCAGTAACAAACCGTGGGTAGCTACAGAAGCAGGCACACCATTTACTTTACCAAATGGGGTTTATTTTTCCTCTGTAGGCTCCTCTTAATAATATAAGCCCCAAAGTGAGGTCTGTGTCTAGATTTGTGAAGTCAGTGAAAATGGGGAGGTCCCCAGTCCTCGGGCACACCAGCAGCCCTGCAGCCATGCAGCCGCTTGCGGGGCAGGGATGTGGCCGCCTCTGTGTTGTGAACATTAACTAGGCCTGTTGGTGCTCATTAAATTCTTAATGGGGGTGACAGCACTAGAACCGATGGAGGGTTATAAATGCAGCTGTTCCAGGTGCAAAATTATGGACCAGATTTTGAGCCCGCTATTGCTGAGCCTACAGATTTTCTATTACCTCATGAAGGGATGTCTCAGCTTGCTTATTGGTGTCTTCACCCTCTGTGGAGTAACTGGTTGGCCCCAGTGAGGCAGGTAACATCTCCCCCTGCTCTGGGTAGTGACGTTTAGAATAATCAGTGGTCAGAACGCTGGCAGAAGTGGCCAACTGTACATGTGCATGTATGTGTACATGTATATCCACCTATGTATGCATATCCATACACACACACTTACATGGAAGAGAAAAAGGGAAAAAAGAAGAAACACTTTCAGAACAGGCTATTTAAAAATCAAGACTCATTAATAGAGAAATACATCTGTAGTAAGCCAAGTGTTGTAGAAATATATATTAACCGATGCAAAACAACAGTATGGAGCTATCTAGTAATTTTTCTCAAACACCACCTTCACAGAGGGCTAGAGGAGATTCAAAACCTCATATCTCATTTTGAAAAATGGAACTTACCATGAGTGAAAGAGCTGCTGGGGTCCAGTATGGGAGGGGCCGTCAACCCTGCCCCTCATGATCTGAGAAAGCAAGTGTGGGCCGGAGACTGTGAAGTGTCCACAAGTCTCCTCCTAGCCCCATACCCCTGCCCTTTGTCCTGTGATTCTCTTCAAGTGGCAAAGTTTGTCTCTCCACTCCTTGAATTGCTTGTGGTTGACCTTGTGACTTGCTTTGGCTTGGGACTTGCTTTCACTGCAGCAGAATGACAGTGCCTGAGTTCCGAGATTAGACCCAAGAGGCCACCCTGGACCAGCCAGCCATGGCTGACCTGCCAGCTGACCACAGACACGTGAGGGAGTCTGTTGAGTGTGGCTTGGACCAGCACGACTGCCCAAGTCTCCAGGAACCCTTGAGAATCATAAACAGAGACTGTTTCATGTCATTACATTCTAAGGCAATATGTTACACAGCCACGGCTACACAGTCTTGCCTCCCGCGTTATGGGGACTAAGTTTTTTCTCCAACAAAGGATATTTTTTACATTCCTTTTTTGTTCTAGACTATAGCCATTGTTCTCATTTTTGCTCTCTCATGTGGGATATAGTTCTCAGTACCTCATACAATTACGACAATTAATGACTATAAAAATCCAGATTTCTGACACAGTGCTTTCCCTAAATGGGAGGTCTGGGCCTAACCACGGAGACACCAGTTTCTTGTCATTGACCCTATACTTTAGAAAAGATAGTTCAAAGGATCTGTACAGCAAAGCAGTGGGAAGATTAAAAGTGATCCAGGCCTGGATGACCAGGACCCACATGAAAATTGCACCGGATCGTGAACAGGCAAAGTCTCTACCTTTTTCCCCTCAATGGGCACTTTGAAGTGAAATCATCCTCCAAAGTTCAAGATGAAAAGCATTCAGAAAAATGGTTAGTATCTTTAAATCATCATGGACAAGATCCAGCTGGGATATTGGTCCCAGGATACTTCTCTGTAAATGAGCTAAGGTAAACATCCTAATATTCTTTCTTCCTGAAAATCAAACTCTAACCACTGAGCAGTCTGTTCTCAGGTAAATAAATTTGAAAATAACCCAGAATCCCATTTATTATATGTCTGAATGTAATGAAGTGCAGAGCATGGGTCCCCTGAAAGTAGGAAAATGATCCCCACAATCCTGCTTTAAGGTAGGATTGGGGAGTGGAGGGGTGCCCACAGAGCAGAACGGGCAGCGTTTGAGGCACATCACACAAAAAAGGCAGGGTAATAGCCTTTCCCTTCCTGAAAAGAAGATCTACGAAGGCTGCAGAATTGTGTACCTCACTGTGAGAATGTGTAGTGACCTGTGACATAGCTGTAGGGGCTGGGGGGACAGGGAAGCTCATAGAGCATTGACATGAGCTGTAGGAGGGGATACCTTTCCCAGATGTCCACGTGTCACTGGGAACTCTTGCCCTGACTGAAGATAACAGCCGAAAGAGGGTCAGAGACGTTGGGGAGACTAACTAACGTACACTACCTCACCATAGGAAGAGCCAGATCTTAGATTATGCAGGAAGTTCTGAGCCGAGCATTGAAAATTGGAGCAGGAGGTCTGAAGGGAGTCTGTCCTAAGGTTCTGTAGGTCTGGAGAATGGAAGAAGATGGTGCCAGAGCTGACGGAGCTGCAGGGACCTGCCTGGCAAAACACAGACACATGAGAGATGCTTGGAGCTGATCTGTGACCTGAGCTGCAGATTTTTGCTTTTCTGAAGGATGTAGGAGAAGTCGCCCTCTTGTTATGGGGGATCTTGGTACCGGACTTTGGAATTTGGCACAAGCTCTCTCCCTCTGTTTTTTTTTTTTTTTGGCATTTGGACATTTCTGGATTCTGGCCCTGCTCCCCACATAGACAGGAGCAGTCATGGGACCAAAAGATGTGAGGCCCACTAGGGACTTAGACCCCACATGGAAGAAAGCCTACTCCTGAAGGCAGGGTCCCACTCAAGGATGCTCACCTCCCTGGCTCCACCCTCTGCGACAGTGTTACAGGGCACATGGTTTCCTGAACCACTGCATGGAGGCTGAGAACAGTGCACCCCAGAGCCAGAAGGAGAGAGTTGCTGCGATAGGATGGCGATTCTGGAACCCACAGGTGCACATTCCAGAGAGGGTGGAGATCTGTTTGCGTGGGCAGATAAGGAAACGCAGAGCTTCCGGGCATGGTTTTGCCCGTAGCCTTTTGGGCAGCAAGGGCAGTTCTGGGACTCATGGGAGCGGAGGACTCTAAGTAGGAGTGTTCTCAGTCCTGCCCGCCGCCAAGGTTGGAACCCTGCTAATAAAAATCTATTACCTTAAGCTCAAATTGTTGACTCAGGTAGCTTCAAGGCTCCAAGTGGCTGAGCTCTGGTTTGCACGGTTACATGAATTCAAATTACATGATAAAACATCATGTAATTTTAAATGTGGGCTCTCTAAAAACACGGGTGATCACAACATGTAGTAAAATCTACAACTCGGAGGAGACTGTAAAATCACATCAAGACAAAAAATAAACATCTCCATGCCCTCGACCCCTGCAGATTTATTGCTTTGGCCCAGGGGTAGCTTCCCACGACCCTCTCTTCATGGAGTCAGAGGCAACAGCTGGAGAGGACACAGTTATTACTGCTTTAAACCCTGTCACATGTGCTTCCACGGCTCTGTCAGTCCACAAATACCAGCCTTCCCAGTTGCAAAAAAACCCCACAAAATTTAAATGAGAATGAATTTCACACTTGAGGCAACAGGCAGCTTTACATTTGGATATGACATTCAGAGCTATGTAAAAACGCTGCTTTGCACACAGAGTATTGAACACTTTCCCTTGGAAACCAGCTCCTGTTCTGCATGCCAGGACCTAGGGAAAACTGGCACCACGGACCGCCAGAGTCTTTCATTTAAGTTACAGGATTCCAAGAAGAAATATAATCTCCCTCAAAGCATGTTTTATGAAGAAAGGAAAGGAATAAACTTTTGGGGATGGGCTAACAAGCACCCACAACAAGAAAACAGAGAATCTATAATTCCCCCCAAACTGGTAGTAAAAATGACTAGGGAAATTTGCAAAATCACCATGGCTGGTGTGGCTCAGTGGATTGAGCGCTGGCCTGCAAACCAAAAGGCCACTGGTTCAATTCCCAGTTGGGGCACATGCCTGGGTTGTGGGCCAGGTCCCTGGTGGTGGGCATGTGAGAGGCAACCACACACTGACATGTCTATCCCTCTTTCTTCCTCCATTCCCCTCTCTCTAAAATAAATACATAATCTTTAAAAAAGAAATGCAAAATCATGCTACGTAACATAGTACAGTTCACCCCATTATCTTTTTGTGAAACTTAAAGATATTGCTTTCTTGGAAAAGATTTATCTGGATTTTTAAAACCTTAATTGTCAATATTAAGAGTTACTAGTTATTGAGGTTTTACCATGCGGAGGCTGGTGTAGAGGTTTTTATGTAGAAACCCTGGTACTCAAAACAATTCATCAACACATTGTTACTCTAATTTGAAAGAAGGAAATGAAAGGAAATGGATAAATATTTCACCAGAGGTTACATTCAAAACACATCAATGATTTAAATAGTTTTGATTTAAACAATTTTATTGCTGTTTCTTGCTTTCTTCTACATTTGTTATTATTTATTTTTTGCTGGCTCTTTGAACACATTTAACTTGGAATTACTTAAAAACGGAAACAGACTCCTCTAGACCTTTCTTCTCTTCCCTGGCTCTTTTCTTTTACCTGGTAATTCTCAAAATCCCTCTATTCTCCATTCAGATATGTAATTTTTATTCATCTCCTTATCCCCAAACTATTTCTCAACTAAATTTCAAGGTTACACTTCAAGGTTACACTCCTTGAAAGCAACATGTGGACTTTAGAAGTGAAGATCATCTTAAGTGTGTACCTGTGATTGGTCCCCAGTCACACAGGTTCAGGAGGTAACCTGTCTTCCCTTGAAGACATTCTTCTGTGCCACGTTGCTTTACGAGCATGCAAATTGCCATTGCCTTATCATTTAGTTATTGTCAACCACATTTGCATTAATGTTTACATCTATGTATTTTTAATAAATAAGAACTTAAGGTTGGTAAAGAGGGCAGCCTTTTAATATTATGTCTTCTTTTCAAAGCAGATGCATTTTAATTCAGATAACTAAAAACTACTCAAATGCCTGACCACAAAGCTGACCTGCAATTAAACTTTGATTAAGTTATTAATACTGTTTGTAAAGTTTTAAAAGGCATTACTAGAGACTGATAAAATTATTAAAATTGGAAAAATTAGCCCTGAATATATATATGAGTGAGATATTTTATTATCTTTATAGGTGGATTATGCCCTTGAATATTAAATGAGTGGAAATGTGCCATTTTACAGAGGGTGGCTTTTGTGGACATTTGCATGGCATTTGTAAAACAATTCATCCTCTAATATACATTCTTTTCCTTTATTTTCAACCAAAATTGTCTTACTTTCATTTCAAAACTCTAAAATAGAAGAGGAAAAAGTATACAAATGTCCAAGATAGTGCAATATTAAAACTGCACATTGGAGACAATAAAACACATAATTAAGGATTGACTTAAGAGACTACATGTAACTGGGATTGGCTCCTATACCATTTCCATGGTACTGTTATATTCAAGTGGACATCATTGTTTCCTCTTAGATAATTTCTTAAGCTTGAACAATATAATAGAGGCCAATACTTTGTAAAGCATAAAATATTCATTGTATCATGGTATGATCATTAGGGCTGTAAATCAGACTGCTTGATCACATAGTTTAAGTTATAGACATTCTCTACGGGAATGCAAACTTCCACATAATTATGTATGGGTGTCCTAGCACTATCATTGTGCACTCTTTTAAATTTAAATGAAAAGTTAGCAATGTACGATTGAAATAGGTGGTACAGATCTGTCAGATTCCATAGAAATATAATTTCCTGGTAGTAGCTAACACACATTATCCTAGTGGGAATACGTAGGCAATTTCAATGATATTACCTAGCTTCTTCCTCAACATTTGAAAAGTTTTAGACTGAGCTTCCAAAACACATTAATTATGTGGAGCCTCTCACAAAGCCAGACATCCAGGAAGTCCGGTATCTTCGCTGCTGGGCTAAACCAGGGCACACTGAGTGGCCTGCAGACTTCCTTCCCTTTCTTCTGTATATTCAGACCATTGATTAATGGTGGCAAGAAAACACAGTAAGATCCACGGTATCTTAAAATAGCAGAAGGGTTTTTTCCTCCCAGTTTCTTGGGCCCATCATTTTTATTATAGAAAAAGAGCAAATACAGATATCTCAGACTTAGCATCAGAGTCATCTGTGACGCCAACATCATTTATTCCAACTTAGAAATAACTATTATGATCAATCAGGCATTTCCAATTGAGCCACTTCAAACTGTTGGAAAATTAATATACGCATTTCATTGGTTTTCCCCTCATAGTCTATCTCCTTTTGAGCCCAGGAGATAGACATTATTCATAACATAGTCATAGACAGCTCCCTTCAGTGTATTCCTGGAAAACAGACTATGTTAGAAAGTTACAAGGTAATTACATATTGCTGTGCTTTCAGTAGTGAGACATTTCCTAATTTTAGAGATGTCAAAATTGTCACTGATATATAATATAAATATTGTATCTGTGTGTGTATGTGAGAGAAGGAGGAAGAGGAAGTAGGGGACAAGTTAAAACTTCGCGATAGAAAAATTCACCGAGTGAAAAAAGTTCCTTCTCCAGGTATCTATCAGCACAATCATTTAAATATATTTTTGTAAGTTTTATGCAAAAGCAAATATTCCAGGTATTTGATTTTATTTCAACATTAATAACTCTCATGGATTCTGAATCATTCCTATCATGATTACATTGGACCTGACCTTCTAGAGTGAGAGGGATGCAGAGTGAGTAAGATTTATCAGCAAGCTAATGACATGGGTTCATGACCAGGAAAGATAATGCACCTTGAAGAGGCAAAGAAGAGTTTAGACAGTCTGTTGACAGAGGGAAAAAATGAGTTAATGAGTTTGTCCCCTGCATTATCAAGCTGTAGTCCACAGACTGTGGCAGTTGTTTTTACTTTCCATTCATTCATTTAATCTCGACCTGCGTATCATCCCCTTTCCACTGAATAAGTACTTTTGAAAAAAGTTTTAAATCACAAACTCTTTGCTTCTTTATTTCTTTCCCTTTTTAAACAGCATAGGAGATAGTGACTATCCCATTTTTCTTGCAAATCATCTTCTTCTGAAATTAAATCCCTGCGTTCTCCTATTTCCTTTCCCATTTCCCCACCTTTCTAAAGCAGGACTCACTCACTCGGCCAGGAGCCAGTCCAGTAACACACAGGAGAAAGCAGGTGGGGTCTCAGCGGGAGAATTGCCAGAGAGTGGATGGGAACACGACCAATTAGAAAGTGCCTGGCCCTCTCCCACCACCCCAAAGAAATTTGAGCTGATTTGTTCCCACACACGAATATAGGCTCAGTGATCCTACATCTTCTGATATGTTAGATAGGGAATTGCATATTTTTTAAAAATTTGCCTGCTCAGCAAAACACATTAGCTCTGAGGCTGCCCATGAGTAAGAGCTGCCCTACGTAATTCTGATCTCGCTCACTGGTTTCCCTTTCTCTATGTCCTCCTAAGTGTGTACAGGTTAGCAAGTTTCTGCCCGTAGTTTTCTTCCCAGTCGCCCCACCCAACCCTTCTCGATGTTGATGGCTTTCACACCTGTACAACTCTCTCTCCTGTGAGTCGTTGGGATCTGATTTTTCTGATAAATAATTGTCCAGGGTCGTCCTGCTCAGCACATCTCCAGCTGTACAAACCTAATAACTATCAAACTTTAGTCATTCATTTTCCACCCCTGTTCATTAAAACCTGTGACTTGGATTCCAATCATAACTCCCTTGCTCAGTAACATGTGGCCTTAGGTAAATTACTACTTCACCTCTCTGTGCCTTACTTTTCCTACCTGGAAATGGGTAGAACAGTAGCCCCTACACTACAAGGTTAGTGTAAGGATTAAAATTAGTGACTAGACAGCAGAATACAAAGTATTTGTTTGTTTTCCCAGATTTGTAGAAGAGGTTTCAAAACAATGCTAACTAAGTTATTCAGGTCTTATAAACAGTGTTAATCTAGTTTTGTGATTCTTAGCTGCTCAATCACTTTAAGGACATGTAACAAGTGGTACAAATTAATTTTTAAATAATGAAAAAGGTTTTCTTTAAAAAGAAATTAATTTTTTAACTGAGTATAATTAACTGAATGTAACTATATACCCCTCTAAAGGTATAATATATAATAACCTATTTAATCCTCATAAGAATTGGATCAAATGACTCACTTTAAAGAAAGAGGATTTATTTTGTGCTCTTCCAGATATTCAATTTAGGGCTGTAGAAGCAAGCAGCTAAGCAATCATGGATTGCTGTAGGCAGATAGCCAACTATATTTACCAACATAGAAAGAGAATTTTAAACACAGTTAAGATTGGGAAGACCTATGAAAACAAACAAACAAACAAACGAAACCCAGACAGATCACTCAGCATCTGCAAACTGCAAAGAAAAAATTCCTCTGGTCGTTATTTCTGTCAGATGATGAACAGGACTTAGCAATCATCTGAGTTACACTCTCTGTCATGAGGCTCAGTCTAGCTGGACGGGCAGGGACACTGGCTACTATCATGGTCCCACTGAGAACTATTATTACTGATGTTGTGCTGCAAGCAGCTTAGGCTGTGCAAACAGGCCGGACAAGCTGCAAGCACGCAGACGAAAAGCACCCTCCCTCCATCTTGAAACTGAGCAGCGGCTGCTATGGCGCCTGACCTTTCAACAATGTGACCTTGGCTGTGCGCTATCAGTCACTCCTCCTGAAACCTACAAATGCGAGACCAAAAAGAGAATGACCTTAATCAAGTTTTTTGACTATTCAGTTTTTTTCTAATGGAATTCTATCTATTTATTTTAAATTTGACAGGAGGAAACTACAGTGTTTAATATTAGCATCATCATCTTCTTTTATAAATATGTAGCTTTGTATGAACTTTACTGATTATCTGAGTCCTCAGATACTAATTCATACAAGTTACCTTGGACGAGTTACTCAATTCTTCCTAGTCAGTTTCCTCATTTGTAAAATGGGGAAAACCCAACTCAATGAGTTGTTCTGAGTCTGGATGAGTGAATTGCTGAAAAACACACGGCACGAGGAATACAGAATAGAGACTTAATCACTCAGTTCACATCAGCGTTGGATAACACATGATCGCTGTTCAGCATATGCCTATATTTACTATTTAGTGCTACTTAGTAAACATTGAATTTTGTATCATTACATAAATATTACATATTTTATATTAGCCAGTCAAATTCCTTCCTTTTAGTTACAGAAACCAAGAGCCAGAGATACTTATTCAGGTTCCTGAGGTGGCTCTGTTGTATTTGAAAGAAAAGACTGCACACATTGGAGATGAGTACAGTAATACAGATACCTAGAATCTTGGGAGGAAACTAAAGAATGATAAAATACCATCACTGCCTGATGTTGTTAGCCTTCTAATCCTTTGAAGAGCTTCTTCTGAAAAGCGCTTTCAGAAATGGAATACACACCAAAGAAGTTTTGCCACAGATTTCATCTTAAAAGACCCGACGATTCAATCCAGTTCTGTGTAGGCTACTGAATATTTCTCAGGACTATAAACTGTGTTTCTTGTGTCTTTTTTACTTTGTGGATCATTTCTATGAAATTTTAATCTCAAACTTCTTTACAAAATTGTTAAAGGTATTTTTAAATGAATCTAGTATATCTTTAATGAGCATCCTTTGTATATTGATAGCCAAGAAGTGAAA
Source organism: Sturnira hondurensis (assembly GCF_014824575.4). Taxonomy (NCBI): domain Eukaryota; kingdom Metazoa; phylum Chordata; class Mammalia; order Chiroptera; family Phyllostomidae; genus Sturnira; species Sturnira hondurensis. Next base: position 8,407,761 of record NW_028077910.1, read on the forward strand.
AAACAAATGATAGCTTTAATAATGTACAAACAGATAAGTATAATACAATATTATAGGCAAGTCTGTAGAAGAAAGAGATTTAGTACTGTATTTTTAGGACTATAAGACGCACTGGACCATAAGATGCACCTAGGTTTTAGAGGAGGGAAATAAGAAAAACAATTTTGAAGCAAAAAATGTGGTAAAATATTTAATAACATAAAGAACATAATATTTCACCAAAGTTAATGTGAACTACATTTACTAGCCAGATAAGCTAGATTTGGACTATAAGACACACCCCCATATTCCTCCCAAATTTGGGGGCAGGGAAGTGTGTCTTATAGTCCAGAAGAATACGGTAATTTGGGGGGTTAGTTTCCATATATTGGAAAATAAAAAAACCCTGAGAAACTTGAAGAGGCAATAAAATATTTATTAGTAGAAAGACTAATGAACAATGGCACCACATTTTAAAAGCCCACACTGCTTGGGGAATGACTAAGGTGTATGGGACATGTGTGAAAGCAGTCAAAATGATTTCAGGACAGAGAGATGGTGGGTCTTCAGTACCCAAACTCTATACGGAATTTTGACTACATTAATGAACCATTGAGGGTTATAAAGTGATAACAGATTAACTTCACTCTTAACGATTTAACTGAGACATTATAGAAGGTGATAAGAATATGGGAAAGAGCAGCTCTTGGGCCCACTTCAATGGCTCTGTGCTAAAAAAATCACAGCTAATTTGAATATTCAGTGTTTGGAAACAGGAAGACAAATAACCTGATGACAAGTCCTCAACTGTATGCCTGTATATCACTGCAGCACGACTCCCTTCTGTTTCCACAGACGACGGAACATAAACTCATTGGCAATGACATACCCATCAGTCCTCAACCATTTCCCTACTGAAAAACTGAATTTGCACAATAGCTTTTTGAAATGCCTCTTACCACGTCAGTGTGGCCTCTCTTCTGCATTTCTCTGTGGGGGCTGACATTTTGCTGATACTTCATTGGGCTGGACTTCCTGCTGAGAACCAGATTGGTGAGGGCTACGCATCTCACTGCTGGAAAGGATGGGAGATGCATTATTTAAACACAACTTACTTTACAGCAATTTTAAAAATCAGATTTAGAGCTGCTTCTGAGAGGTTAGAAGAATGATATTGCACCTCACCTTTCCATGGTTGGCAATGCTTACTCAAGACTTTTTAACTTTTCTCTGAAATTTTTTTTATTGGTTTGTTTTATTTTGTTCAACATGTACTCACTTTTTTTCTGCCTTAAATAACTGCTTTCTTTTTTACAACACTGTGTCATCAAGAAAATGCCAGCTGGTTTATGGTGGGTGTATTACAGGTAGCTGGAATACAGCTTATGGGTCGTTTAGGGGGACCAATGTTCCCCCTGGATCTGAGTCAACACTCCAACCAGATGAAGTGGAGAGCAAAAGAGTGAGGTGCTGACTCCACTAAAGAAATCCAATGTTTTTTGTTTGTTTTTGACTCTTGAGCAGTTGAGCTAAACTGTTAATTCTTTTTGTCTTAAAAATAAAATAGGCTAAATAAATAGTTAAATTCTTGTTGGTTGGAACTATTTATTTTCTGGTTAATTATATCAACCACACAGGTCAAACTAGTTATTTTTAGAAACAGCTAAGCAAAACGGACACCTAAAAAGTAATGATTTCTTCATATCAAAAGAGCAAGTGAAATTAAGAAATTATTCTCTGTGTTCAGAATACAACATTTGCCAGCCAGTACTATACTAGACTTGTAAGTAACAGCTTGGGAAAGCCAATTGTTAACTTTTTAGGAATTTTTGTGAGCCAGTTTTTATCACATTGGTTACCCGAAGTCACAATGGGGGTATTACACTGTGGAAATTGGAAAATGCTACAAACAAGGGCTTTTATATTTCTGAGAACCAGTTGTTTAATGCTTACCAGCTTACCTCTGCGGAAAACTTACATCTGTGTTCAGTATGGTTTAATGATGTTTAATGATATTTGATCATCATCCTTCCATTATGACTCGTCATTTCAAGATGTCTGATCATATGATGTTTAAAGCATAAATTGTACTTGTAATTAGTATCTCCTTGCTAGTGTCTTTTCTCCCACTCTCTCTCATTTTCTAACCTTCAGCCGTGGAGGGGACTAGTCTGTAAATGCTCATAAAAATATGGCAGCATCCAGAGAAGTAGTAACAACATGACTGGGGATAGACAGAGAACTCCTGCAGAGAGGGAACTGAAGTGCTCCCAGAAAGCAATGTGGGCGCACTTGTTGCATTGCTCTTTGCTGTATCGCGCACATGATGCCTTACTTTACAAACTGAAGGTCTGTGGAAACCCTGCGTAGCGCAAGTCAATGGGTCTATTTCCAACAGGTTCTGATGATGGTTAGCATTTTTTAATAATGAAGTGTTTTTAAATTAACTACACACATTTTTAGACATAATGCTATTGGGCATTTAATGGGCTACTATGGTATACACCTCCAAGGTGTGCCTGTACTAGAGTCTTCTAGTGTTTTTTTTTTTTTTTTTTTTTTTTTTTTTAGTTCTAGTGGTGCTGCAAAGCAATGCTCAATATTCACACCGTGTGAAGCAAATGAAAAAAGTCTTAAATTGAAAGAGCCACAAAAAGAGCAACACATTCAATTAGACTGAAGGAAAACATCTTCCCTAATTGGAAAAAGTTAAGCCCACAGGACAATATACTTTTTAAAAAAGACAATTATTTTACTTGGATATTTAGTCAGTGTTTGGTCTGAAGATAATTTATTTTCCCCCGATTGTTAAGGGGAAAATGTAAAGTAGTAAATATAAGAAACACAAAATTGCATGAAGGAGAAAAAGAATTCTCTCATTGTCCAACCATCTAGAAATGGCCACTAGCAGCAACTGCTGTTCTTCCTGCTACAAGTTTCCGTATACACACATGGGTACGTGTGCTTACAAATTTGGATCGTTCTTTATATACATCACTTAATGTCAATTTAATGTCAGTTCTTCTGACATTACACATTCTTCCAAAACATGAATCTCAGTGGCCTCAGAATGGTGTACTGATGTGTCACAAAATTTGTTTACGCTGTCTCCTTCTGGTGGATATTTAGGTTGTTCTTTTTCTGTACTTTACTATCATAAATAATGCTGGGATTTTAAAAAAGCTGGGACCATATTTCAAGTTACTTGATAAAATGCCTGATTGACGGGGCAGAACTGCCCTTTGCAGAGATGGCGCGCTCTAGCAAAGGATGCGCGTGAGAACGCCCGTGGAGCTGCAGATGCCATCCCGCCAGCACTGCTTATGGAGTGGGAAAAAATAAAAGCTATCATAATATGGAGAGTTTTCTAAAAATGTGAAATAAAATCCTTTTTTAAAAACGAGTTACTTTCCCCAAGTAATTGCACTGATAACTTAAAAAAATTAGAATTTATGTAGAGCTAATATCTTTAGAGAGAACTTTGTGATCACTCTTGCCTCTAAAACATATTACCTTGTATTGCTTATAAGTCTTTTAAGTTCATTATGCAGAGTAACTACATTTTAGAATTCTATAAGGCTCTTCACAGAATATTTAGAGAAATGTATGCTTTTCTTAAAACACAAACCCCCCTTTTAGTGCCACACTTTCGTTGTGGAGTTTGCATGAAGCATTTTTAATGAGTCCTGGCCTTTGGTTCCATTCATTTTGCTAAATATATTATTATAATCATTATATAATTTGTGCTTTGTGTCTATGTGTGTAAAATCAGATAATGGCACATAACACAAAAGCTGACCTGGACTAGGAGTTGGGGAGTAATTTTGCCAATTCAATTCACTACATTACCTCATGTATCAGGTCGCCTACGAACTTAGGAGGCTGTTACTGCTGATCAAAAATGTCTTAGGACTATCATACTATATTTCCTGGGGTTTGAAATCTAAGAATGGAAAAGAGTTATAATTATAAAATTAACATTGTAAAGAATGGACAGTTTGTCATTCTCTTCACATGTTTTTAAATAATCTATTTATATTACCTTGACAATTGGAACAGTGCAAACTTTGTCGCTATCTGCTTAATAATTATTCCATTAAAGTTGAGGTAGACAGAAAAATGTCACTTCACTGTAGAAATGCCAAGTAACTATCTTTTGAATATGTAAATTCTTACCTTTAAGAATTACCTTAAGGTGTTTTTTTTTTTTTTTTTAAGCAAACAAGTAGGTTAAGGGTAGCCAACCACGGCAGCAACATACGTTTTTACTGTTTGCGATGCTTGTCAACACAGCCAGAACAATGGCCCTAAAGTAAAAACTACCTAGTTTTCCTCCAGAAAAATCTCCAGGCAAGGGTTATCCTTGGAGCAGTAATGAATTCCCTGAATGATCAGGTGATTGACTTGCTGAGGGCTAAATGCTCCTCAGGTATTACATAGTGTGCTTACACTTAGGTTTGATTTGCTTGCTGGTTTATGGAAATTCCTAAGCACTGAAGGATAACTCAGATCTCTTCTTATGCCAGATAAAATAATGGATCATCACAAACAACAGACTTTTGCTAAGTTTTATTAGACATATCTAAAATATTAATGTAAAAATAATATTGTAATAACTATGTATGTTGTCAGATGGATACTAGGCTAACCAGGGTAATCACTTTGCAAGTTATATAAACATCTACTCAGAGCCCTGACTGGTGTAGCTCAGTGGACTGAGCATGGGGCTGTGAACCAGACAATCGCGGTTTGATTCCCAGTCAGGGCACATGCCTGGGTTGCAGGCCAGTTCCCGGCAGGGGCCAGTTCCCAGCGGGGGATGCATGAGAAGCAACCATACATTGATGTTTCTCTTCCTCTCTCCTTCCCTTCCCCTCTAAAGATAAATAAATAAATATTTTTTTTAAAAAACATCTACTCAGTATGTTGTACACCTGAAACTAATGTAATATTGTATGGCAATGGTAATTGAAAAAATACAAATAAATAGCATCATGATCATCCCGCTCAAAGCTTTCCTCAGGCTCTCAAGTTACTGCGCCCCCCTGTCAAGGGGGTCCAGGAGGGAGGACAGGCAGGGCTAACAGAGGTGCTGGAAGAACCACAAGCAGAAAAGGAGGTAGCAGGGACATAGTTCTACTGGCTCTTTGAAACGGAGTTACTTTAACTAATGGCTTTTTGTAGGTTTATAATCTGCTTCCACTTCGACAAGAATTACAAATACAGCCTAATGGGCTGTTCAGAGTGCGTCTCAGTATAACTTTAAATACCGTGGTAGATTAGTTGCAAAGATGGCTGCAGCCCTATCTCCCAGCTTGCAGGTCCTTTGCAATGAGATTTTGCTACTCCTCTCATCAGAAGGTAGAATCTCTTTCTTCTCCCCTGGAATCTGGCTGGCCTGATTATTTGTTTCAAGCAACAGAAAGTGGTAGAAGGGATGTGTGGCTTCTGAAGTTGTGCAGTGAGGAAGCCCACGCAAATCTTGCAGAAATGCTGTGGACACCAAGGGCTGGGGCCCCTGGCTGAGAAGCCCAGGTAAGCCCATTTCCCAGATGTCTTACTGGGAAGCAGCCATTGGCGCCTCCGGGTTAGATGAGCAGGAGAGTGATCTCATCAACCCACATGATCAAAAGAAATAATAAATCATTGTTTTAAGCCACCAACTATTGCCATACAACAATAGATAATTGAAAGATTTAACCTAACATAATATCTCATAGGGAAGTTAGGAAAAAAATCATTTATGAAGATAAGAACTTTATTGACTTTTTTGGTTATCTTTTCTAGATTAATGACTTACCCACAGTATAGGCTTTTCCTGTGTAACTGGGAGGACAATCACAACCGTTTGCTGCACTGACCTGTATTCTCACAGGGTCCACAGGAAAACTGTCAGCCTGGTCCCCACAGGCCATCAGGACAGACTGGTAAAACAAGAAAGAGAAAGCAAAGAGCTAAGACTTGTAATAAATCAAGATGGTCCAAGATTTTTGCTGTAGTCTGAGTGTGTTGGAAAAGTGTCATGTGCGTGTGTGTGTGTTTATGAGTGTGTGAATGAGTACATGAGTGTACCGCTGGGTGGCAAACGAACATTTGAGTAGCCTCCAAGGATTTATAGCACTTCCAAAACATTCCCTGAAGAAATCAACATGATGGTGTATCTTGTCACTTTGGAAACACAGATACAGAGGTTGGCAATTTTTTTTTTTTTGCTGAAAATGTGGTTTTTCAGACAGTAACAATGGAAGCAATTTTGATATATGCCTTTGGAGGCAGTTGCACAGAACAAAACCTGAAAATGAGATGTAATTTGTACAGGAAGCTTAGAAGGCACGGTGCTGGGGAAGCTGTCCCCAAATGGCTGCCTGAATCCTGTTCTCCTAGTCTTTACTTCTATTGTAAACGGGAATAATCACCCCAGAGGTTTGCAATTTGTGTATTTATAAGAGCATACAATGATATAAAGTGGAGAAAGTGCTGCTTTGTTGAAAGTCCTTTGAGTTGGAAAAGAAACTGATGCATGATCTTTGGGAGCTCAATAAGGGTTTCAGCTCACGTCTGACCATTGAAACCACTGGAAGTACACACCTGGTAGAGAACATCCTTTTCCAACAGACAAAACAGTGAAGCTTTTCTAAACTTATCACAACTGTGGAAAGTTACATCAGCCCGAGTCGGCCTGTGAAGTATTTGCCTTCCTGGGCAGAGTTCTCCTGAATTACAGAATCATTCCATTTTCTGGGGCGTTTATGCCATTTCTGGCTATTATCGGTTGACTACTTACTTTGTGCCACACACTTTACATAAATGAGCTCACACTTTCATAAAAATCACCAGTGACATAAGCAACTTTACCTTCATTTTAAATAAGAACTGAGGCTTGGAGAGGTTGAATTACTTTCTCCGGGTCATACAGCTTGTAAGGAGCAAAGTCAGAACTGAACCCAGGTCCTCTGGCTTCCGAAACACCAAACTTATGCTGCCCTACTAGCTACTCTGCATGTTTTGAGTCAACAATCATGCTCTTAGAGATGCACCAGATTTCAAATTAAAGTTCACTTAATGTGGAACTATTGTAGCAAGAATCTATCCTTATTTTAATGACACATAAGTTGAATGAGCCTTCTCAGATGGACCCAAGGGGCTAGCTCGGCCAGAGCCCGCTACATCAGGGGTCTGTCTGCAGCTGGGCTCCAAAACACCCCAGGCTACAAACTAATCAAAACAAAAACACTGCCTGGTTCTCCCCCTCCCTCCTTTTTGCTGTATCACAGATTCATGCAGAAACCAGCTCTTCTGCTCTTAGAAGTCACTGCTGATGCGCTAAATAAGCCCCGGTGCTGATTGTGGAGAGCATAGTTCATTAGTGCCATTGAAACAATTTGCAGTCTTTAATGAACTATTCATCTGCAATCTAGACACAGGTCTGGAGTCAAGATTTTTAAAGATTTGTCTAGCTCTAGGAGCACTTGGACCACTTCACTCCTCTGAAAAAGAGAAAGAAAAACAGGCTGATTTTCATCATGCACATGTCCTGGAGAGCTCTTTCTGCCTTGATTTCTGCTGCCAATCAGGGCGATCCCATTCACCCCACTCTGCTCTGATTCATAATCTCATTTTGTGGTTAGACAAAAATATCAGAATTGGACAAAGTTATCTGATTGAAAAATAATATGTTTTCCAGAGATTATGGTGACCTCTCCATTTTGCTGATTTACATATACTTTCAGCTCATTTTCCTTCCCAGTGGGAATCTCAGGAGCATTTTCCAATGAGGTATATTCAGCATCTACTTTAAGAAAATGTTATCAGAATAAATTAAATTTACCCAGGTGTGTGTACAGGGTATTGTCTCTTCATGCATTGCCTTCTGGGGCCTGGCTTCTCTAGTGGAGAAATGAACAAGGGGCTGACTCGAGCCTTAAACATCAGTTGAAGCAGGAAGAAGTTTAGAGATTGGCACGGGACCCACTTCTTTACCACAGAAAACACATTTGTGTAATGTCAGACTTCTGCTTCTCCACGTACATTTCCCCATTGCTTAGAACGTCACAACCCAGCTTCCTAAATAGCCTTCACTCCACAAAATCTAGATGGACGTTGCTTCCTCCATGCTCCATTTCAATAGCCACAGGATGACATAGGGGGCCTAGAACACTTCCTCCCTTACAATCAGCTCTGACTGGATCCGCCACTCTCTGAGGACGATCATGCAAGGAATAGCGTGCAATACACAAGTGCCGAGGACAACCCCAAACCCAGGGCCTGTGCCTATGAGTTCACCCAATGGTATGATGGCTTCCTTTCAAACTCATCAAATCTCTTGAATTTAAAGAAGAATTTTAAACAATTGTCCTTTGGATCATGTCAAAGGCAAAAAGTTCACTTGCTGTTAGGATCATTTTACCTATATGTTCAGTGTTGCTATATACAAGGAGGACCCCCCCCCCAAAAAAAAGACTGGAATTGTCTTCTGGAGAGTGGACCCCTTATAGCACAGGCTTCCCCTGCTAGGTGAGTGTTCTAGGAACCACCTGTATCATTGTACCAGTTGGCGTTGCTGTGAGAGGCTGTGTTTGGCTTCAGTGAATTTTTTTGAAGACTCTTTCAACATGTTTGCCCACTTTATGATGGGTGACTTATGAGCACACCTGCCCACAGCATGCTGAGCGTTCAGCAGTTTTTCAACAGGAATGGCATGACTCCTATGCTCCACCCTCCCTATTCACCGGATCTTGCCTCGAGTGACTTTTTTTGTGTGTGCCTAGATAATGAAGGAAGACATTTTGCCAATGTGGAAGGGCTGAAACAAAAAAAAGGCAGAAGCACTAAAAGGCATCAAAATCGACGAGTTCAAAACCTGTTCTGAGCAATGGGAAAAGAGTCTCAATAGGTATATTGCATCAAATGGAGAGTACTTGGAAGGTGACTGAAGTTTCAACATGTAAGAATAAATACACAATTTCTTAGAAATAAATTCTAGGATTTTGGATCGTATCATAGAGAAAAAAATGTTATAATACTTTCCCTTGAATAAAATAGTAACAAGTGCTTAATGCAGAAGTCATGATAGCAGGAGAGATATCTATAAAAAATAAAGTCAAAGATTCACATTTATGTACTCATTTCATTTAAGAGCACACTTACTGAGCAAATCATATACATCAGGATTGTCCTAGGAGTTTGTGGATACTTTGGTAAATAAAAGAAATAGCTATCCTCCTGTGGGACTTAGCTTCTAGCAGGAAGGAATGGCAATAAATACTAGGCATAATAATAATAAAATCAAAAGATATGGTATATTAAAAGATAATAAGCATTTTTGGAAAACCCCCCAAAATTTCAAAAGACATGCAAATTGCAGTTTTAAGTAGTGCAATACTGATAAGCCTCAGTGAAAAAGTGTCATAAGACTTTCTGAATAAGTAGAAGAGCCCTGGAAATACCCAGGGGACGAGTTCCATGAGGCCCCAAGCAGAGAACACCGTGACTAAAACCTTGGATACCTTCACACAAATATCACAGGCACTTGTCCTTACATCTCTATATGTTACTTATAATTGGAATTATGAGGTACATAAAGTTTTATACTTATATATTTGTAAAGTTATGTAATACTTAGAAATTTGAGAAAGAACCACACTGAAAACTATACTTAAATTTTCCCCAATTTTTTTTATGGTTAGAATCTTCAGATTGTATTTGTTTGAATGATCTGTCTTTGGATATAAAGAAAATTATTTTTTTAACTCTGAAAGGTAGCAGCACCTTTGGTTGATTGGCTCACCTCAAAAAAAAGTGATTACCCAGCTGCAACCTTCTTAGGGTGAGGTTCCCTGCAATGTGGTCTTTCTTCCCTCCTTGCTCAGGCTGGTACGGGGACAGCTCACAGCAGGGGCTGAGATGACAAGGTTAAATAACTTCATTGCCCTGTGTCTCAGTTTCCTCACCTGCAAATAGGGGATTAATAAAGTTTACCCATCTCCTGAGGACAGTGGTGGATTAAATAATTAATGATCAGATGGTGCTGAACAAAGGCTGAGCATTGTTATTAGAGAAGAGAGAAAATTCATCATCAGATTGTACCTTTCTGGCATCTGTTGCCTTGGTAACCAGATTTGCAGGTGCAACTGCCATTTTTGGCGCTGCCTTGCAGGGTGTTGTCCTCCACACACTGGCATTCAGAGGAGCAGCCAGCTCTACAGGGCCCCTGGGGACAGTGGGCAAGCGGACTGAAGCGAGCCGTCATCTGAAAACCATGCTCTGGCTCTTCTTTCTTTCTTTGTTTCCCTACATTGTTAGTGCACAGGCATGTGGTTCTGTGGGGCCTGATTACAGGGAAACAAGAGGATCGTCCTAACTGCCAACACAGCACCGCCAACAAAAACGGGGAAACAAATGTCTCTCAAGTCAGGTAATTCATTTGCTTTTTGGCAACTGGATGTGAACAGTGGAGCCTGAACTACTTAAAAGGCTCTGGGAATTCTGGGAGAGAAATCGCCTCTCAATGTGCTCGAACCGTTCTTATAGTTAGTATTCTCCAAGGACTGCGCGGGCCTGCCAACCCCATATTCATCCTGCCGTGGCATGGAGATGATGGACAAGCATTGATGGGTAGGCACACCATTGTTTCCCTTCCCTTTCATTATATGGTAATCAGAAATAATTTTACATTGTGCAGATAGCACAAAACTTTCCTCGTGACAGCAGCATTATCTTGGCCACATCTTTGGCAAATGGTGCTTGCCTTTCTTTCACTGTTTTCCCCACACTATTGAGTTTTATGGATGATAGTGAGCATGGGAATTATAATCTGAAAAGTCCTACCTTTGCCTTCAGCATAACCTACCTTTAGATCTCTCTTTGAGGAGCTACGTACAGTAAGTAATTCAATTCCCTTTGAGAAATGTACTTCTGACAGTTTTTTTCTCCCCCATACAGATATCCCAGGGACTACCAAATACAAGTCCTTCAAGTGCCCTCTCTTGTACACCTATATGGGCTTTGCTAAGACACCTGCTTTTGAAGAACAAAATAAGCCATTTGGCTTTCTGATGAATGGAAGTTAGCATCTTCTAAAGTTCACTATGTCATCAGAGATAATTTAAAGTGGTGGTTACTATGCCACCGTGCAGGGTGATTCTTGTCCCTGCCAGGGATAGGTAGAGTTACCCCTAATGCGGAACAGAATTAGTAACAGAGCTCCTTCCACTATTCCTGTTATCTTTTTTGGGTGATACAGTATACTAATCCTTTCTTATCTTTTCGGTTTCCAAGTTTTGAGTCCTTGCCCAGACCCGCCTGCCCCAAGGGCTCTCAGAGACACCGTCTTCCCTGATGTAGGCCCCGCCTGGCTCATTCGGGACACTCACTTCCCTGGGGTGACTTCCGTGCCCCCACTCATTCTGGTGCAGCATGTAGACCAGTGGATCAGGAGGCAGCTCAGGCACCATGGAAAGCTTAAATGGACAGTTGCATACTTTAAGAATATGTAACTGGAAATAAGCTTAAAAGAAAATGAAAGCGTGGGAGAAGTAACTTTTTTTTGGTCAATCCAGTGTCTACTCAGGATTTCTTATGCACTGAAATGTGTCCCCCCCCCAAATTAATATTTTGAAGTCCTCACCCAAGTACCTCAGAATGTGGCCTCCTTTGTAAATTATGTCATTGCTGATGTACTTAGTTAACTCAAGGTCACACTGAAGTAGCAGGATGGGGCCTCTAATCTGATACAACTCATGTCCTTATAAATAGAGGACATTTGGACACAGAGACAGTCACACAGGGACAATGCCATGTAAAGACTGGAGCTATGCTGTCACAAGCCAAGGAAGCGAGCAGAGAGTCCTGGAACGGTGCCCCAGCATCTTCAGAGGGAGCGAGGCCTGCTAACACTGTGGTCCCAGACTTCTGGCCTACAGAACTGTGAGGCAATAGATTCCTGTCATTTAAGGCAATCCATTTCTGGCACTTCATTACGAGCGCTCTAGAAAACTAATATACGGTTGCAAACTCCAGCTTCTCAGGGCCAGGCAAGTGGCATCATTAAATGAAGCCTCCAATCTAAGCCAAAAGAGTCGTAAAGAATTGAAATGTGTATGTTTTTTTAAAGATGGTCGCATTCATAATGCTATCTACTGTGAGCACCAACCACCACCTGCTCTTTGAGTGTTTGACCAGATGAGTTATGATTTTAATGTTTTTGTGTCAAAACATCTGGAATATCCTTATAAAATATTTAAAATTTATTACTAAAAAATAGGGTGTACCTTGTTACCTGAAAGCAATGATTTTCAACCAGTGTGCTCCAAGAATTTTTAAAATATGCAGTACCTGACCGTTCAGTCAGGGACACTGACCTCTTTTCTCTCAGATTGTCAAATAAAAAGTTGACACTAGCCAACCCAACAATGACCGTTAGGTATGAATGCCCCGTCTTGAACAACAGACACATAGGTCAGATAGTGGAATTGTGTCTTTCTGTCACATCACGTGATAAGTTTGTATCTGATTGGTTAGTGCTTGGTACCAGAAATTCTCATATACAAGTATAGGCACCTGGTGTTTTTTAAAAATCACTTTGGAGAGTAAAAAATAGATAATTACCATTATTATATTTTCTGTAAATCCATTAAAATTACACCTATTTTTGTCACATTGGCAAAAAGTATACTTTTTAATGTGCCACAGAATTTTAGTAATTAGCTTATGTGTACCAAGAGATTTAAAAAAAAGTGGAAAATCGCTGCCTTAGAAGAACAACAGTAAAAATGATGCTCTCTTTGTCTCTAGGTGAGTTTTCTTCTCTTGGCATGTTCTAGGAGGTGTATGATGTTCTGGAACACACCCTCTGCGCCTGAATGTTCCAGGCTTACACGTGCCTTGTCCCCTTCTCCGTTGCTCACCCAGGTCAGGCCTTTCTTCCTGACCCAGGCTCAGCTGTCCGCGCTGCCTTCACTCGCTCCCTTTGTGCAGTATTCACAACTTGCTCTATGTTTTGTAGTAGTAACCTTTTATAAAATGGACAAAAACCATGGACATGCAACTAGACATATGATATAAAACTCTAAAAGGTCTCTTATGAAGAAATGGGTCAGGGTATTACTGAGGTCCACTCAGGAAGGATTTTTAGAGGAGGGCATACAGAGTACACAGAGAAGGAGTGTGGAGACTGTTTCAGACTCACAGGTGCTTGTGTGCGGTGTCGAGATGAGATGCTGGGCACTTTCCCAGAGATGTCCCATTACAAGAAATCCTGTAAGTTACTTAGGAGGCTAAAGTACTTATTGGTGATTGTGTTTTCTCACATCTTTTGCCAAATGTGCTCAAAAAACAAAATAAATAGCCTGTTGCAGAAAATTTTAGGAAATGATATTTCTCTGCACTGGAACCCAGAAATAAGAGAGACTTTTTCTGGGCCTCTTGATATTTAACTCCCATAAAGTGTCAAGTCTCCTTCTAAATGAGCTCTTAATAATCCTCTCTCAATAATTAACATAATTACTAATGAGAAAAAATGTAAAAAATTCAGGAATATTTTTCTTTCATTCATCAAAATCTAGCTTCTCTAAAGTAAGTAGGCTAAATAAAGACTAGAACATAAATCGTCATATATATGACTATATAAAATATGTTTTTTAGTCTCTTCCTTTGTCTAGTATATTTCTGGCAGTTCTGAGCCTCCTTGCTTCACAGTGAGAACAACCGTAGTGCCTGTGACTTACTCAGATGACAAAACCTTCCATAGCGCCTTGGCTCACACACGCGGCACCGTACACCCTGTGGCAATGGCCATGGTTGGCACAGTTACATTTCCTTTTGCAGTTCTTCCCAAAGAGTCCTTTGGGGCATCCTAGAGGTGGAAGGACAAACAAAGAAAATACGAACCCACATGCAAACCTTGCTAGAGCTGTCGTTACATGAAATGAGGAGCTTGCAAAAGGTGAGATGTTTCCAATGTGATTAGACTGAGGTTAGGGAGATATTTTTAAACCCACAAATAAAGATGTTACATCCTCTACCCAAAATTCTACAACCACTGGACATTGCTGTCAGGTTAAGACCCCGAACTTAACAAGACTGTGAGCCTCTGCACTGTCTGACCTCACAAGGCACTAAGATCTCCCTGAAAGACTTTTGCTGCACCAGCTGAACTTCTGGTTCCTCTAAGGCACTGCATGCTTACAGATGTGTCTGGCCATGCTCTTCCTTCCTGTTCTTCCTGTCGTGTGTCCTCTCATGTCGTAGGCTTCTGCTTAAACGTCCCTTCTCTAGAAGCTACTGTGTCTCACACTGTCTTTTCCTCATATTCTGACCACAAAGCACACATTACTGTATAATAAACACATATTCTGTAGGGGGTAAATCATTGGGATGCCAGCAAGTGCCTTCTTGCACCTCTCAGGAAACAAATTAAACTTAGTTTCCATCTCCCCGGTTCCATGATCTGTGAGAATCTAACAAACTCACGATTTCTGGCAATCCCTAAAGATTTATGTCTTCATTGACTCTCTGCCTGCAGCTGTGGGGCCTGGAAAAGCAGCTTCTCCTTTGGCTTTATCAACCCATGTAGAAAATGTGGCCTCTTCACTGGTTTCCATGAAAAACCCATATACAGCACTCATGGGAATTTTGTGTTTCCATCCAATATTTCTTCCCTTTTTTCCTCCCCCTCTCCTCTCCTTTTGTTCTCTGATGTTCATCTCCTTTCCTTCTGGATTTGTTCAAGGAGCCCCATTTTTCTTTATTTTGTTATGTAAAGCAAATGAATTTTCTCCAGCTCTTATATCCAAACCTGTAAACACAAACTCAACTTTTTGCTCAATGGAAGAAAAAGGGTTTTTGGGGTTTTTTTTGTATCATCCTAGTTAGGTCACAGCTGGCGCTATAAGTATCACATTCTGTTCCACATGTCATCAGTCAAAGCAATTATGTTCTTATATATGTATAAACACAGCCTTTTATAACTTCAGAAAAAGATTACCTTGAAAAATACAGACACAAATTTTACTTAGTTGATTGCACGTTAGGAATTTCAAGACCTTAACGAGTTGTCTTATGTGACCTTCCTACCGTGTTCACAGGTTTTCCCATGCACCGCAGGGGGGCACTGGCACCTGCCAGTCAGAGGATCACAGCTGACTCCATTCTGACAATCCCAGATGTTGCCACACTCCTTCCCACCAGTCTCCGGGGAACAAGCTATGAAGAAAACGAAGAAGTTGAACAAGCAGTATATAACATACTCATTGTGATACAAATGGGAAAAAAATCTTGTCTTCCTATTAGAATGAATACCAAGTAATTAAAATCTCTGCCATCTGCGGACCTGGGAAGGGTCTCCAGCACGCTCCTGGTTTAGATGGCATAATCATTCCTGGGGATTACTGACGCAGCTACTAAAACCATGGCTGAGGTACTGCTAAGGAGGTTTACACACAAAATTTTACCCTGTTCCTTAGATTCTAACCTTCCCATTTTCAAATCCTAGGTATCTTTGCTGTAGAACTCTAACCAAACTTAATGAGAAACGAATTGCACCTTCTATTTTGAAAAATGGGAAACACGTCATGTATTTTTAACTAGGAATAAGTGAAACTTTGTGAGGGTCCCAAGGTGTTTGGCATTATCAAAGAATGATGATGCCAAGCAAACAACTGTTTTGTTGGTTTGGGGGAAGTGTTTAGTGTTCCAACAAAAATAATACATTGGAGAAAGTAGCGGTAGCTTTATTTTAACACAAGTAATTGGAAAATTTCAGTAACTATTTGTCATTTTATCCTAATAGGATAAATGTTATAAAACTACATTTATACCACCCATTCTACTCACCCACCCACACCATTCCAGATGTTAATATGGAAACTTGGTTTCTTATTCACTTTTTTCTTTGCTTTCCAGCCTTAGGCTACTGTGAACAGGAAAGAAAAAAGGAAGGGGGAAAACAAAAACAGTACAAAAGAGAAAAACTATCAATGAGCACTGGTTTCGGTCCATATTGTTAATTTACATATGGTAAGTCTTTGATCTTACAAGAACAATAGAGGGGATGAGGTTTTTAAAACTGCACCCGAAAAATCATGTTAAGGAAGTTTAAATAGCTTTTACAGTATCTGGATTACAGCGAGTCATCCAATCAACATCGGCAAAACAACACTACTGTCTGTTGCTCCCCCACAAAGTAGAATATGATATCATATAGTGCACGGATTTGCTAACTACTTCCTTAATGTCAAACAGAGCAATTGCCCTGGAGAAACAAGTTTTAAAGCAAACAGGTCCCACATCATAGCTGGATGATTTGGATGGCGTCATGAACGCTCTCCTTTGTATACCACCCATTCATCTGTGATGTGAAAATACTCCAGTCTTTCTTTCCTGTTGGATAGAGTCTCACAATTATAAATGAAGTAGTCAGTATAAAAGCTCTTGAAAATGGAGTTCTGAAATGTGCTATTAAAAGTAATGTGTGATCCTTTTTAAATTGTTTCATTATAATTACTTGGTAAATTCTTAAAGCATCAAAGCAGATATATCATTATAGACTAATAAAGATATTAGGCTGAAAGATCTACTCAATGGGAAAACTAACTTTCCAGATCTCTGCAGAACGTTCTTTTTCTAAGTTTCCCTTGCTGTGTTTGAAGAGCCAGGACTCTTAAAAATATGAACAATAATGAATGATTGGTCACTTCCATTTATTGAAGCTTACAAGAATATTTAAAAAATGTCCTCACTCCTTTTTGTTAAAGAATCAGTGAACATTTTGCTTTTCCTTTGGATTCTTCTGTTTTCATTTTTGTGAAATAAATTAAAGAAAGACAGGAAAGAAATGCAAAAAGAAAGATATAATCTTTTGCTTTCAAGGACCAACTGTCCTGTATGGGCCATGGGGAAACTCTAAAATCCTCAAGTTTTCTAAAGCCAAATAAAACTTGGGTCATCTTATCTTCCTTTTATTAGCAAGTTCATTTCCAGTGTTTCTATATTTATCTTGTATGAGATATGTTCTATTCTGATGTATTTGAGGTAGATTTTTAGTTTCATTTCTAATGATGTAAGGTTAAAAATCAAGGGTTTGGAAGATACATATTTCTCAACAAACTTACAATTTAAGGTAACTGTTTACTTCCTTTTAATCAAGCAATAATGTTTATTTGATCCCAATTTTATGTAGTTGCAGGTTATATAGCTGAGTGCTTCCATACTAAGTTTTATTCATCTGCTCATTCACGCAGTTGGTGCCTTCCGTCTGTAGGGACACAGATAGGACCTTGCCACGGAGCTCACAGTCTAGTCAGAGAAAGGGCCCAGGAGAAGAACTGACACTAGGCCAGTGGTGAGGGAGAGAGAGAGAGACTCAAACCCAGCGAACTCTAAATAGTTGTGCTTAGTCTGGCGCCATCAGAAAAGTTTCATACAATAAGTAGCAATAGACAAAGATGGCTGCTTAGCACAAGGCACAAAAATGCGAAGTGCAAAACAATAAATGGTGAGTGGTTTAGATTGTTAGAAATTATAAGCTGGGCAAAGAGCTGTGATTGAGATAAAAAGTAAAAAGGGTTTGGAAGGGCCTGATGATGGGTGAGAACATCGGGAAATAGGATGCTCTTAAAGGTTTTTTAAGCAGAAGAGACACATGAGCGCAGAGACGCCCGAGGAAGGTGCCCAGTGCCCTAACCAGTAATCTTGGTTAAACCAGTTCACCACGTTGTGACTCAAGTCATGCATCTGTTTCTTAATGGAAGCGGCATTTGTGCCCTTTCTTCCTATATGCAGGGGATTCCGAAGAGATATCTGCCCACGCTATCTTCCAAGCTAATAACAAAGACTAAGAAAACCCTTCTCTTAAAAAATTTAAGGTAAATTGAACAAGAGAAAGAGGAGACAATGATAGTTAATATATTTTGTTTTTTATTACTTGGCTGGTAGTATCTGTAAGTGTACTTCCATTTAAAATACAAGGAAAACATTTATGAAAGGTATTATTTTTTAAATCTTTTATATTTTTATGAGGGAATATATAAAACTTAAAAGTGTCATTGTCTATAGTAACATATTCTAAAAAGAAAAAGAAAGAAAAAAACACAAACCGAAAGTAGCAGCAGTGAGCAATCCTATTAATTGTACTTTGTAGCACAAATCCTTTCTTTTTTCTTTATTGGGAATAGCTTGCCTGGGCCTAATGATTTATTTAAATGGAGGGATTTTTATAGGCCTAGAATATTAGGATCCTTTATTAACTTCTACATTCCATGGATAAACAAGAAACAGTACATCAAGTTTCCCAGGGAACACAAAATCTCTCCTTTTAATCACATGCTCAGTTAAAAACCTCAGTGCTTCACAGGTGTTCTTTATGCACAACAAATAAATTGATTTTTCACCCACGTCAATGGCTTTCCTTGTTAAAACATTTTAGGGAGAACACAGTCTAGGAGAACCCACCAGTAGTCTGCCAGCAGTAAAGGAGAACATATGACCCTCTTACCAATTCTTCAGGGTATCACTTACTTTCATTACAAAGAACACCACGCCAACCCGCTGGGCAGGAGCACCCACTGGGGAGCACCCACAGATGACTTCCCGGCATCTGTCCCCGTTCAGACAGTCCTCACAGGTCAAGCTGCAATCGGGTCTGAAGGTGTCACCTACACAGACTGCAACATGGAGATGAAACACTTAATTTCACACACACACACACACACACAATCCTTGAGTGTTTTTCTTCAAGAGTCCCAGAAAAAGACAGCAAGAGAAGTATTTTAAAACAGAGTTTATTTTATATTTTTCTAATGATACTATTGACATATAGTCCCTAAAGAATGTTTATAATTTTTAATAAAGTGAAAAATATGAAAAGAAATTACATTGATTTCAGAATGCTAAAATAATCCATGTTTCTGGCACTTGGTACTTTTCTTTCTAGGCTTTTTTATGCCAAGTTTTTTTCTTGGTAAGATTTTTTTTTTCATTGAGATTCAATATACACTGAGAGAAGTGCACAAATCTCAAGTGTACACTTTATATTTTTTCCATAGTGTAAAAAACCCCATTAAATGCCATCCAGATCAAGAGCCAGTGTATTGCCAGCACCCCCAAAACTCCAAGGTGACTTAATGATTCTTAATTATTAGCTTCTCAAATTAAGGGCTATCCAAATTTCTATCACCATAGATTGTTTTCTTCCTTTTGAACTTTAAGTAGATAGAATTGTAAAGTATGAACTCTTGGTATCACTCTTCTTTCATTCAATATAATATTTGTGAGACTCACCCTCATTGTGTACACTAGTTGTTTTTAAAGCCGTATAGTATTCCATTGTATAAGTTCACCATGAAGTGTTTTTCAATTCTCTTCTTGAGGGAAAGCACCTTCATCTGAATAGAGATGGAGAGACTTGGTTTCAGTCGTCTTAAGAACTATTTCCTTTCACGCTTTGCTCCTGTTTCTAATGGGGTCTCTCAGATGTCTCAGTTGAACGTTTGCCGTGGTGCGCCAGCCTTCTCTCCTTTGGCCAGGGCTGGCCTGCAGCCTCTTCTTCCCCATCACCATGACGTGCTGATAACTGCGCATAGCTCCTTATCCTCTGAGCTGCTGTCTTTCAGATTTCCTGGTTTTCTGCCCACACGGCCCATCCATTCACAAATGGCTCAAGGAGAAAAGCTGTTGAGATCGTCCATTTCAGCTGTCCGAGTCTCTCTTCTTCCCAGATGTTGGCCGCTGGCGTTGAGACTGCCCTGGGAGCCCTGAGCCCTCTCCATGCAGACTTTGAGTCTTGAGTATATCATGAGTTTCATTAAGAAACTTTAAAGCATGTCTGCTTTTATGCAGATGTCTTGATTGATATTATTATTATGATTCAGGATCACATAAAAATATTTCTGCCATTTTATTGAATGCTTCCAAAGCAATTTTCAAGCTCTGACACCGTTAAACTACAAGGAACAGAGGGAGAACAAAGAGAGCAGCTCTGTTTGACAAAGGAAAGAGAAGGACGCATCAGACTGGCTGCAAACTGCTCCTTTTCAATGAGGGCACACTAATTCGCTCTGATCAGCAGTGGCACGATGCTTTCATTCTGTGGCGAGGGTGTGAGAGAAACTGCTCACAATTTGAAGATTTTTTTGGTCCATTTGAACATATTAAACAATTTGCTCTAGGAATTTTAAAATATAAGGAGCATCTAGATTTAAAGCTATTTAAAGTAAACCTTTAACTATACAAAAGTGACTTCTAATAGAGTTTCAGTAGTCAGAACTAAAAGGTCCCAGTCCTTCTCCCCATTATGTTGATTTAAAGATATTTTTCAGCTCCACTTCACTTTCTCGTACTTCAAGAGTCCCCACCACCCTGCACCCCACCTACCTCTACGTGTACCTGCATAGTGCAAAGGGAAGAAAGATAAAAGATGATCGTTTGCTAGGAAGCACTGAAGAATTGATTTTGGCTCCATTTTTCTTGCTAACATCACATTAGAAAATTTGATGGCATTAAATATGGATAATGAGATTGTCTGTAAAAGAATTTACATGAATTTTCTAATAAAGAAAAGAGGTGACTACAATGAGATAAACCCTTTTACTCAGCAACTTTGGGCGAAGCGCCAGTTCTCAAATATCTGTTCTCTCTTCCTCCTCCTCTTCTTCATCTTGGTAGGTGGGAGGCAGAGAGGTACTAATGTAACGAAGCAGTTGAGGTGGGTTCTTGAACAGACGGCCTGCAAACCTCACAACTTCTGATGCCTCTTCTTCCTCTAACTCATCATCATCTAAAGCTATAAGACCACACAGGAGAATACCTGGATTCAACACGCTGCTTCAAAGAAGGAAAAACTGGGCAAGGGTGGATGAGAGAGACGAGAGTTTGAACTAGACAGCCAAGGCAGGGGGCTGCGGAAAGGGAGAACTCTTTGAGGTCATTTCAAAGGGTCCACTGTAAATGAAGGTGAGAAGCAGCCGGCACAAAGCTCAAACCGCAGCAGAGAGAACAAAAGGAAAAGATCTCAGTCTGTGAAGCCAGAAAGGAGAGGACAGGTGGAGTGAAGGAAAATGTGGTTTCCGTTGCTCCTGAACAAAACAAGGGTGGGAATAGTTTAGAAGAGACACAATAACATTCTTCACAGTGGCTTACAGATACAAGTGTTTTCATCACTGCCCGTTCTGTAGTCTTCTTTCCAAGCACAGTGGTATGTTCCCACAGAATTAATACACGCTTGGTCACAGGCTATGCTGATACCCTGACACTCATCCACATCTAGGAACATTTAAACAATGCCTGCATTTAGGCACTGAGAGAGAGCACAGACATTGTGAACTCCTCGGCATATTTGCGTTCCTCTTGCCAGCCTTGATTAATCCACAACAATGTGTTGCCCTATAGAAAGCGCTCTCTCAGGTTCATCCTGTCTATTTTTTTTTCTTTCACTCATTTCCAAGTTTACTGCAGTTCATCTACATAGACAAGGTCTTTCTAAGACCTTGTTCATCAGACCTTTTGATGAAGAATTTAAAACTCAAAATAAATTCAATGGTCTCAGGCTGTGCACCATTTTGCATAATGTTCATTCGTTCCTGAATTATTCAGTCTCTGTGATGAAGCATTTATTCCAGGCACAACTCTGCACAAGGTTTGTGTGGGATTTTAGAGATGGGAGAACCCTGAGCCTTGATCTCACGCTACCTGGACTTCGGTCAGCGTGTTCACAGGAGCCAATGCGGGTGCCTAAGCTTTGCCTCAAACCACAGCAACACCTTTCTCATTTGTGTGCCCGTATCCAAGTATGTGTATCCATACCATGCAAACAACTTTTGGCTCACTCTGCTTAAGAGCAGATGGTTGATGAAATTCAAATTTGGGGGGCCCTGCTAACTGGATGGAAAGTATGGTAAATGATAACATACTCTACTGTGTTTAGAATATATAGATATCATAACTGTGTGTTATCTGCACTGCAAGGCTGAGGAGCTTGGCATCTATATGAAACACACCTATCATCCTTTACAAAATTGAAGAATTTGTTTCTTTAAGCAAAGAAACACAATTTTTTTCCTAAGGCATAATATTCTTAAATACTTTGCTATTAAAAAGGTAAACATCTTATGTTTGCTTTGATTTAAAGAAAGGTGTAGTTCAAAATAGCAGTAATAATGATCATAAAATAAAAATTTAGAGATGACATATTTTAAAAATAAACTCTAAAAAATAAATGATAGCAAAGACTTACATGAGCTGTTCTTAATGTAATGATTAAAAAAGCGAATTTACTCATTAAGTCCAAGCTTTCCTATGAAAACAAATATGTACCTAGAGATCATCCGAAAGGTAGGTGGACCAATTTTAACAAATAAGTTAGAAAATTGTAAAATGACATCTTCAAACTTGCATTAGCTTAATTAATATCAGATGTATAAAAGATTCTGATTTGGATTTGGATTGTGGCAATGAACTAGCAATCCTTTTGTGATGGATCTCTAATTAAAATGACTTTCAGCCGCCCACTTTCTAATTCCAGTCAAGCTTGTCAGGAGTGACTTGTATGACTGCTGTACTCTGCAAGGATCTCTCACTTGCCCATATATATTAAATGAGGTAAAAGAGATTATGGGCCAATAAGTATTACAATAATAATAGCTACCTTTAGTTGAGTGATTTCTCTTTGTCAATCACTGTACTAGGCAGTTCACATGATCACTTTCTTGAATTTACCAATTAATCCTTTCATTGTCTTCACTTTATTGGTGAGGATCTGAGGCTCAGACATGTTAGATGTGCCCAAGCTAGTATGATAGAAAGTGCTAGAACCACACAGAAGTCCAATTCTCTCGAGGGTCAAGGCCTTCTCTTTCCCACCCTCACCCCTTCCTCACAGGTTCCTCCTTCACTAAGTGCCCCAGCACATCAGCGATATCATGTGGGGCCTCAGGGACATACCGTCACACCCACAACCGTCAGTGCTGATCCGAAAGCCTTCCTGACAGCCGCCTTCGTAGCCCCCTAGATAGCTGGTGCAGAGCTGCACACAGCAGGCTTCTCCCCTCTCACATTCATCAAGGTCTGGAGGGGGAAAGGACACTTCTGCTGTTTAAAAGTCAGGAAATTTGCCTGGCCTATCGAAGGGCCGAAAAGCCTCGCTTTTAAATGAAAATGGTGTTGCTTATCATTTTCTATTTCCTAGGCTACATAGTAGAGA
Organism: Sturnira hondurensis; assembly: GCF_014824575.4. Taxonomy (NCBI): domain Eukaryota; kingdom Metazoa; phylum Chordata; class Mammalia; order Chiroptera; family Phyllostomidae; genus Sturnira; species Sturnira hondurensis. The sequence continues at coordinate 8,430,931 of NW_028077910.1, forward strand.
CATCAAAGCACTGGAACACAAAAAGAATGAGGCCCACATTCGGGTTTTTGTTTCTTGAATGCTTCTCCTAGGCCTGCTATTTTTTTTTAAGTATGTAAATAACCTCCAAATGCATTTACAAGCACAGGAAAATAGAACTCTGCTATTTTTCCAGTTTAAACAGCAATTCGACTAAATAAACTGAGAACTTGAAGATTAAAAAAAAACAGCTTGCAAAGAAGAGCCCACGAAACCCACTTAGTGGACGTCTGAGAGCTGCAAAGGGGAGGCATTCTTAGACTCTCTGAAGTGGTCGTGCCAGACTTCAGAGGAAAGAACATTTGCAAGTAAGAAGAATTCACACGCATGGCGAAGGAAGTGGCAACCATAATTTGTAGAATAGACCATCTTTTTAAATATTATGTTTTAAATTACGGAATATTTCAGAGCATTTGCTTGAACTCGAGATGTTGCTTTGACTGGGATGACTGGGGTCAAGGTTTTTTATTGCCATGGGTGACACCATCACCCTGGCATGTTCTATCAGGTAATAGCTTTTTAAGTGATGCCCTTTAAGTCTCCTCAGTACCCTTATTCCAGAACTCTACAAACCTGGATGTTTCTCTGCAGACATAATTGCCCCGGGGGTGAGGAGGGAAATGCACCAGAAGATGTCAAATGGAAACCCTTTAGCCAAAGAACAATCTATTTGGCTTGGGTTTTGAGGTGATCATTTCCAACATAATGGGTTAAGAAGCAGCAACAGACTTTTCACCCACTGCTTCCCTGAGGCTAGAAACCTGGGAATTGTGTTCAGGGCTTTTGGCTATCGGCCCTTGGGGTGTTTGCTGAGCTGTTAAGTCAGGTGGCCTGTCAGTGCTGAGTTTACAAAATAGCTACAGGAGCAGCCACATAGAAGGTTAATGCCCCAATTAACCTCTGAAAGGGTACCAATGTTAAGGAAATGCAGACAAAAGACAGGAAGGAATGAAAACGCAGTCAATTGTCAAAGGTGAGGGGTCACCATAAAATATCTAAATGAAGGTCATTTGGACCCAAAACATTCTTTCTCTTGCAAAATATCACAAGCAGTGTTACAAAATTCTAGGTGATATATTTTCCTCTTCTATTAAACCATCCTTTGTCCTTTGGATTAAATAGCATGAATACAGAAGGCAAATTACTTTTAAAAATTCAGTTTATTTCATCTAAAACATTAACCTTTCTATTTTTTTAAATAAAATTTTCAGTATTCTCAAATACTAGCAGGGCCTCCATACCAGGATGTCTCAGGATCCCTTGTTGTCGGCTACCAGGGGCACAACTGTATCACGACTGGAAATGAGTTCCTCAGTCTATCATTTTAGGATACGTGTTGGATTCCTCTTTGTTTTCACTCTTCGGAGGGATGTCTAGCTTGTTTCACCTATGCCATCTCAGCCTGAAGCTCGTCGGAAACCTCCTTCTTTGCACATCACAAACCTTTCTCAAAATGCCATGCGCCTTCAACCCTGACATGATGTGTTTCCTAAATCCCTTGACTTCGTTTCAGATCTAATTTGGTAAGATCTTTGCTTGCTTATTCCCCCCTTTCATCTTCCTCCTCTCTGACAATCATGTTTTTCCTGCATTGGCCAATATGCCATATAATGCAACATTACAGAGAAATTCACCTGTTCCTAAAAATTTAGCCTTCATCAAAAAAGAGAGCTTTGATTATAGCTGGGCAAAACAATTAAAAACTTCATTTCTGACTTCGGAAAAGCATCAAAATTAAACTGTGAAAAAAACCCTGGTCTTCTGTGTATATGCCCCATACATAGGTGCTGAATAAACTCAAAAGTTTAGAAGCTTTTTTCTGATAATTAACACTTGTTAAATGTAGTAAGCTTCTTTGCTGGTCAGAAACCTGCATTTTGTATAGCTGTTTTTCAAATTGTGTTAGCATATCTCTAGGTTTTAGCCCTAATGAATGTTTGTATTTGGGTAAGACAAATTGACAATTTTCAGACTGGATGACTTACTTTTACATTTATTGGTATGTTTTCACACACACACACACACACTCATACACATATATCCTACAATAAGCTAAAATGAAAATTCTTTAATTTTCTTCATACATGAATGGTTGTGCAAATCATCTAAGGCCTTAATCTGTGCTCAGGCAAATAAGCAAAGTATGTATACGTACACTCCAAAAAGAAAAACATTGCCTTACTCCAGTGAATATTTTTTAAGAATGAGTGTTATTTACTGTTGGGAAATGAAATAAACTTGAGCCATAAACAATATAACATCATGTTGACTGCTGAAATCTCATAAATATGTAATTTTCTACATGTTTAACCCTGTCCTATATTATTTTTTCTAGTTATAAATAAGACTTTTACTGAATTGTACTTTTCAGAGAATAAGGAAAGCCACCAAATTGGATGTAAGCAAAAGGTTTAGTGAAAGACAGATAGGAAGGAGCAAGGGAGGGAGGAAGAAAAGAAGAAACCCTTTTACTTTCTCCAGAGATACAAATGTTAGCAAGGTAGGAAAATATAAGCTTATTTTTCATTGCAGAGAAGCAGCAAGGAAAGCTACACATTTCATTAAGTTAACCACTGAGGACCAGAAAAATACAGGAGGCAGTGTTGGGCCAAGAAATACAAGTAATGACATTGTTTAGGTTAAGCGATTTATGAAACCAGAATACTTCAAAATTCCTTGAAGTTCACTCTGTTACAAACCCCAAATACTTAGACTTCTGAAATTCATCTCTTCTTTCATAATACTCCAGTAAACCATACTGAGTAGTATAAAATGATCAAAGATATTTTTAGTACTCATAATTTTTAGAAAGGTGCTAGAAATGATCAAACAAAAAATATGGTACACAATTCCTGAATGATGGCAAATTGCTTTATAGGGACTTGTAGGTGCTTTCAGACCCAGAGCACATAATGATACAGTTAGTTGCTCACTATCCCTATTTCTAGTAGATATTCCCCTGTGGCAGAGGCCCTAGATTCAACATTTCATTATGAAGCAAGGCTGGAGTGGAATTTAATTTTCTCATTGTCACAGATGATAAAAGTTCTAATAATCTGTTGGAAAAGTTATGTATTCAAAATGGGTTTGAGCTGGGATTCTGAAAAATGCTATCTTTGAAGGTCTTCTTTTGCAGTGTAACTTCCTGCCGTACCAAAGTTGAACATGCATTCCAATCATCAACAAATTGAAAACAAATGCCCAGATTTCGTTTCTGCTTGAAGTAGAGAGAAATAGAGTGCGGGTAGAATATGTTGTTTGAGTTACAAATTACACTAAGTGGGTAGATAGGCCTCAGAATATTTTCCAGATATAAAACTAAGTCCACATATTTTGTTAAAGTGTTTTTAAAGCTCCTTTAACTTTGAAGTAAATATCCAAAGATAATGATGTCTTCTGTCAAGTAACGCTTCTTTTACATTTCTCCAGTAGCCAGAGACACTGTTCAATTTATCTCTCCATGCACTTTGAGAGCAGTGGCCCACATTCTAGCAACAAGTATCAGAGAAGAAAAAGCTAAATGAATCCAGGACCACTCTGAAGGAAGATGGCATTTACCATACATTACCTATGCACGTTTTCTCATCTGCATCAAGCTGGTATCCATGGTTACAGGAACAACGGGCCCACCAAGTGCATGTTCACAGTGATGAGAACAACCACCATTGTTCTTTTCACAGCTATTGACAATTTCCAATTCAACCCCTTTCCAAATAAGCAGAAGAGGGTTATTAGCATAACAACAGAGAAACCTGAATATATGTCAACAACAGGCACACTCTGTTGGGAAAGCTATGACAAATTTTATTGGAAATTTATCAACGCTCTCAACATATAACAGTAAAAGTGTGAGGGCTATTAAGCATTGCAAATGTCTATACAATATCAAAATACTAATCAAACTATAAATAACGTTAAACTGACAAAGGGGTACAGAAAGGTAAATAATACACCCACAGTTATTAAACACTTATCTTAAAGGACATTTACCTCTGGGAGTTCTCAATGTTTTCAGGATATAAAAAATATGTGTATTGAATCCATAATCAGAAAGCAAATAGATTGTTTGCCAGCTGACATTTCTGTTCTCAAGCTAATGGTATGTTATTATCTGTACTTTTTAGAGGCTAGGAGTACGTGAAAATACTTTTAAAAATAGCCTTGGAACAAAAGTATGAACACAAAACCAACGAATTAGCTGATCATATTTAATGAGTATCATGGTAATGTGCTAATTAGCTTTGAGGTATATGAGAGTCACTTATTATACAAACATACTATTATTCTGACAGCCAATTTGGTGATCCCAGTGCATGTTAATTTGGGGCATTTTGGGTGACATCAGCTTCACCATATGTATGCTAATTGAACCAAGCACATAGGTATTATAATCAATCATTTTGTAAGGGAGGAAATGAGAAATTTAATAATGCTTTGAATCTGTTACAAGTATGAAATTTAGGTACTCTGCTATTGTTACCATTGGCCTCTACTGTTCTTCATTTGTGTTGCTTGGACAGACCTCTTATTAATAAGAGTGTCTACACTGGGTCATTTGCCTCCATTCTTAACCCCCGAGTCTTTTCACAAAAGTGAGATGAGAAGGAACAGGGCAAGGGTAGTTGGGGTTGTGACACTCCTTGAAAGTTTGTGTCACCGCTGAAGCTGCCTGGGTACCTGCTATAGTTTCTGTCCAGTCGCAGCACAGAAATGATCCTCCCTCTTTCCGGCTCCCAGGTGATGGCAGGCGGCGGGCCAAGTGTCCCAGAGCACCTGGTTCACACGCCTGTCGTTGTGCTTTTCCCTCTGTGCCATCCTCATCCTTTGTCACCAAGTCCAGGACAGATGTTCCAAAATAGGTTTTGAATAATAAAACAAACAAAAGAAGGATTATGCTAATCAATGTATTGTTGAAAATAAGGAGCCCTTTGGGTGGAGAAACAACTATCGTAGATCAGAAAAATTAGCAAACTAAAGAAAAGATTGAAATAACGCAAGGAAATGATTTTTTTGTGGTATGTTAACATGTACTCTTTAGGGAGACATCTTTCAATGGCTCTTATTCGTATTATTTTTCTGTGATCAATGCAGCTCAAAGATTTCAGGTAGTAATTGACTTTAAATGTAAACAATAGTATTGTGATGTCATTAAAAATATAGGAGACTAAAACCAGGGTATGCTTAGATCTATTAATGCCCATTAGAAGTAAGCTAAGATTTTGCCTGCTGGATACAGATGATAATGTATAACCATATACTTGAAAAAATTATACTTGGAAAAACTTTTAAAAATGACCATTGTAGTTTCTCATAGGGAGCAGATAATAATGATTAATTATATATGTGCATTAAATACATATGGAATTAAAGTTCAATGATATATTGCTTGGGAATTTGGGGAAAATCTTATTTAACCATGCTAAATCTGGAATTTTCTAACTTCTAATTACAAGGTAGTAATAGTTCTTTCCCAGCACACTGTAGGGATTTGATGTTTTGAGAGCTCCTGCACAGAGATTATATAAATATAAAATACTGTTTTCTTAGAAAAGCGTTAAAACAATATTTTCCTAAGATATGCATTGCTGTATAGTGGACACATAATCCATTGTTAAACATCACCAGGCTCTGAAAGCACTTACCCCACCTACAGGTTTTGAAACAACTCAAAATACCAGTTTTTATCAAGAAAGTTTTGTATATCAATAAATATTGAAGTCTGGTGAAAGCTGCACATAGAATTTGGCTAGGCAAATATTCACATAAGGGGAATAAATGTAAAAATATTTTTCTACTAAATGTATTCAACTCTAGGGAACATTCTCTTCCCAAGTAAATTCTATAGAAAGCTTGTGCCTCATAACTCATTAATAATGGCCTTCTCTTTCATGATAACTGAGAATCCACCAGTCAGATTACAAGAGATTTTATTTCACACCTTTGTAAAATGCTCTTATACCTCTGGCCACATTAAAAAGCCAAAATATTAATATATTAATAAGAAGGAAAAACTCATCTGTATTTCTCTCTGCCTCAGGGCATTAAGAGAAAAGCTCACTGCAGAAGTTGTATCTTTAGGAGTTAAGTCTTCACTCCCTTTTCATGTAGTTTGCTCTTGAAAAGGCAGGTATCATCGTAGCAAAACTGCACTGTCTTTAAGCAGTAGAACTATACCAACAGACTTTAAGACTTTACTGACAATCCAGGCATTACAGAAACATAGAATTTTATGCAGTGGAGAAGAATGAAGAATTTAGTGACTCTAAGAATGTCTCTTCATGACTGAGCTAAAGTAAGAACACAAAGTAAGTGATAAATATTTATTCTACTTATCACTAACTTTATTCTCCATTAATTAAAAATGATAAGATATAACATATAAAAATATGTGGTGAAGTTTAAAGGACAGTGTATTTGGAGCCTAAATATTCAAGTTCAAATTCTTGTCTGTCACTTACTAATTTTGTATCATTAGGGTTTTGGCTTCAGTGATGAATTGATAGTTTACTGAGATGTGGAGAACTCCGAAAAGCATCTTTGGAACTGACACTAGAAATCAGCAGTCTGTTTGGGGCCTATCAAGTTTGCAATGCTTATTAGTCAAGCAAACTGAGAGTACATAGTTGGAGTACATGCACATACACATGTGGTTCAAGAAAAAAGTAGAAATATAAACTTGACATTGAGAGAGGGGCCAAAGACGGAGAGAAAAGCATGGAAAGTGTGAAAACATGGAACAAAGAAAGTATTTCAAGAACAATGGGGATTAGCCAACTGTATTGAAAGATGCTGAGAGATGAAGTAGGGTAAACTTGGAGAAGTTAGCAGGCTGTCTGGGTACATGGAGTCCATAGGTGACTGTGCAGAGGTAGAGGTGATCATCTCATTAGTCTGGGATGACAAGAGAATTCGAGATGGGGAGAAGACACTGACAGAGTTACAAAATGATTGCTGTGAAGATGATCAGATTAGCCCTGGCTGGTGTAGCTCAGTGGATTGAGTGCGGGCCTGCGAACGAGAGGATCTCGGTTCGATTCCCAGTCAGGGCACATGCCTGGGTTGCAGGCCGGTTCCCTGCAGGCCAACTCCCAGCAGGGGTCGCATGAAAGGTAACCATACATTGATGTTTCTCTCCCTCTCCTTCCCCTCTAAAGATAAATAAATAAATAAAATCTTAAAAGCCCTTTATTGGAAAAAAAAAAAGATGATCAGATTAAAGCTCCAGTGGCCTGTAGGCTTAGCAGAGGGTGCTTCAAAGACTGGAGATGCCGGACCATGTTGATACACTGCCGAAAGTGATCCACTAGACAATTGCAAGAGCAAAGACCTTCACATAAAGAGAGGGAATGGGATTCAAAGCACAATGGAGAAGACAGCGTTGGACAGCAGTAACACTTCCATCGCATTAATAGGGTGAAGTCTTTTCCAAATAACTCTATGAGCTATTTCAGATCAGTTGCTAGCTTGAATGGTAGTTTGCATACATTGTATCGCTGACAGAAGAGACAAAGTAAGAATAGAGGTAAAAGGGGGAGTGATACAAAGATTTAGAAGAGAAAGAAAACATTCAACATTTATTTCGATGAGGATGAAAGTGGACATGTTCTCTTAACATAGCTCTGAGAAGCCATATTTGCTTACTCATTTGAGATTTACGAATTTAAAATAAAACCAGTCAACATGGTTGCATTTTAAACCTAGAAAACTCACCTGATAAGGTATAGATATGAAGCGGAGAAGGAAGGGAAGAAGTCACTGAGAAAAAGGTAAAGTCTGAAGATGAGGGAGGAAAATGAATTATTGATATACCATGATCACATAAGAGGCAAAGATAAAGAAACCATCCAAAGAAATAAGAAAAAAATATCCTGCCATTTAAAAAAGGAAAGAAGTACAGGGTGGGTGTGGATGGGAAGTACTGAGGTGGAGAATGTGGAACAGGAAGGAATCTGCAGCAGATGGTTTAAAGCTTTGATAAGTAGGAAGTGTGTTCATCTACAGATGATCAGCAGACCAGTGGGGAAGCCACGAGAGAAGGAAATAGCTGCAATAGCTACTGGTAGCAGCTAATAACTCAGCATATTAACATTGTAATATGCTCATAATAAGGGGCATATTAAATTGTATAACTGAGCCTAGGGGAGGAAGAAGCTAAGGTTAGATGGCACGCATCACAGGAACAGATGGATGAGTCTGTGAAGGAGAATGAAAAGTTGGAAGGTGACATTTAAAGAGGCAAAATGGAAAGGAATAAAAATGGGGGGGGTGGAGAAAAGAGCTGACATGAAATGTAGTCTTTAGAGCAAACAGTGGGTCAGCCATTTTGCTACACTCTGGGGCTCTTCTTGTACTGCTGGTTCCTTCCGTCCTGCTAGCTCTTTGTCCTTGAGTTTTACACTGACTAGCATTTGCTAAACATTACAGGGCAGAGGTGATGAAGGAAAGCAGACTCTCTGCCAGGAGAGCCATGGGCCCAAGAAAGCCCCAAGTCCGAAGACCTGAGACTTAGTCCTTGTGGCTACACTGGGGATCATTATGCTGAGCACTTGCTATTGACTCTGAGTCCATTTCTTTAAACTAAAAGGAAGGGGTTGAACTTCTAAGCTCTCAGCCTTTCCCCACCCTTGTGGAAAACAGTCTCAGGAGCTTCACTTTGACAAAATATTCAGTGTTGTTCTTTTATTATTCTTGTTTAATACTTGCCAAATGCCACACATTTCCAGGGCTGCGATCTGCTGCCACTTACTGTAACACTGTGTCCCGTCAGCTCCCAGCTGGAGGCCAGGGTGGCAGGTGAAAGATCCCACTGTGATCACACAGTGATGGCTGCAGAGAGCCCGCCCTCCAGCACACTCGGTGATGTCTGCAGACACAGAGGCACGTGGCTAAGTCTTTGGTGGCTGAATTTGTGCACAAACTATAAAAATGAACTTAAGCCTTCCTTCCCTGGCACCCCTCAACATCAAGTGTATCAGAAAATACCACGTAGGCTCTGTATTTGCGAATAAATTAATTACTAATGACAGTGTCAGTTGTATGCTCTCAAATACTTATTTCTATTGCAACCCACCAGTATCTACTAACTGGGAGAAAGAAAACACAAATAATAAAGAGAGACATTACCTGTCTCCTAATGATATGGGTAAGAAGCCATTCTAAGTTGTCTTTAGGGGTATATTTCATATTCGTCACCCAAAATGGCATTGCCCCAGTTTAAGGGAGTCAGAGTGTGTGGCCACAGATAGGGCAGGTTCAGGGCCTTCATACGCAGCAATCCATAATATATGTGGGACCTATAATTGTCACCGGGCTGTGCTATTGAAACGGTCATGCCCTCTCTTTCTCCTGACACCACTAGCCAAGTCTAGTCAGTGTCCCTTCATTTTGTGGCCCGGGTAGTCCCTGCTCCTTCCCTTTGATTGGATAGGTCTCACCATCATTTTCTCCCACCAGCACTTCCTCCTGTGCTGCCCTGCATGTCATCCTTACCAGGGAACTTAAGAGCAATACTCATTCTTGTAACATATTTGTAAAACCCTAGACAGTAATTGGGGGATAGACTTTCTAGGAAGAATGGTATTAAATAAAACTTTGAAAGAGATTATATATAGATAGATACATCTATAGGTATATCTATATGTACATACCTATGTATAGGTATGTACATATATTTGTATATGTACATATTTGTCAGTTCCCCACACATGTCTAACTGGAGCCTGTTCTGTGGCAGGTGCTGAGCTAGGCAAGTGCTTTGTGATCAGAGGCCCAAAGCAGAAACGTTTCCTGTCAGAAAAGTGGGTTCACACAGTCCACAGAAAATTTTACCGTAGTTTTGACTTAAAGGATAAAAAAAACCTAACTGAACACCAGTTTTTATGTTTAATTGTTTTTCATTTTCTCAAAGTGTTTTTCAGTCCCATACGTCAGGAAATAGTTTTGTATTTTCGTAACTAATCCAAATACACTGTTTCTCATGTCATGATAAGATGAAGGATTCTGTGATTCCTCAGAAGTTATTAAAACAATGACTGTCTCACAAGAATGACTCCATTTATCAGTTCTGGACATGAAGTAATTTATCATTTATATTTCAATTGAAGTGTGTCTGTTTTGTTATTTCTAGGAAACAGAAATATGCAGCCTTGTATTTATAGAGGCCCGCCCGCCCTCTTCCTTCCTTCCCTTTCCTTTTCTTTCTTTCTTTCCTTTCATCTTCCTTCCTTCCTTCCTTCCTTCCTTCCAATTATCCCTATTTCTCATTAGCACTACTTGCTTTTTAAATGTTACCTGTACCTTCTGTAGCTTATAATAAAACAAAACAAACAAACAAACAAACAAATCTCCCTGTGTGGTTATGCAAAGCTTTGAAAAAATCAACTCTGGAATTCACTTCAAAATTCCAGAAACAGAAAACAAATAGCATTAATTCTGAAACTATACCAGCCCCTTCCTCCCTTTTTTGGTAATTAAAACTTCACTGAGCTTTTATAGTCTCATAAAATACCTTTCAGAATGATTAAATAAGAGTATAAATGTTCCATTTTAAGCATAAAAACAAAAACACCTGTCCTCTAGCTGCCCTGACTATTCAAACTGAATTACCACCAAATTTCGTACAATTGCACAATTAAGCTATCAGATTCAAGTTCCTACCTCCACAAGCCTTTTTGTTGTCAGACAGCTGGTAGCCTGGGTGACAGGCACACCTGGCCGCTCCGTTCTCACTCTGACAGATGTGGGCACATCCATTCCCACCTGTGCAGGGGTCCATCTCTAAAAGCAATTAAGCAGTGATAGTTTGCAATTAATTAACTTTGGAAAGATATACAGAGTGGAAGGCTGGAGAAAGGTAAGGGAGGAACTGGGGCTCCGGGTTTCTCACATAAAAACATTGCAGACTCTTGAAAATTCTCTCCCATTTTCAGATGGAATTAATTCATCAAAACATTCCCTGCTGTGTAACTTGAACTCCAAAGTCCGAACAAATCTAAATGTGGATCAAGGCCAAAGAAGAATAAGCTTGATTTCACTTTTCCCAAAGTGTATTTGCTGCCCAGAGTTGGTCAGCAGAAACTCTGCCGTGCACCTTTGCTTTTCCCCCCTCTCTCTCTCACCATCTTTTCTACAACACTGCGCAGCAGAGGCATCCTTAGGCAAATGTTTTTACCACCTCTGCTCTGCTCGGCCTCACTGCGTTAGTGCAGGACCGACTGGAGAGACATGGGAAAGTCTTAGCTACAGCTGCTCTGGAAATGAAATAAAGAAGTTCAGCTGGCCAGAGGGGAGAGGGGAGGGGATGAAAGGGTTTGCAGGAACAAGTATAAAGGACACATGGACAAAAACAAAGGGGGTGGAAATGGGAGGGAGGTGGGGAGGGCTTGGGGGGGTGGGCTGGGATGGAAGTAAAAGGCAGAAAACTGTACTTGAACAATTAAAATGAAAAGAAAAGAAGAAGTTCAGCTAGCCTCCTTCTCCTGCTCACTTGCTCCTGTCTGAGTATTAGTTACAGTCTCTGGAAGTCTGGAGTACTGCGAAGTCACATGTCCCGTCAGGAGTATCTCCACCCAGAGCTTACCGAATTCATGAGTTAAGTGACTCTGGTCTGACTCTGTGAAGCCAGCCTTGTCTACATTCTATGCTGCCAGGGTAGGAATGCAGAATTTCTACTCCTGTCTTACCCAGTACTTTAAAAAAACCGCACAGAACACAAAGAGCAAGACAATTTATAAAGCTATCCTGTCTCCACATTCTCCCACTTTTAACCCAACTAGCACCATGCATAAATGCTTTTATGCTTTCATTAGTTTCTTATCAATACTTCCAGCCTATGAAAATGTGTTATCTATCTATCTGTCACCTGTCTCAGATGCAATAGACACTGTTTTGCTCCTTACTTTCATGGTAGGGAGAGATTGAGTTCAATTTGTAGATCAGTTTGGGGAAGTATTACCATTTGAAAAATATTAAGTTGTTTGATCCTTGAGCATGAAATGTCATTCCAGTTATTTCAGGTCTTTAGTTAATTTCGACAATGTTTTACAGTTTTCAGTATCTAATTTTTGTATTGTTTTCTTAAATTTGTTCTTACGTGTTTTTAATCATTTTTGATGCTACTGTACATAGAACTGTTTTTGAATCTTACTTTCAGATTGCTCCTTACATGTATTGATTTTCAGGTGTTGAACCAACCTTGTTATCCTGGGATACATCCTACTTGATCATAGTGTGTATTCCCTACTACACATTGTTGGATGTGGTTTCCTACTTTTGTGTTGAGGATTTTTACGTTTTATTCATCTTCATATTCATATCAGTCTATAGGTTTCCAGCTTGTAAAATCCTGGTCTGCCATTGGTATCAGGGTGATAATGACTTCATGGAATGAGTTGGGACGTGTCCTCTCTTTTTTATAACTTTGAGGAAATTTGTGAAAAATGTACATTGATTCCTCTTAAACTACTGTATTTTGCCATGTGTACTGTGCTCCTGTGTATAATGCACACCATGTTTTTGGCCCAAACTTTCAGGAAAATATCTTTCATTTTAATTTTTTAACTCGTTCATTTATTTATATTTAGAAACAAAACCAATGTTCATATTCCAGGGTATTATTTTGCATATGGATATCTGTATTGTTTTTTAGAGTTACACTTTTAATGCATAAGCATAAATAAAAAATTAAAAATATTTATAAAGATACAGAATTAGTACTACCCATGTATAATGCACATCTTTATTTTTCCCTCAAAAATTTGGGCAAAAAATTGCACATTATACATGAAAAAATATGGTATTTGGTATAATTTTGTCATTGAAATCATATGAGCCTGAGGTTTTCTTAATAGGAAATTTTAAATTACCAATTTTCTGTTTATTATATGTCTAACCAGATTTTATATTTCTTTAGAAGTCTCTTTCAGTAGTTCTTGTCATTCAAAAATGTATTTAAAATATATTGGTGTAGATTGAAGCAAACATAATAAAATTATATTATTGTGTTTGTTATATATGACAATAGTATGGAACAATGAAATATTAGGAAATTAAAATATATTGTTGTAATATTCTAACATTATACATAAGTATCATTTTGAAGGTAGACTGTGATAAGTTAATGATACATATTGTAAATCCTAGAATAACAACATTTATTCATTCATTCATTCATTCATTCATTCATTTCCACCTACCCTCTGCCCCTTCCATAGTCACCTAGATTCAGAAATCCCACATAACCTCTTGACTGACAATGCCAAGTTTTGATGAGATGAGGGTGCACGGAACTCACATACACTGGGGGAAACATAAAGTTAAATAATTCTGGAAGACAATTGGGCAGTATTTTATAAGGTTAAATATGCATTTACCATATGAGCCAACCATTCCACCCTTAGGTATTTACTTAGTAATAAAATATTATTCAGTAATAAATAGGAATGTGCTACTAATATAATCAAAACATGAATTTCACAAACTTCTTGTTGAGTGAAAGAATACAGACATAAATGATTCCATACTAAATTATTCTTTTTATATGACACCTTAGACAACACAAATATAACATATAGTGAAAGAAAACAGGTCACTGATTGTTACAATTGAGGGTAAAGTAATTGTCCTGGAAAGAAAATAAGAGAAACATTTAGGGTGATACAAATATTCATATCTTTATCGTTGTAATAGTTGTATGGTACATTCATTTAAGTGTATAATAGTAACATTGTTGCATCTTATTGAATCTAAATTATACCTTTAAAATGTTGAGTTGAAAGTGAGGACTATTTTTGTTTAATAGTTGTAGTTTATATTAAATATAATTGATATAACTACTCCATTTTTCTATGTTCCAATGAATTTTTAGCCCCATTTAAAACAAATACCATACTTTATTGCTTAATAAGTGAATGTTGATGTATTAAAGAAGAGTGTGAATAACTGATACCCTCCTCACTTTCTCTTATAGAAAAGCAGTGGTTACAACCTCACTATTTCCTGCTCTCCCTGCCCAGATCCTCACTGTTCTGATGAGCTGATTGACTGAGATCTTTTTTTTCCAAGACGCACTTGCATCCCCCATGAACTCTTTACCAGTGACCTCAGTGATGGCTGTCCTTATTGAGAGCAGTCCGCTTTTTCTCAAATAGCATCCCCTACAACTGTAGTTTCAAGGAGATGCTGGTAGAATTTATATAATAAAAATTTCCAACATCAAATAAGCTTGTTAAATAAGGCAAAGTCATTCTCCACTAAATTTCTCAGAGACTTTAATATGTTATAATGCATTATGGTCATCCAAAAGATAATATGGTCCTTAAATGTGCCACACTTATTTGGCCATGATTCTCTGTTTATTGGAAGTCAACTCAGTAAGTTACTGTTTTGTAGAACAAATATGGGAAATAATGGATGATGCCATACATTTAATTCTTATGTTATATAAACTTTAAGAGATCAATAACAGGACACATTCTACATTTTTGAATAGACTACAATTCCTTGAAGGCAGGAATCTGACTCATACACCTTGATATTTGTCTATATAGAAGAATCTATATAGAAGATACTTCTATATAGATTCTATACATCCTCATCTTTCTACATAGAAGAATCTGTATACAAGGTATTTCATGAATTGTTGTTCGATGGGAAAAGGGTGTAGCTACCAGAAATTTTGGTTTTGGTTATTGGTCTTTCAGTCGTTAGTTACCTTGCATGGAAAGAAATGCCCGCTAATAGTCTCTAGCTGCATAGCAGTGAATAAGACCACATCCCTGCCCTCACAGAACTGGTGTTCTGGTGGGGAAGTAAACAGGCAATGAGTAGACCAATAGGAAAATGTCAGAGTATTGAGAAGGAAATAAATAAGATGATGTGAGATAGTAGCTGAGGAAGAGAGGCTGACTTGAAAAGTAGGCTCTTGAGACGCAGAGCTAGAAAATATATGACGTACTCAAAGAGCAATAGGGGCCCTTTTTGGCTGCACGTGGAAGACATTGTGGCCCCAGCTTCGAAACCGTGGAATTTGTTTTAAGTTCAACAGTAAGTCATCGAGCATTTTAAGTGGATAAGTGGTAGGGTCAAAAGTAAAATTTCCAGGTCGACTGGGTTTTGGTTCAAAAGTCTTTTTCTCTTTATTAAAGGTTATAAAAAATACATGTAGTTTATTAAGAAAATGCTGCATTTCAAAATGGTCACCCCAAAACCATGTAGGATAAAATCTTTCACTAACTTTGTAAACTTAAATCCTTCAGTATCTGGAATGATTTTACACACTTAAGGCATTTCCAATTTAAAAGAAATTGCTGTTTCTTTTTCACTTTTTATGTAACTTGGCAAACATAAATAAGGTAATTTGGGTGGGTGAGCTGGCGTAGATTTCACTAAACATGTTAGTTTAACAGCAGTTTAAAATAATACATTGCAATTTATCTGGAACAGCTCAAATTCTGCCTGGAAATCATTTTAAGGACCTGATTATTAGTCATGATTTTGAGAAATGTTTAAGTAAAAAAATATGGATTCTCAATAAGACTTCAAATCTTATTTGGGTTTTTAAAAATATGATTTAAAAATTCAAAACTGGGCTACAATTATAATATGTATCTCAAAAGTGTCTTCGTCATATAATTCTACTGTTCAAAGGATGTGTTGCATATACAGCCAAAGAGATAGTCTTGAGCTATTTATAAAATTAAACATCACCTTGCAAACTCTGTGGCCCAATTTACACCTCTCAATTTTTGAAGAAAATACACTTTTAGAATCTTTACAAGTGTACACTAGAACAGGTAAGTGTTATTTTATTATAATCAGTGACACAAATTTCAAATTGAAGCCCAGAAATTTTCTCCCTCAAAGATGCTTTATTACACTTCCTCAGATTTTCCAGTAACCACACCTTTGGCCATTAAACACATGATTAAAGACTTCGTGGTGAGAAGTCACTTTCTCATAAACATATGTCAGTAACCTCCACACACACCCCCACAGGGCCCAGAGCATCTGTTAAAGGTCCTTACTAGTCAGACTCCCTGATTTCATCTCTCTTCAGGTTCTAACTTTTTGACTTTCAAACATGTTTCAAAGCCAATGATTCTGCTCCTGAGGTCGAGATATCCACATTTAACAAAGCACCCATGTGGCTAAGCAATGCACGTCTTCATACATGATGATATAATGATATTTTACTAGGAAACATGTTGTGGCCCAAAAAATACATTCAAAAGAAAAATTGTTTGAATACATGGTAATAAAAGCATCCACTCTAAAATTCCAGTAGCTCTTTAAATTATTGGTATTTAAAATACAACAGGGCCCTGGCTGGTGTAGCTCAGTGGATTGAGCACGGGACTGCAAACCAGAGTATCGCAGTTCGATTCCCAGTCAGGGCACATGCCTGGGTTGCAGGCCAGTTCCCAGCAGGGGACACATGAGAGGCAACCATACAATGATATTTCTCTCCCTCTCTCCTTCCCTTCCCCTCTAAAAATAAATAAATATAGTCTTTAAAAAAATAAAATACAATGGGCTATTTGTCCAGTAATCATATAATATGGAGTATGTCTGGGATGTTGGCACTTCTCTTCCCTGACTCAGTTCCTACTCTTCTTTAATACCTTAGGTGTTATTATTGCCTTTGAAAAGTCCTCTCCATCCCATTAGGCTGTCGTAGGTGCCATTCACTTAGATTCCCCTAATATACTATATATACATTTAACTACTGTGCTGCTACAGTTACACACCACCTCTCTCACCAGCCCAGGAGCATCTTGAGGGCAGAGACCTTTCATTTGTGTATCAAAGTCCTCCTCATTTCCAACCCCAGTGCCTGACAAGCATTAGGAGTCTGAAAATGTCCCTTGCATGAACGAAATGAATGATAACACAATTAAGTGACAGGATACTGAGGAAGTTAAGTAAATTTTCTGTCTGGTGAAATACCAAATGGCTATTACAAGCCGGCAATAAATAAAGTCTCTAAGTGAAAATGAGATTTAAACAATCGTTTGTTACATGCTTTTAAAAAAGAGACAGAAAACCTCTTAAACCTTTAGATTTTCCTTTTAAGTTTTGCTCATTACTAACATTATGCATTTCATACATTCACTGTATCTGTTCAAGTCCCTCAGCAAGTCAAGTTTTACTTCTAGCACAGCACGTGGATCCCTTTCATCTAGTCCTAGATAGCATGCAAGAAATCTATTTAGTTCATGGCGAGAAGTGAGGCTGCCTTTGGAGCTCCTACATGCTTAATGAACTGTGCGTTCCCTTTACAGACTAATCCGAACCCACTATAGTTAGGGTCATTATGAGGCTTACAAGGGTGCGCAGACGGGAAATGTTCGCAAAGAATCTAACTGGGATTCATAATTGACAGCATCTCAGTTTATGGGGCAGTAAGAGGGTATTCATCAAAGAGCACTATAAGACTGTGTATTGACTGCAAGGAGAAACCAACGGCGTCTTCCTGGGCTGCTACAGTTTAGTCTAGCTGTCAGTTTGGCAGTTCCTGGGCTGCAGACTGTGGACACTATTGCTTAACATTCATGTCTGGTTCACATCCCAGCAGTGGCAGTGCAACATCTACAATCCTGTTTCCTAACTGCGGCCCAGCCCAGCTGGCCAGCCGATTTCCAACACAATGGCAGTTAGCTCTGACCAGGGGTCTGCTGGTCAAATGCCACATTCTCCGAGGTACTTGGAGGCTGCTTCGCGAAGCATTAATAAATGCAATGAGAAAACCAACGGACAGGAGCTAAACATGCTCTTGGAAGTTAAATATATAATTAAAAAATTCGATTCCTCTGAATTGCTATAATAATTGCTGTCTGGAATATTCATGTTGACATTTATTATGTTAAACTTTCAAAATGGCATAGAGAAAAGATCAAAGAGACATCAGTGTGGAGCCTGGCTCTGCCAAAGCCACTAGGTCTGTGACCTTGGGACAGTCATTTGACTTCTTGGAGCCTTAAGACCCTTATCTGGAAAAGAAGCGTAATGCCAACTATGGCATTGTTGTGAATATTAACTGAAACAATGCATCAAAGAGACTAATATTGTACTGGAATATTATAGGTACTCAACACATGTTAGACATTTTAGTGTTAGTATAGTGAAGAGAGAAATTGAAATGATCATAGTAATAATAATAAGCTAGCATCGGAAAGAGAGATCTTTGAATTTAAGCTAGTTGAAGTAGAACGACTGTGAGTGGTATGGAAATCCAGAGTATTCAGGCTTGTAGGTAGCTAAACCTGACTGCAATTGGGGAAATAAAGAAGTCTTATGCAGGGAGTTAAAAGACTCAGGACAAATATTAAATCCAGCCAAGATTTACTAAATTCTTACCATGTGTAAAGCACTGGGAGAAAAAGATAAATAAAGTATTCCCGTTGCCCTCAAGGAGTTTACACTGTGTGGGGAGATGAACAAGTATGTACATACAAAAAAAAAAAAACAACAAAACCATGTAGAAGGAGATGATCAAGTATTAGAAAAAGAACTGGAACCAGAAAAGTGTAAGTTGTCAAAATCTGAAGGAAGAAATTTTCAAGAGGAAAGTCAAGAGCAAACTGGGTCAATTGCTGCAATGTAGAGAGTCAACAGAAAGGGCCAGCATTTGAGTGCTTTCCTTATGCTAAGTGGAGTTTCAGGCACTTCTCATGCATTTGTTCAACACATCACTCAAGTGAGAGAAGAACAAGTATTTATTTATTGCATGGTAGCAGGGAACAATGAGACGAATTTGGAAGAGAGAATAGCTCTGAGCTACACTTAGAAATATGTAACCAATAATAATGCTTATTATTATTATAGATAATTATTAAACTTATGGCTAATATGTGTATGTTCTAGGCACGGCTGTAAAGGCTTTACATATACTCATTCATTTACCCCACAACAACTCAATAAGGTAGGTATAATTTTAATCTCCATTTTACAGATAAAGGCAGAAAATGTACTCAAGTTCTCAAAGCTACAAAGTGATGGAATTGGGATGTGTGGGAAAAGACAGCTTCAATCTCAGGTGGCTGAATGCAGAAACTGTTTCCTAACTCTTATCCTGTATTGAAGGAAGACACCTAGGGCTCTCTCTTCCATGATGGCTTCAGAGATGGGCCACTAACAAAGACATTTGATAAAGGCTGTCATACCCAGCTGATGAGGGCTTCAGAAAGTCATTGGTGAGGAGAGAAAATTAAAGTTAGATGAACAATGATGAATAATGGGAACAGAAAAGCTGAAGGGGAAATGGAGATTTTCTTCCTGGGAGATGGAAAAATGGCATGGAGGAAACACATGAGCATGTACGGGAAACTGATTCTCAAATCTCAGCAAGCAAGCAAGGAGAGCCTGCAAGGTGAGGCCTTCAGAAGGTTGGCGTGGACGGGGTGTTTGTGGTGTGAGCATAGAATTTGGTGTCATCGATAAGTCTGTGAGTTCCACTCCGGACTCTTTCAAGAAACAGCTTTGTGACCCTGAAGCAGAGATGTACTCTTTCTGCTCTAGCTTTCTAACCATTTACCCTGAGCCCGACAACTTACTAAGCTCTTTACATGCATTATTTTATTTAATCTTCATCTACAACCTCATGACATATGTAGGGCTCTTATGTGCAAATCAGAGATGAGGAAATACCAGTGGTTTAGATAACTACTCATGAGGGAGCTGGAACTCCCCCCGATCTATCTGACCCCACAGTCGTGTACACCATTACTTTATACAGCTTCACTAATAACCTGATGTAACCAATGAGAAAAAATAGTTTTGAGAATGTTGAACCCAACCCATAATTATGATGCATAAATAAAGGAAGGCAGGAGGTTGGAAGCAATGGCGGCAGTGGTAACTGGGGATCAGTTATTTGAAATCCAGTATGTGTGCAGCACCAACTCCAAGGACCCAATGGGAGTGCTGGTTAGGGAAACCTGTTCTGCGCCTTGTGAGCAATTTTTGAGCAATAGTGCTTACAGAATGGGTGGCCAAGGTCAGGAATGCACAGAAGTAATTTGGGGGACATTCTGCGACATCAAGTGATTTCAAAAGTGAGAAAAACAATGAAAATAAATCATTATTAATTACATCTTCCCGGATGTGGAAATCATTTCATAAGAACTTTCCTTTTCATGGTGTTGGTGGGGGGATGCTGGAGTTCTGGTTTCCAACTTGGGATGTGAGACTTTTTCAAGGAAATCAAATTTCAAGATACATATTTGCTTGATCTTGTATTTTAATATTTGGATTGGAAAATGTTAAAGTACAAAAAGTTTAAATCATTTCCAAGTGTTCCTGCAGATTAATATCTGCCATCAATTATTTTCATGTATAAAGGCATTTTAAGATGTACTGGTATTGAAAAGAGGCACAGCTGGACATTCTATTAAAGCAATGGTAGATGCAATGCCTTGATGTATTTGCAAAGGGTAGAATAGGTCCATGAGGACCATTTGACGTTAATTCTCCAATATGTCATTTATTCAGCTTCAGATGATCTCTACAATTATTGGAGGATTCTGACAAACATTTCTTTAGGTCAAACATCACAAAAATAGGAAACACAGAACATTTTCCAGATCTGGACTAATCAAGGCCAGACTGAGAGGATCCATATATATGCAGTGTACCTGCATCTAAAATATCTTGTCAGATTGGAAATCATATGAATGACCTTTTAGATGTCTAAGTTATTTCATAATTCTAAGGTCAGAACAGGATTATTAGTTTGTCTCTCACAGAATACACAGTGGTGATGTGATTTTCTAGAAATCAAGAAAGGATTTGAATTTCGTGTTGTATTGCCTCCAGTTTTCAGTCTATGTCTGTCAGGTCAGGCTGTCTGAAGATTTAAGTTTGCATAAAAAGTAAATGTCATAAATTGTGCAATAACCCTTGGATCCTAACAATTTTAAACACTAGAATCTGTTTTAAAGAAATTATCATGAGTGGGAAGCAAAGACTTACCTATTAGAAATTTCATTGTAATTTTCTTCAACATAAAATGTGCAAATCTAAGTATCTACCATCAGAAAATTGAAATAGTACAATTATAAAAAGAATGGTGTGCTATGCACTATAGAGTCAGATTAAAAAATCTTGGGTTCCAGAGTTTTAGTACCTGGGTTCAAATCCTGGTTCTGCCATTTCAATGCTATGAAATCTTGGGCCGGTTAGCTAAACTCCACTGTGTTTCATTTCCTCTTTTGTGAGGTGGGGATGATAACAGTGCCTACTATATACAATTGCCATGAATTTACATGAGATAATGCATATAAATTTACTTTTCAGTGATGACTGACGCAAAGCTAATTCTAAACAAAAATAATAGTGCAGTCATTAAAAAATATAGTACAGCCCTGATTGGTGTGGTTCAGTTGGCCTGATTAGTTGGACATTGTCCTGCAAAGCAAAGGGTCACTGGGTTTGATTTCCAGTCAGGATATATGCCTGTGTTACAGGTTCAGTGCTGATCAGGGGTCAGAGTGCTTGCAAGAGGCAACTACTCTTATGAGAGGCAACTAATCAATGTTTCTCTCTCACACCAATATTTCTCTCCCTTCTCCTCTCTCTAAAAAATAAAAAAAATGTACTTGAACAATATAAAAATATAGTAGAAAATTAGATTATGATATTAAATAATCATAAAATATTTTAACAAAAAATTATTAAATATAAGATACCGTGTAATCCCATTTCATAGTGGAATGTTCATGTATGCAAGTAAAATACTTGGTATACACAAATTTACAAAATGTTACTTCCATATGGTATTATGAGTGGTTTCTATTATTTCTCTTTTGTAATATTTTATTATTCACTTGTTCCAAGTTTCCTTCAGTGAACAGGCATTGCTTTTTTAATAGAAAGCGTAAAGCCATAAAAGTAAAATAAATCCCACATATACACTGACCCATGGCAAAGTTAAAAGGACTTCCACAGAAGTTGTTGTTTTCAGTATGTCAATAGTTCCTGAGGCAGGAGGTACCATGACACCAAAAGACGGCAGGGAGAGGAGAGGCGTGGAGACGGAGGAGGTGTACCCAATGCAAAGCAAAAGAATTTGGAATTGATGACAGTAGGACCAAAAAGCCAATGTCTGCTGAGAACACAAACAGTGCTATTTCAGCATTATGATCACTACCAATGAAGCAGGAAATATTTATTTGTAATGATCTGAAAATAGGGTCATTTTCTTTGAGTGAAATATCTAAGGCAACGATTACATTCTTAAATGTTTTTATGCTTCCTTTGGGGTTATTTTTACTTCTAGTTCAGATATAGGTGTCATTTCAGGGTCTGGGCTGGTCCACTCCCACAGTGAAAGGCAGTGGAACCCAATCTTAGAAGGATGTCTGGGTCAAGGCCTGTCACTGACATCTTACTTTGCATTTATACACCAATCTCCATGGTGATTTTGAACAATGTCTGTGTCTTCCCCTTGATTCTTTGGTCTTATTTTTCTGTACTTCCAGTCCCTACCACAGTCCCTGGTCCAAAGCAGGCACTCACTAAACAGTCATTGAATAAATGAACAAATGGATGAAATTAAACTAGTTATTTAATCTCTCCAAGATTCAATTAATTGCTCAGTTGTAAATTTAGAATGACCAGATTGCAAATCTTTTAAGGCTACTATAACTGTTTTCAAATAAAGTCCTACATGGAAGCCTAATATACAATGTGGTTAAAAGTAAAGTTTCTCTGATTAAAAGTGAATAAAAAATGTGAAGCAGTTACACACCTGCATTGCCCTCTCCCCCACTCACAAATGCACACACACAGTGTCTTCCTCAAGTGGCTTTCTTCAAACTCTTCACCTCTTAAATTCAAGCAAGTTTCTATGAGCATTTAATTTAAAAACTACTAAAATAGACAATCTCTAAAATTCTTTCTGTCTCTGAGACTGGGTCTCAACAAAGTCTGCTCAGCTGTTCTCTCTACTCTCCAACTGCTCAACCGATTAGCAAATTATACTGAATTTAAAAAAATTCAGACCTGGCTGGTATAGCTCAGTGGATTGAGCACAGGCCTGTGAACCAAAGGATCGCAGTTTGATTCCCAGTCAAGGCACATGCCTGGGTTGCAGGCCAGTTCCCAGCAAGGAACGCACGAGAGGCAACCATTCATTGATATTTCTCTCCTTCTCTCCTTCCCTTTCCCTCTAAAGATAAACAAACAAAATCTTTTAAAACTTTTAGCACATTAGCCCATTTCTCTTATATCTCGGTTTGCAATTCCAGAAGTGTGAGCATGATTTGTTGATGTTCTCAGGCACATCTCAGAGTTATCCCTGAGCCCTCTCTTCAGCCCTGCTTGCCTCCTCCCTATTTAACTTGCAATGCACCCTCTGTGTGGATATCCCCTGTGCCTCCCTTGTCCCTCATCATCTTAAACTCAGCACTCCAATAGCCTTCTCCTTATCAATGTCCCTGTCATCACAATGATGTTACTCATTCCTGACTCCCAAATCGGAAACCCCGAAGTGCGCTTCTCTGTCTTTAATCTCTCGCATCCTCTAGTTTCTTCCTCAACTCAGCTACAATTCTTCTTGTTGTCTGCTGAACTTTATTTTCTCATACCTGAACCATTGTAACAAATTAATCATCAAAGTGATTTTCCTAAAATGGCCACATTATTATATCACTTCCAAGCCAATGATAGGTGTATCAATTCCCTCAATTTTTTCTACATTGAATCTGAACTCAACCTTACTTCTAAGCTCCCTGAAGTCAGATTCTTCTACTCACCTTATAAAATGTTTACATTTACAAATTATAATTTTATAAAATTATTTTTGTCTATTCACATGCAAGATGAGTGGGAATGATAATACCTTGCGTTGGTAGATATGAAAGAACTATCCCTGTTTTACCCACCTGGAAATGTAAAGTCATTCCCTTTCTTGAAGATAAATTAGTAAATTATTTCAAAAGCCTACAGAATATACATATTTTATACTTAATAATTCTACATTTAGAAATTTATCCTAAGGAAATAATATGACAAATGCCCAAAGATTACACACCAGGAAGTTCATTGAAGTTTCCATTCACCAGGGCCTCATCAAATAAACGGTGGTGATTGTGATATTGTGATCTAACAAGAAATATATACTTGGTCTTAATTCTCTGCTCCTGCCCCCAAGAACTTCTAAAATCCTTAGAATTGCTGGAATGATAGGAATAAAAGAAGCATCTTTTGTTATTCATAATAAGTTCCTTTCAATCACACCCGGGTAATACTGGTTTATACTAATGAGGTTGCTCTTGCTGGGTTCCTAGATAGCTTCTGTTAATGAAGAGAATGTTAGGACCAGTTGATAAGGAGAAAGTGAGGCACCACAAAGGGTTAAATCAGTGATAACACAGAAAACATTTGCAATCTAGAGAAAAGAGAAACCCTCTTCTGCTTGCTTTCTTGCTTTTTATTCCAAACTTCTAGTAATGAGCAGATGAAATACCTACTCCACAAGAAGCTGGAACTACTTTGCTAGGAAAGTAGTCAAGCCTTACACGCAGTTCTTGGAAGCCAGTGTATTTGTGTGTGGATTGGAGGCCAGTATGTGGGCCTACCATGCACAAGTCTTTACCTCTGACACCAGAAGGCAGCTGCACACCTTTAGTGTTAGCCTCTCTTATGTATCTTTAACCTTGATTTTTTTGTATCCCTTAAAATTATTGCTGGTCTCTAAGACTTCATGCTTTAAAAATTACAGGCTTGCTGCTTTCTCTCCACTGCCTGGAAGAGTGACACAGTGTCAGCAAACTCACAACCCCTGGTTTTGAGTTCTGCAAATGCCTTCACAGCTGACACATAACTTTTCGTGGGTGGTTCTGGTTAGACACTCAGGCAAACCATGAATTGTCCCACAGGAAGACGAACATTTTCTAAGCTCAACACCTTTGACACAATTGTATGATTTTGGTCTTATTTTAAAAATAGGACAGATCAGTGTGATTAAATCAATAAAATCTCAACCATAGGATTTCATAGCTGGAAACAGAGGTGAACGTAATTTAAATAATCCCAATTATCTTTTGATGGAAAATATATATAACAGCAAATTCCCAAATATTAACTTGAAATGGAGGAATTAAATGACGCTAAGAGAGTCGAGTTGGGTGTTATGAAATGACTCCACGTCCCTGTCCGGTCTTATTCAGGATTTCATGATCCACCCCTGGGCAAAGAGGTGCTGCCACCAAAAATTCAGTTTACAGCTGAATGAGGCTGTCAACTAAGTTTATGGTAAATACCTCCCTCGGGCAGGAAGTCACTGCCATGCCTCCTGCCAAACAAAATGAGGTGATCCATAAATGCATGCTGAACTAATAGAGGAAGGTCCATCTTTTGTTGGACCAGGATTAGATGACTGCCCATAGAGAACCTGCTTATGTCAACAGAGAGCTTCATTAATCGGAGTAATTGCTAATGTCAATAGTTGCTGGAAGGCAGCTTTTCTTTGGGATTATTGGATTTTCCTACTAAGTGTACCAAAATACTAGAGGAAAACAACTTTGTGTCCCTGATGGCAGCCCAAGTGTAACAAAATCAGAGTTCCGGAAGTTTAGTACATCACTCTCTAGCACATCAAGTACTTAGTTCACCCACATAATTCTAAAAGCAAAAAAAAAACCCCTTCATTATAATTATCTTTCTTCTACTTCTTACCAAAATTACCAGTTGTTACTTACTTATTGCTGGCAAACTGTAGACTTCATAGGTGACGAACATTAACCACAAAACCATGAACTTGTAATTCACACCTGCCTCCCCTGATGCTCAGCAAAATAGCCTCTGTCTTTTGCTACTGGTCCCACTGAATGACAGTGGCAGAATAATGCACAAGGGGAACATGCCCAGTTGCTCAGATAAGCCAATTTCAGTTACGAGGGACGCTGTTCTTTGTCAACTGTGTTAAAATATCTAGGGTATTTTTTCTTTCGCTATATACTGGAGTTTTAGCCTTGCCTCACCACTTTGCAGTGTTAAACTCAATCCCAATTGAGCCGCCTAGTCTTTCGCTCAGGAAAGTAAATTCTAGGGTGCATGAAAATCTTTCATTCTTTTGCATAAATTCAAGTGGTGAGAAACATTCCTAATCAAGGAACCTGCCGAGTATGTAGACTAAAGGGAGTTCATACCTTTGATAATGAGAAGACTTGGAGACTTAGGGATGGAGAAGCAGGGATGCAGTACTGGGATCCCAGGGGAGCTTAGCTGGTAAGGAGAGTTTCGTGGCCAGGTTGGAGACGGGCTCACCAGGAGGCTGGGAGAGGAGAAGACACTGGGAAGTTAGGCAAAGAAAAAAACCCCAAAAGCTCAAATCTGAGAGAAAAACTGTAACCATCTTAGAAATAAGCAGTGCCGGTCCCAGAATTTGCCTACACAAGGATCTCAGGAAAAATGCATTCTGTTTGGGACAGAATGCGACCGTGAAGCTGCATTTCAGAGAAGCAAACACACTTTTTTATATTTAGATTGTATGCTAAAGGTCAGTAAGAATATCAAAGTTTTAAAGGATGGTTTCCCTTACATTATACTATTACCCACATTGAAAAAGACAGTTATCATTTGGGGGCCCCACTGGGGAACAGAAAAAAATTATGGGAGGAAGCTCAAGCCTCCCCTCAATGGCCCTACTGAGGAAGTTGAGGTTAGCACAACAAGGGTGTTTTTCAAAGAATTTTAATTAAATAAACAAACAAGAATTAAATAAAAAAATAAAAATAAAAAGAGTAGGTGTGCTTTTCATCAAAAACACTACTGTGAATATACACATTTTCTTCCTATTGCATCTGCAGTTCATTTCTTCCTGATGTACAGCAACAAGATAAACAGTGGAGACTGAAAGTCCTCACCAAGCCTGCTTAGTTTGTGCATTTAAGCCACTCATTTGGGACTTCTCGTGAACTCAATGGGAGGCTTCACATCATTGTAAATTCTTGATTCTGTCACAGCTCATTGCAATGTATCACATTGCTATAGTTGGCTGCCCTCTCTTAAAAGTGAGTGAATAAGAACCGAGAGCTGCAAACAGTTTGAGAGACAAAAAAAGGCAACAGCTGTTTATGGAAAGCAATGTGTGAAGTGGATTGTAGGGGGGAAACGATTGTTTTAAATGCACAACCTTGCAAAGTGGTACATGGTGCTGGAAAAAGGAACATGTTGTTCCACGGCAGCAGGTAATATGTGCTCACTGTGACTTCCTCTTGCAGTGTGTGCCATCTCATTCCAGCTTGAGGTATGGGAGGCACCAGAGCCGGTCGTGTTCATTAGCGATCTGAATACGCTCTGGTTCATAGCCCCCACTGTTAACAGAGCAAGAGCTGACAGCTTGAATGCTGGAAGAGGCAAGAAACAAAACAGATGTCAAAAAATCTTTTGCTTGTTGGGCATAACTAGCACGCTGAGGACTCAGTTGGCAAAGGAAGTCTATTTCTGTCTACTTCCTACCTACTCCTGAGGGTCTTTGGCTAACACATGAGCATTTAGATATGTTCCCTCTCCCCCAAAGAAAACTATCGTGTGTACATCAGTCCCCAATTCAAGACAAACCACACTATTATTCCCTACAACATTCTCTTTCTAATAAGATGCATTTCTTCCTTTAGTGACAGGGCTTCGCACATTTGGAGGACAATATCCTTTCAGGGAGTCAGAGTAATGAGAAGAAAATTTCCAGCTGCTGCTACAATTCATAGCACATACATGCCCACTACAGATATGAAAGAAAAATAAACCCTGTGTAAAGGGTCTTTATTCTGCCTTATTGGGAATGGGTTTTTTTAAATGTTAAAAACAAGTTTCTAATTTTATTTTATCTTCACCTAGCTCATAGTAGGGTGTCTTGCACACACTGATCATTTAACAATTTCTGCTAAATGATTATCCAGGTACATGGAAGTTGAAAAGCTAAGTTGGGGATTAGAAATGGATGTAATCAAATTTCTAAGATCAGTTCTGAATTCGAGACAATAATAAAGAACTATTCAAGGATATAAATGTTCACTCTTCCGCTTTCATCTCCATTGAATCTGTGAGCTTCACAAAGGCAATGGCCGTGAAGTTCTCCTTGCTGGGACACCACCACCCAGCACAAAGCATGGGTTGTGTTCCTTCATGAGCCAGCTTTGTGGGTGTTAGACTCACACAGTTGCAAAAAGGCCCCACGTTTGGTTGAAAGCTTGGCCATCACCACATTGCAATTCTGAATACTTTTTGAACAAGGTACCCCACCTTCCATTTTGTATTTGTCCCTGCAGATTGGGTAGCCAGCACTTCACTCGGTACCTGTGTAAATGAATAAAAACAAATAAGCATAAACAATGACTAGCCAGCTTTTTACTTTTATGAGTTCCAAAATTTTCAACTGTGTTGAACACTTTTTTATATTTTCTTACCACATTGCAAAGTATTCTAGACATGACTTATAAAGAAATCAAAAGCCAAGGAGTTGAAACAGAAAAGAAATTATTTTTTTCCTCCAGCACTCGATACATATTTACTTATGCTGCATCAGGTGTTCAGGCTGAAATAGAATGTATAGAAAATGGTAAAAGAAACACAAAGCTAAATTAGTGTTTTCAAAAATTGAGTCTGGGGAAAAGAAGGGGGGACAAAAAGAGAAAAGAGTGTGACATTTTCAACTTGCAGTTAAAATTTGTCAAATGACAAAAATGCATAAATTGATGGTCAGAAGTGAAGAACTATAGATGTGTCCATATAGTCCATATAAGCAAAAAAGCTGTAAAAATTTAAGTATGTAAGATACTCATTTCCTCCTGTATCAATAACTTGTTCACTCTGGTAGGTTAGCTCAACTCAGCAGTAAACCGTACAGATAAAACTATAATAATTTATGCAATGTGCTTTTTATGTAAATGAGGTCGATTGATAAAAAGAATACTGTGTAGAGTAAAAGAACTGATGTGCAAAAGAATTTACACTTAATATACTTCAAAAAAGCATAAATTCATCGAAGGTGAGAAGAATTACTTTAAAAGGTGCTAGGATAATTGTTGAACTCTTCGGAAGATGCACATAATTTAAGTTCTTGCCTTATGCCACATACCAAAATAAATTCCAAGTGGATTAAACATTTAAGATTAACAAAATAAAGTTATAAAACTCTTAAATAAAATTATCTGAATCTACCTACAAGCTGGGTAAAAGACTTCTAAAACTAAAATGTTAAGAGAAATGTAAAAGGTAAACATAAATACATTGTGCTATATAAAATTTAAGGATATATTAAGAAACAAATATTAAAAATAGAAAAAATATTTGTAACATGTGGCAAGATAAAAACAAATTACTGAAATTACTGACATATAATGTATATCAAAAATGAAAGAAAGACATGAAGTATACAGGTAATTCCAAAAGAAAAAAATGCGTATTGTTAATAGATATCAAAAAATACAAGTTATAGTAATAATAAAGTGCCATTTTAAACCCATGTGATAAATACTATAGTGTGTTGCCCAAATTTCATTTTGGGACTGGAATGATAATTCCTTCAGCTACTGGGGGTATTGGCAACTGACAGGTTCCAGCTGAGGCCTTTTCTAGAAGTGTCATTAGCTGAGGAGAGGCACTATGTTCAAGGTCACATCCCCTGCATCTTATGACAGCTTCAGTGCAATAGTACAAAGACAAGGCCATCTGAAAAGCTATTCTAACTCTGAAGTTTTCACAGAATTAGCTGAGGCCAGTTGTAACTGCCTCTCAACTCAACTCACCCATCTGCCCAATTCCACTTCGGTCACCCCTCACACACGTTGTTCTCAAGAGCACCCTTCAAGAAACACCCTGTATGCACATCTCTGAGTCTGTGTCTCCAAGAGCCTTAGCTAGGACAGCTGGCAATGGAAGTAGTGTGACAGAAATCTAGAGCCGTGATGATGAGAAAGATGCTGAGCAAGAGTTTCCATCTCAAGACCGGCTGCAGTGGTAGGGACTATCACTCATCTCATTAACCTTATCCATGCAAATTTTCCTGGAGAAAAAAGCTGCCAGAATCCAGAAGGAGCTGTTCCCACCGATTATCATACAAAGCAGGTAGGTCCGAGTGGGACAAGTCATAAACCGCAGCAGCTTCTCTGGCACCACCCACTTTTTCCCTTCAGCACAATTCCTCAGCTGCTGGTCCTGTTGGCGGCACGCAGCGCACGGCCAAGGCCTTCCTTCTCCAGAACAGTTGTTCTCATCTGAACAGAGTGTTGCCGGAGAAGCCTGCAGTTTGTTAAAGGGTACCAAGTTTCCATACCTTGTCTCAAGACTGGCCTATTTTGAAGGCACATTCCAGGTCTCGAGTTCCCTGTAAAGATCTGTAGAATCCTTGTTGAAATGCAGTTCAGCCATATAGAAGGTCAAAAGTGTTCCTCTGTGTGAACAGTTGCTTGGATGTCCCAGCTTGAAAATCTGTGTTTAGTGCCCTTCCGCAAAGAATTGCTTCTGCACTAGCTCTGGGCCCCTGAGGAGAATCCCCTGTCAGGCACCCCCTACATCGGGGCAGCTGGAGTGCGGCATTGTTAGACTTCGGGCACTGGGCCCTCTGATCCCTCTTCCCCGGGAGTCCCCCTGCTCCCCAACTTTTACGCTTCAGAGAACTGAGGAATAGCCACTTCTGCTGAGAATGGAGGGCAGGGTGTCCTGATTCAAAAGCTCTTAAAACCAAACAGACGACTGATTGATGGATAGATAGACAGCAACAGGGCTACAAGTACATTGATCTCTGTTAGGTTTGTCTCTTGTTCTGATCCCAAGATTTTTGGGGTCCTCAGAACCCAAGTTTCCACATAGTACAATAAAAATATTGACACTGTTTAACTCTGGTGTTGATGATTTTATAAGAACTGTTTTACGTGTTTCTCATTTATATGTTATAAATTATTATAAACACATTTTACTTTTAGACTCAGAAAAAATTATGACAATATATTTGCAGCAGGATGAAAAAATGTGATGCTTGTTTTACAAACTATATATATTTTTAAAAGATGAGCTATACTATATTTAAGGAAGAATGTTTTTCTGATTTCTCCAAAGAACCATTTTTTATTGTTGTTCAAGTACAGTTGTCTCCATTTTCCCGCCACCACTTTCTCCCACCCCCCAACCCCCACTTCCCACCCTTTATATGTGTTCCTTGATGACCCTTCCCCTTCTTTCTCCCATTATTTCCTTCCCCCCTCCCCTCTGGTTATTGTCAGTTTGTTCTTTATTTCTATGTCTCTGGTTATATTTTGCTTCCTCATTTTGTTGATTAGGTTCCACTTATAGGTGAGATCATATGGTATTTGTCTTTCACCACATGACATACTTCATTTGGCATAATGCTCTCCAGTTCCATCGTGCTGCCACAAAGAGTAGGAGCTCCTTCTTTCTTTCTGCTGCATAGTATTCCTTTGTGTAAATGTACCACAGTCTTTTGATCCACTCGTTTATTGATGGGCACTTAGGCTGTTTCCAGGACTTGGCTATTGTAAATTGTGCTGCTGTGAACATTGGGGTGCATAAGTTCTTTTGAATTGGTGTTTCAGGATTCTTAGCGTGTAATCCCAGCATTGGAATTGCTGGGTCAAAAGACGGTTCTATCTTTAATTTTTGGAGGAAATGCCTCACTGCTTTCCACAGTGACCGCACCAGTCTGCCTTCCTATCGACAGTGTACTAGGTTCCCTTTTCTCCACAACCTTGTTAGTACTTTCTGTTCATTGATTTGTTTATGATGGCCATTCTGACCAGTGTGAAGTGACATCCCATTGTGGTTTTAATTTGAAAAATAATTAGACAAAGTACATTAGTAATGAACTCATAACAGGAAATGCTAATGACACATATTTTTTAGAATCTGAACTTAATGAAAGAAGTATAAGGATGTACATGGTTTCACTTGTCAAATTAGTAAAGACTGAAAGGAACACTATTTTTGATGTTAGTGAGAACAAGGCAGAAACTATCACATAGTGGTACTGGGTCAACAAATTGTGTTAAAATTTGGAAAATATTTTGACAATAAGTGCATTCTTATAATTCCTTTACTTTAATTCTTCTGCTTGGGATCTTGCCTAGAACACAATAAAATATCTAGATAGTATATGTAAATAAATATTAATGTTAGTACCATTTAGAAGTCAAATAGTATGCCCTGCCCGATATATATGTTTATATAAATATACATCAAAAGGTATTTGCCACCATTAAAGCAAGTTTTGCAAATAGGTTTAGCTTAATGTATATTCAGATTGTGTGTGTGTGTGTGTGTGTGAGAGAGAGAGAGAGAGAGAGAGGGGGGCGGTTGGGAGAGGCAGAGAGGAGGGAAGAGAGGGAGGGAGAGAGAGATGCGTGCTGTTACACAGATGGAACAAAAGTAGCAGTTTCAATTATGAGGAGAAAAAACATGTAAGCAGAAGACTGGAAGAAGATCATCTCAAATGTTAGCAACAGTTGTTTCTGAGTGGTGGGGGTATGGTTGCTTTATTCTCTCCTTATTTACACTATTTTGTACTTCCAAATTTTTTGTTACCCTAAAGATATTTTCCTTAGGAAACTAGAAAAAGTTAATAAAAGAACAAAGGATGATTTAAAAAACTAAGCTTTTATGCAAAATCGTTATGTGTGCATTGTTACACTAAGGAAGGTATCATATGGTAATTAGCTCAATAAAATATTATTCAAAATATCTGTATTTCCAATCCTTGCTCTGACAGTTTCTAGCAGCATGACTTTAGTCTCCCCTATTTACGATTGTTTGATAATAGGAGATTTATTTAATTCCTCTAAGCTTCAGTTCTCACACCTTTAGAAAGATTATAATGAGTCTTTCACAGGATTGTTGGAGGGATTAAATGACTTTGAAAAGGAAAGCACCCAGCAATGTGCCTGACACCTTCCAGGTGTTCCATCAATGTTTGTTGAAGGTAAAATAGATGGGTGGTTCCACCACTGAAAATCACATTGTTTAAAGCATAAAAACAGCCTTACTTCACAGTTCTATGTCACAATCTCCTACTCTGACTAAAGAATATCCTGAAAGTGTCTTAGCCTCTGGATAGCAACCAACTCAAGCCAGCAATGGTGGTGAGAGTATTAGTCCTTGCTTCCAATCCCTTTTCTCTTTTTGATTTATTATTCTTATTTTATTTTAACCTTTTTGTTGTTGTCTGCCTGCTCGACTTAGGGGACGATTCAACCTGAATTATCTCCCCAGGATTTAGCTTATTCTTTATGTATGAATTAAGGGTGAGCTTTCATTAATTCACATTTGAAGCAATATCATTACATGCATTTTATTCACATAAGAAATATTTTTTTCTTCAGAAAAGGAGGAACAAGGAAATAAAAAAAGGAGGGACAACCGTATTCATTCCTGGACATTTTAGACGTGGGAGTTCCAAAGCACTGTGAGGCAGAAATTAATCCTACTGCCTGTGGAGTTCTGAGGATGAGTGGGGCAGCAGATCTCATTTAGAATCCTCCTTTGCTATCTATTAAGAAGTGAGCATGGCTGAGCTGGCCATAGGGGAGGCCTTTTGATTCTCAATTCCTCTGAACATTGTCAGTGTTTAATCAATAGCCAGTGTGGGCATCATTAAACATGTGCTCTCGGTTCAAGGTCCTCTGACGGGGACTGTTGAGGGAATTGCTCAGTTTTGCTGTAAAAGTATGAGAAAGGGTGCCTACATTTTGGTTAGCCTACTTAAAAGAGATGCAATTTTAAACTGTCTTGCATTAAGGGAGCCCTGTTTTAATGGGTCACATGGATTATCAATTATTCCTGATCTCATAATTTTTGCTTCGAATGTAGTATGTATCTTACCAAACTTGAGATTCTGCACTTTATTAATTTATGCTTTCTACACGTAGAAGGGTTAGCAAATATATCAGTCACTGGAATGAAGAAGGCCCATTCATTCATATCTTAAATTTTGTAGTTTGATGATTAAACACAAGTCTAAATTGCAGGAGGGACTTAATCAACTGTGTAAAAAGCAGGAAATTCTACTTCAACATTCAGAGTGTGGCTGCAGAGGCCTAATACACAATTTTTCTTTCTAGTTTTAATCCATTATTCTGATATGGATGTGATATGGTACTTGGCAAAACTGTCTCTAGTCTCCTGGAAAGACTAAGATGAAAGAGTGTAGTGCTTACACCGCAGGGCCTCATAAAAGTTATAACGAGAAATAAGGAAGATTATTAAATCATTTTCTTTTGGAAATCAGGCCAGACTGACGTTAGACTGTTTTCAAACTTAAAAAATTTTTAAAATGTGAGTTGTAGGAATCAGGACCTTCTCTCCAGACAAAAGAGAACTAATTAATTGGCTTGGTATAAAAATAAATTTGCAATCTTTTCACTGGAATCCAAGAGAAATGTCGACATCTTGAATATTTTTACTAACATAAAAGGCAGAAAATGTTAGAGGCAGAAAATCAATCAAGCCATTCCACTGCAATTATGAAAAGTTTGAGTCACATACTTTATTCACCCTGAACTAAATGAATGTGGGTGCTGAGATTATGGCAAAGCAGACCTGGCAAAGGCACTCTTCTTGCTGTTGTTGGCTTATAATCTAAGAATCTTGTTCAGTAGGAACCACATGACAAAGGTTTTGAGTAAATGTGAAACCAAACAATATAAAACTTTCATTTTGAAAAAAAATTACATTTTTTTATTGTTGTTCAAGTACAGTTGTTTTCATCTTCATCCCACCATGGCCCCCTGCCCCACCCACCTCTCACCCTCAAACCCCACCCCCTTTGGCTTTGCCCTTGTGTCCTTTATACATGTTCCTTGATGAACCTTCCCCTATTTTCCCTCGTCATCCCTCACCCCCTCCCCTCTGGTTACTGTCAGTTTGTCTCTGGTTATATTTTGCTTGCTTATTTGTTCTGTTGATTAGATTCCACCTACAGGTGAGATCATATGGTATCTGTGTTTCACTGCCTGGCTTATTTCACTTAGCATAATACTCTCCAGTTCCATCCATGCTGTCACAAAGGGTAGGGGCTCCTTCTTTCTGCTGCATAGTATTCCATTGTGTAAATGTATCATAGTTTTTTTTTTATCCACTCATTTACTGGTGACAAATTTTAAACAATGTCAAATAATAATAAGTCTTGAAACCCATTTCTCTTTACTTTATAGAATTTTTACAAATCCTTGTGCTGTTATTAAATAATACAGAAAAATTTTAGAATTTGATGCAAATTCCCATGCACTTAGAATGCATATTCAAATGATTTTATTGACTTTGATAAAATGAATTTTAAAACTAAAAAAATCAAACTACAATATCTATATGGTCTACATGACAAGATTTTTTCGTAAAATAAAATTGACAGGAAAAAAAATTGCAGCTTTTCACCATTCAGTTCCTGATCCCAAGTGTTAGGTTCTTGTACGTCCAACTTTAAAGCAACACTCCCTTGACTAGTTCTCCCTGATTCCATGTACGCCTAGTGCATTCTCCACTCAACACTGTGATGTGAGCCCTTTACATTGTACGTGGTGCCTTTTCTTCCCTCAAAAACAAATGCCTGACTTTTGCATAGACATGTGTGTTTGTTTTAATGCAGTGGGATTCAATTGATCAGCTATGCCCAAAAGGATCTAATATTTGCATGCTGAGTGACCTTCCTAAAATTGCTTATACTTTCTAAGTCTCATTTTTTAAACATTGCTAACGCTGTGATATCTATAGCACCCACCTCACACAGTTTCATTAAGTTTAAATGAAACAGTGAATATAAAGGGCTTAACACTGTGCCCTATAGGTAGCAAGCACTCCATAATATTAGCCATTGTTGTCATTTATCAACATTCCCACGTTCACACAGCTAGTAGGTGCAAAGCAGAGATGCTAACTTAGAACTTTTTGGTGCCAAGGCTTATGATCTTTCTGCTATGTACTCTGTACATCACATGCCTTAAGGGAGAATTAGATGAATGTTGGCTCCTGTTCAGTTCACAGTCAAATCCTCTAACACAGGCCTGTAGCGCTGAATTTCTATATTGTCAATTAAAATGAGAGCCATAAGATTTAGACACCAGACACCAGGGAAGCAAGGTTGACATTCTGCTGTGAAACCTGAAGAGTTTGAGTTGTATTCCTGCCCAGACAGAAGGCCAACCCACCACAGCCCAGACCAACCAGTTGGGTACCTACAAAATGAGCCAAGTTTTTATTTTCCAAGAGGGAACATGGAGACTATTCTGAAGCTCCAAAACTTGGGATAAAATAAGACTGTAAATTATCATACCATATAGCCTTGAAAATAACAGCACAGCAAGGTTACATAGCAGATGTATTCAACTGTCTATCTGGCCCTTCTTCTCCTTTAAAAACTATAAACCACACTTCAGTACACTTCCCGACAGTGTTTACTGATTTCAGAGCATTAATCTGTAGGGCTGTGAACCCAAATATATGATTCCTAACCTGTAATATTAACCTCTGTGAAGCTTAGAATCAGTGCCTTTAAAATAAGAATAATGATATCACCCTCTTAATATTGCTGTGAGAACTAGAGATATTTTATAAACCATAGCAGTTATTATCACTAATGAACATAGCCAAAATACTTCCAAATTGCAATTACCTAGATTCTAGAGTTTGAATCTCTTGATTAATTGTTTGAAGACAAAATAAATGAACTAGGTTTGCTCAGCCTCCTGATGACATGTCAACCCAGAGGACTAAGCTTTCAGGAGACCTGTGTTTCCTTGGGAGTGTCCCATACCCCAGTAACCTTAATCCACCCAAACCAGCAAGACTGAAGGGCTAGGAGACATACAGTATTCATTTCTCTGTCAATGTCTATATTCATGTTTTACGGTTACTAAAGAGATGTTCCCTGCAAAGCTTTCAGTGTCAGAGTTCAAACTCCTTTCCTGTCTGCCTCCTTATCTTTGACTCAAATGTTGACCTTAACTCTGGCCCATACTTGTGGACAGCACCTCCACCTTGCATTCAGAATTCTAGCTCTCAGAATTTGTTTCTATTTACTTCGGATTCAGTATTCAGCCTGAATTTCTGAAGAGAGACCCCACCCCTTTCATTCAGGATTTGTGTCTTACTCCATGTCCTGTCTTTGGTTTGGAAATGCTGCTGTGGATTCTCACCACAGCATTGCCCTCAACTCCCATTAATGACATATGTATATCCTGTCTTTAGGAAGCTGCTTAGCATCAGGCTCTAGGCTCTGTGAAGCTTTAGGCAGTGTTCCCACTCTCGTGGTGTGCAGGTCCACCTTTGTTCACCTGTCATGCTCTGCCTCCCTCGTGCCTTGGCACTGGCAGTGAGACCTGGGATTTCAAAGGACCAATATGCAAACATCCAACTGAATGCCACATCTGGGATTTAAAATACTGTCCATGATATTTTTGCAAGGAGTCAGATGATAAATCTAGGCTTGAATAGAGTTACTTTTATTACATTTATATTTCATCTACTTCCAAAGATAATTTTAGGCACTGTCTAAAACATATCTATAATAAAACCACTGAACCAAAGGTTTAAAAGAAGGATAAAAAGTAGCCATTGAAGCAAAACAAGAACTATGTTATGAAATGGGGTAGAAGTACTCAAACAGAAATATAGGTTAAGTAGTAGGGAGCACCACCCCAGGGGGAACCTAATTATCTTCTGGAGGGTGGGCCCTTTGTAGTACAGGTTTTCCCCACTAGGTGGTACTCTAGGAACCCATCTGTATCAATGTATTATCCAGTGGTGGTGTGAGAGGCTGTTTGACTTCAGTGAATTTTTTCAAGACTCTTAGCATATTTACCCATTTCATGATGGGTGATTATGAGCACACCTGCCCACACTGCACTGAATGTGCAGCAGTTTTTGACCAAAAACAGCATGACCTCCATGTCCCACCTCCCTCCACCCCCCGTTCACCTGATCTTGCCCCCAGCAACTGGTTGTTTTTTGTGTGTGTTTGTTTCCCTGGATGAAAAAATTACTCAAAGAGAAATATTTTTACAATGTGGGAGAAGTGAAACAAAAAAAATGGCAGAAGCACCAGAAGGCATCAAGAATTGATGAGTTCAAAAACCATTTTGAGCCATGGAAAAATGTCTTGATAGGTATTATTGCATCAGATGGAGAGTTCTTTGAAGGTGACTGAAGTGTGTACACGTAAGAATATATACACAATTTTTTATAAATAAATTATCAGTGTTTTTTGTGCCCCCCCCACACAGTACCTACAAATGAAAATGAACTTAATGTCAGCTTTGCAAGGAGCCAATTCCATGGATTACATAATTCTCATTTAATAAAAAGAAACAGATCACAAAAGACAAAAATGCTCCTACTCCTAAACAAAGCACAATTTATCACAAGGCTGTTTACATTTTAAGCACTGAATGCAGTCATTTAATGAAATTAAACACTTTAAGTCACTGCTAGGTACTGAGGATACAAAAGAGATTAAGGTCTAATGGGAGAGGCAAGACAAGAAGAGAAATCTTTATAATCCATTGGGAGAGCTTCTATGTTACAGATGAGCCCTTGGCCCTGAACATGGGGGTGTTATATAGTATTTCACAGTCTGTCTTGATCCAGTTTGAAGTCCAGGCTCAAACTCTCAGTTCCCCTTCACAGACAGTCTGCTAAGCTCCCAACCCAATTACATTCCTGATCAGGCTCCTTTATTTCTGAGTTACACTACACTCATCCAACTCATCCATTCTGGGGATACCAGAATCCCCAGGTATCTAATACACATGGATGACTCCTTATTCCTTGGGCTTGTGAAACGATTTAAAACATCTGATCCCAGGGAGACAGAGAATCCAGCCCAACTGCACTCCGCCTGCCTTGTATAAGCCGCATCCATATAAGCTGCACCCTGCATCGTGGGTGTAACCCAGCGTGCAGTGCTGAGGCTCTCCTTTCTTCCATTTGGGGCTGCGAGCTACAAAAGGTCCCGCCATTCCTCTATCTGAGTCTCTTCATATTCTGTCCATAAAAACATATTTGTCATATAAAACAGGTGGCAATTCGGGTTTCAAAGTACGGGAGTAGATCTGAGAAGCTCT
Source organism: Sturnira hondurensis (assembly GCF_014824575.4). NCBI lineage: Eukaryota > Metazoa > Chordata > Mammalia > Chiroptera > Phyllostomidae > Sturnira > Sturnira hondurensis. Next base: position 8,470,011 of record NW_028077910.1, read on the forward strand.
CTCAGAGCAAGTCATTGGAAAGTGAGTCTTGAAAGACAAGTAGGAGTTAGGTAAGGAGGGGTGGGAGAGGGGAGACTGAGGAGGAAAGCAGACGTGTTGGCTTGCAAACCAAGAGACAAACAGGCGCAGAAGTGGGGTGTGTTTGACAGATGGAAAGGCATGGAGATGTGGAAAATTCTTGTTCATTTAGGATATTTCAAATATTCAGGTGAGGCAGAATTAACCGAAAGTTAGACCCTGACTCCTTTTGTAAGCCATAGTAAGGGTTCAAGGTTAATTCTAAAAGCTATGTAGGGACATTTAAGCTTCATTAAATATTTTAAATTTCATTTTTAAAAGATGTTTCTGGAAGTAGTTTAGATAATGGGTTGAAGGAGGCAAGTATGGAGGACGATGCTAGTTAAGACTTTAATTGCAACAAACCTTTCTGTAAGAGATTATGAGGGCAGTCATAGTGGAGACAGCTCTTCAGGGGACATAATGGAGGTAGAGGCCAATTGTCCTACTGGGGAACTAGATGTATGGCATCACAGAGAAGGGGAGCCATGAGTGACTCTAGCTATACTAGGCTGGCCTGGCTGATGGGTGGTCTAAACCGTCACCACTCACTAATAGGGGGAAATGCAAGTGGGGGAAGTGGGGGAAGTGGGACAAGTGGGAGATGTGGTGAGAAGGAAGATATAATTAGTTCTAGGTCCACCAAGTTCTCAGTTATGCAGGAGATGCTCAATGGAGGGCTCAGCAGTAGCTGGATCTATTGTCAACAGAACAAGAATGACCTGATTCAGTAATACTGATCTGGACCTCATTCCCTTCTAGCTAACCATAGTCAGTAGAGCTTTGAAAGTGGGAAAGAGCACACACACAAGAATAGACAAAAGGCCAAACTCAGAACTCTGAAGATCATCAAAGTTTTGGAGGTGGGCAGAGGTCACAGACTTACATGAAACAGGCTAAGGACTCATCCTAGAGATGGATGGAAGCCAAGAGAACATCGTGTCCTACAACCCGAGGGGAGAGAATGTCAAGAAGAAAGGAGAGGTCATTACTTCTAAAACATTAAGCAAAATAACCAAAAAGTGCTCCTTGAACTTAACAGTCAATTATTTATGGATAACTCAGGAAACACTAATTTTACAGAGGAGTTTCGTTTTAAGGTAGAGAAGGGTTTTTGGCAGAGGGAAAAGGAGGACATAAGATTAGGAGCAGGGTTTGAAGGGGAAGGCGGGACAGGATTGACCTGAGACACCAGCAGAACACTTTTCCTTTGAATGAAGGGCTCAGCAGACAGAGCTGAGAGTTAGTCCTGAGGTTCTGGCTGGAAGTGAAAGGAACAAGGCCCCTTAGCTGAGGATTTCTGTTTTCTTTGCAAAATAAGAGTATTTAGTAATAGATTCAGAAATCATTGAAACACAAAAGAAAAGTCTCTCTGATTGCTGTTAGAAAATGCAAACTCTGAAACGATGTGGCTCTTCTTACGAGCATCCAGAAATCTGAAATCTGAAATCTGTACTGGGATGCTACATGTGGATTTAAGTGGTATGCTCACGTTAAGTACAAGCACTTAATCCTTCTGCTTCTTTCAGATGTAGGCAATGTTAGTTTGTTTAATGTCCTTTTGCGCTTTGTAACCTGTGAAAATACATAAGCTTTCTGAAGTTTGCTGTCTCCAGCGCTTTTAGAAAGAGAGAGATGAATCTTCAACCTGGTGATAAATGAGAGTGGGAAATATTTTACCATACAGTGAAAATACAGTCGTGAAGATTGCTCTAAAACTCTAAAAGCACTATTTAAAAAAAAAAAAAGTGAAGCAAAGAGTTGTTAAAAGACTCACTGTGACGTGAGCACCGGCCCCCAGTGCCTGCAGCGTCGTGGATGAGATATGAAACGAATTCACATGGACTACCGAGTCCTGTGGAGGAAAAGGGACCGCTCAGCTACTCCTTCAAGGGGGGCGCAGCTCAGAGCAGCTTGGCCACTATCTCAAGGGGGGAGGTCGCTGACCCTTGCCTAGAGAGGCTTTTACTGGATTTAATTTGTGCAGGAATACAGGTACAGCTCATTAATCATTGTCAGGCAGTAAGGATCAAACAGTAGATAGCACACAAAGAACTCTGAGGGCCTATTCTGAGTCAGGGTCAGATAGCTAGAGGGCTATAAAACTTTGAGAAACAAACTCATCTCCTGCTCGGACCTTTATCATTTAACTAAGAGCATTCTTAGCAAAGCAGATTTCACAGGATTTTACGTAATCTTTCTTAGGCCTGATCACCCAGGGAGCCCACATTCCCAGTACAGGCTCCACCACCCTCTGTCACTGTTTCAGGCTTAAGTCAGGCAGAGGAGGCAGATAGCCAAGGGATTTTCAAAGACTTCTCGCAGACAGACTGAGGACTCAGGGTTTGTCAAAGCTGAGGGGCAAGGGTCCATCACCCCCTTTCTCTATACCTGCTAAGTCCTTTCCTGGGGCCTCCCCATGATCATGCCTGTCTTAGGTGGTTCCCCCCTTGGGGAATCTTACCCGTCATTGGCTAACTGATCAAGCACTGGGGGCCAGTTATGAAAAAAGGAGCAGAAGTGGTGCTCCTGCCAGGGAGATGAGCTTTGTCTCCTCAGTGGCTTAGGTCCCAAGGTTGCTCACTCAGCCTTAGCCATGGGGGGTTTACAGCTCCTGAAATCAGGCAGGGTAGTTCCCAACATCACTGAATGTGTGTTTGTTAAAAACCTACCCACAAAAATACACCATCCGATCACAAAAGCAAGTTTATGCCCATAGAGTCTGACCTTCCAAAATTTTATTTAGTCCTATGAGTACAACTAACTGCAGGTATAGAACTAATACAAATAAGACTAGCAGATATTTGCTAAGTGCTTGCTCTGTTTCAGGCACAGCACTGAGGATTTCATCCGTTCTGTAACTTCCTCAACCACCTCCTCTAAATGGAAAACCGACTGATGGGCCAGTTAAGTGACTCACTCGGCCACACAGCTTGTCTATGGAGTAACCACGGGAAAGTTAATGTTGGTAACATTGTTTCCCAAGATATACTGTTCTCAGATTTGCATTACTTTCCTCACAATCTTAAACCCCATGCTATACAGGATTTAGTAATTTAAAGTAATTCATATTTTAGTAATTTAAAGCTCAAGTTTTGTACTTCTAGCTGCAACAATTCAGAATCTCCCATTCTCTGTATCTCTGTGCACTGAATGGGTGTTCTAACTGTGGGAAAATAATGTAAGAAGAGATCTATAATAATTATAAATTATTGATTCAAGCCACCATGTATTGAGCACTTAAACTATAATCTCTTTGGATTTAAGTTTATCCTACACAGTGGGTATTCTGTATTGTTTAGAAAACATTAAAATTATTTATTAATTAACATTAGGTTTTATTATTTGATACATTACACTGTAAAAATCTTACTTTTATAAATATTTCACAAATGAAATTAGAAGAATTCCTAACGGTTATTCTGAAAGAAAACATGTAAAGATGCTTTTCATATAGAATTAGAGAAGAGAAGAAAGGCTGACTGGTAAGTCCAATGTTTCATCACTTTGTTTTGTTTTGACTTTGGATACAGAAGGGAGAGGTCATCATATCACTCAGTTCAAGGGAAAACTGGGCCAAGATCTCACAACTCTTCTTTGCTGAAGTAGAATCCAGGTAAGTAGCAGTCCTACCTTCTCCAGTCTGCAAGCTGTAGGAAAAAGGTAGAAAAAAGGAAGATGGCTTACTATTCTTAAACTCCAAGTATTTGAATAAGTTTTTGAATTGGGTTAATAATCAACATTCTGGATAAAAACTTGAGAACTTTGGTTTTTGCAAGACTACCGATTAGAGATGAGGAGGGTAGAGGGGAAGTGTTTCTTAAATTTCACTCCTGGGAATGAAATTTTTCATCTACCACAGAAAAATGATTAATATTGCGAGGGCGATGAATCAGGTAATGACTGAGAGACGCCACCAGCCTGACAGACTAAACAATTTTTTTAACCTGACATAGCCCTATTCAAGACATCAGCTGTCATCTGAATTGAATTCTGTTTCTAATTTGTCTTCATAAATAATGCAACTAATTGAAAGGCAGTTACAATGGAAGTCTTTAACCTCTTTCATCTCCAATTTGAGGGCAATCTCTTTGCATTCCCCAGAAACACTCTTCGGTTCCTTTTATCCAATAAAACTTAGACGTCACTGATCAGACCACTGAGATCAAAAACAAAAGAATCCATTGTGTGAAGACCATTTCGTCTCATGGTTTTTCTTGATATTTTTTTAAGTTTAGCATTTTTTAAAAATATGAAATTCATAAAAATCTTCTTAATATAAGAATATTTATGCAAGCTCAAACCTTTACTAAGAATATCTTTATTTAGCCAGGTTTCTAGGTGGCAGTTCTATCTTCTTTCTGCTGCCTAACTTTTGCTTATTTGGAATTAAAACATAACCTCTGACCTACTACATCGAACATCTAATCACACAAGAAAGGTGTGATTAGAAAAATCACACGAAGAAAAACCACACTAAGAAAAATCCTTAGTTGTCAGTTCCAGGTGACCATTTTTCCCCAGCTCTCACTCTTCACTTGTGAGAGTAAATAGAGGCCTTTGAACAAAAGCAGATCCTGCAACTGTAAATGAAGAAGTTCAGTATCATAGACTGGAATAATTAAAATGTTATTTATCTGAGGACTCTCCGTACAGACATCAGTGATTTCATTTGTTTATTTGTGAGTGCAGATGTTAATAAAATTGTGTGAGAAAGACATGAAAGAGAGGTAAGAGAACGATGCAAGTGTTAAAACTTTCAATCATTTAATTATTTCATCCCTCTGGGAAGGCTGATTCCAACAAACACATCAGGGGAAGGGCATGATTATGAATGGAGATTCGAGCTGAGTGTGTTTCATAAGGTTGTTATTAAAAACGGCAATTTAAGAAAGGTTTTGTGAACTATATCAAATTATATCTAAAATCTAACAAGGTAGTTAAATGCAAATTACACAGCTAAATAAAAAAATTGGAGCAATATAAATTATTTTGGTATCTAGCCTCTGGCTGTTAAACAATATCCACTGGTAATAGACAGAGTATGTTCTACATTATCAGTATTTATATTTAATAATATCCCCTAAAGTCTGCCTCTCGACAATGAGAAAACACACCAATTAAAAGCCAGCAAAGGATAACATTTTGTAATAGAGAATAGTGGTAAAGTTCAAAGCTAGAAATACTGTAACAAGTTTGAATATTTCCCAACAAGCAACCCTATCTGGGTAGAGTGTATATATCTTGGCATATTCTGTTACAGTAAGCCCTAAAACTTAATACTTGTGAAATATTTTATATGTATTGACCTATTTCTAAAAGGACAAAGGCAAAATGGAGACAGACTGTGGAAGGGGTGAATAAAGGGGGACAGACGAGTATATTCACTGCTGTAAAAAAATCAACCGGAAGCAAACAACTAGGACAGGAACAGAGTCACACAAATGGAGATCACTCGGAGGGTTATCAGCAGGGAGTTGGAGGTGGGGAGAATGGAAGGAAAGGCACAGGGAATAAGAAGCATTCTTATTCCCGGTAGGTAGGAGCAGGTTAAGAAGTATAGGAAATGCAGGAGCCAAAGAACTTATATGTACAACCGTGGATATCAAGTAAGGTGTGGGAGTGATGGTGGGAGGGGGGTACAGGGCAGAGGGGAATAAAGGGGAGGAAAAAATGGAAAAGCTGTAATAGCATAATCAATAAAATGTATTTTTAAAAAGGGCAGAAGGGATGTTTTGAGGGCAAGGGGCATGTTTATTATTTTAATTGTGATGATAGTTTCACAGGTATATAAACCATATTTTTTGGACCATAAGACACACCTAAGTTTTAGAGGAGGAAAATAGGAAAAAAATTTTTGAAGCAAAAAGTGTGGTAAAATATTTAATAAGATAAATAACACAATATTTCACCAATGCAAATGTAAACAGAACTCAACAGCAGCATTAACAACCATTATTCCTCCCAAATATGGGAAGGGGGTGTGTCTTATAGTACTAAAAATACAGTATATGTTGAAACTTATAGCAGTCAATGGAACATAAGTAATATTTGAAGCTGGTAAAATTGTATTAAAATAAAACTACTGAGGGAAACTGGGTGAAGAGTACAATGGACTTATCTGTACTAACTTTATAATCTCCTGTGAACCCATAATATTTCAAAATCCAAAGTTTATGAAGTTAAAAAAAACCCAAAGATATACAAAATGTTTAAAAGATTTTATTTATTTATCTTTAGAGGGGAAGGGAAGGAGAGAGGGAGAGAAATATCAATGTATGGTTGCCTCTCGTGCATCCCCTGCCAGGAACCAGGAACTGGCCTGCAACCCAGGCATGTGCCCTGACTGGGAATCAAACCTTGATCGTGTGGTTAGCAGGGTTGCGCTCAATCCACTGAGCTACACCAGCCAGGGCAGATATACAAATTTTAAAAAGTTGTATTAGCACTTGTCGAATAAGCGAATAAACACGGAACCATATAAGCACTCTTTAAAGCTGTTTGAGAGAAGTCTGTCTCCACAACCTAGTGATGGTGGGTATAATAAATAAATAATTACTTTTATCACTTTCCCCCTCCCCCTGCAAAAACAATAGATTAGGAGGCTTAGTCAACAGAAATTTATTTTCTCATAGTTCTGGAGGTAAGATATTTCAAGATCAAGATTTCATCCAAGTTTGGTTTCTGATAAGAGATCTCTTCTTAACTTCAGACAGACAGTCCTCTCCTCACCTCATCCTCGCATTCTCACATGGTGGAGAGAGAAGGCTCCATGTACAAATACTATTACATTAGGTCTTAGGTGGGGACAGGAGCTGGGTGGGGGGACACAATTTAGTTCATTACAAGGACAGAAGATGATTGAAAGTCAGACCCTGGTACAGAGAGGCAGTGGTTAAAGGTGGAACTTGTGTTGTCAGGAAGACAGGAGGAAGAAATATAAAATGAGTGGTTACCTGTGTCAGAGACCATCGGAAAAGGTATGGAAAGCACTCCATGTGAAGCTGATAATTAGGAAGCCACGAGCGACTTTCATTTGGTCTGATGTCCAATTGCATACATACAAAATTGTATATTATATGTATCATTAAGGCAACATAAAATTATATGGTATTATGAGAGAGGGATGTGAGAGAGAGAGAGAGAGAGAGAGAATGAAATGCCTTTGGCTAGGGTAACCAGAGCAGGCTTAAGAGGACAATTGATATTCAAAATGGAACATGGTAAGTAGAGTTTTGTCAGATGAAGACTTGGGGGTGGGAGATAATCTACATTAAGAGTAAAGTGTAAAATTGGAAAAAGCAGAGCTTACTTGGAAAATGGAGAGCCATCATGATGGTGGGAGCACATAATAGAAATGTAGAAGAAACGTGGTAAATTTGTGTTTACAAGCTGATAATATTTATAATAACTATTAAAATATGTTGTTTTAACCCTCGGGGCTATATCCAAAATAGAATGTAAGAATATCATTTCACAGTAACTTTATGATTTTTCTTAGTCTTTTAAAGATACTTATCAGAAATTATTTTAAAACATTTGATCAGGATTGAAATTAGCCAGGTTTTCCTGAAAACTACTTTTCTCCTTCGAAGTAAAAGTTACTTGAGGTCTTTAGCTCTCAGACTTCTTATCTCAAAGGAGAGAGATTGGACTGGATTATTCTCCTTGGACTTTTCCCAGATACAGTTCTTTAACATAGAAAACAGTATTTTTTACAAAAGCACCACAGTATACTTCTTTTCAACAAAAACATTGAAGTTACACAGTCTTTTCTATTAAGCTGGATATAAAACTCTTACAGTTTTATATTTGGACTTTCTAAATTCTAAATTTCTTTAAAAATAATTATTACCCAAAATCCAAGGCTGTACAAAAATTACAGGTTAGCAGGGACCTATAAAAAATTAATAATTGTGCAAGCAATAAAATTATTATACTTTGGAAGCAATAACTTTAAGGTCCCTTTCCCAATTTCTACAATTTACACATGAGACATCTGGAGTATAGGGAAATTAAGTGGTTTCAGAGCTTAAACTGAAGGCCACACGCTAACTTGGATTCCACCGTGCCGCTATCCCTAGTCCACATGGACAAGATTTAATGGTGGGCCAATAAGAACATAAACATCTCTGTCTTTCTGGTGATTGCTAAAATCTAGTTTCCAATTTTGAAGCTGTTGGTTTCCAATTAAAGGAAATTTAAAGGCATATGAATTGTTTGGCAACATCTGTGGTCACGGAGACCACCAATAGCAAAGAAAATCTGGCAAGAAGCCCACAATTTCCCATGCTGTGTCTGTGCCCTGCCACCAGCTAGGTGCAGTGGGTTTTCCTGGCTGTGATCCTCCTCACATGTGGGACACCCTCAGACTGGCTCTTCTGATGCTCCCTTGCTGGAGAAGTGACAGCCGGCCAGGGACTGTCATACTTCTGGCTTCCAAATCCAGCTGTTAGGGACATGTCCTCTAAAACCACTTCATGGAACTTTATCATTCTGGCAGAGGCTGACTGGTACCTGCTGGCCATATATCATCACAAATTCATAGCCCTTAGAGAGGGGACCCATCTTTGAAATGAAATCATCTAAAACTCTGTGAAGTATTTGGGGGTGCAAAGAGTTCACTTCCCTGTAGCTGTGATTAAAAGACAGTAGGAAAGAGACTGGAGGCTCTAATTCAAAAAGCCACATAGTGTGGCCCTATGACTGATGGGCAGAATGGAGCAGAAAAGAAAGAGAGAGAGAGAGAGAGAGAGAGAGAGAGAGGAGGAAAGGAATGGATGCAATTAATGTGAAGTACACCAAACTAGTAGAATCATAAAATTCCACAACTCCATCTTCTCTTTTGTGGCTCTACCATGGGTTATGAGGAGATTTCTGTCTACTACAGTGCTCAATCTCCTGCTAGGTAAAAACTCCCAAAGGGAAACGGAGATAGCTTAATTTTCTATTTAAAAAATATTGAACACTTCCTACAACATAACTCAAAATACAGACCAATGTGAAATCAGTTCTCCGAGTAAGCCTTTTCTTTCAAAACAAGTAAACAAAAAATTCTTCACTCTATGCATATGAGAAAGGCACCAAAATTTCTATGAAGGGTGAGCAATGGGTTTGTAGTCCACTACATTCTGTAGAATGACATTCAATGATTCAATAGGTTAAATGCCTTAAAATGATTGCATTTTCCATAATCTTAATTCACTCCATATCTATAATTTAATTTTACACTATCTTGAAATTCTGCATAAGAAGATCACCATATGGAACTGTTAATAAGTCATTACCATGTTGTAATGTATTTGTACAATAGAAATGGTGATTTAAAGAGTAGAAATAGAAAAGATAAGCCATAATATCCTTATCCAACTCCACTTTTGACCTGATGTCATTAAAACTTAAATTGGAAAATTCAGTGGTGGTGAGGAATAAGGAAAGAGTTTAATGATTTCACTAAGAAATAGCTAATAATGCTAGGGTTTAGAAAATTAATTTTTCCTGTAAATATAATTTTCTTGGCTACTAGAGTATTTATTTTGCCTTATCACAAAGACCAGATATTATGCATTTATATAAATTGGTTACTTTGCAAAATGCTTTTGTATCAGACACAATATTTTACCTGCTCAACCTTTACTGATAATTAGCACAATTGCATGCCTTGATGATTTGGCTGCTTCTAAATATTTGTAACTGAGAGAAGTGATGCCGGTAGTTTAAGGATGTCACTTGCTGAAGACCTTACATATTGGGATGGGGATGGGAAAGAGATCCCTGTTGCTAACCCCAGTAATCCTGCAAGAAGAGGGTGCCTGGGTTACATAACCCTGCCTGTCCCACCGGTTGCGCCTGCTGCAGGTACAATCGTTCCAATACTGAGCTCGCTCGATTTCGGGGTACAACTTCGATCTGGAGCTTCACTCCACTTTGGGAAAGTCCTTTTCTTCCTGTCAGGACCTCCATTTGCTTTTATAGAAATCAGACCTATGATGAGGACATCTTTAACTGTCCCCTGACCTTCTCTCATTTCATATAAGACATGTTCAGCTAAAAAAGGAGAGAGAATATGTTATGAAACTGGGTCAGGGTAGCTTATTTCTATTTCAGATTTCATAAGTATAGAATGCTTATAAAATCCGAGCCATTTTGAATAGATGGACTAGTCAACAAGCCCCACATAAACTAAACCAGCAATTAAATTGTTCTGTTGAAGGTGCTACTCTTTTAATACAATAAATATTTTTAAGGCACTAGCTGATAAAATCAGTGTGTGTCTTGATGTCATTTCAGGGCCATGATTCAATGAAAAACCACTTTTAAGTGAACGATTTCCCCTAAAACGACAACAAAGCCATAATAAATCATACAGGAAACACAGTATTTCCAACATGTATTCAGTTGGTTTTAATTTTGTGCATAAAAACACATACTCATTTTAAGAAACATATAAAATGAAAAAATATACAAAGAAGATATAAAATAATAATCCTCCCATACAAAAATATCTAAGAGTGTTTTGATGTACAATAAATATATAGTAATCTCATTTAATGTGTGTAATTTTAACTATTTTTGAGTCACTCTAATTGGTATATAGTCAGTTATAATTTTTGCTGTTATAATCATGAGTCCCTTTCGGAGTCTGAAATGAGTGAACACAGCAGCTAGTGATTGTAACAGCCTGGCATCCCCCTTTCACCGTGGCTCTCCACTTTCCTTGTCATGTAAAAGCAACAACTAACAAATTTATACTTTCCTGCATATGGCAGAATGATATGCTATGGAAATCTTCACCCACTTGGGGATTCAAATTTTGCTTGTGAATGTTAATTCCTATACTTTCTTCACCATCTTTTTTTGTCTTTTAGTTTTTAATGGCAAAAAATCTTTTTCATCCTAAGAGAGAGAATCGTTCTTCAAAACTGTTAGCTTCTACAGATATTTTTACAATAGAAAAACCTTGCCCATTTGCTCCTACAGAAGCAGGTTGATTTTTCACTGAAAACGGCGTCAAGCTGGTCCTAATATTTACTCACTTGTGCAGGTGCGTTCATCAGCGTGGCGTCTGTATCCTGTATCACATTCACAGTGGAAAGTGCCCAGAGTGTTAATACAGCGCGGCTGGCAGCCCCCGTTCACCACCGCACATTCATCGATATCTAGATGAGGAAGACAGATGGCCGGGATTACAATGTCATTCCAATGTCAGCTTCGGAGAAGTGGCACAATATTTCTTTGATTCACAATATGTGTTATATTGTACAAAGGCACCGACTCTGTGGCCACAAATCTTTGCTTGTTTGATCCATTTTTCTACACTGTGTAAACAACAAAGTGTAGATAGAAACTTTATTGAGCTTTTTAGAACCCAGGAACAATGAATATAAAGACTGCCTCACAATTTTCTATTCTTCACATACTGGTTAATTAGACAGATCTGAGATGTAGATATTTCCTTGAGGCAGGGAAACTGGAGGCAAGAATTACAATGAGCTACTCTATCTGGAGCAGCACACATTAGCAGATAAACACCTATTATTGGTCTGATACTGCTGAATAAAGCCAGTAATAAAGTTAAGACCTTGAATCTCCTTCTCCTGTGCTATGGTGGGCATCAGGGAATAGACTGATACATTCAAATAAAACCATCTTCTGGAGTTCTTAAAAATACACCCATACACTTGGTGCATTGATTGAGCTTATTCCTTTTCAGTCAGGGTTTCGCTTTTTGAAATATTTAACATGCTTACGTGAGAGGTTCCTTTCATCTTAGGAAAAAAATTAAAAAGAGGTCAACTCAGAAATGAATATAATATTCATATTCTTTTAGGAAAGAAAAATCCCATATTTCCTTGTACCCTACATAATCCTACTTATGTACCTGAAATCACATACAAAAAAGATATTCACCAATGTTGGTAATATTTCTCGGGTAATTAATGGGCTATGAGCTTCTAAATTTTGTTAGGAGAATTTTTTTCCTTAAAAATCTATGCCTTTGATATACATCAAGGTCAAAGTCAGGCAGAGAGGTCAACACTGGCGTGGGAAAGCACGTGCTTCATGCAGCGAGAGTCCCTGACTCCCCATGACCCGATCACAGATATTCCGGCAGAGAATGTTGAGTGTGAATATTCTTCACTAAAATATGTTCTCATAATAGACAATTAGCTTTACATTGAGATTAGTTCTGCAGGGCAAGGTCCCTATTTAAGAAGACATCCACGTTGAGGAGGAGTCCTATAGCCTTATTGCAGTGGCTGTCATGCTGACACAGTGCGATCTGTTACAACTGCTTTGTGTTATGATGAAAACTGTAGTGTTTAACATGAGGGAGGCAAAATAATTTTCTTTTACTTGGCATGCCTCTTTATGAAAAATTATATTAAAATACACTAACTCATAAAATAAGTCCCATATTTTAAAATTACTAGTCTACCATACTAAACGCAGTTCACTCAATCTAGTATTTCCCTTCTAAAATGGTATATTCTGGAGCAATTTCAGATATATTTAAAGGAATGCTATTTCAGAGATAAGACCTATGGACTTCTCAAAGCATTAGACATTTTATTAAATTTTGGGTCAGTGATAAATAAGCCTCTAAGTCTTTTTCATATAAACTAATGTCAAATCAGAATTCTCCATTTCTTACTTGCACGTCATGCAGGGCATGATATTTATACTACCTAAATTTTTAGTTTTAGGGTATTATTCCACAGGGTTGAGATACAACTTTGAATCCTAATTCTGTCAGCCCCTGAGTTAGGTATCTTTCCCAGGTCTTTCATATTAGACACACAAATAAAACTACCAAGGGTACTATGCTTTGGATAGCACAGTATCCTTGGTAGTTTTATTTGGATTTGACATGTTAATGTCAAAAATTATCATACTGTGTCATATATATGTATTTAAAGACATTCAAAGTGTCTTAAAGGATATATACAGATGTAAATGATCGTATCTGAGGGAAAACAAGGGCACAGAGTCTGTGTGAAGCACAGGATGTGGGTGTGCGGGAACTGGGCAAGAGTTCTTATCCATATTTGCAACATTCCACTTTCTTACAAGAAAATGTTCAGGTATTACTTTTGTAATGAAAAGTAATTTTGTAAACAGTAATATACGATGATTTTCCCTTGCTCTCACCCATCAAGCTTCAATAATGTTATGACAAAAGAAACCCAAGTAGTATAAAAAAGATGTTAGAGAGTGGACACTCTCCTAAGGGAGTGGACACTAATTTTAAGAAGGATCTTGTTTCAGTATGTTTTAGTATATTTTTATTCTTAATCTGCCCAGAACTATAATTAAAACACTCTGTTGGAAACACACACACACACAAATGAAAGCAAACCCAGCTTTCTCTGTACTTCGTGTCTGACAGTCTTGAGGAAAAAATATCTTAGTGCTGAAACGTCCTAGCCTGTCACCGTGCCTTTCTGAATTCAGTCTGATCTGCAAAAAGGGGTGACGATGATTATCATAAGTACTATGCTATGATTTTCCTCTTTCTTATCCTTATATGAGAATTTGGACTAGATAGCTAATATTTGAGTTTATATATAGAAATTTTTAAAAAACAAGTAATTTCATGCCACTAAATGGAGAAGCTAACAAGGCAAGAGCGTAAGGTGAGAGCGCACAAAAGGAACAGCTGCAACATCTCAAATCAGGGGAGAGAAGCATTTGGGCAAGAGTGATAAGAGAGTGCTTGGCGTTAAAAACCGAGCTGAGTGCGTGGAAAAGAGGGAGGGCAACCCAAGGGTGCGGTGCCTGACCTTCGGCAGTTAGACTTGTCAGATTGGGAAACAAGGTTGGCAAAAGGAAATAAAGTTGAAAAACACATAGAAAATCTACTTTTAATTAATTTGGGAGGCAAAGTGCTCCTGGTCTTGATTTAAAATACAATACACTTTTAGGCAGGTTGAGATATAATAGGCTGTGTTTACACAGTAGTTAAGCAAACATATTAACACTTAAAAAATCCATCATTTATAGAGTGGTACCAAATACAAAGTAATTGGTTTGATTTCCTTTTTTTTTTTTTTTTTTGCCCTTTCAGAACACATTGAATTTATTGATGGTTTGGCCACTGTGTTAAACCATAGTTCTCAAACCTGTGTGCAAATCATGGTGAACATGATATTGGGTAAAATACCCATGGTCTTTGTCCTGCCCTTAAAGAGTTTCGTTTCATTCATTTGGGGTAAGGCCTGGGAATCACTTTTAAAATACTCTAAGTGATGCAAATGTGTAGCCAGAGTTGAGATTCCCCTGACTTGGTTAATGTTTTAATCACCTAAAGATCTTGTTAAAATGCATCTGCATATTCTGTAGATCCGGAGCTGGGAGCCAAGATTCTGTATTTCTAACAGGTTGAATGTAATTCTGATGCTACTGCGCTATGGTTTATGCTCGAGTAGCCAGAGTGTGCATAATACTTCGTTTAACCATTAATGTCCCATGGATCACAAATGTCATGATTTGGCTCAACTTCTCAATTGTTTGCCCAAAGTAGACCAGTCCAAATGGATAATCAATATTCCAAACAAAATATTATGTGTATATAATAAATATATATTCATCATTTACCAAGCACCTCTGAAAAGAAGCCATCAATATTTCCTACAGCATTCACTCAATAACAGTTAATAATTTAATACAATTTTAGCATCGTCTGTTATTAGAAATGACTTGCTTCTGTAAAACATGAAGGACACTTTAGTTCTCTGATGGAATATCTCTGACATAGAATAAAGCCAGGTTAAATTGCCGTGGTATTAGACACTCATGCTGAAGCTGTCACAGGTGATTTTCTCTTCCATCAAGATGGTGCCCAACGGAGTTAAAAACCAGAAATGTCAATATTGCATTAAAATGTTATTATCAAGTGTACTCCATGTGAAGAAACTATTTCTCCATAAACTCTCAGCGTTACATCTTTATGTTAGCGGCTGACAGAAAGCCCTGCCCTTAGAACTGGAGCTTCAGGACACTGCTGGGGATAATGATGTAGTGATTAAATTTTTTTCAGCATTGTCACTGTGATATGGACCAAGGATTTCATGATTTTTATACTATAAAAGGATATCGAAGAAAATCAACCGTGTCTGCTATTTTTCCTTTTTACCGTCCTTTTTCTAAATATTTCTGCTATACTTATCTCCAAAACTGTCTCCCCAGGTGGTCACAGAATATAATAGTGTAAAAGAATTTCATTTGATAATTCCATTTATTATCAGATGTATTTTGTACAAAGAAGCTCCCTCAGACAATGATCCACTTTTGTTTCTAAACAAGAATAGTTTTGTATTATTTTTCTTACACCGTGCAACCAGAGTAAGATAAATTATCCTGCTATTTGCCTTTTAACATACCGTTTTCAAAAACCTGTTGATTGAGAATGAGTGCTCCTGGGTTGCTTTATGTTGGAGAGTGCATTACAGAGTGTTTGGTTTGAAGGAAATATTGAAGAGTGTTGTAGCGATTTCACGAGATCTTCCATGTGGTTTTATTTTCACTGTGTTCCACTATAATACTCTCACTCTGATATACTATAGCATATCAAAACTGCTGACTTTTTGCTTGTGATGTCGTAGTGGCCGATTGAATGAACTTCTTAGGCGAAAGGTTCTGTTGTATTAAGCATTCTCTGACATGGAGTCGATAGTCCATAAATGTTCTATAAATGAATAAATGAGTGTGTGGTTTGAGAGTTACCCGCAGCATTCAGTCATCTCATCTACCTGTATTCATCAATGGGATTTCTTAGAATTCGGCTCTGACTGCACTTACCCCTTTGTACTCTTGCAGTAAATTCTTGATGTTTGTTTTTGACCATTTACAAGTAGCTTTAAATACCCAGTGCATGAAATAATTTTGAAGTTTGCTAATGAACACATGTGAACTGCATCTATAGTGACTACACACTGGTTGTCTGCTTGGGGTTCACTAGTCTTCTTCAAACACACTAAATAACTCCACAGTTTTCCTTCAGGGAACGAATTTTATCTCTTTCATTTCAGAAAAATCATGTAGTTTATGTGAGGCTGGGGAACACCATTCTACTCCTGAGTCAGAGGCAGACTCTACTTGGTATAATCTCACCTCCATGTGCCACACTGACTGGACCAGGTAACCTCTTCATCAAGATACAGATTTCTCAGGAATGAATGAATTAGTTCAGATACGATCCAGTAAGTATGAAGTTCAACAAAAAAGTTGAGAATCCTGGGACATAGAGGCCCTCTTGCTCTGTGAATTATAATCGTGGGTGTGAGACGTTTTGCAGAAGCCCTTTTGCTCCATGAGTGAGGCTACACTAAAGATAAAGCCAACAAACAGGGCACAACTGAAGGACTGACAGAGAACAGTGTTTGGAACCCTGATTAAACTGTGCCTGAAGTCCTCCCTATCTCTGGGCTTCTCAGTAAAGTGATCCAATAACCTCTTTTTATTGTTTATGCACTTTGAATTGCATGACTCTTTAGTATATAAGCGAAATCATCTAATTGATACACACATAATGTAAAACCAGTGTGCAGGAGGAAGCCATCAAGTGCACCTCAAACTCAGCATACAGTTTTCAAAAATATCTATTGCCCTCTAATCAGTAAAATGGCTTGGTCTATATTTAATCAAGGGTCAGGAAAAGTCACTTAGTTCTTCCGATAGCATTCATTGGAGCAATTACATTCTATCAAGATTCCAACAAAATTGGAGATTTGTCACAATTTTTGTTTTTGTTTTTTTATTATAAATATTAAGAGTTTATCAAGCTGCCTGTGGAAAGGTGTGATACATCTGATAGTGCCAGAAAGGATGAAGGTGCCTTCTGAACAGGTGTCTCACAATCTCCCTGCATGTGGGCCTTCCCTAGCTTGTCCGCCTAACCTTGGCCTCTGATTTCTCCTTTTGTTCCTTTCTTGGCAGCTACAGTCTCTGGTAGCTTGATGCTCAGTTAGTACAAAAGAAATGCATGTTGGTTACTCTGCAGCTACCCTTGTTTCTCTACATTCTGCTCTTAAGACATTTTAAAAAACGTTACCAGTTTTCTAGCTAAGGCTAAGCCTTCATTCACCCAGGAATGAAGGTGGCCTTTCGCAGCAAAAATGGCCCAGTTCATAAGGAGACGAACGGAACAATGATGTGTATTTTGAAATGAGTAACAGTACTAAGAACAAAGCTCAAAAAGCTTGTGCTGAAGACAGGAGAGTATATGCTTTCACAGAAAATAGCCAAGGAAATTGTTTAGCAAATTCTAGAGATGTGGCTGGGGCTGCCGCACTAAGGAAATATGGTTTTACTTCATGGCCAACAGGCATCAGCAGGGCAAAGTGCGAGTTAGAGAGGTAGGAGGCTGATGGCAGAGAAGCCAAAATCCAGATGAAAAGTGATGAGGAAGCTTGCAGCAGTGTAAATAGAGATGTGGGAAGATATAAAAGGTGCTAAAAAGATAAAACCAATATAACTTGGTTAAAACCATTATGGCTTGGTTATTAACTGGATAGGATAGAAAAGAAAGACTGGAGGTTGACTGCCTGGAGGGATTCTGTTAAGGGTTGTGGGACTCACTGAAAGAGAACAGGAGGGGGAGTATCTGATACTAGAAAGAGTTCAGTTTTGGACACAAATGGTTTGATGGACAAGTGCGGTAGGGAGTTGGGGATATCTAGTAGGAAACTGAGTATATGGACTGAAATCAGGAGGAAAAATCTGAGCTGATTTTTCAGCTACCCATTTATCTACCTGTACAAGCTTAAAAATTAGTAGTCATCCTTGAGACTTTCTTCTCCTTCACCCATATCTGAGCAAATATCAAATTTTACTTATCTCCTAAAACATATAAAATCTGTACACTTCTCACCTCCACTGACACCCCTAAAATCCAAACGGCATGAATGCTTGCAATACCCTACTAGAGCTCTTTCCATATTCACCGATGGGTCCTCCCTTGTCTTCATGCTGAACCACAGTGGTGTTTTCAAAACAAAAGTTATACCACCCTCTCCCTCACTCCCGTCAGTTTTACACCCTCCAGTCACTTCCCATCACTCATAGGATTGGACTAAACTTCAAGATGATCTTCAGATCTCTCTGTGGTCTGAATGTTGCCTCCTTCTCCAATTCTATCTTGCTATTATTTTCCCCCTACTATGTTTTTCAGAAATACTGATTTTCTTTAAGTTCCTCGAGGGCTCTGTACTCCCTTTTATTTCCATTTCCCTTCCTTTACTTAGTGAGTATCTACACTTCTTGTAGATACTCAAGCACTCAAGTGGTCCACTCAAGCACCACAATCTCAGGGAGGTGTGCATTTCTCCTTCAGTCTATGTAAAATTTATGTGTTATACTTTCTTAGGACTAAGTTCTTTTCCTCTGGAGTCATTAGCTCACTTATAGCTGTAGTCTTGCATGTGCAACTATTTCTCCGACATCAGCTATAAGATGTCAAACCCCAGGTTGCAGTGGGTTGGATTGAAGGAGACGTGGGAGACAGAAGGAATACAGAGTTAACACACGTATTGCGGTGTTTTACTATTAAGGAGAGGGGGTTGTATTTGGGTAGGAGAGTGTAGTAAAGGGAGAGGATGTTTTTAAGGTGGATGAAACTTGCAGCAGTTTAAAGTCTGCTGGCAAGAGGCAAATAAAGAGGGCTGACTTAAAGATGTAAGAGAAAAAAGGAAATTCTCAAGGAAGTTACTGAGAATTCCAAACCACACTAGTGCATTCCAAGAGGAGGTGTATGTTTGGAAAACAATCCCCGGTGGGTCCTGAGCATCCGCACACATTTTTGTTGGGTACGCCAAGAATGCTGAGGGCCTCGCTCACTCTATATCCAAGCCCCTTTTCAGGCTTGTGTTTGCACAGACAGATGAACTAATACCATCTTCCCTGAGAAACAGAGCAGGCTTTTCTCCACTAACCATAAAAGTAGTGGCTTCCCCAAGTTCAGCATTTCCCTTGCACACTGTGACCAACTGCATACGCAGGCATCCAGATGAGCCTTTTGGGTTACTGCGGTGGGATTTGGGGAGCACGGGAAATTGACACAAACAGATGAAGCTCTGGCTAGTGCATTTGCCATAAGTAATGAAGCCTCTGTTTCTGACCCAAGAGTCTCGTGTCTTCTGTCAGCATCCATGAAACAGTCACAGGTTACTTTGTGAGCATAAAAATACGGTCAGACCCCAGACTCTGCCTAGAGTTTGATAGTATATGAAATAGAAATCACATACATAATCATCTGTTACTCTGGGTGAGAGTGGGCATGTCCATTGCAGAGTGGAACGATCCTAGAAGCCACAGAGGACATTCTTGTCTCCTCCCTGTTTTACCTATACTTACTAATTGTTCGTAGCCTTGACATTATTAGTAAAACATGATTCTGAGTGTCTTATCTGTCTGAGCCTGATTTGACAATCTGATTCTGTGTGTTACCTCAAAAGGGAAGAAAGAAAAGATGTCATGCTAGTGTGCCTTACTATGATTTTAAAGAACAGAGAGAACACAAATACCCAATTCAAAGAGCCCACAATTGCTGCCTTATTGTTAGCTTCTTGAGGACAGACACAGCATGAGTTTTACTCATCACTGTGTTTCCAGTACCTTAAAGACAATGGCTGGCCCATAGGATAGGCACAGTAATATTAGTTGGAAGTTTGAAAAAATAATAAATGAATAGTGGGTGTCTGAATTTGCAGAGAAAGATAATTCAGCAAGAGACTGAGAAGGAGGAGTGGAGAGAAGGTGGAAAGGAGTAGAAAGAAGCAGGAGTGGACAGTAGAGAATTCGGGTGCCTGAGGAGAAACATCTTTTTAAAAGAGAGTGAATATACTATCAATGCTGCTGAAAATCAAATAAAATGGGGCCTGAAAAGGTCTGGTGGATATGGAAATTATAAGGTCTTTCTGCTACAGTACAGAATGTGAATAGTAAGTTAGCCTTTGGGGATGTCTACTTCTTTAAATTTTTTTCTAAACCTTGAATAGTCTATTCTTTCTTCCTTATTGAAAATAGAGCTGCCAAGGTCATGCTCTCATGGATCTATTATATGGCTGCCTCATCCATAACATGGCCTAATCACATGCCTGAGGACCCGTGTGACAACACTCTGGTATATTAGGATATAACAATGCCATCACACTCTCTCTGTGTGAAAGAGCAGAAAACAACGCAAATACAGCAGAGCTTACTCAAAATTGCAGGGCTACTTCATATTCTCAATACACAGTGCTTCTACAAACATCAATTTGACATTACTTAATGATAGGCAAAATCATTTTTTGTTTTATTTTTACTGACACTATTACTGATGTCCCCACCTCCATGGAGTCCCCACCCCCACCATCCCTCTGGCCGTCCCCACACTGTTGTCTGTATCCACGGGTCACCCATATATGTTCTGTGGCTAATCCTGTCACTGTCTTTCATCCAGTTGACCATCCCCCTTCCCTTCTGACAACTGTCAGTCTTTTTGCTAAAGTGCAGAATTTTTTCTTCTTTATTTACAGAGCTGCCAAGGTCATGTGTTCATGGATCTATCAGATTATATTTTATTTTTGTATTTCATAGGACTAGACACCAATGGCAAAAGAAGGTGGGTAATTCTGTTAAAGTCTGAATCCAAATCCCTATAGTTGGTTTTGCTTAGCTAATTTTTTCTATACCCATTTCAACCCAGGATCTAAATACATGGATTTTTTTCCCCTAGCTTTTAAGGAAGGAAGAAACTTTCTGTGGGCTGAGAGCTGAGAATGTTATTTCCAGGGGTAAATATGACATTCACCCTGGGCACTGGGTTAGCAAAACAGAAACCTTGAACCAAACTCACAATTCACTCCCTAAGAGAATGAATGATATGTTCTTCCAACGAGAGATTTTAATCCTTGGGATGGTGGCTGTTTCTGATTCTGCTCTTTCCTTCTGGGCCTAACATGACTCTAGCATTTAGGTGGTACTCAGAGTCATGGAGACCCATCTGGAGTGGGAGAAGTGGAGCCAGAGGTGATGAGTGGATGAACACAAGAAATTGGAGGCTGGTAATAAAAAACGGTTGTCTGGCTGACTTCCCACTTGATTGAAGTAAATAATTTAATCTAGAAATTAGTCAAGGATACTTCTGAAGATCCTTGAATACCTAATTCTAAGGGTCTCAACTGATGGGTGGTGGAGGACAACTGAAGCTCTGGGTACTCTAGAGGTCATCGCTTAAAAGGTACATGTTTTCCCAGGTGCTGGGATACAGGACAGGATGCAAACTGGGATTCTGTTAGATAGATACATATAGATGGATGGACAGAGAGATGAATGGATACAAAGCAAGATAGATAGATAGGTAGATGATAGGTGATAGATAGATAGGAAACCTTCATGCCAAACCTCCTCTTTCTCATTGACTCTAAGAGTCAATAGAAAAAAACCTGAAAAAAGGAGTATGAGTCCAGCATTTTCATCTCAGGGTAGATTGTTTTGATTAGCCATATCCTCACATATCAGATTTAGGAAAAGGGAAAAATATCTTATGGAAGCGAGAGAGGAGAGACAGAGAGCCAGCAGCCGGCAGAGAAGCTAGGCATGCAGTTGCTATGGTGCCTTGGACAGATGGGGAGGCAGGAGGAGAATCCAGGAACTGGGAATTGGAACTCAGAACCTCACAAACCAGCCTTTCTCCTTTTCAATACCTCTGGTTAATCCTACCTCCTTTCAGCTCACTTCCGCTCCACATCCCAGTCTAAAGGCGGTCAAATCGACTAAAACAAACTGGCTCTTTTAAGACATCCAGGCCTCTTATCATTCATACCATGCATAAGACTTTGACAGAGACGGTCATAATGATGGATTGATATAATTTTGGAGGGTTGCAGTAATGGTTTTCTCTGCACAGAACCGTTCCCCTCTTCTCTTTTTCCTGATTATGCATTCTTCTCCTGTGGACTGGGATACAGTGGGGACTATTATTACCCTTTGCCGCTACCAAACTACAGGTGGGTGCAAGACCCTGGCTAAGGAAACCTGAGAATTCCATGTCCGTCCCTAGCCACAGTGATGGGGGGAGGCATTTGACTCAAGTCAGATGAAACAGAACCTCACCAAGGACATTTGTTCCAGTTACTGGGAGACAACTCGGCAGCACTTCCTCTCTGCAGGATGCTTGGGGTTGCTCTTCATTTCTATTACAGAAACCTGAGTTTCCTTTATATTTTTGTGAATATAGTTAAATTGTATATCACTTCTATTGTCACCTTTATTTCTTTTCTAGTAACAAATTTTTATTCATGTGCTAGAAAGAACTGATTTATTCAATTGTGGAACTTGAAAGGACCATGGAAGATCGACTATTCCCAACTCCTCCCACTGTAGGAGTCCCTTCTTCAACCTTTTTAATACATGGCTGTTCGGACTCTGATTAGACATTTCAGCTGAAGAACACTCAATGTTTGATTCTTTTCTGTCTTCCTCCTATTTCTTTGTCTCCTCCCCCATGATGTCCTTTTTTATTTATGTAACATCATCACATTATACAACATTTGAAAGAAAAAACAATAATTACACATTTTTATCAATCAGAGGAAGTTATTTTAAAATATAAAAAAATAACAAATAAAACAGTGCAAATAGGTAATGTTCTGCCAATTCATTTATTTGGTAAATTTAGTACCTTTCTTTAATTGGCACATTATTGCTTTCGAGAATTAACATTTTATGTTATAGTTATACTTCTTTTTTTAGAAAAATAACTATATTTTTGGCCCACTATTAAATGATATGCTCCTGCTCTTTCTCTGTACTTTTCCTCGTCTGATGTTTACCAACATAGGTACCATTTATCATAAAACATCATATTAAAAATAGAATATCTTTTTTGAAAGTTTCTCTTTGCCAGCAGCTTTTAACCAAACTTCTAAGAAATATCAGTTTAATTTAAAGCGCACCTCTACACTCTCCAGGATCTAAGTTTTCAATTAGAAATCCATTAAAATAATTGTGTTCCTTTTTCATGTAGTCACTTAACCTGCGATTACATGTGACTTCGGTTATTATAAAATAGCTCGTGTATAATCCGATGTTATACTGCTTAAATTATCTCAGTAATATTAGCATTTGTAAATTTAGTATAAATGTGCTCAATTCAAACCCTAAAGTTGCTATTTACAAAAACCGGTGTGCTGTTCATATTTAAAAGCCCCAACTACAGCACAACACCATTCCCTTTCTCACTTCTTTTGGAAAGCACAAATAAACTGAATTTAGGAGAATCTAATTTAAGGATCCTTCCTTCATAAAATTTAAGGATCATCAAAAAGCTATTTCTCCCCAGAACTTATTAGCTATGGAATTTCTTATTGATGACTTCATGTATTGTATATCTACAAAAGCAAATAATTAAAATGGAACATAAAAATAATAGTTACATGGCCCATGTCTGGCCTTCATCTGTACCAAAGCATTATACCAGTTTGTGTTTTGAATGTTTCAGCACCATAAAACTTAGACTATTTTCAAATATGACCCCAAATTTCCACTTTTTAATTGCCCCAATCCTCTTACGTACTTGCCTTTCCTTTCACTGTGGCTTCATACCCTCACCTAACAATTCCTCGTTCCCTCAGTTTCCCCTACCGCTCTTCGCCCAGCCAGGACATCCTGCCATTGCCACTGGTCTCTGGAACCCTTTCCCCTGACCCCATCCCTCATCTACTGTGCCAGGTCTGCAACACACCTGCTGTCCACAGGGACGACTTACCCATCAGGCACAGCGCCTAGAACCCATGATACTTTCAGAGGCCCACATCGATGTCTTATATCTTAACCTTTTAGGTTGAAGAAACCATTTTTCATATATAATTATTTACACATTCATGTTTGTATCACCACAATCATAAAATACACATTTTATTCTTTTGTGGAGAAAGGCCCGCATGCCTAGGTCCATCAGAATCATAGTGTGGCCCTGCCATCCACTCACTCCACTTTACCTTCGAAGACACCAACCAAGGATGGCTTCCCTGAAGAAAGTCACATAGCCCCTGCAGCTCATGTTGAGTCCCTATTGAATTCCACAGTGACTGCTCCAAGCTTTTTTACGACACACTCACTACACATTGCACATGCACACAGCATGCAGTCAGAGGCAGCCTCATGGGCACCAGTACAATGGCAAAAGACCCGGAAGGGCCTTGTGCTTATGGTTTAATGCTCTCTGTTCACCATCTTAAAATATGTAATACTTTTATGGTAGCATTTGTGTTTTGTAAGTGAAGTCAGGTGGAATAGAGCACGAACCAGGGACTTGGAGATTCAGCTTATACATGCTTCCACCTCCTACCACCTTTGCTTCCCCTCTGGGATGGGTCTCCCAGGCTGCCCAGCATCCTCCTCCTATCCATACCCATTGACCTTGTCTGCTCTCTGCTGCCCACACCCCTTTTATGGGGCCTGAGCACCGACTGGGGGGAAGGTTGGGGTTTGGAAAACAGTACCTGCTGCATTTTGGCAGGTTATAGCAGGAGCTGGCCCTGCTCCAGGGTGTCAGCACCACTGGGCATCTGGAGAGCGACTCTGTAGGATGAGCTTCTCACCCAGTTCTCATTCAATACCAAGTGAGTCTGTGCACAGAGGACCCTTGGGGTTCGTGCATCTATTGTGAGTACAGGTAGTAGAAAGGGGGGATTGACTTTCCTGCTTCAGCTGGGGCAGCATGTCATGCTCAGGCACACAGGTTTTGAGTTGCAAGGTGGGGCTTCCCCAAGCCTCCCCATGCCTAGGAATGTAATAGCAAACAAAAAACAGCGTAACAGGATGAAAGAGAGATACCGTTAAAGAAAACTGAAAGCTTTACACGCTGGCACCAATATGCTCTTTGAACACAGGCCACCCATTGTACTGGGCCCTAGGAATTGCATATCCCCCTGCACGCACGTCTCAGGTCCCAGGAGCTGCTCCTCCTTCGCCTCACTGTGGATCTTGATCTCGCTGAGAAGGACTTCCTTCATTCTATTAAAAAAATGCCTGCTATTTCCAGTCCTCTGCTGCTTCTTCCTAGGGCATCTAAGTCCTCTACATCATGTCGTTGATGCGATTCCATTTCCATCCTTCCGGCTCTGTAACATTAGTCATTCCGTTCATCTGAACTCTTCCTCTCTTCTTTGCTGTTGGTTCTTCCCCCATGTCTTCCATTTCCCACCCCCTCTCCTCACCATTGCGCTACTCATCCAATTTCAAAAACCAGTGGTCCAACAGTTACTGTCTCTGCTTCACTCTCCTTCCTCCCTCTCACAGTTCAGCTGCCTCACTCATCATACTGCTAAAACTGCCTGGTCAGAGGTTTCCTGAGACTGTCTAATAGGCAGAGAAAAGAGCATGTCACAGCCCTTGTACTTTGGACCTTTCTGTAGATGTCGATAATATTGACAACATTCACTCTCCTAGTTCTCTCTTCTACCTTGGAACTCACCGTCCTGGCACTTTAATGATTATTTCTCACTTCCCTGACTCCTTTTTGCAGTCCTGGGCATTTTCTATTTTCCATGCTATTACTTACTAAATGGAAGTTTAACAAAATGCCCACCAGATTTTAATATATTCAAAGTTGAAGTATTCTACTTTCTGGACCCATAATTAGCACACACTTTTTAGAGTAGAGACTAGAATTTTCCATTCAGATTAACGTTGCTTTTTTTTAAAGGGAGAAATTTCTATGGTGTCCTCTATTATTTAAGAAGTCCAGGAATCTCAAAATCAGTGAGGTAACTCAAATGCAGATAATTTATTTATTTAATTGAATTTATTGGGGTGACATTGGTTAATAAAATTAGATAGGTATCAGGTATACAATTCTATAATACATCCACTATATATTACATTGTGTGTTCACCACCCAAAGTCAAGTCTCCTTCTATCACTGTTTATCCCCCACCCCCGTACCCTCTTCTACTTCCCCTCACCCACTCCACTTTCCCTCTGGCAATTGCCCTACTGTTGTTTCTATGAGGTTTTTTTTTTTAAAGATTTTATTCATTTATTTTTAGAGAGGAAGGGAAGGAGAGAAATATCAATGTATGGTTGCCTCTCATGAGTCTCCTCCTGGGAACTGGCCTGCAACTCAGGCACGTGCCCTGACTGGGAATTGAACCATGATCGTGTGGTTCACAGGTCTGCGCTCAATCCACTGAGCTACACCAGCCAGGGCTATGAGGGTTTTTTCTTAATCCCTTTATTTTTCCACTTTAGACTGAAATGTGAAATGTTCAGCTTAGGATGTATGTTAGTTGTATTGGCAGAAGTATTGTTTCTATCAAAACAATTATTTATGCCGAAGAGTTTTATAAACTCATGTCTAAAACTTGTTGGATCTTTGCTGAAAGTTATTGGTGAGAAAGCACTGGTGATTTCCGAACTTTTCAATGTGTCCCTGATGCCTACAGGATGAAGTGTGAGCTCCTGACATCTGACTCCAGGCCCCCTCTTCTCTAGCTACGACTCTCCTTTCTATACTCACATCTCATTACTTTGCTTTATGGACACCAAGTCCTAACCCAATGAGTCACTCAGTACTGCAGAAGCTTTTTGCTAACTCCGTGTTCTGGCTCATTTCAGTCCCCTTGCCAGGAGCCATCACTCCCGATTCCACACACTGAAATTCCACCACCTTGCAGGTCCCAGCTGAGATTCGTCTTCCATAGATTCCTTTTCTTCCTCTAACTGGACATAATTTAGTTCCCAGGAAAATTCCCACAACCTTTTCTTCTGTCCTTCTCTCTTGTGAACACTGGACCTTGCCCTTATATTTGTAAATACATTTTTATTTTCTGCCATTAAAATATAAGTTTATTAAAGATAGAAAACACAGAAAATTTTTATAGTTATAATTTTTACTAATCACTTAGAAAGCAATTTGGCATTATTTAATTCCTGTAAAGTCAGTGAAAAATCTATTAGCAGCCCTATTTCAGATTAAGTATGGAAATGAAAGCTGAGATCATTGGATTTGGCTAGGGTCTGACAGCAATTAAATGGCAAAGCCAAAATTCCAACCCATGGTTTCTGATAATAAATCTAGTCTCCTTTCTATTTCATACTCTGCTGCCTATAACCATTAGTATGTGGTGTAAAGATTCCTGGCACTTAGCATGCTATTTTGGGCACAGTAGGTAGCCACAACATGTTAATTAATTAAGTAAATAATAATATTCACAAATATAAACAAAAATATAAACTAATAAAACAATTCACCTGTCCTGAGCCATATCTTCAATCCAAAAGGGTCAGTGGTGCCAAGAACACAGTTGACCAATGTTAGAAATAGAACAACCAATGCCACAGAATGGAGTTACATTTAAGACATTCATTTCAGAGAGTGGATCTGATTTTTAAAAAAACAACAACAAACACTCTGTTAGCACCTGATGTGACGGTGTAAGGAAAGCACATTTCCAGCTTTATCATTTAAGAGTTTCTGACTGCAGGCAAACAGGACACAGATGAGGTTCTCAGTGAGAATTGAACAAGGAAGAGAGATTTGTAGAGGCTGAAGTGCTTTCATAAGGAAAACACGCATTCTGGCTCCTATGCTCTTTCTTCCACTGGTGTTCTGAACATGATTTTGCGGATTCACAAAGGCATCACAAATGAAAGAGATGGGAAAGTACAGGGTAGGAACAGTCAAAGGGAAGCAAAAGCTGTCTGGATTCAGGCTGATAACGCTGACTGTGTCCAGGGACAGCTTCTCTCGAAATTCGCACTTGATGCTCAGGAGGCTGTTCTGAGAATTATCAGCTTTAAGAAGGTGCTCTAATTTAGCTTATGAAGCAGTTAGTGCTCTGGCTGAATGGACATTGATTAGAAATTGAAAGAATGTGCTGTAGTAGGTCAGGGTTTTACAATGCATGACAAAAAACGGGAAGTTCAACCAAAAATACGAACTTTATTTAGAGGTACATTTTAATTTATAGGATTGCACCTATTTAGGAAGAACCTGGCATTTGCAATTACACATTATTTAATGTTGTAGAGGAATGTATTCTTACGGGAAAAATCGTAGAAGAGGCTGCTTCAGAGAAAAGGAGCATATGGAAGAGAAGGATTTAAGAGTGGTTTTTAAAAATATAAAAGATTTATTTTGCAATTAATGTCCTAGTTTTCATAACTGTCTAAGTGAGAATGTGGTATTTAAAGTTTTACAAAATTTAAGCATAAAAAATAGAGAAAAAAATATCACTTTGATCTTGGAAGAAAATAATGAAATAATACTAAATCATCTACCTATTTAATAAAAGAACTGCAATGAATCAAATAAAGATATCTTTAAAGAACACATTTACATGCTTCATAAAAGTTAAGTAAGAATGGTAAAGCCACCATATGGAATATAATGTAACAGTTTTAAAATAATAAGCTCTTTTTAAATGTGCTGCCATGGAAATCTATCACATGAAGCTCAGAGAGGAAGTTCCTGAACGATGGTTAAGGCATATATGAGATGATATGGGTACATGTGTTGTGTATATATACATTTCTAATCACATATATGTGCATACACATGCATATAAATGTTTAGAATCTATGATTATATACACAGATATATTCAGACTGACGTACATATGTATATGTTTTTGTAAGTGGTCAGAAGACCACAAAGGAGGGTCACAGAAGTGATGCCGGTAGTTAAGTCTGAGTAGAAGAACAGGTAAGCGCAAAGGGTAGGAAGGGCTACTAAAGAGAAAATTTTGCTTTCCCTTTATTATTTCTATATATTATAATGTGAATGTGTAACTTCTATATGTTTTAAATTACATGCATTATTTCTCCAAAACAGGTAACTGAAATCTCCAATGGCACCTGGCTGGTAACCTCTATTTATCAGACAGTTAATATATTACATATTCTATATACCACGTCCTAGCTATAACCATCTTTTCACTAGGGTTTTCTGTAACTCCTTCAGTAACTTCAGATGGACTACAGGCAAAGTCGGTTCCCACATTTCAAAACGTGCATTTAAGGGAGTAGTGTTAATACTTACCACACAAAATATTTTTCAAAATTTTTATGTAATCAGAGTATGAATGTTCTTTTTTTCCAAGGTGTAATGGATTTCCAAGTAACTGCTATAAACACATGATAGAATAAGCTACATCTGACCACTACACAACATGCAGGTTTTGAGGGAAATGACTCTTTACTACTTTTACTAACTTTTCACCCACCAGAGTCAGAGAGGAACTATTGCACGCCATTCAAAGCTGATCACTGTTCCTTCAGTTTGTCTTTTACATCTGAATCACAATTGAGAGTTGGCTAGCCGAACATTCTTTTAGCTATTCCACAGACAATAATTATCCTTCCTTTTAGTCTAAATCTTTTATGCAAACCATATGGCACATTTAGAAATTTTGCAGGCTCTAATTAAAAGTGTCCATTCAAATTAAACAAGGTCAAAGGAGAAACTATATTAAGATCTACCGAATATTTTTAGGGGAACTACACACAGAGAACAATATAACAAAAGCATTGTCAGTTACATCTATCCACAATCTTCTGTTGATTTGTAATAGATAAAAGCTCAGGAAACAAAGCACATCATTGGTCGGTCTTCTAAATATGCAGAGAAAGCTAAAATGTCAGGGAAGCAGAGAGGTAGGAAAAGAAAGCAGCATCTGCTCACTGGTTTTTTGTGTGCCAGGGCTGGGAACGTTCCTCATCTCAGAACAGCTTGATGTAGACTCGTTGAACACGTCCAACTCCGCTCGAGGTAGTCCAGTGTTGTGGGTGCTATGAATGCCGCCCGGCTCCCCATTTAGAAATAAAGGACTTCTACCCCAGGGGCCAAGAGGGCTGCCCATAGACAGCCATTAGCTGTCACTTCTCTTTGGAAACTGCCTTTGCTGAAGATAGTCTCTTTATCTTAGGATATGTCCCTTCCTTGGGGCAGCCCAAATTCAGAGACTGCTGTATGCCCAGCTTATAAGAGTCCAGCTTCTGGCCCCACGTCAGCACAACCGTACAGGGCCGTCTCAGCTTCAGAACATCCCTGGGAGGCACTGAAGTTCCTGTGGGACTGCATCTGGCCCTTCTTCCTCCTTCTGCCCATATCTTTGCCCCCTTCCTTTCTATGTTGTTGATCTTAAGGGCACCTCTAAATAAAGTGTTTGCACATTAATCTCCACCTTATAGTCTGCTCCCCGGGAGAGCATCTTAAAACAAACAGACTACTCAAAAAGTCATGTTAGAACTGAAATTTGAAACAGAAAAAATCACAAATTAAAAAAAAATTATAGTATTGTAAAATATTAGGAATAAACATTGAGAATATTTCTCTGAGCATACAACATATTTGTGGACATACAATAGTTTTGTGAGACATTTTATTAATTCACTTTTAAGGAGGAATCTATTGTGAGAAACTATTGGATTTCCTCTGTGACTAAGGCTCTCATGAGGTAAAAACAAAAAACTGTGCATACTAAAGAGAGATAAAGTATAATGAGGACTGGGGGTTTATTAGTGCGAGTAAAATGACCTATATCTGAAAATAAGAGCTAAGGTCGTTCAGGACCCTGGACAAAGCCCCATAGACATTATAACCCAGAAGGAGAAAACACAGTGAAGGGGGGAATAGGTCACCCCAAAATGTGCCACTTCGGCATATGGATTATTCTAAGCCAGAGATAATCAAGGCCTAACAAATTAAAAAAAAGTTTTACCTTTCTCTTAACTACCTATAACAAATTAGATAGCGGAGCTTAGCTCAGAGAGAGAGCTATCACCAGAGACACGTTTTATCCGAATGGCCTGTCTCTATGGCAGGGTGAGCATCTAATTACCCAGCATCTGCTCTTCTTACTGTCCTGTGAACTACCCTCCTCCCCTCGGAAGGCCCAGGCCCCTGTGCCGTCCTGATCTCAGGATGGCAAGTAAACCTCAACTGCCTGACTTGCCCTAGGGTCTCATACTTTCATGGGGCTCCTGTACAGACATAATTAAACATTTATTTTCTCCTGTTAATCTGTCTTACATCAATTTAATTATTAGACCAGCCAAAGAAAATGGAAGGATTGAAGAATATCTTTTGCTCCTCAATAAAAGAGTGAAAATTCTTAACCAAGATGGACATAAAACAACATGTAGAAAAGATGATTTTAATAGCCATAGTTAAGAAACACTCCAAGTACAGATTATATATATACATAGAAATAATAATAGCTGATACATTTCTGTTTAACTGAATCAATAAACATATGTATTAGTAATCACCCATATAGAACTTCAACTGTAATTGTAATAAACTGAATACAATAGATTCAAAAATGTATTGAGAATAATAACATTTTGTATATGTATAATTATAGAATAAGAATATTAAAGATTTATTTTTTAAATATATTATTTGAAAGTAAACTTTAACATTGAGTGCCATTTTCATTTCTTTATTAAAATTCTAATAATAGGATTTGACAAATTTAATTGTTCACAGACATGTTTTGAACCCAGAGAAATACTTTTGAGATTTTAAAATGTTTTATATCAAAATATATACCTAATAGTCTCATATTTTTACAGAAATTTAATGCACATCTTTTTGATGTAAATCATACATTATCAAAATGTCATCTCAAAAGTAATACTTTCAATTTTTGAAAACTTTCCTTTTGATTTGGAGCAACTGGAATTTTAAAAAATTATTGTTTATTTCCTCGCACTAAACTCACCAAGTTCAAGACCTTAAGCTTCAGTTTATTTCGATTGATATGGGGGAAAAGAGCAATGAAGTAACTGGTCTCAAAAACATTTCTAAACATAGAAAGGGCAGAACAAATCTGTCTGCAGCACAGTGAATATGGCTTAGGGTTGGCATGCTCATTAACATATTATGCAAATCTCTTAGAACACTTTCTTATTGTAAAGTCTTTACCGAGGAATTCCTTTTTTTATAAATTTAATTTGTCTTTTTAACTGCAGTAGTATTTTTATGTGTGTGGTTGTTTTAGACGGACCACAGGTTACAGAGTTGCATTTGTTGTTAGCGCTGTGCCCTCTTATGTTTAAAGTTGCGTTGTTTATGAGGCTGTGATTTTATTATTTTAAGGAAATCGTGTTACAGTAAAAATACATTTCCATTTTTTTTCATTTTCTTAATAAACTAACGAAATGGGAATGGCTTTTTACAGATGAAAAACAGAGGCTCGGGAGCTTGAGTGATTCATCATTCAGCACAAGGCAAGTAGAAGGCCGACAGAAGCCCGGAGCCCTGGTCGGCTGACTCTTATTCTAGTGCTCTGGGGGTAATAACAGACAACGTATTATTTACTAACCGTCTGCACAATTTATTTTATATGACCTGCTTTATAATGCGGTTTTTGTTGTTGCTTTATGTTAGTATTTCAAACTTCGATGCTCATGTTTTACCTGTTGGTGAACTGTCTGCAGGGAAACTTATTTGTGACTCTGTGAATACCTGGCGTAGAGCAGAAGCCCTGTCCCCCAAACCCTACCCCCGCTCCGTCGGAACATAAACACAATGAATCAGTGTCCTGCTCAGGCCCTGAGGTCTTAAGACGAATGCTCCAACTCACAAGTGAAGCTCCCCATCGCTGCACACTGGTCCCAGTGTCTCCATAGCCTGGTCTTGAACTGGAAAGCATTATGCTGAGCAAAATAAGCCAGGTGGTGAAAGACAAATACCATATGATATCACCGTTAACAGGAATCTAAACAACAAAACAAACAAGCAAGCAAAATATGACCAATGACACTCAAATACGGAACAGGCTGACAGGGTCCAGAGGGGAGAGGGGAGAGAATCACAGGGGAAAAGGGGATGGACTCACATGAACAAGTATGAAGGACACATGGACAATAACTAAGGTGGGGGCCGGAAATGGGAGGGAGGGAGGGGAGCACTGGGGGGGGGGAACAGAGCTGGAAATATAAGACAGAAAACTGTACTTGAACAAGAATTAAATTAAAAAGAAAAACAAGTTACAGATCTTCGGACCCAACTGAAAACACAGCTGGTGTAAGTGGGCTTGTGAAGCACCGGTCGTTCTGTGGCCCTCAACAGAGCTGCAGAGGGTGAATCATTGTAGGGTCACACACAACTGTGCAGTGTGCATTCGCTGAACACTCCCAGGACGAAGGCGCATTCTGAAGTCCAGGAACACAGAAACAGCCGTGACACCCCTCCTCATCTGTCACACAAAGAAAAAGCGGCCCTCCTGAAAAGTTCCACTGGAGAGCCACAATTTAGGGCGGTGGTTTTCAGATTTCACGTCATCCAATTTACCTGGCAGATTTGTTAAAACACATTGCTGGGCCCCACCCCTGAGTTTCTAGTCCTTCAGGTCTGGGGTGGAGGCCTGAGAATTTGCATTTCTGACAATGTCCCATTTGACCCTGAGCTGCTGGTTACGTAAGCTCCCAAAACTTTTATCATCTATGGACATACAGCTGCATAATAGTGCCCAACCTGTAGGGACTGTCTGGGGGATTAAAGTAATTGACGCACAGAGCCTGGCATGGTGAAAAGTCAATAAATGCGAGCTTTTGATAATTATTTTTACTATTTTCATTATTACTAAGGGGATTGTAGGAGAACTCTTTCAAAGTCTCTCTCTCTCTCCTACTTCAGAATTTTTGAAACATTTTAAAGCGAAGACCAGCTGTAAGAATTAAATATGAAATTCTCAGAGAGCGTTTACTTATAGTAAAGCTAAGAATTAAATCAGCAATATCACATCCTTCCCTGACTCTGCTTTTGATAAAGTGGAGACCACTGGGGCTCTAAACAGGTGTTGATAAAGGTGAAAATACGCTCCTGAGGGGAGCATGAAAGCAACGACAACAAAAAAGCTTGAAGTAAGAAAGAGATCTTAAAATTTCTCCTGAGGCCTGCCCTATCCCACTTAACACACAAAATTTCCATCCAACAAATATGAGTTTTATCTACACTCTACTTGTCTCTGTAAAACCCATTATTATTATAATAGCAAAAATCACTAAAAAAGAAAATGCTGGACTCCTGTTTTTTCAGTTGAAGGTCTGCACTTTCAAAACTCAAGCTGTGTCCAGTCCTTTTCTATGACAGACCCCTGAGCGTTCTCTCAGCAGGCATGACACATGTTAAAAATCAGATTACGGAATAAGAAATACAGAAAATAATGATTGATCTCTCATGGAAAGCAGCTGCTTCTTGTTATCAGCAAAACAAATGTCCCTTCTCTGGGCTGCACTGAAGTCTTAACACTGTATGGAAGTAGAAATATGCCCACAAAGGCATACACAGTTCAAAAGAAAAATAGCAAATGCCTTTTTATTAAGACAGTTTCTTTTGAATTCGAAGTACATAAAAATCTCTAAACAACAAGTAATACCCAAGAAAACTGATGTCTTCCCCAGGTCAATGAAAAAGTGAGATGTTTTGTACAGATGGGTTCTTCACTACACAAAGGATAATGTGGGCACAAACCTGATTTTTAAATTATTTAAACAGTAGGTGACATAAGCAGACTAATATAGTGTCTATGTGTTCTTGCTAAGGATGCGATGCCCTATTCAGGTGTATGAAGAATATGGTTCCTTTGGATTTTTAATCCCTGGGTGAGATTTTAGTTATTTTCCCAGAATACAGAGTTAGATTGCTGTGATCCTCTGGTTATAACATTTTCACCAACCAATAAGTACATAATGTTGTTTTATGTGAGTTTCTGTTTAAAGACGCCATATCTATTTATATTCTGGGACCATTTTACGAAGCAAATCACTAACAAAAAGTACAAATATTTATTTTTAAAAAGTGACACCAGGAAGATAGAATTAACAATTAAAAAAACAACATAGGAGAGTATAAAAAATAAAAAATAAACATAAAAAAGTGGCACTAAAGTGGTAAAAGAACACTTTTTATAGAAGATAATCTGAAACAAGAAGGCAGAGTGCTGCCTTGTTTGACCTAGGAGGGAGCAGGTGCATTGGACCACTCGAATTATAAACTGTTCTGCCCATGTATATAAATGACTATGAAGGCACCATGAGTCGACCTAGGAGTTACAAACAAATTTTAGTGAGTACGTGAATTTACAAATGTGTAATTCACAAATAGCGAGGGTTGACTGTATATTCCTTACTGTTTGGAAGACCTTGCTCTACTTTTTTTCTGGAGTCTACTATGACAAGTTCTCTGCTATTCTAGATAATCCGCCTTTTCCACTCAGCTGTTTTTAGAATTTCCTCTTTATTCTTGATGTTCTGAAGTTTCACTATAATGTATTCAGTATGAATTTAATTTGAATTATCTCTACAACAGTTAGTGTTC
Organism: Sturnira hondurensis; assembly: GCF_014824575.4. Taxonomy (NCBI): domain Eukaryota; kingdom Metazoa; phylum Chordata; class Mammalia; order Chiroptera; family Phyllostomidae; genus Sturnira; species Sturnira hondurensis. The sequence goes on from NW_028077910.1 coordinate 8,505,385, forward strand.
ATTTCTAATCTGAGAATATCTGCCTTTCTCTAATTCTGGGAAGATATTTTTCAGCCATTATTTGTTCAAATATTATATCTCTACCATTTATCTCCTATTTCTGAAGATAATTCCCAACATATTTACATGGAACTTCTCAATACAGCATTTATGTATTAACCCTTTTTCACATTTTTAATTTCTTCATATCTTTTGATCATGTATATGCTAAATGAAATCTTCAACATCATCTTTCAATTCCTAAGTTATACATATATGCCTATATCCACAATTTCTATGAGTTTTATTTTATGATCCCCACTTTTTGGATTCACATCTGCCAGTTTGTATTTCAGTATTTTTTTTATTATTTCTTTTTTTCTCTTTGAGGATCTTAAACATACTTGTTTAAAAGCCACTTATGACTGGTATGTTATTTGCTTGTTGAAAGAACAAGAAGTCATCTTCTGAGTAGTTGAGTTTTATAAATTGAGTTTTAGAGAGAGAGATGAGAGAGAGAGAGAGAGAGAGAAGAGAAGAGAAGAACAATGATTGGTTTCCTCCCATATGTGCCCCAACCAGGGATCAAACCTGCAATTTAGGTATGTGCCCTGCCCCAGAATTAAATCCATAATCTCTGGTATATGGGATGACGTTCTAACCACCTGAGTCACTTGGCCAGGGCACTGATTAAATTTTTTAAGATTGATTTTCTTTCTGTGTGCTTTAGAATTTTAGATGGTGACTTCGATTTGCGTGAAAGCATTTTACTCTCTGTGCCGTCTCTCTGAGCTCATTGCTCTCCATGTATGAGTTTTGCCATCTTCTGCACCTGGACTCTTCAGAACAAGAATTGCCTTAGATTAGGGGACATACACTCCTGCCGTGGGGCTTTCATAGGCACAGTCTCTGAAAAAGCAGGTGGTGTGGCCTATTTCTGACTCCTTGTCATCATCTGAGGCATGCAAATGACAACAAACAGCTTGAGTCAGGTTCCTTTCGAAGGCAGGGGAATTCTGTCCTGGCCCTTGGTTTCCTGTTGTGATGGGTTGCATTGTGTTCTCTGAAAATTTCTATGCTGAAATCCTAACAGCCAGCATCTCAGAATGTGATCTTATTTGGCAATAGGGTCACTGCAGATGTAATTAGTCAAGGTGAAGTCAGACAGGGTAGGGTGGGTCTCAAAGTCAATACGAGTATCTTTGCAGAAAGAACGCCATAGGAAAAGCATGGCGCTCCCACAGGGAGCACGTCATGTGACGACAGGGTGGGAAAGTGGCCTGATGCCTCTGCAGGTGAGTGAACACTGTCGGGTACCCGTGATGTACGGGTAACTAGGAGAGGGGCCCGCAACAGATCCTTCCCTCAGCACCTTCAGAGGGAACACAGCTTTAACCTCAGACTGCTGGCCATCAATACCGCGACAGTAACTTTATCTTGTGGAAATTTGGTATGGCAGCCCAACAAACTAACACACTCACCATTCAATCATTCCGGTCTGTCCACTTCCTGCCGCCCTGCCTGTTTGCACACTTGGAGCCCAAGGGACTGACCTCTTGTCAGCTCATCGCCTTTAACTTACTCTTCTGATTCTGCTTCTTTCTTTGTTGTGGTTGTCATGTGGACATTTGTCTGTTTTTTATTTTACTTTAATTATTTTTTTACTTTGGCTATTCTTACTTAATTTTAAAAAGGCATTTTATTTACCACTGTCATATGTGTGGAGAGGATAGAGTTTAATATGGGAATGCAGCCTGCCATCTTTTCTGAAAATTTCTATTTTCTAAGCAGTCTATAAAAACATGCATTTTTGATAATGAGGACTTTAAGTAAAACAGAGATATAACCAAGTGTATTATGATGCATGATGTTAAAAATATTTTACAAAGGAGAAACAAAAATTTCGAAGGAAAGAAGAGAGAGGGAGAGTGGAACAACAGAGGGAAGACGGTCCTATTTCTTCCCAGATCATCAGTCAAGATTTCTCTGTAGACAGATTCAAAGGAGCAGATAAAATGAAAAGAAATTATCAAAATCTATAGCCATTTCTGTTTGCCTTCTATTAATGTTAATATTCTTCCGATCTACTGTTCTCCATCTAATGTGTCCCTTAATTCCTCTACTGGCCAGCTTCCACCCATATGTCTGTTTGGAGGAAAAATATATACAGCTTTAAATTGGGTCGCTATGAAATGTGAGTGGGTGGTGCCGCACTTCCCAGGTCTTCTGGGAAGCTGGGCATGATGATATACGGTGCTGCAGACACTACCATCCATATGCATTTGTGCTATTTTCGCTGATGAACAGCTTGAGAGAGACTCATTAATAAAACCTTTCAATAATTCCAGAGTCAGAGTGTCTGCAAACATCAGCCATGACCCAGAAACAAATCAAAGCAGACTAGAAATATTTAAACAGATTTTAACTCAGTTTGGAATATGCATTAAAACCTATCTAGTAAACCGGGGATCTAGGTCATGCTCATACAAGTAAATAATAATGACATAAATTATATACAACGGAATGGCCTTTCACCAAACTCTTATCAAATTTATATTGTATTTATCAAAGGGAGCATTTTAAAAAATATTAGCTAACATATTTTTAACTTAAATTCTTCATTGGAGGGATTATCAATATCTTCATACAACATGTGCATGGAGGTAGGTGGTATTGCAGAAAAAGTGTTACGGTTGGAGTTTTAAAAAAAGGCTGGCTCCGTCATTGACTGATTGTGAACCAATGTTTTAATTCTTCTAAGCTCCATTTCTTCACAACTGGCAACAGAAATAATAATACCTTCTACTTATACAGTAGACTAGGTGAGTTACAAAGTATTATTCAACAACAAATGTTTATTTACAATGTAAAACTTCAGGGTGAACACAACTGAAAACAAAAATCCTATTTGGGTGTAAAGCAGTGACCTCCTGGAAGAGTAAAAACACTTCGCGGCACCGTCATTTTCACTTGGGGAGGGTGCAAATGTGCCTGGTCAGAAGGTCCAGGAGACACAGGCGAGCAGACGGCGTTCAGACAGCCCGGTCCTGCTCTTTCCATCAGATTCTGACTCTGGGCACGGTGCATTCAGCCGTTTGTGTGCTGGTTCCCATAGAGGGCCTGAGAGACCAAGGGCTTATAGGTTCGAATGAATTCCTATGTGTGGATACATTAGTAGCCTAAAAACCTGACTATTCTTCACAGCGAAATGCGTGCCTGGGAAGCAGATCTACTCAGAATAGCAAATTCATGAGAAGCTGGCCTTGTCCATCCGAACGAAGAAAGTCATGTGCCTTTAACAGTGGGTGCCCTCCAGCTCGGGGAACCGAATGAACTGCCATCCGCTACTATACATTATTCCTCCCCTTTAAAGCAGGCAGACTCTTCCTTAGACAGAGCCAGAAACACTCAATTAGCCAACAATTATTGTCTATGCTCCAGCAGTGTGTTGGGCCCTGGGTAGACAGGAAGGGGGCTGTACTCAAAGACATTGCACCTCAAAAGACAACTGTGTGAACTACTAACTATAGTAAAGTGAAGTGATTCTTGTGCGAATTTTGTGCAAGTGTGAAGTGAACGGTGAAGAAAGAGGGGGGCAGAAGCTCACCTGTTTCAGGCCCTTAGATTGGCGGGAGAGTAGGTGTTTCCTGTGTGTTAGCCCATATTCCCTTCAACACTCCCAACAATTCCACGAGATAGAGATGTCACCCACACACCAGCTGCGGCCACCTGTGCTCTGGAATGCTGGGGAAGTTTGGCTCCAACAGTCCTCTCGCTGTAGCCTCAGTGGACAGGGTTGGTGGAAAAAGAACCTAGGAAATTCCAGGCTCATTCACGGGAGGCGGAGAAAACTTGCTGTAGGATATGGGTACTCTGAACGGCCTTGCTCCTCTGGTGTTTATTATTACCTCATTTGCTACAAATCGCAAATATGTATTTTGACATGGGGCAGTTTTTAAGTTTCAATATTTATCACTGTAGATGTTTAAACACCCATTTCACCATTTATTGTCCAGAGTGCCCCGGTTTGGGCAATAAATACAATGATTATCGTGCTATGACCCCAGTGCTCGCCTGGCCCAGGGTCCCTGGGCAGCCCATCTACAGAGGCGCTCCTGAAATCACCGTGAGGGCCCTTGAAGTCCCACGGCACCTCGGAGCCCAGAATTCTCTCCACCTATACTTAAGTGGAGCACACGACTGCCACCTAGAGCACCAAAACTCAGCCAGGACCTGAACACATCTGGATTCTCGCCCAGCCGAGAAACTTCCAGTGGCTACCTGGGGGGGCTTCACCCCTCATCTCATTAACCTCACGGTAGAAACACACAGTTTTAGTCCATGGACTGTCAAAATTATTTTATTACAATTATATATCATATTGCCTACATGCACAAGAGGAAGACAATTTAAATTATGTATATATTTCCGGAACCAAATTTTGCTACATATTAATGGAAATATGTTTTATGTATATATTTATGTATACAATAAATGTTATAAAATAAAGATACAGTTAGTAATGCCCTTAGTAAATTACCTTCATTAAAACAAATAAGCTCATTAAATCCAGCTATTCTTTGAAAATTTAAGAAAGCCCTTAATTTATGTAAAAAAAAAAACCAACTAAATTAAGGCCTGGAGTAAGTGGTTCCAAATTATAAATCATTTGATGGACCCACCTAAATAATCCTAAATATGACTTCTCTCGAGTCAGAGAAGAATAGCAACCTAGATATGAAAATAAATCCCCAAATCATCCTGAAAGAGTGTCATTAATCTGAAAGGGGGTGTTTCTGACTCTTTTTATATTGAAGATAGCAAACTAAAATTAACTGAGTAACAGAATTTTTAAAATAATGTTGCAGATTTGGTCACAGAGTACAGTGAACATAACAAGTTGGACGAAGTCAGGTACAAAGTATAATTTCAAAAGTCCAGGTGCTGCTTGGCATATAGAGATATCATATAAGCTAGTGTTTGAAATGTAACATTTACAAGAATATCGCAGAAGCAACAAGCAAAAAAGCAAACAGATACATCAAAGTGAAAATAGGCCTTGTAATTATTACTACCTTTCACGGTGAGCAGGGAGCATACCTCTTTCTATGAGTAAAGGAAATAATTCTCCCAAGGAGACCAGATTGTCTCTGCAGGGCAGCGGAAGCTGTCATTTACTCAACCATACCCAGGAGCCCAGGATGTTAATTGATCTCATTTCGTCCTCCTTGTCTCATTACAGATGAAGCAATGAGGACAGCTGATGAAAGCCAGAGGAGAAATTATTTCAAATATGATGCATGTGTGTTACTTTGCCTTACGTCTGACCTAATGGTCTCCAAGAACTTAAAATAATTTTGGACACATGCTTAGAATGCTAAAAAAGATAGATTTCAGAGTTAGACACATGTGATTTAAAAACTAATAAAAATGAATAAGAATGCATTAATGTTTACTCAAATTCTATATTTCTTAATCTCCCTTTTTGACTGCCCTCTCCCATCCTTCCAGAATCCAAAGCAACACTTTTAAAAATTTACTGTAAATTCATCCAAATATTTTCAATACAATTCTAACACACATGCGGCCACAACATATAAGGAGTGCAGACGGTTTTTCATTGCAACAATGGTAATTGTCTCATGTTTTAATTTGCTAACACCTTTTATTAATGTAATAAAGTCTAGGTAAGTAAATATTTTAGTAAATACACCTGAGGCCCAGAGAACACCCTCCCAGACTGGGGAGCCAATAAAAAAGACAACTGTATTTAAAAGACAATCATATGTCTTTGTAATAATGAATTTGTTCAGGCTTGCCCTTTCTATGAATGTTGGGAAGGGCAGAGACCCTGGCTCTTTTGTTTTACAAAGTATAGTCAACTGAGCAAACTGTGTGAGCACGGTGCTATTTGTAAGGCATTTGTGTTTTCACAGGCTGACCAGTATTTTTATTTTAATCAACTACTTCTTCTCATGCGGAATCACTGAGAAATGTTGGCATTTTCAATGAACCACCTATTCGTGGAAATGAATACATGTCTGTATTTTGAAAATGAGAACAAAATGCAATTTGTTGTCAAATTACTCTAAATAGTAATCCTGTCCCTTCAGCTAGTCTGTTAATATTAAACAACCCCACTAACATTTTACAGATAATTTACATTTTAATGCTTCGCATTGGGCTGTTGATGAGAGTGCTAGCAGATCTGAGCTTCTTGCAAACTCTATTAAAAATTGTTTTAAGACTTTATTAAGGATCTATCAGATGGCTCCATAAAGTACAGGGATGTTTCAATACAAAATACGACTTTTATTAGTCCTCTCATGAAAAATGGCATCAGTTTGACTCGAGGTGGCAATAAAAAATATACAGCCTGTTTTAGGGGACCCTATGTTCCAGATCTTGAGATTTGTGATTAGTAGGCAAAGAATTTATATCACACAGCAGGCAAGGTAAGGGACAAAGTAAGATTTACCTTACCAAACATTTCCATTGAAAGTCAAATCCGCACAGCCTGGCAAATATGGTATTCCTCCTCACATTTCTTAGAAGCACATTCAAGGCTTAGACATACTCTTTTGCCATGCTTAAGGTTAAGAATGAGGTGACCCATTTACGGTTAGTTAATGGTTCAGTTTGCTCAACAATACCAGAAAATGTTGAGATTTCCACACCATTTTAAGATATCTGAAAAAAAAGTTAATGCTATGTTCAAACCAACAGGGTTACTGATGACTTCAGAAGAAGGAGAAATTCCATTTTTACCTACCCTTCCCTTTAAGGCCCACCCCAATACCTTCTGTTTCTTTCTGTAGTAGGATATATTTTGAAGATCACTTTTCTAAGTAAGTCCTACACTGGTCTGGGTTGTAAGTTTAATGAGAGTTAGTGAGATACCAACATATCACCAGTCACTTCATAGTGTCAAAAACTTTCACATTTGCAAACACCTTTACTATTTCCACATCTTTTTTGCATTTCAGTTGATTCTCAAAATAAAAATCACTGTGAGTTTGGTTGGGCAGATATTAGCATCTCCACTTCAGAAATGAGAAAACTGAGATTCTACAAGTTTAGTGGGAGAGACTAAACTAGACCTTGTGGTCTTTTGTAGGACCACTGAATGATGCCTTTCATTCACCTGCCCAAATTAAATTAGTCCTGCAACTAATCATCATTAGAGAAATGGGGTCTGAAAACCCTAGCCAGTATCTGTAATGCATATAAGAAAATAATATTCCTTACATTCAAAGTGTTAGCATTATTTAATTTTTCATAGTTCTACACATATTTTACATGCATGTTAGTAGTTGAGCAATGCTTTAAAACATTCAGTGATAAAATCATAGCACATAAATTTTTATTTCTAATTTTAATTACATTTTGTATTGAGTAGCAGCATGATTTTTCAGCTGAATAAGGCAGAAAAATCTATTCTCAGATTGGTGTGTGTGTCATTGGAGGTTGCTTTCATATTAGCAAATATAATAATGATTATAATAGCAATGTACTAAGAGATCAATTATAGTTATAATGGCTGGCATAACCGTGCGTTAGAAAGTAATTTTCTCCCAATAAATCAATATGGGAAGAAAAGTCTATGTGAGTATGGAGTTGTCAGAGTACAGTGATAGCTGAAGAAGAACTGACACAACACTTTTAATAAAAAAATTCCTCACAGAAAGTTGTATAGAGGTCTACCAAGTCTAGTCAAGAACAGAAAGTTACCCCACTATAGGCCACAACCCAGGACCCCAACTGATTTGGGGACATTGGATTAAAGTAAGGTAAAAATGAAGTAAAAGATACTCCTGACAGCTGATTGTCCACACTGGCAAAGAGAGGGGCATGCCAGCTTCATGGAGTGGCCCTCCATACAAAGAAGCAGGTGACTATAACATTTCCATCTCTAGCCTTCTACTAGGGTCACTGGACAAATACCAGCTGGCTGCCTCTTGAGAATTCTCTCCGGTTGACACTGCTGGAATAAATTTTCCTCAAGTCAAGGACAGGATTTGTCTGTCTGTTCTACCTCCTTAGTGCAAATAAATATGTAAAATCAGACAGTAACTCTGTAGTTTACATTACAATTTATGCAGCATGATCATAATTAACCAAAGAAAAACCAGTTATGTGTCAAGCATGGGAACAGCATGAGTCATCTTTCTTATCATAAAAAGCAACCAAAAACCTCAGGGCTGCATAACCATCAATACCTTTTCTTCTCCTAGTGGTTTACGGGCTGGCTGTGATCCTGCTTAGCTCTGTACCTTATTCTGGGACCCAGGTGAAAGAGTCTGAGACTTGATTTCTTCATCACAGAGGGCAAAGGCATGGAGCCCAGGCTGAACTACACGCTCACATTGAAAACTTCTGCTCACAATTGGTGCTGTATCACTCCTACGCAAACGCCCGGGGGCCCAAGTAAGTCACAGGACCAAGTTGGCAATGGATAGGGGAAATCACTTTGCTTTCCGGGAGTCCCCAGATCTACACGATAAAGAACATATATTGAGTATCCTCTTATGGGGTGGGGTGAGTATAGTTGCCAATTGTGGGGATTGTTAATTTATTATTTACCAGTTCTCAATTCACTTTTTGCCCTCTCTGTGAAAATGAATTTGGGCCTTTTGAACAATTTTCCTTTCTCTGCAGACATGATGTCAAGCCTTGCCAGTAGAGGGCACTGGAGAGACACGGTGGATTAAGAGGTTTTCCATCCCGGCCCTAGCATGTTTTCTAGGTTTGTTCCTGATGCAGCTTCTCTAGTACCTGGTTCCCTTAGCACTGAAATCTTCGCTAGCACTCGGCTTTTGGAGTGCACGTGTTCCTACTACCCAGCTTTGGTAATATGGACTGGTCAGGTTCTCTGGCGTTAGGTTGCCTTGATTATGCATAGCTTCTCCAATGCCAGCTCTGACAGTGCAGGCAGCTTCTTCGGCTCCTGGCTGCGGCAGTGATACGCAGCTTCCCCTGACACACCCTTTAGGCAACAGTAGAATAATGAGACACTTCTCCTTGAACAGTTCTTTCCAGCATCGTAGAGCAGATCTCTGGCAAGTTTCGGAAGTCATAGTTCCAGCAAATTTTGCTGGAGTGGTAGCACAGCGGCCCCTCTGCCATGCAGTGAATCATGGCCACGCCCTTCCCAGCAACTTCCAGAGCCTCTTCCTTGATGCTCCAGTTCAGGCTTGCCAGCCCTCTACTCCAGCCTCCTATTACACTTAACAATTCTTTGCATTAAATCTCCCGTGTTCAAATTACTGTGTGGTTTCTGTCTCTCCCAATTAGATCCAGGAGGATACAGTTTACACTATAATCCGTTATAGAGATGTAACAAATGGAGTTAGTTAGATAAACCTTACTGTTCAATAGGATAAATTAACCTATTTATCAGCACATAGAACTGGGATTCTCGAAGTTTGTGGGTTGAAAGCTCCCCTTCTCCTGGGCATGGTTGGCTGGGCTCTCTTCTTTCTACGGCTGTCTGTCTAACCACCCTGGGGAGCCAAACCGCGTTTAAGCTCTGCCCATAACTTAAGGCAGTGGTTGGCTCTTCCAGGTTCTCTGATAACAGAGCTAACTCTTTATATTTACTCTAATTGATCTTGTGTTGACTTTCAGCAGATATCTAATTTTCTTTACCTCCTCAAATTCTCGACTTGGTCTCACTGGAACCCTCATTTATGGCAATATCACATACACCGTAGAGATGACCCATGAAGAGGAATTTTTTAAAAGGCACCATCCCCTTAAAACTATAATTGCTACCTTTTGCTTCTAATACATTCTTTAACCTGTGATACCTATTAACTGAATTATGTGAGTACATGTAAAGTATACCCAGAAAACAGAATGATAAAATTTTTGATTAATATTTGTGCTAAAATAGAAATTATATATCTCATCATAATTTGGAAATTATTTCTTAAACTCAGCACAGAAAATGTAAACCATTTGGGGGGGCAAAAAGGAATTTAACATTTTTATTAATATATATTTTTTACAGAAATGTTTATTGAGACTGCAGCTATTACTTTCAATTTAAAACTAATTCCAAGATTTCTTTGAGGAGATACACAGTGTTTTATTTTCTTGTTTAAAATTTTGCTGCAGAATGGGTATGCAAATGATTGATGACAATAAATTTGAAATGAATATATTGAGTATGAGGCAGGAGTCTAACACTGTGCTGGATTCGAAGGACTCCAAGATAATTTTTTTGAGAGAGAAACAAAACTTACACTGGAAAAATAAAGGTTATCTTAAAGTTATGCCTTAAAGACAGTTGGAATTTCTCAATGGCTTCTATAATATTTGACAAAGTTTAACTGCTACTTATGTTTGGCTCTTTTCCATCCTCTTACTAGAAATCTTACTAGATACCCTCAGTTCTTTGTGTAGCCCCAGAACAAATAAAGCCATAGGGGCCAAGGATGAAGTCTCTCTCTTGTCGTTAACCTCCAGAGGTCTCTTCCAGGCCTCATTCACAGAATCTAAGCTTTTCGATTAGATTTAAAGTTGTAGGTTTGTACTTTGTGAATTATGGAATTTACAACCTGGAAGAAGCTTTGAGATTTCCCTTTCCAAATGTCTCATTCTACAGATGAGAAAATTGAGGCCTTCGAGAAGGAAGGGGGTATAGTCTGAGTTCCCAGTGAATGGATCTTACCTCATCCCTAAAGTGGTCTCCTGATGTCCACATTAGTGAACTTCCTCCCATAAGAGCTCACGTGGGCAACAGGGCAAATCTTTACTGATAACAAAAAGCATCACTTGTGAAAATGAATGGAAGCGGAATAGCTGTAGCTGAAAAAGAACACTGGCCAGGGGCTGTGTGCACGTTCCATGAGTTACATGACACAGAACATATTAGAGATCCATATTTCTACCTAATTTAAGAACTATCACTCACAAGTGTCATATTTCTCTTGATATAAACAAGAGTATATAATTGATGAGCTGAAATTCTGAGTGCATCTGTGTGTTTAAAGCAAAGGTTTTCTTTTTCTTTTTAAGAGGATATTCTCTCTCTCTCTCTCTCTCTCTCTTTTTTTTTTTTGGTTGGCTTGTTTATATGTAAAGAATCTTTTAAAAAATGCCATTGCTCACATCTATTTTGCAAACCATCTGGCGATTCCATTTGGCCATAGCATCCAACAAAAGAAAAGTAGTGGGGATAGTAGCAGGAACAAAAGTAAAGACAGGTCATTGCATGAAAGACAGTACTAATTTACAGTCAGATATGGGCAGTGCTAAATAGCATGCTGCCTCAACATAATTAAAAATAACATTCAGGGAAACTTTTCATCTTTAATCTTGCTTCTCATTAATTCAATACTGACTTAATTTAGGATGTAATGGTGAAAGACAGGAATCAGCAAAAGAGAGCCTAGTCCATACAGAAGATAATAAGAAGGCCCGGACAGATGCCAATATCAAAACCTCTGGCAGAGACATACAGAAATCATGCACTAATATTCAAATGAGAAATGATGACAAATAGGCTGGAATTTTCTTCTAAATGGTAATAATTTTTTAAAACATTTTATTTATTTTTCTTTAGAGGGGAAGGGGAGGAGAGAGGGAGAGAAATATAAATGTATGGTTGCCTACCGTGAGTCCCCTGCTGGGAACTGGCCTGCAACCCAGGCATGTGCCCTGACTGGGAATTGAACCGCGATCGTCTGGTTCGCAGGCCTGCGCTCAATCCACTGAGCTATGCCAGCCAGGGCTAAATGGTAGTAATTCTTATATAAATGTTTTCTTATAAATGGTAGAGTAATTTTTATATAAATATTCTAATAAATCTGGTTGGTATGTGATATCTGTATTCAGTAGCTTTTTTACCATATTTCTACCAATACTCTATTCAGAATATTTCTACCATATTCTTATACTATCAGTCATTTTCCCATGTGTTTTATCATCTTATTTACAAAGACTTTGGCATTCCCCCTTCCCCTTGTGTCCAGTATCTCATTAGAAGTTACTGGTTCTTATCTCCGTATACGTCTATGGATGTCAATAGCTGGATGATTTCAATGGTCTCCCTGCCATCTCCCTGTCTGCTACTTTTCCCACGTCATCCTACATATCAGGACCAGAACAACATGCAGTAATCACATTTCTATCCCACCATTGCTCTCCTCAAGTATCTCCATTGAAACCACAGCCCTCCCCACGCACCTGGAGAATTCACCCCAAGCTGAAGTCATCCTCAGTTTTCCCAAGCCAGACGCAATTTCCCTGAATACGCTTTCTGCCTTATCCAATAGGTGGTCTATCTTTAAGACATGCAATTAAACCATTTCTCAAATTACATTCCACAAAATACTAAATCATTAAGTGGTTCACATCTCACTTTCAAAGATTTCCAAACATGATTGGGAAACCTGGGTTGAACAAAATTAAAGGATTCTTCTTTGGCCTGGCTTCACTTTAGAGGATGTGGGTGTGCAGGGTTCCTCCAAATTATTTGACCATAGAAACTTTTCATAAAGACAAATGTGTGATGTATGTCTATCCATGTGCATATCCTTATGCACACCTATATTTCACACTTATGCACTTGTGCATATTTCACACTTGTGTATATCCTTATGCACACTGATATTTCTAAATTTTAATCATTATTTAAATAAAAAATTCCAGAAATAGCAAACATAGAGTTGCCACATAACCTAGCAATTCCACTCCTAGGTATATACCCCAGAGAGATGAAAATATGTACATACAAAAACTTGTACATGACTGTTTCTAGCAGTAGTGTTCGCAATACCTGAAAGGTGGAGACAACCCGAGTGTCCTGCAACTTAAAAATGGAGAAGCCAAATGTGGTTTATCCACACGATGGAATATTACTCAGCCTTAAAAAAAGAAGGGGGTTCTGACAGATGCTAGAATATGGATGAACCTTGAAAATATGCTAAGTGAAAGAAGCCAGTCACAAAAAGCCACATATCGTATGACTCCACTCATGAAATCCAGAAAAGAGAAATCTGTAGAGACAGTGAGAACTGTGGTTGATTAGGTCAAGCGGAAGCGGGATATGGGGTATGGTGATACTAATGGACTCAGCTTTTCCTTTCGAGGTGATAACAAGGTTCTAAAATCAACTCTGGTATGACTGCATATATATGTGAATATATTAAAATCATTGACTTCTATATTTTAAAAAGATGAATTGTATGGTATATAAATTATATCTTAATAAACTGTTTCACAAAGGTTTTAAACATGTCTAGAATAGCAGGTCATATTACACCAGTCTGTAATCCCTCACTATGGCTGCTTGTTAATTAGCAAGGGCTTAATAATTATCTGACAGACGAACTGAAAGAAAAGGCTGGTGTAAGCCTTTCTATTCAGTGGTGGTCTCTGGACAATAGCATGGCGTTCCCTGGGAGCCAGAGAGAAATGCAGATTCTAAGGTTGACCCCATACCTGCTGAAGCAGAATCTGCATCTTGACAAGATCTAAGGCGATTTGTCTGCACATTAAAGTTTGAAAAACACTGGACTCTAGTAGACTTTAATTGTTAAGAATGTTAAGTTTCACATAGCTATTTTGCTTCCTTGTGCCTTAGGGCTTTTGATATAAGGGATTATATCAATTCACTTTTAATAAGGACAGCATCTAATGAATTACAATTAACTAAATTTTCTCAGTTGCAGTTTCAATGTTTCCCAGTGCTCAGTCAAGCCTCCAAACTGTGAGGACTTTTTTAAAGATAAAAAATTATATAAAAATAAATAGATAACTTTTCCAGATCTTTCAGCCCCTTGAATTGTACAGACATACCATCATTTATAACCATTGATTTAAATGCAAAAGCTTGCACTTATAATCACTGATTTAAATGCAGAAGTGTACAGTTACCAAATTAACTGTAATTTTAAACCAAATTACTTTCTCATCCTTAAAAAACAGTTTATAATCACCATTGTTTCCCTTATTATTACAAACACTTTTTGATGAATTAGCAAAGGGTCATTTGGGTCATGCTCAGAGACTACCCAAAGACTATCCAATGAGACAGAGGAAAGCCTGTGTTTTAGTACAACTCCCTGGATGGCTCGCGCCGCTGCTGGGAACGCGGTAAGATTTGCAGCACACGCTTCTGCAGTCTTGTCAGGGCAAGAGAACTTTGTAATTGAGAAACACGTATTTCATTACAGAATTTTTGGATATATACATTCCTTTCAGGGGTTATTCTGGCTTCTCCTCCCTCTTACCCCTGATCCCTGGGGCCCACACAGAGAAACCTGAGGCATCTGGTGTGGCTTCTGCTCTTCTCCATCCCCCCTCCCCTGTGACAGGGGTGCACTTGCGGGGCGGAGGCCTCCTGCAGGGAGCGCTGCTGTCGCTGGATCTACCCATTGGAGAGCTCACCAGGGTTTTAGAGACCCCCAGCCGCTTTCTCAGTCTGAGACAGATACACACAACGGTTTATGATCAATGACCCTGCATGACTTGATAAACAATCACAGGAACCTAGGCTTTTACGCAATTCCAGAGGCCTGCCGCCACCATCCCCTTGACAAAAAGAGAACACTGTTCAGATACGATTTTAAAATATGTCTCTCCTACTTAGGGAGAATGGTAAAGTCTAAGAACATGTATGTTGTAATAGTATGAAGAATTCTACATATCCTTAAGGATACACGATTCTAAGGAATATAATATTACTAATGAGACACTTGTCTGGGAGATATAAAGTAAAAATTCAAGTAAACATGCACATTCTATGTACTTGGTTTTACTGGCAATGCACATAAGATATATTCATCAAGTGAACCCACACTAAATAAAACGAGTGATATCCTTTTATGTTGATATCAGTCATATTTAAGGAAGTGCAGACTAGGCCTGTTAGGAAATTAAAACTAGAACGAATAATAAAAACCGAAATTAAACTTGAACTTGTGAAGTGAAGTGTACAACTATTTAAGAAGTGAGTAGCTTGAATTCTATGAGATCCTATAGTGAGGGGTCACTGGGTTTTAGAAGGTCACCAAAAACAGGCAGGTGAAAGCTAGTAGTACAATAACAACCCAATTTTAACCAGCTTATTTTCCAATTAAGAATTACACATACATTGAGAGAACCTCTTAAAAGTACTTACAGAGAAAAATCTATATATTTTTAGAAATAGCAAAGATATTAGAAAGCCAGTTACCCGTCACTATTTTTCTGATAGTTACGGAGAACAACATGGGTCGTATAGGGGCAGGAGTCCACCCTCTACGTTTCAGAAGTCTGAAAGGGTCCCTCCTTGGGGCACAGCATCATACCGAACCTTTGGTGGGTGTGGTCCACAATCTAAAAACATATCTAGAGAAGAAATACAAATTTAAGGTACTGAGACAGAGCACTACAGTGGGGGAATTCTCCTTGGGAAAAAAATGAAACATATAACAATATAATCTTTCAAAAAGATCAGCTGATTTTTAAGATGACTGGATAGGGAAACTCAAAATAAATTACAAATAAAGTGTTTAAAGTTTTATTCTTAAGAATGGTAAACTTCCGTTACGCTTCCGGATGCACAGTAAAATTCAAGAACCACGAGCCAGACTTTCAAAGAGCCCTAGCTGCCCCTTGCTCCCAGACACACCCACGCAGTCATTGGCCCTGATTGGTCGCTTCTGAGTCATTGCTTTTGCAAGTGCCTGGGCCTAATGAGGCAGCGGGTTTCCCTGCGGTTAATTTTTGTCCTGGCTTATTCCCCACAAGAAGCCTCTGTGAGAGACGTCCTGTTTGTCAGCTACAGTCTTCCGGGATCTCTTTTTTTTTTCTTGTTTCTTTCTTTTAGCACCACCTGTAGAAGCCACACTGCCGTAAGTCTGCATGTCCCCTGCATGTCCCTAAGGGAATTTGGAAATTTGGAAAGTGAGCCAGCTCATCTTGGAGAATTTATAGTAAGGGTCTCTTCCAGCTTGCCTCACTTCTTTTTTTTAGAGGGTTATTCATGTATTTTTAGAGGGGAAGGGGAGAGAGAGAGAAATATCAATGTATGGTTGTCTCTCACGTGTCCCCGCTGGGAACTGGCCTACAATCCAGGCATGTGCCCTGATTGAGAAGTGAATCGCGATTGTCTGGTTCGCAGGCCCACACTCAATCCACTGAGCTACACCAGCCAGGGCCAGCTTGGCTCACTTCTAAATACACTTTTGACTATAACAAGTATTAGCAGAAACCTGAGATGTTGAAAGGATTAGTCAGAACCATTGGGGGGAAATGATGGGCCTTATTTAAAAGGTCAATGTAAAAAGAGATAAAGTGAATTTCTATTTTCATAGCAGAATTTCAGATTTAAATTATATGTGTTTTCTCTTTAGTCGAGAAGGCACGGCAAGGGGAAGAAAGAACGTATGGTTATGGACACGAGTGTGGTAATTGCGGCAGGGAGTGGGATGGGGAGAGGTAGAAGAGAATATAGGGAGGGATAAATGGTGATAGAAAAATAAATAAAAATGAGATAACATGAAAATAAAATAAAAGAGGCACAGATACTTAAAAATACCCCCTAAGTTTCTACCAAGAACCACAGTGGGCATGACAGTGGCTGTCAAAATTTCAGATGACTTCCAGCGCCCAATGAGAGAAGAATGATGCGGGCAGGTGATGTGAGGCTGTGCTCCAATAAGGAAGTTTGTGAGAAAGGTAGAGGAATGGAGAGAAGATTGCTCAGGCCCAGGACTGACTGATCAGTGTCTGTTCCTGTTCCTTGCAGCCCTTTGCATTCAGCAGTGGGTTACTTTTTCCCTGGTTAATTCTCACAGCACTTAGCTTGTGCCTGCCTTGTATTTATTCCTGCTATCATATATTAAAGCTGTTTGTGTATGGAATTTTCTCAGAAAACTAAAACTAAAACCCAGCAATTCCACTGCTAGGATTGTATCCTAAGAACCCTGAAACACCAATCCCAAAGAACATATGCACCCCAATGTTCGTAGCAGCACAATTTACAATAGCCAAGACTTGGAAGCAACCTAGGTGCCCGTCAGTAAATGAATGGATCAAAAAACTGTGGTACATATACACAGTGGAATTCTATGCAGCAGAAAGAAAGAAGGAGCTCCTACCTTTTGCAACAGCATGCATGGAACTGGAAAGCATTATGCTGAGTGAAATAAGCCAGGTGTTGAAGGACAAATACCATATGATCTCACCTTTAACAGGAAGCTAAACAACAAAACAAACAAGCAAGCAAAATATAACCAAAGACACTGAAATAGAGAACAGGGGAACAGTGACCAAAGGGGAGAGGGGAGGAAATTTCAGGGGAAATAGGGGAAGGATTTAGAGGAACATATACAAAGGATACATGGACAACAACTGAGAAAGGTGGAAATGGGAGGGAGGGGGGAACACGGGGGTGGAATGGGATGGGAGTAATAGTCAGAAAACTGTACTTGGAAAATAATTAAATAAATATTAAAAAATTTTAAAAAATAAAGCTGTTTGTGTGACCACTTTATCTCCTCTATTCAACTGGAAGGTCCTTGGAGACAGAGAGATAACCTCACATCTATTTTTGTCTTCAAAAACATATTGTAGAGGATGAAAAAAGATGAGAAAAAAAAGGAACACTTCCTGAGCATGTATTACACATTAGGCAAATGCAAGGAGTCAGTATACAGAACGGTACAACAACAAATTTGTGTTCTCTGCCTGACTTTTGAATTCACTGAGATCTAATCCAAAGTAGGCAGATGTAGCCAAAATATTGGCTTTACTTTTATTTAAGTTAGAAGTAGAGAAAGAGATTTGGGGCTGCAGGAATATGGGGGCTTTCTCAGAATACGTGCAGAATTAGGCAAATCCGGTCACAGGTGTGGCTGGGAAACTTCAGTCTCCCCCACACACGGCCCTGCCCTGGTTAAACAAACATCATGCCAGGAAGACCAGAAGGGACACCTGCTGCAGGCCCTTACAGGTCCTAAAGAGGGAAAGGGAAGGTGGGCTGCGCTCCTCATTTCTTTCCCCAAACTTGCCTGTGAGGTAATTCGCTCCACCTTCCCTGGGAGGAAGGGAGGGAGTGAGGGGACAGAGGGATGTCAGAATTGTTACACTAATAACTCTCCCTCTTCCCGTGGTCACGAAATAGGGGAAAGGAAGTTGGGAAATTCCATAGATATTAAATAACTTGTCCTAAGCTTTACGATTAGTAAATGTCAGAGTCAATATTAAAAGCCAAAGTCTGTGCTTTTTGTTCAACATGGCCCACAGTATATGGGGTCTGACACATGTTCGGTGAATAGACGGATGGGTGGATGACAAGAAAGAAATACACTGATGTGTCAAATATGATAAGTCTCAAGAATTTTGAGTGGTTCAAGCTCTAAAAACATAATGAATTCCATATTGTAAATATATGCGGATCAACTTTAAAAGGACAGCTTTTTCTTTAATACATTAAGGTACATGATATGGGAACTTTCTCAAATTGGCCCCTATGTATATATCTCCCCAACAGACTGTCGGGCCCTGGAGGCCAGGACTACTACTACCTCGGCACGCTCCCTGACACCAAGGGAGGCTGGGGAGGCCCTTTATAAATGGTTGGTAAGAGATGCAACAGATGTAGAAAAGTCTTTAATGATTATTTATTCAAATTAATTTTGTGAACTCAAACCTGAATGTGTGTGTGTGTGTAGACAGATAGATAGATAGACAGATAGATGGATGGATAGGCAGGTAGGTAGATGATTTTTCCTCAAGACTCCAATATTTGGTGCTGTATTTTATTAGGTTGCAGGGCACAGTAGTGTGCTGAAAGTGTGGGAAGAATTACTGCAAAAAAGGATTCTGATTAGTTAAGTCTTTCTGAACTGAGAAGAAAAAATCAAACGGCTTAAACTTCAGCAGGAGCAACACAGATAACACAGAAGGAAGGCTTTTCTGCTAGCGAGGGTTGTTAAATAGACTGTGGAAGGGATTACAGGGTCCTCCCTCGGAGGTCTGTAATACCAGATAAACAACCAGCCGGGTCAGACACAGTGCTGTTCGGAGGCAAGAAGCTGGCCTGGGTGAGCTCTCAAAGCATGAAGTATAATTACTTGTACTTTCACTTAAAATATCACACAATAATTTTATGTCCCAATGCTTAATGCTACTGAAACGCAATGAGAGAAGAAACCACATTTTGTACTACTCTGGTATTCTCAAATTACCCAACACAGTGCTGAGAACATAGTACTTACCCAATAAATGTTTACTGACCAGATTGATTACTCAGTTGGGAAGAATAGCACCTGGGAAAAGAAAACTTGGATTCCATTTCTACCCCTATAAATAAATTGTCTGGGACTTGGAGGAACACAGCCAACTTCTCCAGGTCTTAATTTCCCTCCTCTGTGGATCCTGGCCTTGAAGAGTTGAGGGTCTCATGGCCCCTGTTGCTCGATGACTACATTGTTCTGATTAATGCTTTGCATCCAGGTCACGCTGCCTGTCAGTCTCACTGAGGGAAAATAAGTGCACTTGACCTCCAGGGCCACTTTACCCACCAATTAGCACTTTGAGCTTCTTCAAAACATTTAATTTCCTGGTATTCCACCTATAGAAGCCCTTTTAGCTAAAAATTCTATAAATCCATAATACTGGCATACTGAGTTACAGTCTTTCTTCACTCACCTTATAATTTCTAATGGGTTTCAGGAAAATATTTGGCTGAAAATATTATCAAAATTACTGTTAAACATTGGAAAAATCAATTCATTAAGCAACATACCTCTACATTCATTTCTTTCTCCCAAATGGAAGACTTTACCTAAAATGTTCAATCAATGTTCATTATCTTTGTCAGCTCACTTAATAAAAACACAGTAATGTTAGCTTCCACTTCATTTAGAAAAATTCCTTGACTCCGTTGGACTACTATTCCCCAAAAGGCACACTGGTAATGTTGTTGCACTAATAATTTAGACAAGCCACAAGCGGACATTTTGGAAGGTTTAAACTAAGCTAAAACAAAATCTGATTTGTCCTATAGAAGAAAAAAGTGTGATTTTCACTTTCAAATAAAACAGACTTGTCACAAAAAATATTTACACAAAGACCTACTGATAATCAGTAGTTTAACTAGTCAGAGTTTTAATAACAAACACAATATTGTTAGAATCTGTAGACAAGAAAATGAATAAAGGTATATTAACTGCATTCTCATATGCATTTATGTTTGGGTGGATGGATATTTATCTACCTGTTCATTCATTCCTTCGATAAGTATTTATGGAATTCTGCTAGGTGTTAGACACCTGCGAGCTAGGGATAGAAAGTAGTAAGATATAACCCTTTCCCAGGAGATGTCCCCAGTCTAATTGAGAGTGAGTATGTGTAAATAAGTACGGTGTCCTGTGACATGTTCTCTATTAGAGGAATACCCAACATGAAAGGAAGGAGAATGCAGTGTCTCGTGGCCTAGAAGTAAGAAACATTAGACTGAGACTCCCCCACAGGACCACAGATTTTGGAATCAGACACGGGCTATAGAACGGCTATGTGTGAAATAGTGAAAGGAAAAGACACTATTATCAAAATGAGCATACAACAGGGAGAAACGTATTGTTTTGAGAAAAACAAGTCTTCTAAAAATGTGAAGTTAAGTTGTTACTATCTAAACTCAATAGACTGGTTGAGCATGCACAGTAAAGAAAAGAAGAAAATAGGATATATGGAAGCAGTGAGGTAGAAGGAGAAGGCCTAACATATGCATAGCAGAGTACCAGAAGAGGATGTTCAGCAGTCTCCTGGCCTCCACCCATTAGTACCCTGTCCTCTCAGCTGTGAAAATGAGTCTTCAGACATTGCCAAGTGTCTCTGAGGGGCACAATGACCCCAGTTGAGAACCATTGCCATTAATATCTTATGAGGAAGGAAATTACTGGCCTATTTCACTCATGGCTATAGGTATAAAAATCCTAAACAAAATAACAGCAAATCGAATTTAATAGCAAATAAAATGATAAAATCCCATTAGATGGTTTTCTTAAAATGCAAAGATGGTTGTATATTCAAAAAGTTATATATATTAACCCACATTAATAAATTAAAGGATAATATTACATACTTTATATATAATATATAAATATATTTACATTTATAAATATATAAATATTTATATAAAATATAATATATAAAGTACATAAGGTTATATATAGAGTGCATTTATATATAACATATAAATATATGTGAGCATATATATAGCATATATATAAACACACTCTATATAGTATTCATATAATATATGTGTCCAGTGTCAGGCAGTTCTTTCCCCTCTTTATTTTCCTTTCTAATTCATACCCTGTAATAATCTCTCTGCGATGTGAATTAACCCATGATTTAGGCTCAGTACTATGCCTGAGAGAAGGAGACACTCATGTAAACTTAGCTAATCAAGAAGGCTTCTCTATAAGTTCATAGCTCTTTAGAAAAAAGGTTAAAGAATAAGATTAGCTAACAAGGCCATTTACAAATATTTCAATTCCATTGAAGGGTAGACTCTTGATTTATTTTAATGGTACAACAACTATCTACTAAAATGTTGATCTGTATTTTAAAAAGCAATTTGCAAGTTAAATTCAATTTATATTAATGCAAAGAAAAAGTCTGTTCAAATGACTGTTTAATTCTATGTCTGTAGCTTTCAACACAATGGTCTTTGAAACCAACTGACCTTTACTATGAGCAATCCAGTAAATAAATATGCAGGACTCATTAGTGCACTCACATGAATTGAAATGTTCATTTGCAGTGGCTTTTGAATGCACTCAATTTCAAAATGACCTCTGTTATATTTTATTTAATTACCTATATAAACAAATCTGGGATCATTATGTGTTCAACAATCAAGCATGCTGAATTTCTAGCATCACCATGTCCACTGAACAGTCATTGAGAGATATGAAATGGAAAGACACTAAGTATGATACTGACCGAGGTTGTTCTTTGCTGGCCAGTTGCTCCAATATGTACCAACATCCCCAGTTCTGTATCTCAGTAAATAAGAGGTCAATGTTAACTCACTGTCAAATTCTTGATTCTTGCAAATACGGACCTTATCCTTATTTATTTTGTACAAGTAAACGTCAGCTAAATAAAATCATGGAAATCACTTCTCTAAATAGTTTGACATTTATATGAAGAGTAACTAACTTCAATAAAATATGATATAATTGCACATAAATTAATTAGTGGATATCAAGTTTGTCACGTCTTATCAACCTAATAGCTACTACAAGAATAATAACAATTGCCATATCTAATTTTGGCTAATTTCTGTCTGGGCTCTTCAAATATATCTATAACAATGGCAATGATGATAATAGTGGTTCTCAGCCAAAAAGAAATGAAGAGATCACCGCCCATCAGGGAAGGGATGTGTCACGACAAACGATATTCTCATTGTATGGATGTGCTTCAGTGGTCATTGTCCCATCTTTCATTTGGACACCTTGGGGTCCTTGACTCCTCTCATTCTCCGATACTGAATCAGTGCTGGGAACACACCATTGCCAAACAATCTCATCAATAATAAAGATTGCTTACGTCCAAGGAAAAGAGCCTGGGTGAATTCAGGGCTTGCCTTTGTAAATTTACACCCTTCCTGGCAGAGGACCTGGCTTGGGATGAATCCTGTCTCCTAAAGGCCCAGAGGCAGCAGCGCTTGAACATCTGGCTGCCTACCTGGAACCCTCCCGGTGGCTGCCTGCCAGGGCCTTGCCAGCGCCTTGCCAGCGCCTTGCCAGAAGGACTGAACCCCCCTCCTTCCTGAGAATCTGTTACTTTCTCCAGCCCACTCACATCAACAGCTTGTCTTGTCTTGACAGTCCCAGTCAAACCCACAGCCCCAGCCCCAGCTGCCTCCAGCTGAATGTCTTTTGCATGTATTGTTTTCTCCGACCAGCTTTCTCACATTGTTTTATCAGGAATAGACATTGCCCCATGAAAAGATGAGTACAGTTTTGTAAGGTCAAAAGGAAACCATATTAGAATAAATGGTTAGAGCAAATGAATTTCTAAGTGATCAAATAAAATGCTCAAGCATTTTGATAATATGAATAGATAAGAAAAAAGAAAGGTCCAGGGGATCCTTTTAGTGTCTATGTCTCCTCTTTTTGAGAACAAGAGAAGGAAGCAGTCTCTGACCCACATTACATTCCCAATGTGAGCAACAATTGAGTTCATATGCGAGACTGCAATTCACGGTCACCGTCTGAATGCCTATCCCATGCCACCATGATGTGAAGCACTTTGGATGCATCATCTTATTGAATTCCCACAGCAACTTCTGGGGGGTTAGTAATTAACATCATCCTAAATTTTGCAGATGAGAGAAGAGTCTTAGCAAGATTAAATAGCATGCGCAAGGTTACATAAATTGTAGGTGACGGAGCTGAGACTCAAACCCAGGCTTCCTTGCATCCACTGGATTTGTCCCCATGCTGTATGGCCTTCACTTAGCATTCTGTCAAGTCCCAGTTCATGTCTCAGTCTTCCCTGCTAACCAGTGAACTCCTTCAGGGCAGAATTTATTTTATTTCTCATTATTTTTTATATCAGAGCATGAAATAATGTCTGATACAGAGCAGAAACTCGATGGCTGTGAAATGAGCAAAACAATAAATTAATAAATAAAGGAAGACATTTTAAAGATAAAAAATTGAAGTTTGTAAAAGAAGCTAATTCTACACGAAGAATATAATTTCTGTGGTTAGTTTTGTTCCCCTCCATTTCCATTACAGCAACATGTGAGTATTTTATGATAAGCACCAATTTTACTGCAGAATTAAATAAAGTACTTTCAAAAATATGCATTTTTCAGGGATTTAAATGAATGACTAAAATTCCATAATTAGAACATGACACAATCAAACCAGCGTATAATCATCTGTTTCCTATAATAAGCTACTTGAAGTGTTCTTAGGGTTACAATGTTATCATCTAGACATGAGAGGAAGATCTGTGCTCTTGACGACATGCAACGCAGGGGCGGCAGCTGGCTCTGGGTGAATGGCCACCCCTTTTCTGCACTACACAGACGTGCTCCCTCTCCTTATCAGTTAGCAAACAGTCCGGGCCGCTGCCTTCAGATCCTCTGCCATCCTGCTCCAGCTTCCCGCCCACGTGACACCTGCAGCAGCAACTGCCAATCGCCTTGCAGCATTGGTCCCGGCAGCCACCGTTGTCAACAGCACATTCATTTATATCTGCAATTATATATTTGAACAGGATTAGCCTCCTAAAATGAGACAGAAAAGGATTTTAGTGGCTTTCTTAAAAAATGTGCCTGTACAGACTGACATCATTTTTTGATCTCAGATTAAATTAAATAAAACTGTAATATCTTACTTTAATTAGAACTAATGCACACTAATTAAATAATATGTTACTTTGTCTGAAGACTGGCTATGCAACTGTTGAGGGAGCTTTTGTCGGTTTTAGGTAACTTTTCACTGAAGTGTGTCATATACACAAAACAGTATACAAATCTTAAGTAGATAGCTCAATGAGTTTTCAGATTTAGACTATGCCAACGCAACACCACAAAACACAACAAAACCACCTTACTAGCACCCAAGGCACACCCTGACTGATGGTGACAACTACCCGCTCGTTAATCACTACAGGTTAGTTTCTTCCAACTATACATAAGTAGCACCTTATTTTGCATTTTTTTGTGTGTTTGGCTTCTTTCACGAGGCATTCTGCTGATGAGACACGTACATATTGATGCATATACTTGGAGTTTTTCATTCTTATCCCTGGATACAGGGTGTGGCAAAAGCAGGTTTACAGTTGTGGGTACATGAAACACAGAATTTATTCTTATCGGATTGTTTATTTATTATTCTATTATTTTCCACATGAATGAGTATAAACCTACTTTTACCCCACCCTGTATTATTCAATTCTATGATTATACCACTATTTTAATTGACCTACTTCACAATTGGTAGGAATTTGGGTATTCTTATCTTTGGTTATTATAAAAAGTATTGATATAAACATTCTCATAAATGCCTTTAATAAACTGTGTACTTCTGCTGAGTAATATCTAGGTCTGATGTTTCTGGGACAAAGTATTATTATACTTTCTGCTTTATTAGTCATAGCCAAATAGTCTCCTAAAGAGGTTATTCTAATGTGCACTCCCATCAGAGGTGGATTAGAGATCAGATGCTACTCATCTCTGCTAACATTTGGCATACTTTGTTTTAGTTTGTTTCAGTTTTGGTGATTTCAATGTTCACTTTCTTAATGATAAATTAGAGTAAGCACATTTTCACGGTATTGGTCACTTGGATAACATCTTATTGAAGTGTTTGTTCAAGTACTTTGTACATTTGTCCAATCTTCAAAATACTGGTTTTTTTACTGGTGGGTCATAGAATGGTCTATAGAAGCAGTGGCAATGATCATGTTTGTCTTGTTTCTGAACTCAGAGGGATA
This sequence comes from Sturnira hondurensis, assembly GCF_014824575.4. Lineage (NCBI taxonomy): Eukaryota > Metazoa > Chordata > Mammalia > Chiroptera > Phyllostomidae > Sturnira > Sturnira hondurensis. The sequence continues at coordinate 8,530,828 of NW_028077910.1, forward strand.
GTTTTAACATTTCATTGTAGGTATGATGGGTACCATAGTTTTTTTTTATAGACTAGCTTCATCAGATTAAGAAAGTTCCTTTGTACTCCAAGTTTCTTAAGTATTTGTATCATAAACATATGCTACATTGTATTTACTGATTTTTTGAATTTATAAAGATAATTATATTGTTTTTCTTGGTAATTCTGTCAACAACATTGCTTTTTTTTATCCCTATAAAACACCTGGTCATGACACACTGTGATTTTTATATATTCCTGGACTTTGTTAACTAATATTTTGTTTAGGATTTTTATAACTATATTCAAAAGAGATATTTGCCTGCACTTTTTTTTTTGTACTATTCTTGTTAAATTTTAGCCTCCAGGTCATAATGGATGCGTACAACAAATGGGGAAGTTCTTGCTCTTCTTATATTTTCTAAAAGATTCTGCAAGGTTGTTGTCATTTCTACTTAAATGTTTGGAAGAGCTCATTTATGAATCCATCTGGGTCTGAGACTGTGTGTGCGTGTGCATGTGTATGTAAGCTTTTAATTGCTGATTCAATTTCTTGAATAAATATGCAGATTTTCATTTAAACATGGGGATAAATTATGTGTTTCAAAGAATTTGTCCATTTTGTATAAATGTTCAAATGTATTGCTAAGTTGTTCACAATATTCTCATGGTATTTTTAATATGTCCAATTTGTAGTGTGCTCCCCTTTCTTATTTCTTAAATAATGTGTTTTTTTAATCAGCTTTGCTATCTATGTCTGTCTGTCTGTCTATCTATCTATCTATCTATCTACCACCTTCATCTTTTCCAGGAAGAAACTTTTGGCTCTACTGATTTTTCACTATTCTTCACTTTTTTCATTTAATTAATTTAGCTCTGTGATTTTTATCCTTGCCTTCCTGCTATTTTCTTTGAATTTATTTCACTGTTCTTCTAAGACCTTGACATAGAAATTTATTTATTTATTAAGATTTTATTTATTTATTTATCTTTAGAGGGGAAGGAGAGAGGGAGAGAAACCTCAATGTATGATTGCCTTTCGTGCATCCCCTGCTGGGAGTTGGCCTGCAGGGAACCGGCCTGCAACCCAAGCATGTGCCCTGACTGGGAATCCAACCGCGATCCTCTGGTTCACAGGCCCGTGCTCAATCCATTGAGCTACACCAGCCAGGGCCTTGACATAGAAATTTAGATCATTGATTTTTAGCTCTTCTTCTTTTAAAAGATTTCTGGTTATCTCTAAATGTGTAACAAAACAACCCCAAACTAAATGCGTAAAAAGACAATTTATTATTGTGTTTCCGATTTCTGAGAGTTGAAGGGCTCAGTTGGTTGTTTTCAGCCGGTGTTCCACAGGCGGCAGCAGTCCAGGGGCAGCTGGCCTTAGACTCACATGCAGGCTTTGCGCCTTATGCTGGGGTTGGGACTGAGATGGTTGGAACATCTCGGGGGTCTATTTGGGCATCTCCTTCTCACTCCACTTGCCTAACTTTGACTTTTTCATTGTCAGGTGGTCTTAGAGTAGAAATATTTTACATGGTGGCTCTCATTCCCCAGAGAGACCATTCTAACAGGTCCAAACAGGAGTTATAAGACTTCTTATGACCACCCTTTGGAAGTGACACAGAAATACATCTTACGTATCAACTGGGTAAAGCAGTCATAGTCAGCCGAGATTCCCAGAGGTGGAGAAATTCCTTCCCTCGGCTGCAGGAAAAAACTGCAGTGTCCAAAGAAGAAAGAAATTGATGATGTATGTGTTCATGGAAGAGCATATCATACTATTATGTTCATTTAAGGCTACACATTTGCCTAAAAATAAAGTATTAGCTGCATCCCACAGGTTTTACTTTAATTTAATTATCATTCAATTAAAATATTTATTAATATACATTAAAAATTTTTCTTTGGGTTATTTTGAGATATAGTTTGGAGGTTTTACAAGCATTTGAGGCACTGTCAATCATCTTATTATGAAATGCTAGATTAATTCCTCTGTGGACAGAAGATAAACTCTGTATGAGTTCAATTCTTTAAAAATTATTTGAGGCTTGCTTTATTTTCCAGCACATATTCAATTTTGCTTTTAAAAATCTGTTTACAGAAAATAAGATATATTCTGTAATTGTCAAGTGTTATGTTTTCTGTATATATAAAGTATATATGCACATATATTATGTGTATGTAGTCTATACATATGTATATATATTGTGTTGGCCAAAAAGTTCATTTAGTGTTTTCTTGTAAAATAAAACACATTTTCTATTTTCATCAATAATTTTATTGCTTTGTATATTTTCATTATGTCATCTATCTCCACATGGTTTAGCATTGATTGTTCTCGATTTCTTGATTGGATCACTATCAACTTCAATGTTGAATCGAGAAATTGCCAGTGAGAAATCTCCAGCACGAAACTTCGCAAACCACTTCTGACACATTTGATCAGTCATAAAATCTTCTCCACACACTGTACGATTTTTTTCTTGCATTTCAGTTGCATTTTTACCTCTCTTGAACTAATAAAGGCTAATATGCCAAAAATGTCATGTATTTTCTTCCACCTTCAATATTAAAATGTCTACACAAAAATTCACCAATTTTGATAAGTTTTTTTAATTGAACACTGATATGACAGCTGTCACAGTACAATCTAACAAAATTGTTTTGAATGAAGTTGAAGACAACTAACAGCTACTAGAGCTATTTTTATGAAATAAGCCAAACATTTTGGCCAACACAATATATTTGAAACATGTATAAAAATGTATATTTAGTTAGTTCAAGTTTGTCAATCATGTTTTTTATATCTTCATTCCTTTATAATTTTTATATGCTTGTAATATCAGTTAGAGAGAGGCATAATTAAATCTCTCTGTATAATTTTACCTTTGTTCTTTTATGATTACCATTTTTGTTTCAGATATTTCGAAGCTGTATTATGAACAGCATACCAGTTTAGAATCTTTATGTTTTCCTAGAAGATTAACTATTTGTTATTATAAAATGTGTCCTTTAGATCTAATGTCTTTCATTAAAGATGAAGCTTAATGACTTTAGTATAGCTATATATACATATATACATAGCATTTTATTTTCTAAACATTGCTTTTAAACTTTTTTGTATTCATGTATTTCAGAAGCTATATACATATATTTATATCTATGTGTATTATCATAAATATCCTAACATTTTAAATAATATTATATCATTGATTTTCAATGTGATTACTGACATTTAAATTAAATTTACCATTTTACTATTTTTCTAAATTTTCACATATTTTCTTACTTTTACTCTCCACTCATATCCTTTTACATTTATTATTTTTAGTATTCTATTTGCACTCTTTATTAGACTGTCAATTATACATTCCTTTATTATTCTTTTAGTGGTTCCTCTAGAAATTACAACATCTATTATTAAAGTCTAATATAAATTAGTACTTTAATCACTTCCTTGACAGTGCTGGAAACTACATTTTAACTCCCTTTTGCTTTTCCTACTTTTAATATTACTGTTATTATGTACTTTAATTTCTGATATTTAGACACCAGAAGACTTACTGTTATTATTTAATAGAGTCTGTACTAAGGTTTATCCATACATTTACCTTTTGCAGTATTCAATACTGCTCCCTACATTTCTGTGCTTCTTTCTAAAATTCAGTTCCCTTACCCAAAAACTCTCGCTGGTATTGCTTTTCATATATATTTGCTGGCACCTATTCTTTTCAGGTTTTGCCATAAAATGATATTCTTTTACCTTAATTTTAAATGAACTTTTAAAATTAGAACAGGTTTAGAATTATCCATTGCATAACAATTACAAAGATAGTACAGAGTTCTTGAACCAGCCATACGTTCCACAGTCTACTATTATAAATATCTTACATTAATGTGACACATTTATCATAAATAATGAGCCAATATTGATACATTATTGTTAACTAAAGTGTTAATTCAGTTAACACTGAAAGTGTTAAGTGTTTATTCAGACTTGCTTAGTTTTCCCCATTCCAAACTTTATCTCCAATTTGTAATTACTAATATTTAGAGCACTTTTTTTTCTTGATCAAATCTTTGCTCTCGTTTCTGCCTCTTACTGGATTCTGTCTGGTAACTTGACCCTCAAAAGTTAGTTTCCGCAGATTCCAACTTTTGTCTCTCCAGCTCTCAAAACCATTCCTCCTCACCAGCAGCCCCTTCTCAGCTGTTCAGCCTGTCTCGGTACATTACTTATGAATCAATCCCTCAGGGGGCAAACTCACCTCATTGACTTTTCTGGCTGCCATGATATTATTTGATACCTTCAGAGAAGTGATTTTTATACCACATTCAACTTACCTAGTTGTTCTCAGTAAGATAATTGGTCTTTTGCTATTTAGACAATCATAGCCAGTAAAAGAAATCTTACTCACACTTTTTCTTGATCCTCCTTATTTTTCCTTACGTTAGCCCAAAGAAAACCCTATTAACTGAGGCAGTATGGACTTGTTTCTTTCTCTTAACAATGTGACTCAGTCCACAAGCCAGAAATTCATGACTAATAAACATGAAATGATTGACAATCAATCAATACGAGACTCTATAAATATGTCTAGAGTGTTGTGCTGTGCTGTAGGCTATAATAGAGGGGAAAATCAGTGAATGTTGACTGCCTAAGGAATTCTGGAGTAGTTTACACACAATTCTGGATATTATTCTCTAAGCTTAGTTTGCTGGGGGAAAAAAGCAGATACGTTGACATAGGTCAGATATCAAGAGTCTTGCAATTCCACCCTTAGAAATTAATCCAAAAATACATCCCAAAGGAATTTGACAGTGCTAGACACCTTATCATACATAATATCATGTAGAGCTCACAATGAATTGATAGGATCATACAAAATGATACTTATTCAAAAAAGTACAGTCATTAAAAAGAAAAATGAAGGTTATATATATATATATATATATATAGAGAGAGAGAGAGAGAGGGAGACATATACATATATAACTGTATTTTAAGCAAAATATTTATAACAACTTGAATGTTACCCAATATGGAAACAACTAAGTAAATTAAATATATCACTTCAGTTCAGTCATTACAAGTTATAATTGTGATGACTATAAAATTACATGATAAAAGAGATCATAATTTTTTGTATTTTTAGTTATAACTATAAAAGCAATATATTCTTATGGAGAAATCTTGATAAGATTAAAAATTCAATGATTTGAACATATAATGATGTTAGAGTTATGTCTTTTATAAAGGTTTAGATTTTGTTGTAATATTGCCTGTACCATTATTATTTAAAGTAGGTCTAAGGTTTTTTGACAGGTAATAAAAAAAAGAGCCATTGCTTATATAAAGCAATGGCTTATATAATTTTCAGTGACCATTCAATGTGAAATATTTGTTTTCCAAGTGGGACAGGTTCTTGCTGGCATTAAATTCTTGCAGAAAGTTGTTACATAGGTTTTGAATATAAGGATGACTGGATAAAAAATGACAAAGTGTTCAATAGAGGTTTACGAAAAACATCATAATTTTATTCACCAGTTTTGACTAATATTTACTTGCACTAAACATTAAGACCTAATGTAACAAATTGCCTTTGCCTGGTTTTACCTGAAATAAAAATACAATTTTCCAAATAAAAGTAATGTTTGACTTATGTAGCGACGAAGAAACATTTGGGAAATAATTTATTGCTCTGGACCAAACACATGATTTCTACATGCTTTCCAGTTCACCATCGTCTTCCACAAACTACTCTTTCTCACTGAGCATGCTCACCCTTTCTTTGCATGGGACTGACCCCGACGTTACTCTTCCTGGTCTGGAGCCCTTGGCTTTCTGTCCTCGGAGGGTTCACAGAGCTCCCTCAGGGCACTTGTGGGCAGGGATGGAGAGAAGAATGAGGAGGGGACCACCTAGCATATGACCTCTCAGTCAGTCAGTGAAAAAATTGCTTTAAGCTGTTTTACATATTGAATAGCTCTCAAGTTAAAACTGGTTTGAGTAAATGGGTTGTTTTTGCTACCAAAAATATTTGAAAATCTCTCCCTTGGACTGTTACATCTGTATTTGGGGGCAGGGATCACAGGCAAGGCCTTTTACTCTTAAGAATGTAAATAAGTATATATGCAAGAAATAATATGAGAGAAAACTGTCAATAAGGATACCCAGTTTTTATTCTGAAATATTAAAATAATACATATCATGGGTAAGAATTCCTTTCCATGTATGCTTATTATCTAAAATAATAATTATGCATATTATTAAAAAGTGTCAAACTAAATTTAACGTTCAGAATCTTCATAATCAAGTGATGCAATGGAATTTAGACACTGGCAGGAGTTAAGAAATAAAAGATAATTAGATGTTTTGTTGGTCAAAATGATTATTGTGTAAAAATGGCATAAAAGGGACTTAAAATCCCTTTCTTCTGCTCAGGAAGAATTTTAGTAATGCACATAATAGCAAAACTATTCTACAAATATGTTCTATAATATTTTTGAAACCAAAATAAAACTGATAGTAAAAAGCACAAAAGAAAAAGCTGATAGATTTTCCCACATAAACTTTAAAATCTCCCATTTGCATTGACCAAAAAATAAAAGACAAGATATGACGGAAACAACATTGATACGCATGAGGCAAAATTTAGAAATCTTTAGTATAAAGAGTCAACGTAAATCAAAAGGAAAAGATGAACTCCCCAAACAGAAATTTGGTCTAATGAAATGAAATAAAATTGAAGCGAATCAGAAATACAATGTCCAATAAATGTCAAATGTTGTTGAACCTAACCAACAAAGAAATTAAAACTAAAATAAAATTAACTCTTCTTCATCAAATTTACAAAAAATATTCTTAATTAATGCTAATGTATATAGAGGTTGATGAGAAGTGGAGTAGGTATGTGCCATACTTTGCTAGTAAGAGCACAACCTGAGAGGTTCAGGTGGCTACGAAAATCCGAATCTGTATGTACTTTTTTCACGCAGCAATCCTACTTTCAAGAATATATACTAAGGAGATAATCACAATTGTTCCTAATGATTTATGAATTTTTAACATAAGAGAAGGAAAAATAGAAACTAGATATCAAACAGTAGAATGTCAAGTAATTACAATATATACAAACAAAGAACTAGTATCCAGTAACAGTCACATTTAAGGGCACGATTTCTTTACTTCTGCCAATGTTATGACATAGTAAGAGCGGACATACTTACATATACTATGTAACAGTAACCCCATACGCATCTTCTCATCTGTCAAGGTAGCTTCTTAGAAAAAAAAAATCAAGGATATATTAGAAAATGCTAAAAGTGTCTATCTTTGAATGAAGTGATTATGCATGGTTTTGATTTTTTGCTCTGCATTTGTCTATGTCCTAATTTCTTTGTAATGAGCATACTTTGAGAAAAATGGCCCAAAAAATTAAAGTTAAGGCTAAAAAGTTCCTACTAGTTCCCTTTCATTTTTAGATAGTCTTTGCTGCAGTGTGCAATTACATCATTTTTAGTGTATTAACTTGAATTTTGGAATATGTAGTGTGATGTTTTTTTAATGAATGGCAGCTTCATACTTGAGGAAAGAACACGTGTGAATACTTCTGAGCTCTGGAGGAATCTTCACATTCAAATGATAAGGATGGCATTCTACAATGGAATGCCCTGTGTGGAAGGTATATAGGAGATCAAATGTCCTTGCAGAAATTTGACTCATGCTTATGTACTGAAGAGTTGATGGAAGGAGAGGTTGCAACACTGTATATTCCAAGAACCTCCTGGCAGGTCTAAAGCAGAAACCCTCTAAGGACCACTAAATGTAACAGGCGGGGGCTTTCCTGGGTGGGTATCAGTCCCAAATAGAATGGTTCTTACCTGGCGTAAGTCTTGTCTGCCAGAATGCAAACGAGCACAAGTAACTCCTCTTTTGAAGTGTTTGTGGCTGATTTAATAGTTTTTAATGTTGTCATCTGTACATGTGGAAAAAGAAAGTATAGCAAGTTCTTGAATAATGCCCTTTTGTTCAATGCTGTTTTGTTTAATGGTGATGAGATGCCATCTTTTACCTATCAATTAGCCTATTGTAAAACTGGCATTGTTATATGTCACTTTGCTTAAAGTTGCAGAACCTATCAAGGAGGTCAAGTGAGGACTTACCTGTAACTACTTTATAAGAATTTAGCCAGAATTAAATTACATAATACATTTAAAATGCTTAGTACAATTTCTAGCAAAAAGTAAGCTCTGAAATAGTAGGTATTGTTATTACCATTAGGTAAACATTACCTAGCACACCACATGCTTTCGAATTTAAAACTGGTTCCTAGAAGACATTCAACTGCTTTCTTGTTTTATGTGTATTGAACATGAGTTCAGTTTTTATATGGATGGAATTATAAATTTATATTAACATATATCATACTCCTTGTTCTACGACACAGAAAGTTCAGAAACAATTTTGCCTTTCCAATGACAACACTATTCTCAAACAACTGTGCTGTATTTACGTACAATCTGTAGTTTTTTAAAAAAATTGGCTGAATAAGCCAGCCAAAAGACAGGCTTCATTAATAGTGCTTGTCAGTTGCATATTGATGCTGCTACATGGAAATGTGAACGTGGATTTCCACTGCTGTTGCTTTCTCCTTTTCTTTAAAAAGTAAAGAAAGCATGATAGATATTTGGTGGCCTTATGCACTAAAAAAATAAAATAAAAATAAAAACATAAAAGTTCTTGTCATCAATTGAAAATCAGCATTCGTAAATAAAAATTTTGAAAGTCATTGGCTTTAAAGATAGTTCTGAAAGCCGAGTCAATACTGAGAATTTTAAATTTCAGTTTTATAAGAGATTCGCTACATGATAGATTTCAGGCTGTTTCATGTGTCCAATGTCATTCAAGGTTGCAAATAAATTTGGCCTTTCAAAGGCAAGATGAATGACAAAAATTCTCTGACATGTAGCAAGTCTTCCAGGTTAGGCATGACAAAAGTTCAATGACATCATTCAGGCTATCAATCTATCTGTAATGACACACTGCTGTCTCCTCAAGGATTAAATATGATATTTGCAAGAGTAGTGTTGCATTTCTGGTTGTCGGACAAATACAGCAGAACTGTAAACACATTAAAGGCCTATTCAATTAACTAACAAACTATAAATTTCTATCTTTAAACAAAATTTGTAAATTTGAGCTCCTTATATGTGTGTGCTTTCCTAAAGCACGCTTCTACCCTAAAATCATGTGATACATTTAGTCTGTGTTTACCAGTTTTAGTAATAGCTTATACTGCTTTTAGGAACATAGTAAATACTAAACAGAGGTGGCTACAAAGCACAACGAAGAGGCAAAATTAGAAGTGTTTTAATTTTACCTGCATCTTTCTCTAAACCAAATGTATCTGACCTAATTTTGTATGTGCATTTCTATTTTAAAAGGACTGTGTTTGCTTTGTGAAAATTACCCCAAAGTATGCACATACCCCTTATGTGTTATAGTCATTTTCAAATCAATAGGCTTCATGAAGTGATGACCTAAGCTTGTTACTGCAATTAGCTTTTGTAACAAATCTGTCAGTTTCTCTTCAGGCACCAGGTTTACTATGATTCTCTATAGGTTGACATATACCATGGCATTCATCAACATCTCTGGAGAATTCTATATACTCAAAATATAATTAGAAAATGCATCTAAACAACGTTCTGTGTCTTTATGGCCTCATTTTAAGATTATCGAATTATACATGACGCATACTAACAATACATTTATTCTTAAGAATTTAGACAATGTCCATGGAATAACTTCTATACATGCTTTTAATTCTAGGGTTTTCCCTACAGTGGTGTATACGTAGTTCCATTCCAAGACTGGAGCAACCCCTTCTATTCCTAGTCACTAAGGAACAGACTGAGAACCTCAAAAAAAATGTTTGACCTTCATGAGCTTCCCGAGTCCCAACCAAATTCCTTCTTACACTCTTCACTATTGGAGGCAGAGAAAAGGAAAGGAGACATTTGGAAATGTGTTAGACTACTGGAGAAAGTATCAGAGACAATGACTTTATTGCTTCCATGGCCACTGTACAAAAAGAAAGAAATAATCACAGCGATAAGGCAATAGAATACTGAACTTAGACTATTCGACTTCAGATCTCTGAAGATCTGGGTTTGAATCCCAGTCCCCCCACTTATGTGAGATACCATGCTATTCACTTCACATTTGTGAGTCTCATCTTATTCATTTGAAAGAGGATATGATGATACTTCATAGAAACATTGAGAAGTAGAACTAAGATAATACTGATGAAAAATGCCTTGTTAGTTCTGAAACCCAACATAAATGCACTCTCAGGGACCACATACAAATACTTTTTTTCTTTTATAGTTCCACTAGGTGACTTTTTCAAAAGATTCAACAGAAATGTACCTAACAAAACAGAATAATGGAAAAACAAGTTACTTAATAGGAAAAACTGATATTAAGCAATAACTACTTTAAATAAGTGAAACCAGAAGTATTGAAAAAAAGCTACTGTGTGATAGCACATTTGTTTAATGCAGACTACATTTCTACATATATATTTATTTTTATGAATTATTTCAAAAGGTAACACAAATTTAAAACTGAAGTTATGCTGACTTTAAGCATATGTCATAGCTGACTAAATTTCCAAATTAAGGTAGCCATGGTTGAGAAAATTCTCTCAGAAAAGTATTAAGAAATCACATGAGCCCCTACAACCTGAAGTAAAATGACATATCCTAAATCTTTTAGGTGGGTTCTCAAATCCTCTTTTACCCATAAATCATCACAGGACACTGGTAGGAACAGGTCACATGCAACAATGTCCTTTGTCTTTATGACTGTATTTGGTGCAAACAGTGTTTGTTTTGCACGCAGCATTGATCTACCCTTCAATGTGTCAAGAAGATAAATTTTAAACGTAGTTATTCATTATTTTTTATAAAGTGCAGACCCTTTCATGACCTAAGGTATGAGAAGTGCTTAAAATTTCTAAATTGCAAATTCAATTTTCAATTTACATTTAAATATAAAAAATGAAATTCTAAAAGTTGTGTTTATTCCTTTTTAAAATAACTTTACTGAGACATTTTTGACATGGAAAAATTGTTCATACTGAAGCTAAACAACTTGAAGTTGTATATGTATACATTGTGGAAACACCACCATAATAAAAGTGCATGTGCTATTTGTCACCTCATACTTATCACAGTGTGTGATTGTGTGTTGAGAGATTTCATCTATAAGGAACTCTTACAACCAAACAGCCAAAAATAAGCAAACAAACAAACAAACACATATTTTTAAGTGGGTAAAGGACCCAAATAAACATTTCTCAAAAGAAGACATACATATGGCTAAGTACCTACAAGCTGCTCAACATCACTCACCACCAAAAATTTTTTCAAAAAATCACAACCGCAATGAGATAGCACCTAAACTTACTAAAATGGCAGTTATCAAAAAGACAAGATAGTAAGTGTTGGCAAGGACCTGAGGAAAATTGAAAGCTCGTATCCTGTGGCAGGAGGGAGCATAACCTGGTGCAGCCATTATGGAAAACAACGCGGGGTCCTCAAAACTTGAAAAGAGAGCTGGCGTATGACCCAGCAAGTATATATCTAAAAGGAATATCTCTCAGTGTTATCCAAAAGGAACGAAATCTGGATCTCAGAGAGCTATCTGCCCTCCCATGCTCACTACAGTTCCTTCATGCTATTCATTCATTCAAGACACGGAAACAACCTAAATGTTCATTTATGGGCAGATGGATTAACAGTGTGGAATATTATTCAATTTAAAAAAGGAGAAGAAAATTTTGCCATTTGCAACCATATGGAAGGCATTATTCTACGTGAAATAAGCCAGACAGATACTGCATAACCCTATGTTTATGTGGAATTTAAAATAATAAAGTTTAGAGAAGTGCAGAGTAGACTGGTAGGTGATTACTAGAGGCAGAGGGTGGTAGGAAATGAAGAGGTACTGGCCAAAGAGTACAGAGTTCCCTTTAAGATTAACGCATTCTGAAGATCCCTTTGTATAATACGGTGATGATGGTTTCCAATGGTGTATTTATAGTCATTCTTACACTTAATAAATATTTATTGAATGCCTTCTTTATAGTGCCCAGAACCCAGGGACCAAACCCATTCTTTATGTATTTTTTTAAAGATAAGCCTTCATATTCATGGTAAGTAACCTTACTAGCTAGTATGGAAGAAACAGTTCAACAAGTTACTATAAATCAACTAAAAGTAAGATTGAAATTCAAACTCACTGACAAGCTTTCTGGGCTCCCACATAGTTTCAGTCTTTTACATTATAAGCTGCGTGTTCAGAAATTATTGCCTCGTTAAAAAGTTCACTCTTCCCCCCTCCCCTCAGCCAAACAGCCATCATTTTAATAGGGTTGGAAGTCATTACTCAGATGATGCAACATGTATCTACCCAATCACGGGACAGTCAGCTTTTACAACTAAACAGTTGATATGTTTATGATACCACTACATATTCTCTTATTCTTCCTTTACTTAATTTTTAACCATAAAAAAACCAGCTCACTATGCAAAAGCATTTCCTGCACCTCAGAATATTGATTTGAAGGAGAGGGGAAATTTTTGCAACACATTCATATAACATGAAGGTTTTACTTAAACCGGAAGGAATGTCCATTAAGCTTCTCAAGCTTAATTTTCGGGTCTAGGAGAAACAGTGGGTTCCAGTTCTGGCCCTGTTACTTACTAGCTGCGGGACGGGGTTGCTGTGTAACAAATCACCCCCAGATCTCACTGAGGTTTTTTATTTTCTTCAAGCTCCACCTGCCTCTTTTCTAGGGCACTCTTTCAGATTTTATTGTCCTTCTACCTTCACTGGCTCAGGTGACATCTTAGGAACAGGAAACACAATGGTCGCTCTCTAATCCAGGTTTTATTAGGGAATGTCTCAGTCCAAAATACAGGCACAAGCAGCAGCAATGAGAATGTAGATTTAAAAAAGACGATGAAAATAAGTTCAGACACCACAAAATACAGGTGGTATCATATACACAGATAGTGAATGTCTGACCGCCTCTGGGGTTTGATCTTCTTTCAGAGCTCAAAGGGGACAACTGCCTCAAGAAGGAGGAGGTTGCGGGGGATGTGGGACACCCAGAGGGGAAAACCGAGCAGTAAGTTGAAAGCTCTGGTCTCAGATGAACTTCTAGGTAGGTTAAATTTGTTCTCATAGACTAGCTGATACGGAACTACTACGGAACTACATCATCGACAAGGTCCATAGTTAAAAACATTTGCTGACCAAAAACTGCATTTGAGTATAAACATGGGCTCTGACCCTGTACATGAGATAAACCTGCAGCATTCTATTCCTTTTAGAAATCAACATTAATGTCAGTCTGATACAACAAAAATACCTGTCCTCAGGTATCATGTTGACATCGATAAAATCTGTAGGAATATGAACAAGGGCCAGCCCCCTGGCCCACAGGAATGCACCTGTAAATCACAGAACCCTGCAACATCATGAGCAGGGCTTGGTCTCCTGCACCAGGAATGACAACTTAGCTCCAGTGACAAAAGGAAATCACAGTACAGCAAATTTTAAAAAGCCATTTGTGAATAATACAGCGCTAAACTTTTCTGTTTTTTCTACAGGGCCCAGAGATGTTTAAAAATGAATTTCGCAGTTGAACTCTGGGAATGTCAGATCTCAGAAACAACAGATGAAGAAACGCTAATTAGCTGTGATGAACGTTGATTATAGAGCACGGATATAATAATAATGACAAAAGAAAAAAAGAGGTGGTGTACCAGTCTCACATATCGAGTGTGGTTGTGTAATTAAAGAAATTTAATCACAGCAAGCAAATGTGATGTATTTGTACTTGGACCATTTTGTGGGTCTACAGGCAGAACTGTACTCAGAAAATACAACAGAAATAAAAATATTCCTAGTTCATGTGCTTTATTTCTAAACCATTTAATTCATTAAGGTGTTTCTTTTTTGTTTTAATCCTCACCTGAGGAGATGTGAGAGAGAGAGAGAGAAAGAGAGAGAGAGAGAGACATCGTGGGAGAAGAAACGTCTATTGCTTCCTGTATGAGCCCCAACCAGGGACTGAACCCACCACCTAGGTGTGGGTGCTGACCAGGAATTGAACCTGCAACCTTCTGGTGTACAGGATGATACTCCAACCAACTGAGCTACCTGGCAAGGGCTATGAAGGTCTTTCTTTTGTGCTTTTGTTTTACCTCCTCCCCAAACCCCACTGAAAATCCATTTCTTTTTCAGCAAAATATTCAGTACTGTTACCTTGTTAGGGTGATCTTTTCAGGATATCCCTAACTCATTACGATTAATAGAAGATATGCATATGCTCATAGGAAATAACAGGTCCTATTTTATCTAAAATAAGTTAAAGGTATGGTCTTCCATTTGAGTTCTGGAAGGAAATAGAATATAGTAGTTGCACTTGAAGATGAATCCATGAACAGTGCTCTCAAGTTCTGTGACATCAGTCAGAGCTTTGTTGGTTCATGATAAATCCCAAAATATCAGAAGTCACTTGGTCAGCTTAACTCTCACAGAAGATTCAGTAACCTGTTAAGTCACAGGCGTATCGTGAACAAGAGTCTGTCTTGCAGCTTGCTGTCTTTTGATTTTCTGATTAAGTGATAGATGAGAAGAAGAGGTCACTCAGGCAGTGTAGGGAAGAAAAAGCCCTTACAGAAACCTTGGCTGGCCTGTGTTACTCCCAGCAAGAGACTTCTGTTTTGCACTGATTACTCTCAAAGCCTTTTCCCCAGGCAAACCTTTTTTTTTTTGCTAATGTTGTTCTATAATTAGGCATTTCTGCTAGAATTAGTAGCAAACATGAAAAAGCTGTTCTTGCAATACATTTGAAAAAAGTATCTGAATTGAGTTATCATGGGTGAGTTGAATTAAACTATATAATTTATCATTATGACAGTGTATCTGTGTTTGCCCTCAAACCTCCTCATAAGTATAATAAAATAAAGAAATAGCATGAGTCATTAAGTTATATACACACACAAAAAACACAGGCATCTTATACATTATACTTGTATATTTTAAAATATTTGTATATAGCAATTTTTCTAGACTCAAACTGATACAATGCAAATATACTCCCCCATATAATAATCTTACTTAAGATATTCAGCCCTGGTTGGTGTAGCTCAGTGGATTGAGCTCGGGCCTGCAAACCAGAAGATCGCAATCTTCAATTCCCAATCAGGGCACATGCCTGGGTTGCAGGCCAGTTCCCAGCAGGGGATCCAAGAGAGGAAACCATACATTGATATTTCTCTCCCTCTCGCCTTCCCTTCCCCTCTAAAGATAAATAAATAAAAAAATTTTAAAAAACCAGTCATTGTTTAAAAAAAAGCTATTCAGAAGTCCATCATCCTGCAATTTAAATTGTAAGAAAGTTTCTCTTTGATGGAAAATAAATTCTCCTGCAAACATATTATGGAAATGGGAAGAAAACATACACATTTTCACCTATATCTACTAAAGATCTTTCTATCAAAACAGGTTTACAATTCTTTTTGTGAGACATTCATCAAAGAAATTAGACGCCACCCCTCCTTCCCCCAACACACACACATAAACTACACCTACTTGATTAAACTTTTGTACCTGCCCTGGGAGTTCAAATGCCTGCTGGGAGAAGGCAATTGGCACAATATATGAGTAAAGTAGGCACTAAATGCAAATGACCTGTCTACACCGGATAAGTGGTGGACAGAGCTGAGGTTGTTGACAAGAAAAAAAAGGGCCTGAGTGTCAGATCTTCTGCTGTGTTAAGAGAAGTTATAAATCTCATATGAAATCTCAGTCTTTAAGTGTGGGCACAATGTATGTGGAACTAACACAGCATTCTTTCAGCTGATTTAACCCTCCAGCGGCCAGTCTGGAAATACTCTGTTCCAGGGCTGCCAAAAGGACTACCGAGTGCGGGGTGAGCCCCGGTGACAGGCGGTGGCCAGAGGATGACACAGTGGAACCAGACAGATTTGAACCCCACTTCCAGTGGCCCCCTAGAAAACCTGCCTGGGGGGTGGGCACTTCAAACTAAACTAAGGCCAATTAACAGCTTGAAGATGGCTGGGTGGCTAGCCGGTAGAACAAGATTTGGGGTGAAAAGGGAGATCCTGAGAAGGAGGCGGCAAGAAACACTGGTGGTTATAGAAGACGTTGGCCAACTGAGGGGCCCAGAGAACACTGGTTCACTAAAGGCAGCCTGGTATCAAGTATTATTCGCAGAGGGAAAAACAATGACATTCCAGGAATAGCACTGAGAATGAATAAACTCCAACAACAACGCTTATGCCAAAGTGAAAATCTTTAAGCCATCTGTTTTGGCTTCTTAAAATCAGAGGTTCCAGGATGGGTCCCAGAAAAGAGCCTGATGGAACCTAAGACTTTGTGAAAAATGTATCTGTCACAGCAAACACATTATTTTGTTAGCTGATAAATTAACACAGGGACAAGCAAGTTTTGTAATGCAAGAATTGACATAAATTACTGTGCAGGAAAATGGCAACTGAAACGCATAGGAGTCTTTTCTAATAATCCACAACTACCCACTTTACTGGTACCCCCTGGATGTTTACATACGGGAATGAAAATTAAAACTCTCGGTTTCATCTTAATGTCTTTCACCATTCTCACCTTCAGCTGCACATAAAAGAGAAACGGCACAACGCCTTCTCTGCCCCCTTTAGAAACGCCCCGCTTAATGTGAAGAGCATTCTTTCAACAACCTGAGAGCTTGTCTTGAACCCGAGTTTCACTGCCTTGACAACCCTAGGGGACTGAAGAGGACTGCCCGAGCAGGTGGGGCGCGAGGTCACCAGTGGGATGGATTGGCATTGTTACTGTATTCAACGTAAAAGACAAGCCAGAGCAAAAATAGCACCATGGCTATCTCCAAGGTAAGAGAAAATGAGACTCGGGTTTTTGAAAGAGTGTTCTATTTAGAGAGCAAAGGAGAAGTGACTACTTGGATCAGGAAGCAAGGTCAAGCCAATAAAATCAGTAAGTAGAAATTGTCACTGTGCTTAAAAAGGATACATTTCAAACCAAACAAACGGTAAATTCTAGGGCTCCCTTGCAAAGTTTGAAGTATCAAGGAAGAAAGAAAAATAATCGGATTCCCCATGGCTCTTGTCTGGCTAGCTTTCATTCTTTTACACAGTTCTGCATAATATGGTCTTAAAAATAAATGGTATTCAAAACGCTCTTTGCATTAGGATTCACACTTTCTTTACCATAATCCCAGCAGGCTGTTATGATGTAGATATCCCAAAAGAGAAACTGGAGTTCAGTGATGTGCCTAGGGTCACCTCGCTGGTGAGTAGAAAAGTAAAATCAAAGCCCAACAGGAGGCGTTCTTTGCACATATCTTCTCCCATCCTGTTGGTTGCCTTTTTGTTTTTATTGATGGTTTCTTTTGCTGTGCAGAAGGTTTTTTAGTTGGAGTAGGAGGGAGGTGGTCAACAGTAAGGTGGTCAAATATATGGAGACGAAGGAGACTTGACTTTGGGTGGTGAACACAGTGCAATATACAGATGATATATCATAGAATTGTATACTTGAAACCTAAATAATTTTATTAACTAGTGTCATCCCAGTAAATTTAATTAATTAAAAAGAAGTGCAGCATCGTGGGCCCTCCCCCAATGCCAACCCCTGAATGAAATCCAATTGGTCTTTAGACATTTAGTGTAATGATAGTTTAAACACAGTCACTGTGGACATCACTCATTCATAGGCTTGCCAGGAGTCAGAGCCGATTCAATAGCACATCACACACACACACATTCTTTCAAGGTTATTCCAAATGTTTGCTATTTTTAAAATCTCTATCCATAGCCGTCTGATTCCTCTGACCTCGTTGTATTGAGTAATTGTTCCCCACTCAGTCTAAGGTACCTAAGACACTATTATTCACTGTTCCTATTACTGCAGGGCACAGTTCCAATAAACTGTGAAGAGATTTGCTAGCTCATTCACAGAAAAGTACAGGGCAGAGGCAAAGGCAACAGGAGCAACAATGAAAACAAGTTCTATAAAGGAGGACAAGAAAATGTTACATTGCCACAGCAACAGGACCGGAGAAAAGTCGAGGTGGAGGAGGTCAGAGTTCAGAGCCTCGTACTGAAGACTAGAAAAAACAAAACCTGGAGTGTTCAAATTTATAAGAAACCAGTGCATTTCAGAGAAAAGGAGAAAAACTTACATATAATAAGAATTAATTTCTATTTGTTGTACTCATATGTCTCTACAGGAGCACCAGGGAGAAGAAGCAATTTGACAAATGTATCATTTGTGTTTCAACATCAATTGTGATTTGTGATAGATACTTGTCTTTGAAATATTACATTTTCCATAACTAGAAAAGATTGATAAAATAAACTCTCTAAGCTATTTATGAACTAAATTATATTTTGACTGCTAAAATAGAGAAGAATTTCAACAAGAGTAAAGATCTGCAATAAAAGAAAGAAACAGACACTGTGCTTACTTCATTTTCTTTAAGGACCAACCTCTCAAAAACGTAATCAACTGGAATTTTGTATAGCATCGTTCCACGTATAAATGCTCTTTAATAAAAAGGAACAAGAGCTAGAATAAACACACACACACACACACACATAGGCCACCCCCCCCACTAGACCAACGGGTTAGATCGAAGAAGATACTTGTTTTTCTTGGGAAGTGAGAAGCGCCTCTCACCTTTCACCTGCAGCCCCATCTCCCAAATGGCAGGGCTGCTATTGATCATGAGCTGCTGTCTGGCGCCTGAAAGCTAAAATCCAAGTAATTACTCCTGGTGATAGAAGAGTTCCGGTTCGGTTTGGGGGAAGGGAGGAAGCTAGATTCAGATTGTATTTACAGTTCTTTGAACTGCTGGTCAACTTCTACGTCTTTGAAATTAAGCATCTAAAGCATTTAAACTGCAGGGAAACTCTTGCTATCAATATGAGCCACTGGTCTGTCGGCAAATTAGCTCAATTTTGCATCCACTCTTGTAAGTATCCTTTGCTTCAATTTCCTTCCCCGGCCCTCGCCCCAGTTCCCAACAGCTGCTGATATTATGGATTCTCTTCCCTATGGGGAAATTGTGGCCACAAAACTTAACTCATGAAAATAAGAATGAACTTTCTCTTTTCCCTTCATGCTTTTCTTCCAGTGATTTATGCAACAAAGAACTGGTGCCCACCTGTCTTCAGAAAGGGAAACCAAGGCTCTCCTAGTGAACCTCTGCTATGGCCCCTTGTGAAACCTCTGTCACTTGGAAAGTGGACTCATCCGCAAACTGCATCATCAGAAACAGAAATATTTGCTGAATCCAAAAATACAAAATATGCCTACACATGTAATAGTGAACTCCCCAGGCTCAGGAACTCCTGGGGTGAGGAACTGGGCGTTTTAGCATCTCTACTCTCAGCAATTAGAATTCCTCCCAAAGCCACCAGCTTCCTTGCTGACCCCTATGCTCATCATGTGTTATTCTTTTTATTGTAGTGAGCTGCTCATGGCTTTTTAAAAAGTGGAAATAATATTGCTTCTTCCTCTGGCTACTTTTTAATTTTTTTCATTTTCTGCTCTACCTCTCATTCCCTATACTCTTTATCTCTTTATATGCCCAGAAACTTCCTCTTCAAATTCTCTTTAAGGTGGCAGCTGTGTCCACAATTTTCTCAAAAATACATTCTTGGAGGCACCAAGAGTCTCCTTACTGTGAGCCCAAAGCCCTTTTCTCTGCTGTAATTTGCCTTGAGCCACACCAGGTAAAAAAAAAAAGGAAATTTCCGAGTTGATCTTGGGGTTCTCCATGTGATACAAACACTGTCTCTTTGTCTCTATCTTTTTGATCCGTCACACCCATTTTACTCCTGGTTTCCAGACTAATGGTCCTTAAAAGGCATTTGCATATTATCATTCTCTTGCTCTGACACTGCTTATTGACCCCCCTTACTACTGCACCAGGCCTAAACCCCTTTGCCTGCCTCACAGGGTCCTCCATCGGTCTGTGCATGGAAGTTCTTGGCTGAGAGCCAAATTTAAGCAAGATTAACCTGGCAGCTTTTATGCTGTAGCCAATCCCTGTGAAGAAGGAGAAGAAGTAGAACATAAGAGGGGAAGTGAGATTCCTTATTTGATTTCCGTTGTATTCATATTTAAGTTGAAATTTCAGGTTATAACACATTAGAACTTTAGTTCTCATAAAAGAAAATAAATTGCTTGGAGGGAAACAAAGTCTGTGATGGTTTGAGGGATTCATAATCTCATACTGATAAAATTATTTATTATAGTTTTCCTTAATTGCCTTATTTTTAGGAATGCATTGCTGGCTATGAGTGATCAGATGCAAAGCTCCAAAGTACTCAGACGTAAGTCCACAGTTACCACATGTAACACAGGGAAACGGTTACTGTTATGAATTCAATTTATTTGTTAATACTTCATTAGCTTTATGTTAATATTTCATTCTTGAAGCCTAACCCACAGAGAATTTCATTACCACTACCATTCAGGTGTCAAATTCCTTTCTAAAACAAAACAAAGAAAAATCTTTCATAAAAGTGGATCTTTAGTTTTGTAGACAAAAGAAACTAGAAAAAGATTAAATCATCATCAGTTTAACTTACAAAGCAAATGCATAGGGAAATAGCATTATTCACCATTTGAATTGCTTAATTAATTTTGGGAGCTTTTTTTTTAGTCTGTCCAAGGCAAAAAAAAATGTCTATAACCAGTTATAATCATGCTAAATTTATAAATAGTAGATTTAAGTAAATCCCCCATTGAAAGAGATAAATCACCTCTGTGCTGAAGAAGCCCTATTAAAATACCATCTGAAAGATCTATCGAGGCCTAAAGTGAAGTATATATGTTTTTAAAAGGATAAACATAGGAAGAAATATCTGTCATGCTTTATGGTGAATATATCCATCCAAATATTCAAGAGCTCCCTGATTTATTCTCGAGTAACAACCTTGACTCTTCAGACATTGTTTATGATGGTCATGAGAGCACACACAGGGCTTCCATACAGCTATCTGCTAGTAGACTTGCTTTCGAGAGTAAAACATTCTTAAAGCATCATTTACTTTCACAAACAGCATGTGCTCACCATGTGGCACCATTCTTGTTAACACCAAAGTGGCAATTTGAGCTGAACTGCTTGGGAACTCTGTTTATAATAAAAACAGTACGTGATACCAGGTCCTCAGAGTCTCAGATGTCAAAGGTGATCATGAACATAAATGCAAATTTCCCAAATCTGCTCTGCTGGGAAAATGATTCTTGCCAAGGCCAAAGAATCCAGTAGAAGTACAAATGCTTGGTTTCCAGCTTCTAATAAGCCCAGGAATTGTCATTCCAATTTTACTACATCACCTTCATCTGGTTTTAATGTATATGCATGTCCAGTGAATTAGTTCCCCTTGGGGAAAATTTTGCTGTCTCCAGAGCTTGAGATTTTCTATGAAGTGCCAATGACCTGATACAAATTGTTGAAAGTTTTATATTACGCTGTTCTCTTCCTTTTATATGAACTGACTGTTTACTTTTTGAGCACCTTCGAACCTTCCAGCATTGCAGAATAA
Source organism: Sturnira hondurensis (assembly GCF_014824575.4). Classification (NCBI taxonomy): domain Eukaryota; kingdom Metazoa; phylum Chordata; class Mammalia; order Chiroptera; family Phyllostomidae; genus Sturnira; species Sturnira hondurensis. Next base: position 8,552,505 of record NW_028077910.1, read on the forward strand.
TGTTTAAAACATGGCATTATTAAGAAAGTTTAAGATTACAGCTGTGAAAACAGACCTATGTCATTATAATCAGTAAGTGAGTCCTTCACTGGGATTTCAGAACATGAAAGGAGCCCATGCCGAGAATTGGCAGTGTAAGAACTGAAGAGAAAAAGGAGAGAAAGAAAGAAGGGGGGGACCTATCAGGCAGAGAGAGGGGGGTGTTTTTATCCTTGACAGCTCACTTGATAAAGTAAAAGTAATTCAGTATCTGAGTACAAGATGTCTTTTATGGGATAGGGATGTATAGTTACTAGGTTGCATAATCACTTTACACATTACACCTATTAAAGCACTTATTCTTTTCTATTTGTTTTTTAAATACATTTTATTGATTATGCCATTAAAGATGTCCTATTTCTCCCCTTCACTCCCCTCCACCCTGCACACCCCCTCCCCCACCATTCCCCCCCTTTGGTTTATGTCCACGTGTCACAAGTTCTTTAGATTCTATATTCCCATACTATTCTTGCCCTTCCCCCTGTCTATTTTCTACCTACTGTCTATGCTACTTAGTCTCTGTACCTTCTCCCCCCTTCTCCTCCTTCCACTACCCTGTTGCTAACCCTCCATGTGATCTTCATTTCTATGGTTCCGCTCCTGATCTAGCTGTCCTCTTGGTTTGCTTTTGTTTTAGGTGTGGCTGTTAGTAACTGTGAGTTTGCTGTCCTTTCACGGTTCATATTTTTTATCTTCTTTTTCTTAGATAAGTCCCTTTAACATTTCATATAATAAGGGCTTGGTGTACTCCTTGAATTTGATCTTATCTGAGAAGCACTTTATCTGCCCTTCCATTCTAAATGAAAGCTTTGCTGGATAGAGCAATCTTGGATGTAGGTCTTTGGATTTCATAACTTGGAATATTTCTTTCCAGCCCCTTCTTGCCTGTAAGGTCTCTTTTGAGAAATCCACTGACAGTCTGATGGGAACTCCTTTGTAGGTGACTGTCCCCTTATCTCTTGCTGCTTCTAGGATTCTCTCCCTCATTTTAATCTTGGCTAATGTAATTATGATGTGCCTTAGTGTGTTCCTTCTTGGGTCCAACTTCTTTGGAACTCTCTGAGCTTCCTGGATTTCCTAGAAGTCTATTTTCTTTGCCAGATTGGGGAAGTTGAAATGGTTGTGTACCCACCTGTATTTCCCACGAACTGAGATCTTCAAGCATCAGACAGACCACACTATGTGTGTTCTACAAACCAGGACCTAGTACACTGCAGGTACTCAATATTTATGGTTAAATACATTATAGAGACTAGAAATAACATAGAAAACACCTTTTGGGTCAGACTTAAGATTCAGAGGTAGGAAAATATTTGGGGAAGGAAAAATTATTCCCTAGTAGCATTGTATTAATGGAAAGAAATGTCCGATATACTTTAACATGCTATGGTAATATGGCCACAAAGAATAGGCTGCAGTCCAACTGTATGTGCTTTTCCTTCAGGCACTGAACTCCCTGGGTTGTAGGAACAGAGAAGAGAGACAGACGGTTGTCTATTATTCATGTGATTTGGTTTTGTAGAACTGGGTCCTGTTGAGAGAAGATAATGTGACACTCAAAAATCCTGAAAGAGTAGTTCAGAAAAATCCAAACTGGGTAAGAGAGAAGAGATTCCGAAAAGGAGCTCCAAGGGCTGATGGATCAGAGAAAGCGGTACCCTGCTTCAGCTGGGCCCCAGGTACCCCGTGCCTCTCAGGACAGGTGTTGCCTATCTTGTCTTGTCAGACTTCTCAGTCTTCTCAGTATCTCTGAGGAAACTTCACCTCTTCGTTCAAGTTCTATAAACAATTATCTGCAACTCTTGCCTTCTTCCATCTCTTCCATCCAAAGAAATGCCTTCCCTTGAGTCTTTTCCTATCAAAAGACTGCCATTCCCTTTTCTTTGTTTTCCTCTTAAGGCAAACTTCTTTATCTTCACTTCTACGCCAACCTGTCACTTCTCTACTCACTAGACTCTACCTCCCAGCTCCATCACTCTGCAGATACTGCTTTCACTAAAGTCACTGATATCATCCTAACAATGAGGACACTTTTTGCCCTCATTGAACTGAAGGTTTCTTTGGCATTTGATACTGTTGATCCCTCCTTTAAGAACGTACAAAAGAACTGACAATAATAAGTCAGTTATGAGGACTAAGTAAAGTTCTTAGCACAGCATTTCATACGTCCTATGGGCTCTAAAGATGTTTGCTCATATTATTACATTATTATTTTTCTCAGTTGCCTTTGTGATGCCCTCTTTCTGTGTCTTCTTCTAAATGCAGACGCCCTTCACCCAGTGTTCTGCTCATACAGTCTTGCTGGGCAATCTCACCAGTCTTATGGATTGGGACAACTATTGTGTTATGACTTTCGCAGTGCTGTACTAAATCTTCACACGTACGTATCTCATTTCTTGAGGGGGACCCCCATCTTGGTTGGCAGTGTGCCCTGTTGTGGTAAAATTATCCCCAGCTGAGAATAGGTGGTTAACTTATATATGGTTATTTGTGTCTTTCCTGGGGAGACTGTAAACTTCCTGACAGTCAGCACAATTTCTTAACTCTGCCTATGACCCTCAGACACAGCACAGAGCTCCGCACACACTGAAGCCACAAATTCCACTCTGCAATGCTCAACTTACAAGGTTTAACCTTAGTAGACCATATTTATACCCCCTCCCCACAGCAGTCTCTGTACAGACTGTTACATTTAATCCTGATTTCTTTTAAAAGGAAGCATCTGGAATAATTCAATAATGAGAAAAATCCGTGTTAAGTGGATGGTGACTAAAATTTTGAGATAAGGGCACTTTGCTAAATTTAGAAATCAGATGAAACTTTACTTCAGAAGTGGTTTGAGTAATAACATATTCTATTCAAAGAATGATTTGCTGGTTATTTTTAAAATAACCTAAAGAAACAGGAACTTCTAAAATTTTCACAGCAGCCTAAGACTCAAAGAAAAGAGTAAAGGTCTGGGCTGCCATATCTGAAGCCATCGCATCGGTGGCTCCGTGTCAATTTATAAATGCGCTACAGAAACAAATTCGTCATGGGAATTTTCACAGCAGTAAATATCACAGTCTGGCGGCAGTAGATGGAGTTATGGATCACACCCTCGCAAGTCGCAGGCCGAGTTTCAGGAACATGACATGTGGAAAGCACATTAGCTGAGACCTTCGAGTCTTCGTGCTTCTCAAACCAGACCAGATTGGCTGAACTGCAGAATGCATTTGCAGAAATACAGTAACTCATCCCATTAAACCACACCCCAGTTTATTGTGGAAGTTGAGTTAGCCAAAAAAAGATCCTCAAACCAATGTGATACAGTAGAAATGAAGAGCAGTCTTAAAATCATTTGGACCTAAGAATTATAAGGTTTTCCATTGCTTGGAGACATGAAAATTGAATATGATTTATTAAGAATATCTAGACCTGGCTGGTGTAGCTCAGTGGATTGAGTGCTGGCCTGTGAACCAAAGGGTTGCTGGTTCTATTCCCAATCAGGGCACATGCCTGGGTTGTGGGCCACATCCCCAGCTGGGGGTGCGTGAGAGGCAACCACACATTGATGTTTCTCTCCCTCTCTTTCTCCCTCCCTTCCCCGCCTCTGAAAATAAATCAATAAATAAAATATTTAAAAAAAGAATATCTAATACTTCATGACAACCTCTAAGTTCCAAAAGTGGTACATCATTGCCCTATAACTTAAAAGCTTTATAATTCTGGCTCTTATCTAACATCTCTCTTGTGTTTCCTTCTCTTGCTGCAACTGCCCTCAACACCTCACCTCCCTTCAAATAAAGCAAAACCTTCATAAGTTTGCCTTCATTCTTTTATAAACTTTCTTCTTCTTTCGACTTTTTAATTGAAAAAATATGTTTTCTAGACAACAAGACATATATTTCAGGGGAGTACTTAAAGTGTCAATAATAGCCTTGCCTTTAAGAAATTAATAATCTATTATTGGAAAACACAAGTATTAAGTGATCATAAAGCCAAGCAGAATATGAAAATGCCATGAAAGGGGAAAATTAAGTATAATAAAGATTTCAGAGTAGAGTGATATCCCATTTGCTAAGAAGACACTAGGGTTTTTAAAGAGAGGTATCATAGATGAGGTAATATATTACAAGTAGAATTTGGCTTGGTATATGCTCAAGAAAATACCAAGTCAACCTTTTTATTTAAGTATATTTTATTGATTATTCTATTATAGTTGTCCCAATTTTCCTCCTTTTCCCCCCTATGCTGGGTACCCCCTTTCCTCCAGTAGTCCCCCCTTAGTTCATGTCCATAGGTTGTGCCTGCAAGTTCTTTGGCTTCTGCATTTCCTATGCTATTCTTAACTTCCTGCTGTCTAGTTTGTTCCTACCAATTATGCTTCTTAATTCCTGCACCTTTGCCTCATTCTCCTTCTCCCTCCCAGCTGATAACTCTCCAAATGATATCCATATCTATGATTCTGTTCTAGTTCTGGTTGTTTGCTTAGGTTTCTTTTCTTTTCCTTTTTTTTTGACTCAGTTGTTGATAGTTGTGAATTTTTTGCCTTTTTAATGTTTATGGTTTTGATTTCCTTCTTTTTCCCTTAATAAGTCCCTTTGACATTTTCTGTAGTAATGGCTTGGTGGAGATGAACTCCCTTAGCTTTGCCTTGTCTGGGAAGCCTTTATCTGCTCTTCCATCCTAAATGATACCGTTGCTGGACAGAGTCATCTAGGTTGTAGGTCCTTGATATTAATCACTTTGAATCTTCTTGCCAGTCCCTTCTTGCCTACAAAATTTCTTTTGAGAAATCCCCCAATAGTCTTATAGAAACTCCTTTGTAGGTAGCTTTCTGTTTTTCTCTTGTTGCTTTTAAGATTCTCTCTTTTTCTTTAACCTTTGGCATTTTAATTATGATATATCTTGGTGTGGTCCTCTTTGTGCTCAATTCATTTGGCACTCCCTGCATTTCTTACACTTGTATGTTTATTTACTGTGCCAAATTAGGGAATTTTTCAAATGACTTTTCAGTTTCTCCATCTTCCTCTTTCCTTCCGGCATCACTATGATGCTGACACTGGCACTTTTGGAGAGGTCCCGGTGGTTCCTCAGCCTCGTTTTTTTGAATTCTTATTTCTCCTTCTTGTTCTGATTGAATGTTTACCTCCTCCTTATACTCCAAATCATTGATTTGAATCCTAGCTTCCTTCATTTCTCTCTTGCTTTCCTGTGAAGTATTCTCTACTTTATTTAGTGTGACCTTCATTTCTTCCTTTATTTTTTGGCTATACCCAAGGAGTTCTCTGAGCGTCCTTATACCTAGTATTTTGAACTCTGCCTCTGACAGGTTGGCTATCTCTGTTTCACTTAGTTCTTTTTCTAGAGTTTTGTTCTGTTCTTTCATTCAGGCCATTTTTCTGTGACTCCTCAATTTAGCAGCCTCCCTGTGTTTGTTTCCGTGCATTCGGTAGAGCTGCTTTCACTCCCTGCCTGAGTGGCTTCGGCCTATGTCCAAAAGGCACCTATGGATTATGTGCGGTGAAGCCTCAGGGAATTGCCAGGGCGGGGCAACCCTCTTCACTGCTGCCACCGCCTTTCCATGTCACACCTCATTTCTGCCTGTCTCTGAGACTCTGCCAATCCTACCGATTTGGATTAAGGTGTCTTCTTTAAATCCTTGGCTGTCAGACTTCCATACAGCTATATTTTATGATGGTTCTGGGTATGATTAGCTTTGAAATCTGGTTATAATTCTTTCTATGGTTGCAGGAGGAGGTAAAGTATGTTTACCTATTCCTCCATCTTGACTGGAAGTCCTCTCAACCAATTTTTTAACCTTTGTGAAAATATAAAACACAGTGTTTGACTCATGATAGGTAATTAACAAATATCATTTTCTTCCCTCCCAAAGAAGTGTTATGGTCTAAATTGTGTTCCCCCAAACTTACAGGTTTAAGTGTTAACCTTTAGTATCTCAGACTGTGAGTCTGTCTGGAGATAGGGTCTTTACAGTGGTGAAGACACAGGGAGTGAAATGAGGTCATATGAGTGGGTCTCAGTCCAATAGAAGACGAGATTAGGACATACACAGAGGAGCGCGGGAAGACACAGGGGGCAGATGGCCATCTACAAGCCAAGGAGAGAGGTTAGCCAAGATAAACCTCTCTCTTATTTTCTCCCTCTCTTCCCCTCTCTCTACAATCAATAAAAGAAAAGAACTACTCCTGACAGGTTTATCTTGAACCACCAACCTTCAGTACCCTGAGAAATTAAATATATGTTGTTTAAGCCACAGATTCTGTTGCTTTGTTATGGTAACCACCACAACTAATAGAAGAGGTCAGTGACTAAAGGGCCGAGAAGACTCTTGGACCAACACTGTGAAAGAGCTAAAGTTTGGAGACTGGATTTTTAGTGAGTTGGAAGTCAAACAAGATTTGTAATTCAAGGTTTATCTAAACCTGAGTTTAGATAAAGAGGTTTGTCTTTTATATTTGGATTGTAATGATAGGGGAGAAAAAATTGGAAGATCAGTTTGGAGAGTACTGGGTCATTGGATCAGCCCATGTACAAAATAATTTCAGCCTGAACTGGCTCATTAATAGTAGGCAAGTGAGTTGAAGTAAAGTGTATTTAACTAAGCAATGGATTATATAATATAGAGTCAGGAAACAGGAAAGATCAGTGGTACCAAATGTTTACCATGATGGAGGTATTAATAATAAGGATGTTAGTATAATTCTTAGAAAGTTAAATATATGGCTCTCCTGTAAATATAGAATATGTTAAAGATTTTATCAGTTAATAAAAGAACAGTAATATTTATACACACTTACTCAAGATATGGACAATCAGGAGTGCTGAAATGAATTTGCTAATGAATACTGCTAAAAAGTTAAAGAGAAATCAAAATGGTGTCACTGATGCAAAAACCCATGATACCAAACGGAGATTTAATACCTAATCCAATTGCAGTTTCAATTTGTCCCAGAAATATAATCTCAATGAACCAGTCTGGAATTTTCTGTTCAAGGGCCAGGAATGCTATTTGTCACATGGGCTTTCTCTCTTCCCCAGAGAAAGACAAGGTAATGTGCATGACAAAAATCCACCCCATTTCCTTTTCCCAATGAAAAGATGATCCCTCCCCTGCCCAAACCCTGTCTTTTGTTGATGGCTCCCTTGCCCTACCCTTCTTTCCATGAAAACCTTCTATTTTGTACAGCCCATTGGAGAGCCTTTCCAGCTGATAGATGGGATGGTGCCTGAATCATGAATTGCTTAATAAAGCCAATTACACCTTCAAATTTACTAGGATAAATTTTGGTTTTTGGTAATGCCAAACTGGTTAATATTATAAAGGACAATATAACTAGTTAACTAGTTGGATCATCTTTTCCATAGGGCAGTGATCAAAGGCACATCTATGAGACAAAACAGCTTTGTACTGCCACGGAGAAGAATCATTTGCATGATCATCAGTTTTCTACAAGTAAACTTCTAAGCCTTCCAATTTGTAAAATGACCTAGTCAATGGAAGGACAATCAAAGGTGCATATTTTTACAGAGTTAGATAATCCCCAGGGACCCCCTAAACCACGCCCAGCACTCCACTGGTAAGATAGATATCCTGTAATCTCTTTTGCCCATTTCCAAGCCTTGCACTATTTTTACAGACAATAAAAACAGGAGAAGCTATTTTTCATTTTAGATACGTTAAATATGCAGTGCCAAAGAAATGCTCAGGAGAGGAAGTCCAGCGTGCAATCAGAAGCGTGAGACTGCACATTAGCAGAGGAACAGGTCTGAATAAATTTCTCAGCTCTGCTTGATCTTTCCACACACCTCATCAGCGAACTTACTGAATTCAGATGTAATCATAGGCTGGAAGTGGATGCAACTGCCCTTCCCTTCCTCCTTTTTTGTTATTAACCTATTGTAGTCTCCTATGATCCCTGTGGCTAACAGGCTTAAACACCTTGGTTCTGTGTTCTTGAACTGGCTTCCCTTTTGTGGCCTTTTGACCCCCGTTTATGTTTCGTTCAGGTCTCTGGACTGCCGCCTTGCTTTCCTGCTAGGGCGGCCCCTCAGACCCAGATTTCAGCTGGTGTTTCTGGTGGGAAATGCTTGCTCCTAACAAAGAAGAACCCAACTTTCATCTTAGTCATTTCTCTGGTACTTGGGTGAGTCCTGCCTTAAAATAGAAGAACCAGAAAAGTACATATGAGTCACCTGCGCAGACATAATTTTTTTAATATAAATGTCAATATTTCACGTTTTCTCTGTGGCTTTTAAGCACTTCTGTAGCTCATCAACAGTATCTCCTTTTCTCTCCTCTCTATGTGCTGGATGTTTGTCACGCAGTCTCTAAATAGCTCTTGTAACTGCTAAGTAAAACAAAGTGTTCATCCATTCACTCATCCATTCTTTCACTCATTCATTCATCAAAAATTGCTAAATGTCTCCTCTGTGCTAAGGACTATACTAGGTGCCTGAAGATACATCTATGAACAAAATATATCCTTGCCTTCTAAAAACTTGACCACCAAGGGCTACAAAGCAATGACTCTTTGACCTTTCCAGGTATGTGCCAGGTTTGCACATGTTCACTCAGAGGTCCTGCATGTAAAGGCACCATCTGTCCAAACAGACCAGGCTGTAACCCTGAATATTTTGGAATCAGAGCTGAATGAATCTTAAGGAGTTCTCCTCAAATCAAATCCAACTCTCACTCTCAGGAACCTGACAAAGCCATGATGGAACTTCTCTCTAATCATAAATATTACCCTCGAGGTTTTACCTTAAAGATTTCAATTTCCACAAAGAAATAAAGGTGTTAGATTAGCTAATTATTATTCTTGTTGTAGTTGTTTTAGAGAGAGGAGAAGGGAGAAAGAGAAGAAACATTGATGTGAGAGAGAAACATCGATCAGTTGTCTGTTCTATGTGCCCTGAGCAGGGACCAAACCTGCCACGTAGGCAATGTGCCCTGACCAGCAATTGAACTGGGGACCTTTTGCTTTGTGGGACAGTGCCCAACCAACTTATGCACACTGGCCAGGGCTACCTGATAAATGTTTCAAAATTATTTCATTGCATTTGTGATATACTTAAATGTTATATTAAAAAATAGCAACAGTTTCATTGCTTAGGAAATTTGATTTAACTACTTATCATTGGGAATGCACAATTAAATATCTTATGTATCTAATAATTTCTAAGAATCTTTAATATGAATGGGAGGAGGATTGGATATGGGAGGGGGTGGGCAGGGCAGGGAGGAATAATGGACGACAAGGGGGGACAACTATAACTGAGCGACAGTAAAATTTTTTTTAAAGAATACATTTATTCTAATTTTATAGAAGTTCATTTGATCAAAGGTGTGAAGTAACATCACCAAAATTGACAGGAACTTTAGCACAAGACGAGAAAAGCATGAACGATTCCTCATCACATTGTTTTCAATGGAGATAATTGATGTGTTTCCATTAATATGAAGAATTGAAGGCCAGAATCCTTTAACAGAGAAATGGAATCCTATGGCCAGTGAGGCTATCTATAAGTGATGTAAATTTTGTAAAGAGTAGATTACAATCTAGTTTTCTAAGCCCTCAAAGACACTGGAGGTGCCCAACAGCTCTTTCCTGGTAGACTTTCATTTCTCGCAGAAGCCCTTCCAGTTCAAATACCTTAACCACATGAAACTCCGAGAACCAGGTGATAGCAACGTTTGAAGGTGCCGCGCTTCATCTGAGGCTGCTACAGTATATATAGAGGATATATACTGAGGCTGCTACAGTATATATAGAGGATATATATATATATATCCTCTATATATATACAGTATATATATAGGCTGCTCATTATATATATATATAGTGTTATCTTTGGTTGTCATACATTTTGGGAAAAGCCAAAAAAGAATTTTTAAAAATATTCTCTTTCCACTCACCCTGGTAAGAAAATGATAGTAACAAAATAATGTCACCAGTGAAACATATAAACAAAAGCCATATGGGTCTGATGAGGAAAGTTTTGGAGAAGAGACTCTAAAAATGAAAAAAAAAAGACTAGCCATATTTATTTTGAACAATGCCCTTCTGCTTCTTTTGCTACAGGTATATAGCAAAACTCCTTTAACTCCCACCCCAACTACTTATCGTTTTGATTGTAACAACATAAGAAATGTATTTTCAGAATTTTATTTTGAAATTATCTCCAATAATGGTACATGCACATTGTTCTATTCTCTGGTATGCACAAATAACTAGTAGGTAGCTTTGAAACACCGATAATCATATAAAAGGGGTAGATTTTCAACATTTGCCAAGGTCATTAACGCCCTGAGGAAATCAGGAGATAATTGAAATGACAGATGAAGAGATGAAACTTTAGGTGAATGGGCTGTATATATTAATGAATCAACATCACATTTATGAAAAGTTTTGAAAAATGATTCCTATTTTTTGCTTATTTCTAAAGTTTTAAAGCTTAGGAAGGTAAGTTTTAGGAGGACTAAAATCTGAATTAAAGAAACCCCATTGATCCATCAGAAGCATTTTTGCTGTAATTTTTCTCAGGATAATTTGCATCCCCCTCCACTGATTTCTGCAGAATTTATCATCATCTCCACTTTTGTACTTGCACAGTCTTGCTTTCTTTTTGTGAAATCATCAATTCATAAATTATCTCACCTAGAGATCAATTCTCCTACTTCTGCCTGACAAAGTTATAGAGACGTTTTGTAAAAGGAAAGATTAGCACTATGAAAAAAAATTTAAAAACAGAAGATTTTTTAAATTTAATTAAAAATAAAGAATGCTTTATCGGCAAAAATGTCATTAAGTGAATTTAGGATGACTTAAAACAAAACACTTCCCAAAGAAAGAACTTACCCTCTAGGCAAGCTATTTACGGTTAAATCAGATATACGTAGGTCTGTGGAAAACAAATGATGCTCAGAAATAAGCTTTCTCTGCTCCCAAAAGGGATGGAAATGAGATGGCAGTCCAAGTACCGGATAGGAGGAGATGTATACAAATATATGCACAGTCCAACCATTAATGAGTTTAAAAAATGGCAAAGGTGTCTTCCCACAGCATGCGGGGTTCTCTGTCTATTGAATAAGGTGTATTCTGACACTTTTAACTGATGCAAAAAGGTGCCGGTGGTAGATCATGTTTCCTCCAAGTCAGACGCAGATGTTGGGGCTCAAGGGGCTGTCACAGCTCCCTGGTGAGCTGAAGAGACACTCCGATGGGAGGCTGTGGGCACAGATGATCAGCCTTAGGAGAAGGCTCCAGGGGACGCCATCTCCTCCAGTGCTAAGACAGGCTTAGTACACTGACAGGCATTTCCATCGGAAGCCACACAGAAAACGGTCCTGCTGATGGCTTCACTGGACCCATGGTACTTCCCCTCTTAGGGGTTGAGCTTGGAAGCATGACCAACTGAGATCAGCCAAAGGATAGGATCCTGGAGCTCACAGGAAAAGGATGACAGAAAATGCCTGGAAGAAGTAGCTGAGAATTGAAAATGAACTCTACGCTCTGAACAATAAATACTTCAGATCCTGAAATCCTGGACACAAACTCCCCAAATAAATACCCTGAAAGAACTTTAGTTGTCGCTAGGCATGTAGGTTGTTAAAATATTAATGCATTTCCATACTGGCTTGGAAAGTAGTCTCTGTCCTGAGATGCCTCCCCAATGTGACTCCCCAGTGACTCCCCGGCCACTGGACTGGCCCTCAATCCTAGACCTCCCCGACTTCTACCATTCCAAGTAATAAATGATTAAAACCCAGGAGCAGGGGCGCTAAGGACCCTGGCAGCTCTGTCATCTGCTCTGAATTTGTGGACTTCCTGTGCCATACAGGTTACTAAATAACTTCTATATTACTGTTGCTTAAGTCCAACACTCAAAATGAAGTACGACACATTTTATTGTTTTCTCATTCCATCCTCACTACAACTGCCCTTCCTTTCACACGAGTCTCCCATATACTTCACAGAAACGAGGCTGTATCTACAAGGTTAAGAAAGGGAATATTAAAGTCACTATCTGGTATTGGATTCAAAGCTTCAGTTATTGTTTCCAATTCCAGTGGCCCTGAAATTGGCAAAGTACGAAATAAAGAAAATAGGAGATGTGACTATAAAGTGAGGAAACTGACTTTCCCATGTGTCTTGTGGGATTTCCCTGATTACTTTTTCGTCACGCCCTGTATAGTTGGTAGGTGAAACTTGCTTTCTTAGCATATTGATTTCGTGCATGGCCCCAATAAAACATGCATTATTTTCCTTAAGTTCATGAGGGCTCTTTAAAAAGGAAAACACAGTGTTTTACAGAGAACTCCCAGATTCCTACCAGTCTTTTTTCCCCCATTGTTAATTTGTTCTTTTAAAATATTTTCCTCCAAGAACAGGACAGAAACTGTTACTTGGCATAATAGAATATTATGTCCCTAATGGACAGCAAACCAACTAATGACCAAACTACCAAAACCACATTCAGTGCACAGTTTTATGAGGACAGAATTATCAAAGGACACCAAAGACACTGTGCCGAGTGCCTTGGACTTGCCATCACCAGTTGCATCCTCCCCCCGCCCCTCAGGGGCCCAGAGGTACATGAGAATGAGGCAAAAGGAGCAAGGAAAGGATTTTGCAAGGTAGCCATTTGCCCCGAGGTTTTATTTATGAGCCTTCCCGTGTTCTTCTGAAGAGTTTACAAATTAGCAGCATGATGCTTTGTGGGGTGTTGGGCAGGATGCTGAATGCTTTCCCAAATTTTATCACTCAACTTTGTTAATGGCACAGCCAAGGGACCACGACAGTAGCGCCTGGTGCCAGAGTTACATTTTCCTTTCTGAACAAAAACTTAGTCTCGTAAGAAAGTGAAATCTGCCATTTCTATGCTGTTAAGCCAACCTTTCCAAAGTAATTTCACCTAATACCAATTGTCTATTTATAGCAAAAAATCAGAGAGAATCCAGGAAAGAACCAGTGTCGATAGCTGCTTACTCTTCCCTATTGTGTTTATGTAAGCATGAAATCTATCTAAATGGTGACAATGTAATCTTCATTAATGTTAGATATCTTTCAAGTATTTTTACCTCTACTTTACAGAGCAAAGAAAATAATATATGCGTATATAATACTATATGCATGTTGTTTTACCAATATGAGATCACATTGCACATTCTCTTTTATAAACTTTAATTTGATTAATTTAATAATCCATAAATATTTCCATGTTATGACTGTTCTATGATATTTTTTTTATTTATCTTCAGAGGGGAAGGAGAGAGGGAGAGAAACATCAATGTACGGTTGCCTTTTTGTGTGTCCCCTGCTGGTAGTTAGCCTGCAAGGAACCGGCCTGCAACCCAGGCATGTGCCCTGACTGGGAATCAAACCGCGATCGTCTGGTTCGCAGGCCCGCGCTCAATCCACTGAGCTACGCCAGCCAGGGCCTATGATATTTTATTTTTTAAGATTTTATTTATTTATTTTTAGAAAGGGAAGGAGGGAGAAAGGAAGAGACACATCAATGTGTGGTTGCCTCTCCCATGCCCCCCCCTCCCCAGGACTTGGCCCACAACCCAGGCACCTGCCCTGACTGGGAATTGAACTGGCGACCCTTTGGTTTGCAGGCCAGCACTCAATCCACTGAGTCACACCAGCCAGAGCTTATTCTATGATATTTTAATAATTGTAGAGAGTGCCATGATTTATATAAAAAGTTTCCTAGTAATAGAGTTTAATGTCTATTTTTAATTATTATCAGTAATACTGATATTAACCTTCTAGCTAAATATTTGTACACATTCAGGCTTATGAAATGACTCACTAATGTTGCTGAAAACAGTCCGACACAACTGAGGCTGATCTGTCCTTTGTACGCTAATCTAAATGTTCTGTCTGAAAAGAAAATATTGCAAGCATTCTCTGTGCCTGATGCTTTAATAATGATTTTGGTGTTCTCTCCTCAGAGAGGCATTTCAAAGTGTCTGCCATGTGTACCCTGCATAGAAATAAATATCACAATATTGTGCATTTTCAAAAAGTTTTTTAATTTTTAAAATTTAAGCTTAAAGTAGTTTTTAGAGGTAGTTGTATTCTCTGTACAATATTGAATCAGAGTCAGAACCTTGCACATCACAAGGGACTGAATTATTGAATAAAAAATTACTCAATAATTTATTCTTAAATAAATGATAAGCGATCTTGGGGAAAATGCTTTTAGAGCTTCAGTTCACACCATTTACAAAAATAGATGTGGATGGATTAAAATAAGATGTTTTTTTAAAATAAGCTATTGAAAAACTGGAATTGGATATTTATGAAATTTCTGAAGAAGGGAAGAGTTTTATAATAAGAAGTTACAAAAATCACAAAGAACATAATCAATGAGTTTGTCTTTACCAAATTTTTAAAAACCTGTACATGTTACAAAAACAAAGATCAGATGAAAGAACAAACTGTGATGTTTGAAAGTACAGCAGTATGACACATCACCACCCTTACTGAAGAGAACACACTTATTAGTAAGAAAATCAGTCAGTAGACAAATACAGGACTTCTGTAGAGGCAAGTCACAAAGGCTGGCAACTCCCAACTTTAAAAAACATTTTAAAAACACTATCCTCACTAGAAACCAAATAAGACAGATTAATAAAATGACAGTATAGCATATTTTAACCTATAAAATATGACAATTTAAAATATAAGACAAAGTATAATGAAGGTGTATTTGCTTTCTGGAACATTTCTAGTTAAAGGACATATGGTTATCTGAACTTCTGGAAAAATATATCAGTATGAATAAAATGCTAGAATAAACATATATATCTGTATTTATTGAAAAACTAATAATAACATAGACAAAAATATTTTATACATTTGAGTACATGTATGTTGAATGAGGTTTCAAAAACTATGAAGCACACAATACAAGTATATAATACAAAGTCATATAAGTCACAATAAGTATCTGATCCCATAGTTGGCTAGCATAGTGTACCTGACATGTAGAACTCATGCAATAAATATTTGTTAAATGAACGAAAATAGAAATCTATTTTGGCAATGAGTATAAAATGACAATCTAGAGAGAAATGAGAAAACACACCAAAATGTCAATGAGTTTGTATTAGTACAGTAGCATTGTGGGTGATTTGCATGCCTAATATTCTTTTATTGCCTCTTATTTTTACTTATATCACTTTTTATAAGAAAAATTATAATTCAGTAAGTATATATGTTAGATTTCATGCTGTTTTAGGTTAACCACTTCCAAGTTGTGCTATTTAGCACTGCGGTTTGTATTAATCCTGAGAGTGCTCTCTTAGAAGCCTAGGAAAGATTGTTTTACAACATATTTCTTCCACTTTAGTAAAAGAATCCTATATCTTATTTAAGAAGTAGGGGGAAAAGGGGATTTCTGGAAAGAACTTTTGTAAGAGGTAATATTTGAAAGATTGTTAACATTTCTAAACATTCATAATATCCTTGTATTAGTTTTACTTATATATAATTACACTTAAGAACAGCCACATCAAAGCACAGAGATGTAACTACAGCAATATTCTGAAATTAATGACAGATTTGCCAGTGTTTATAGATTGTGCAGTGTATTTGGTGGAGATCCAGATTGAATTTGACAAGCACATGAAAAGCCAATGGGAGAGTTTGAACCGGGAACTGTATGAGCTCAAATCAACACGTCTGATGGGGCCCTCACCTCCTCCCCCAGGCTGCCTTCATGTTCTCCTTAGATGTCCCTCTTCCATTCCCAGTGCTTTCTTCCCAGTGCATTTAAAATGGAATTGATTTCTATTTTTACTCCCTTGGTATTCCATGTAACAGCTGGTTAATCTGAACTAATGTGTCAGTAAGTCTCCTCTTCCATGTAACAAGCACATTTTAACAAAGACATTCTGGGGATGGTACCTAATTCAAGACGAACAAAAGGATTTTTATGTGTTGACTCCAACAGATTAAATGTGGCTTCCTAAACACTGTGGGGAGACAGAATGTGATACCATTTCTGGTCTCAGCAGTAAAAATTACTGTGGATAGTAAGTTGTCATTGCGTAAGATAGTGTAATGATGGTACGTATAGCATTTGCCTTGTCTCCAAAGCTAGGTGATGACCTCAGAAATGGAAGGGAAATCACGTACAACTCACTCCATACATGTAACTGACAGTGGGCTAGTAACACACAACAGCCACCAGACAAATATAAACTGCAAATATTCTGGCAGAGAATGGAAAACACAAGCAAATCCCAGATACTAAAAATCCTTCACAATGGGTCTGTGTTTCCTGGTGCTGATCTGTTACGGAGTTTTGTGTTCATTTGTACCAAAATGAAAAAAAAAGAGAAAGAAACAAGTATAATGTTTTTTCATAAAGTTTAAGTCTTCCTCAATTTAAAGATTTTTTTAAAATTCTAAGATTGTTTTGTTCCTTTTTTAGGTACTATAGATAATCTTCTATATAAAATGATGACAGATAGATCACATAGATTTTCCCCCTAATGCCCTTACTATTTAATTTTGAGAGAGAGCAAGAGAGAGAGACACTAGCAAAATCTAAAAGTTTTGGGAAACTTCCTAATTCATAACATATTTTAGATATCAGAGTTTTCAGAGTTTCAGTCTATCAGAGTTTTCTTTTTTACATAATCAATTATGAATAATCAGTTACATTTTCAACTATGAATACATAGAAGACATATCTTTCTACCACCTCCTCCTTTCTACCTCCACCTCCTCCTCCAAAATCATATTCAATATGATTTTGCTTTTCTTGAGAACTCAGAGGTCACTGTCATATTATGTATTGTAAATAAATACTAACAACATGGAACTACTTGTTTTAGATAAACGCAAGCTGCCCCATGACCTGAATAGTCCCATAGGATTTTTCTTCTAGTATTTTTTCATCTTTCAGTTTTGGTTTACTGGTTGTGAGTGCTCTCTGTCAGAGCTGGCAGTCGTTCATCTGTTCTTATTGCCTCCTCATCCAGCAACAGTTCTGCTAAGAACTGGGCCACATGGTTGATGGACGAGAGTGAAGTTCCTAACTATAGTGTTTGACCTCCGAAACATCTAATTTGGGTTGGGAAAAACATTTGTGATGACTTTATGGTTCTCAGTGGTGCTCTAAAGAGGTATGTGACAGTTACTGAAAACAAGATCACCCAAAATCTACTCCTAAACCCTCTCTTGTTTCTTTCTTCCATGGAGGCCAGAAAGCTTTCATGCAGTGCTGGCCCTGTGACAGTCATAGCCTATGGGACATAAACCCATAAATCCCATCCTATGGGATTCCTGGGAACCTTTGCTAATACAGGCACTGACTCCTCCTACTTTGTGAGTCATCTTTTGGGGTAGAATATAGAAGAGACAGCTGGAGGTGCAAAAGCCATTTTGAAACCATGGATGAAGAGGATGCTGAAGGGGTCAAGTTAAAAAGTGCCTGGCTTTCTTAGCTTTACCAGTCCTGGATGCCTGCTCCCAGACCTGTTAAAATGGGAGATACATAAACTATTGTTTAAGCTTCTCTTAATTTGTAGTTGAATATATTCTATACCATACTTCAGTATTATATATCTGATTTCTCTAGAGGTAAATACTATTAGTTTGTTTTATCCTTAAAATATTCCCCACAGAGATTTGAGTATTGCAAAATATAGCCAAGGTCACTGAAAAATATCTGAAAAGAGTTTCATATGAGCATTTTGAAAACTGTATATCCAAAGTACATTAGTAAGTTATATTTCAATTTTCAATTGAAGAGTAAGAAGGATCTATGAATATCTAAGCAAATATTCCCAGGACCACAAGCCAGGAGAGCCTTGCATTACTACAAAATGATTCAATCTTATTATTTCACTGTTTCGGAACTCAAACTCACAAGACAATTTTCTGTTGTTAAATAGAATGTAGATATATTTTGAAAAAATTTTTTTCTGGTGCATCTTTAAATGACAAGTCATATACGGTGGGGGGAAAAGTTGTCAAAAGGTAGCAGAAAACTGAGTCACAGATGCTTATTCAGCAGCCAGGAGTGTGAGGGATCAAGCAAGTTGCAGAAAGCTTCACAGTGGGCTTAATAACTCACAATCTGGCACAAATTGAAATCAAATGTGTTCCATCTATAGGATGTTTATCATTGATTCCTCTACCCTTCAATTCAATAAGGATGTTAAAAATTCTGCGTGTAATCCTTTGGACACCGACGAGCTCATTTAGGGGATTAAAAAAAGCTCACGTCAATGAAAAGAACCGTTGGCATCAGCCTCTCTTCCCTTTGCACTTTATCACCTGATCACTTACGGAGAGCACACAAAGCAGAAACCCGAGGTCCTTGTCTTTAGACTGCGCAAATATTCAAAATTTTGTGCTGAAACCTTTCCATTGTGTTAGTGAAGGCCTGAGCAGGAGCAACCCTGACTAGCTGACGGAATTCCCTCACTCTCCAGAGGTAGGCTGCCTACACTGGGTAAAAAGAACAAGCTTTGTAAGTAAAATGAACAAGTCTTGTTCTTCCAGAAGTCAAAGTTGAATGCAAAAGGAGGTTAACTGTTGCAATGTATCTGTTATTTAGCAAAAATCTTTTTGTACTATTATAAATACAAAACAAGTGTTTCTATTTTAATCTATTCAATTTATTAGGGTGACGCTGGTTAATAAGGTTATATAAGTTTCAATTGTACATTTCCATGACACCTGATCTGTACCCACATTGTTTTAAAAATGAGAAAATAGAAGAAAATCATGCATAAACCTAGCAGCCTCACAAAACATAACTATTAGCATTTTTTCTTTTGTTTGAGAAAATTTTCCTTTGCTTCTTTTGTCATTTTAAAATCATTTTGTATATCTAATTTTGTATTTTGCTTTTTATTGATGTCTCCTAAGGATTTTCATATGGTTTCAGTCTTTTTTTAAATTTAATATTTATTACATTTTTTGATTACCATGTACTACGCTTACCCTCCCTCCTCCAGCAATCATCCCCCTGTTGCCCATGTCCATGAGTCCTTTTCTTTTTCGCTCAATCCCTCCAACCACTAACCTCTCCCCGCCACCAGCTGTCTCCTGCTCTCCATCTACGATTCTGCCCTCATACCCCTTTTTGGTTCAGTTTATTCATTAGATTCCACATATCAGTGAAATCATATAATATTTGTCTTTCTCTGACTGGCTTCTTTCACTTAGCAGAATGTTCTCCAGGTTCAACCATGCTATCACAAAGGGCAAACTTTCCTTTTTAATGGTGAAGTACTATTCTCTTGTGTAAATTCAAATTCAAAATGGATCATATATTTAAATGTTAGACACTGAAACAATAAAAATCCTAGAAGAAAACATAGGCAGCAAAGTCTCAGACATTGCTCATAGCAATATTTTATCAGATAGATCTTCCTAGGCAAGGGAAGCAAAAGAAAAATTAAATAAGTGGGACTACATTGAACAAAAACTTTTTGCATAGCAAAGGAAATCATAAAAAAAAAATAAAAAGACAGCCCACAGAATGGGAGAACATATTTACCAATACATCTGATAAAGGTTTCATACCCCAAATTTATAAAGAACTTAGAAAACTCAACACCAAAAAACCCCAATTTAAAAAATGGGCAAAGGACCTGAATAGACACTTATCCAAAGAGGACATACAGATGACCAACAGACATATGAAAAGATGCTCAATGTCACTATTCATCAGAGAAATGCAAATTAAAACCACAGTGAGATATCATCTCACACCTGTCAGAATGGCTATTATCAATAATAATTGATAACAGTAAACAACAAGTTGTCTACCATCAGTAACAATAAGTGTTGGTCCTCACCAACACTTGATGTGGAGAAAGGGGAACCCCTTTGACCTGTTGGTGGGAATGCAGACTGGTGCAGCCACTGTGGAAAGCTGTGTGGAAATACCTCCACCAATTAAAAATGGACCTGCCTTTTGACCCAGTCATCCCACTTCTGGGAATATATCCAAAGGAACCCAAAACACTAATTTGAAAGGACATAAGCACCCCTATGTTCATCGCAGCATTACGTACAATCACCAGGATAAGACGACTATGGGTTGCAGTCTTTATAATCATCATTTTAATGCTTATAATTCACACTCTATATAGTATAATTTTCTTACCTATATTTAATCATTTAAGTTTTTTTACAGTACCATAATGTTTTGTTTAAAAATGCTACACTAGCCCTGGCTGGTGTAGCTCAGTGAATTGAGCATGGGCCTGTGAAGCAAAGGGTCACCGGTTCGATTCCCAGTCAGAGCACATGCCTGGGTTGCAGGCAATATCTCCAGTAGGGGACACATGAGAGGCAACCAAACACTGATGTTTCTCTCCCACTCTTTCTCCTTCTCTTCCCTTCTCTCTAAAAATAAATAAATAAAATATTTTTAAAAATCAGGAACTTAAAAAATAAATAAAAATGCTACACTAAAAAATAAAGTCATATATCATGTTCTTTATTTTAGATTCTTTTTAATGATACATTTTAAAATGGAATGATGGGTCAAAGGTTATGAACACTGTAATGGCTCTTTATACAAACTGTCAAATTGTTTTGTGAAATGGTTGTAGCAATTACAATGTATCAGAACAATGTGGAAATATTTATTAAGGATTGATGCAAGCAAAGGGAATATGCCACTTTGTACCCAAGCAGGTTGGGGCTACTCAAATATCTA
The DNA here is from genome assembly GCF_014824575.4 of Sturnira hondurensis. Taxonomy (NCBI): domain Eukaryota; kingdom Metazoa; phylum Chordata; class Mammalia; order Chiroptera; family Phyllostomidae; genus Sturnira; species Sturnira hondurensis. The sequence goes on from NW_028077910.1 coordinate 8,573,253, forward strand.
TTTCTACAATAGCATTTCTTTTCCATAGAGTATTCCTAGACACACACATCTCTATTGTTACTTTCTGGAAAAGGTTTTGGTGGGAAAATATTAGGAAATACAGTTTCACTAACCTGCCTCGGAGACTTACTTCAGACGACAAGTTCTGTGATATGCTATCGGAAAGACAACTCTTCAACTTTGTTTAACCCCGTCTCTCAGACACACCTCCCAATGAGTGCCCGTGCCTTCTCCTAGCACCTGCTCTTATTTTGACTTATCAACATGCTCTAAGAAACATTCATAAGAGAAGAGGAAGCTAACATCCTATGCAGTTGGTTAGTACATACAACCCCCCCAATCTGAATATATCCTGGAAAAATCTCTCCTGTAAAATGATGACGAGACTAGTCTAAGGCAGCTTTAAAAAGGCCTAGACATCAGCAGATCTAGACCAGCCCAGGCCTACTCTGAGTAACTCTGAGACTTCAGGTTCATTCAGGTATTTGGGGAGCACTAGAAAGGGCAGTTGTTTCTAGTCAGCTCATAAAAAGAATGATCTTTCCCCTCTTCTTTCTTTTTTCTCTCTGATTGGTTTACAACACCATGGATTCATCTGATTCTTCTCTTCCAGTGAAGCTGCTGCTGTGTCACAGACAAGAACATAACTAGGAAAAAGTGAAGCCCTAAGGTAACAGCAACGTTGATGGAATATTCCATGTGAACCACTCAGCGTGTGGTGGGATTGTATCACAGGGAATGGTACGATATGTTACTAATGGCAGAGTCTACCCTTATTGCAGGTAAATAAAGAATTAAACAACTTCTTTGAAAGGTAAACTGGTTATTTCTTAGAATTGTCTTTTGATTTGATATCGTCATCCTATTAACAACAGATAAGTCCCATTTTCAGGTGATTTTAAATCATTTGTTAGGACTTATTATCTAAGAGAAGAAGATCAAAAACTGTGAACAATAAAATGACAACAAACTCACAACTGAATCTAAAAACAAACAAACAAAAACAAACAGGCAACAACTAGAACAGGAACAGAATCACAGAAATGGAGATTACATGGAGGGTATCGGCAGGGAGGGGGAGCGGGGAGCATGGGGGAAAAGGCACAGGGAGTGAGAAGCATAAGCGGTAGGTACGAAATAGACAGGGGGAGGTTAAGAAGTATAGGAACTGGAGAAGCTGAAGCACTTATACGTACAACCCATGGACATGAAATAATGGTGGGGGAAGTGGGGGTGGGAAGGAGGTGCTGGGTGGAGGGGAATAAAAGGGAGAAAGTGGGACAACTGTAATAGCACAATCAATAAAATATATTTGAAAAACTAAATAAATCACTTGTTAGCAACACTGACACAGATACTTAAGTTTGGCAAGGGAGTAAACTACCAGGAGACAAAGATTAAAAGATCAAATCCTCGGACATTAAGAGCAGAAAACAGAAAATGTCAACTGGATTAGAACTGAAGCAACAAAACTATGCAAAAACAGAAAAATAAGACAGAAGGCAAACTGAATTCATCAAACAAGTAACATTATCCATGAGGTTGATAACTTGTGGTATGCGAGAACCTGGGTCTCTGACATGTGCCATAGCATTCAAATCTAAAATGAAGATTACTGAACTATCAGAAAAACACAGTCCAGAAATATTTTGCAATGTAGATCAAAAAACATACCACTTACATTTTCAGCCTGACCACGTCCCTCTGTAATAAATAATCAAACTGATAAAGAAATAAGGAACACAGTCTAAATAGCTTTAATAGAAATATTAGTAGTCTGTTTAAAAATGTGAGGCCCTGGCTGGAGTAGCTCAGTGGATTGAGCGCGGGCCTGCAAACCACACAATAGAGGTTCGATTCCCAGTCAGGGCACATGCCTGGGTTGCAGGCCAGTTCCCAGCAGGGGACGCATGAGAGGCAACCATACATTGATATTTCTCTCCTTCTCTCCTTCCCTTCCCCTCTAAAGATAAATAAATAAAATCTTCAAAAAAATTGTGTACTCTGTCGCTGTCTGGTGCGTGTGGCTCAGTGGATTGAGCACTGGCCTGCTAACCAAAAGGTTGCAGGTTCTATTCCTGGTCAGAGCACATGCCTGTGTTGTGGGCCAGGTCCTTGGGGGGCATGTAGGCATCGATGTTTCTCTCTTCCTCCATTCTCCTCTCTCTAAAAATAAATAAAATCTTTTTTTAAAGAAATGTACACTATGAAGCCAACAAGGATTCCCACCCTTTATAAACTTTCAGGCTTTGAGGAAGATGCTTCTGTTCTCTAACTCTCAGTTTCTTCACGTATAAAGTATTACTTCCCTTCCCTGAAAGGGTTGGGGGGATTAAATGAGATCATGCACAAGAAGTACTCAACACAAGGCCTAGCACATTGTAACTACTCAATAAATATTAACTATTATTAAAGTATTACGTGTTTCATTGGGGGATGAAAATGACAAAGTACAGGACTAATTTTGGGTTGAGCCCCAGGCTAAAGTAATAGCTATGGAAACGAACTACTGAGCTTCATTTTGGGCTGAGGCCCAGAGGATCCCAGTGGCTTTCTGAACTGGTAGAAACCAAGAATTTTAATTCTTAATCTGGAGTTCCTTGACATGACTCAGCTCTCCTCATGCCTCCAGGAGTTGTAACTGTGTGAGGCCTGACGTCTAATGACAGGAGCAATTTCATCAGTGTCATCTCCGAGCCACACTTAAGGCAGCAAGGCTGGGTCACCAATACATAATAAGATCTTTAATGAAATCAGTCCTCCAGGATTAAAGTGCTATTGCCCAATTTTCTCACACCAGACTTAAATTGAGAAAGGACTACTACCCAATATCAGAGGAAAGTTGGTATAACAAACTAATAGGGAAGTATCCAAAGAAACAGCAATGCTTTCTTAAAGTGCCCTTTGCTATTACTGAAACTTGGCAATTAGAATTCAAAAGCTAAAGCAGATTTCAGTCTGTATTAGATATTTTTCCTCATGGGTATGTTCCCCCTCTCATTTAGAAAAATAAAAGAAGGAAGGAAGGATCCAAAGCCATATTTTTTTAAAGTTCTGAATCATTAAACATACTCTTTCATATAAGATACAGTATCAGATCTTATTTCCTGCACAGGAATCTTGGGATAAAGAAAGTAAACCAGCGATAAAACCACCTATTTGAAGTGTAAGAGTCCTAGGAAGAGGAACCGGAAAAAGCTGGCTTTAACTAGAACCAACAAAGCTGTGGGCTGAGCATTATGAAAAGTCTATGTTCTGTTTTCTGAGGTGCTCCAGCCAAGGTTACATTTCTGCCATTAACGTGATGACCTGGGGCCCCCTCTCCCCTGGAAATGCAAATAATGAACGGAAAGAACCGAGCAGTCCTACAGGTGGAGCCGTTTCCCTTGCAGCGACCACGTGTGCCCCACCCAGCCATAGTCTCACACAGGTGAGAGGAGACCAGGAATACAGAAGTGGGCAGCTCGTAACTGGAACCTCCCCAATCTTATTGTTCTGGCCCATAAATCCAATAAATAAATATCTTTTTGACATATCTGCCATTCAACCATATTTAATGGAGTTAAGACATATGTGTGGGCTGGGATAATTGTAATAGACTGTAATCTTTGAAATTACCCACATAACTCATTCTGCATCATTTGTTTTTAATGGGGATTCCAAAAATGTCATTAAAAGTGAGTTTCACTCATGAGATTCTAAGGTGGAGAGTGACAAATCAGATACACGGCACCTAAGCAAGGGATGTTCATACTGAGCAACAACGGGGAGGTGGGGTAGGGGTGATGGAACACCGAGAGGATCTCTAAAGTTAGAAGACTACAGTCAGTAGCCTAGGCCTCAAATGGACAGATCTGTGTGTCTGTGATGAGTTGCTATGGGGATTTTCCTGTTTCCCTGGAATTGATGTCTAGCATCAGAACTACGACCAGGTAGATATTGCGTGTCCTGTGTTTTAAAAAGAACTGCCAATAGCTGTGGCTTCTTAAGAGGCTGTCACATTAGCTGTGCTACATGGCACCTCGGGTCTTTATAAGAAGGGGGCTGAGCCTGAGGGTGGGTGGAGTCGTCTGCATTCCCACCACTTCTCGAAGAAATGATGTGACCGCTGAGAGACCTCCAGAAAAACAGCATCCTGGCTCTCTAGTCAGTGCCATCCCGGGTCCGTGGCCCGCCTTTTGAGGAGTCCCCAGCTCTGAAGTTCACCAGTTAACAGGAAGTAAGGGAAGTACGAAAGAGTTTCAAAGATGTCAAAGAGGAGCCAGAATCTACATCAAGTAACTGTGCTTTGGGAATTCCTATAGCAACCCCACCCTGAGACCACATGAGTAAGCCAAATGAGAGTTCCTGCCATCACAGTTCTTGCTTTTCCTCCTCCTACCTACCATGCCAATTGCCTCTGCATGGCAGGAGCCCAAGTCTGCCTTTGTCACGGGAATTCTTGACTTTCCCCCCAGAACCTAAATGCTTGTCTTGACACTAGAAGAGTTAGAACCTGAAAGAAAACGGAAAGATATTGCCTTCTTCTTTCAAACAGTTCCCTAAAATCTAGGGTCAACACTAAATAGGCAGAAGAGAGGATATAAGATTAGAGCTTTTAAAAATATTGGATTGAGATTTCAATAGCTGAACATGACTGGAAGAATATGGAATTTGGCTGAGATAATGCTGTAGTCACATTTATTGAGCATTTACTATGAACTAGTCACTGAGGTTTAAAGAGTGATTCAACATAGCCTCACAATAATCCTATGAAGTACCATGATCGCTCCCATTTTACAGATGTGGAAACTGATACATGAAAAGTTAAGTTCTTTTCCCCAAGTCATACAAGTAGCATGTGCTGGAACCAGATGGCTCAGGTCCTCACTATTAACCACCACACTCTTCTGTCTCTTCCAATTAAGGCTATAAAGGGAGACACAAAAGTGTGCTTGCAGGAGAAGACTAGGAGAACAAAACCATTCCATTTTACTATCCTAATCAGTTCAGCTGCTCAGTGAACTGGCTAAATACCTGCCTGGGAGGCTTAATAAATATTTAATGAAATTCTTTAATTCTGAAGGGACTGGAGGCCTTCTATCCATCATATTATTTTTAGATATTCTTACATTTGTAAATATAAAACATTATAATTAGGCTTATCCTATGCACTCTTATAATGGAAAATACTATAAAGAACATATAAATACAGACACATTTCCATTTAACCAAAAGCACAGTAATTTTGTAGAAAAAAACTCTGTTAGTTCACTTAATTTTCTAATGATAAGCCTATGTTCATTACTAATTAAGACATGAGTGTTTGATTTGGGGATGAATGGTCAGGTTCCTTTCTTGGAATGAAAAGAAACCTGACTAAAGGCACATATTTTCAGCACCTCCTCCATTTAAAATCTGTTTCATTAATCTCACCTTCAGCTATCTGATAATACTGAGTGATCTCTCCCAAAAGTTTTCTCAAAACTCTGAGTTGTGAGATTCTGTCCAAGTCCTAATAACTCATGAAAAGTAGTCTTCTGAAAGAATATTATTTTCCATCTTACTGATTACTATAGGTAATCTATGGTATTCAGTTTAAATGAGTAAAATTTTAATTGCTTGATATTTTGTTTAATAACTATCTCTGAGCCTTTATTTGTGGGTTGCATTTAGTCTCTTACTATAGATGATTTCTTTCTTGGTCATGATCTAAAAATAAATAGCTAGAAAAAACCCAAGCCTTCTCTGTGTCACATTATTTGTTTTCCAGCCTTATTAACTGGGGAGTCAGTACTTCCCTTCGCCTTGTTCTTGTTTCAAATGTGTTATGAAAGTCTTGTTCCTTCTCCTTTGTGACCTGCTCTAATTGGAACTCATTTTGTGTCCTGGCCTCTCTGACCGCCCTGCAGGCTTCTGATGTTCCCTTTTTCTTGTCCTTGCTGATCTGCCCTTCTATTCAGCAGATAATTGCCTTTTGCATTTCAGATCTTAAAAACAGGCTATGCCTTACAGATGGCAGCCACCTATGTTGTTCTTATCCTTCTTCTCATCAGCGCGGTTTTATCTGCGCGTTGCCTTTAACACTGTCATAGTTTTTTACTTGTAAAGAAATTCCCACCACTTTTCCTCTGAGAGACAGCGGGTGCAGAGTAGTCCCCTCAAATACGCTAGGCTCAGGTATGTGTCTTTCTCATCCCTCTCTGAATTCCAATTCTCCGTTCCTTCCTGACCCTTCGCATTCTGCCGTTGCCCCACCATGAGCGACTGAAAAGGTGACTCTTAAGTTATAATTACTCTACTCGCCGTGCATTGAATTACTGACGTGCTTCTAGCTCCACAATGGTAAGTCATTGCTGAACTTGAAGCAAATATTATTCCCATTGTGATGAGCCTAAGAAAATAAACTAGATCTATAGACTCCAGAACCTTCTTTCCCAAATGGCTGCACCTTCTAAAATCTGGTTATTTCTTCTCTCATAAAAGTCCTTTTGTAAGCAAGAGTCTGTTGTCTTTATTCTAGTTCAGCTAATTATTTCATTTTTATTTACATATCTATAAGGAGCTCTAGGCGGACACAGCACTCTCAAAGCACTAAAGAGAACCAAAATTAAAACAGTCTTTGCCCCATGAGCTTACACTCTATTTTCACAGTTCTAATATTTTTTAGCACTGCCCTAAATTAGTCTTTTAGGAGAATGCTTCAATGTACAATAGTAATTGGAGTATCTGCAGAACCCAGACAACTCAGAAAGAAATTTATTTTATCCTACAAGGGTTGTGAATATGCAAATAGGTTCCAGCCTTTCACACCTGAATGGCTGGATTATATCCTGCAGAAACCTGTTTGGTTTGAGAGATTTAATTAAAACAGTCATGCAAAGGTTTTCTTGGGACAAACAGGCTTATATTATTTCATAGATAATATTGAAAACTTTATGAACATGTCACAGTCACCAAACTTAACATTAGTTGGTTGGATTTTCTTGCTGTACTTCTAGGTAACTTTTGAATACAGCACTACACAAAAATAAAAAAAATCATGGTAGTGATGAGGTCTTTTAGTAGAGGAAGTGGGAGTACATAAGTTAGGAATCTCAGAAGCAACTGGATGGAGACCTAGGATTACACACCCAGTGTTTATTACCGGAAACCTTACTGAAGCCATTGGAGCTAAAACTGTCTTCAAGGCTCACTGTCTATAAGATATGCATCAAAACTAAGGGAAATGAGAGTTGTTAGCTCCCTGAGGGCAGAGAACATTTTCAACTTTAGTGAGGACCATGTTTCTGTCACTGTTTGGCACCTTGTCCTCTTGACTTTCATGTGGTTATCGTGTCATTTGTGACTTACAGTGGTGCCAGCTGCCTGCTTGGTGTGCCTCCAGTTCCCCAGTTCCCTAGCATGACACTGGCACCGCCATTGGTCATTGCAGTTACAGCCCAGTCCTCACCACCAGACTCTGGATTCTCTGGTGGTGTCTTTAATCTGCGTATCTCCAGGATTTTGCACAGAGCCCAACACAAAATAGGTTTTTCGATAAATGATGCTTGATTAAATAAATGAATTACGGGATGGGTAGATAGATGGAATTAATTGAACTGAACTAATCAGAAATGGTGATTTTATGGTGTAAGCTTAATCACTGTTCACTCTAACTCTCTCAGGAAATCTCTTCATGTTCTTCGTTTCTTTCCCCCCTAAATACACAAGCATCAATTGAGTGACTCTAAAGCGTGCTGTACTGATTAGAAATCCTACTTCTTATCCCAAAATAGAAAATGTAAAAGTCCTTCTGCCTGCATCATGAAATATTTTATTACCAAATGGGAAGCACTGCTATGTCACTGAAGATTAAAAATAAGTAAATGGTCAACTTTGCTGTTTGGCTTCATAATAAGCACCCAGATAGCTTTACTATCAATATGAACATGAACATATGTTCATGAACATATGAACATGAACTATGAACATGAACATATTTAATATGAACATGTTGTGTATCAAAAGACAGTCATCTTTCAAAACATTCTGGAATAACTTAAAATATCTCAGAGGTTGTAAAGAGAATCATTTAGTTCAATTTTGCATTTATAGAACAGTATTTCTGTGTATATTAATAATGAGTTTATTGGTATCATTTTTCTGTGCCCCCATGCCAGGTACTGTGCCAGATTAAGAAGATATAAGACAACAAGAACAAAGAAAGGGTTAGTCTTTAAACTCACGGATCTCACAAATCCCGTGAATCTGGATGGCTAACTGAGGTTTCCCAGTGAAGCACAACCTGTATCTGTCCCTTTCTTCCTCACTCCTCCCTGCTCACTGGTGTTCAGTGCGCTGTTTTGACACTCCTAATTGTCTGCAGAAGTCACCATCTCCAACTTACTGCTTTCTGCCGCATCTCAAGTCTTACATAGAAGGGAAAATTAAGCTCTCATTCAACAAGTAACTATTAACCGTTAAGGTGAAACACAGACTGCTAGAGGCATGAGGCAATTTTTTCAACAGTCTTTTCATGTCTTCCTGTCAAGCTTACAGGATGGGAGGTGGTCTGGAAAACAGAAAATAGGAGCTTGTCAGGAAAAAGAGTTGAAATCAGAAAACAGAACGACTATTAAAACCAATTAAGTCAAAATTTTTTATGTTACAAGGAAAATCATTCATGCTTTGCCTTCCTTTGGAAGAATAATCACCATGAAAACAAATTTATGATAAGACAGAGATAGACAGTTAAAGAAAGACATGCTTTCCATTTTTCCCCTTTGAGGCATGCATATGAATTTAATTGTACGAAAGCAATGGTGTCAAGAAAGGAGCAAGTTAGTTTTGTTTGCAAAATTACAGTTTTCAAATGGAATCAATTATAGTGACACAAATGCAATTATAAGCCAATCTTCTAGATAACTGAATCATAGTTTAGTTTCAAAAATATATATCTATTTTGTCACCAACTATATATTCTCTTCTTAAATACAGGGCACACTGTACTTTTGGTCATTTTTAAGTATATTTAATTGATTATGCTGTTACAGTTGTTCCACATCTTTTCCTTTGCTCCCCACAGTCCAGTGTCTTCCTTCCCTCTAGCAATTATTCCTCCCCAAGTTCACGTCCGTGGATCGAGAATGTAAGTTCTTTGGCTTCTCCTTTTCCTACACTATTCTTGGTCATTAAAGAAGTAAAAAGTACAGATGTGCTCTTGATATTTTGCAAAAGGCAACTCACAAAAAGTCTTGAAGAAAGAAAGCAGTGATGTATAGTATAGTGTCCTATTTTCACACAACACCTGGCTGCCATAAATGGGTATATTTTTCTAGCTTTAAACCATAGATTATCATGATTCATTCTCATCAAATGATATCCACAACTCTCTGCAGCCCTCCTATGGGAAATTCAGCTAAAATGAAATCACTCACTGACTTCCTTTTATCCAATTTCTATAACTTCAAGAAAAGGTCAAATTTTGATAGTCTGCTTTAACAGTGTAGGTGAAGTTGTAAAAAAAATAAAGAGAAAGAAAAGAAAGGAAAAGAACTTCATTTGAAACTTCCAAACTGGAAGATCAGGGGCTCACAAACTTAGTGATGGCATAGCAGCTTTCCCTAAGGTTCTTAATTTGAATTCTGCCTAAATCAGGAGTTATCAGAATTGCTCCCAGGCAAAGAACCCATGAAGACATGTAAGGAAGATAATTGTCCCTCACACTGCTAAGTCACTGGCACAAGGGGCAACCTAAGTGGCAAGGAGAGAATCAGCATGGGCCCAAAGAATGAATTAACCTTTCAGTATTTTTTTCTTCTACAACCTTTAGTATTGGTAGAATAGTAATAGTACAAGGATGTTACCCATCCATAATTATTAATCAAATATAGTCTTTCTATTTCTAGACCTGAATTCAGCCACTTAAATACAATCATTTATCTAATTCGTATGTCGTAAAACACTAAGAGAGAGGTTGTTTCAGTAGTCAATTAAACAAGAAACTTGAAATATGCACCTCTCCTAAAATGTGAAAAATCAGGACGATAAAAATAAATAAGCAAATCACATTAGAAAGAAAAACCTCCATGCACATTTAGGGTGAGAAAAGTTACTTCCAACTATGGTTCTCATATAAAATCTGGGTTGGGTCTTCAAAGACTCGTAGAACTGTGCTATTTGTAAATGGCGAACCAGAGATAAAGGGAAACCAGGTGTTACAGGGAAAGGTTACAATATGGCTTCTACCCGTTTATGGGGCAGGACCAAAATGATAAACATTTGAACATCCTCAGTCTCTCACCACTTCAGTGTCTTTATCCCTCTTCAGCTTCTTCTTCCTTCTCACCAGAAGGATACGTTAACTTAAGAAGAAAAAAATGCAGGAGGAAGGAAAATGAAGAGTAAATTCAGAAACGCTAGGAATAAAGAGGACCTTTGCACCTTTGCACAGAGACATTGAAAAGGAAACAGAGCCTTGTGAGGACAGTGGTAAGAGGTATTTATTCCCACAATTACACAAGGGTTTACTTTCTTTTTAAACAGAGTATAATGCTGAGGATCCTAGAATTGTTACGGTTGAAGGCGATCAGAATACACCACCATAAAATATACCACGTTGGTGGAAGATTATTTTAAGCTAAAGGCAAAAGAGAAACAAGAGACTTTCAAAAAGGCCTTTGCTCCGCTCTCTTCCTATCTGCTCACAGTGGAGATGACTGCAGACTCTAATCAGCCCAGCGATGACACCAAGGGGTATCTACATCATGAACCTTGGGAGACAACCTTTACCTTCCATTGGTTTCCCCATAGGTTTATCTCCCCACTGTTTGACACCCCTAAAATCCCAAACCTCTTTTCCTTTGTCTTGGAACTTTTCCACAAATTTGTTGCTCTTTGTTGAAATGGCATATCAGCCACTTCTTTGATTCTTCACTATTTTTCTGTGAAAGCCTCCATATGCCTATGTAATAAACTACGTATCTTGTTAATCCTCCCTTTGTCAGTTTAACTCATAGGACCCTAGATACTGAACTGAAGAAGGTAGAAGAAAGTATTAGTTTACTCTCCGGCAAGGTCATGAAGCTGCTAAGCACCACCGTACAAGCACAGGTTAAACTGATTTGAAACCCAAGATCCTCTCTAAACCAAAAGTCTTCTAGTTGAATGGGCATGGAGTGCGCAGTGTGTGCTGCGGCTGAAGCACGGTGGGGGGGGGTGGGGGGAAAGGAGAGGAAGAGTATGGCTAAGAAGGGGTCAATAGCAGAGGCTCAGAACATCTTGGTAGAAATAAGAGAAGGAAGTATTTCTGAGTATAAATGAGGTAACTAATCTCCAACGAACAACCTTGGAAAGGAAGAGAATTAGATCCCCCTAATCAGCAATAAGAAATGACGTGCAGGCCCTGGCTGGTGTAGCTCAGTGGATTGAGCGCGGGCCTGAGAACCAGAGGATCGCAGTTCGATTCCCAGTCAGGGCACATGCCTGGGTTGTAGTCCAGTTCCCTGCAGGCCAACTCCCAGCAGGGGATGCACAAAAGGCAACCATACATTGATGTTTCTCTCCCTCTCTCCTTCCCCTCTAAAGATAAATAAATAAATAAAATCTAAAAAAAAAATGACGTGCAAACTGGTGATTTAAGTCCAATAATGGAGAAAGCAAAGGAAGATTCCTGGGCACACAGTAGTGTACAAGCCTTTTGGATCCATGCTTCAAAGCATCCGCTGGTAGGCCATCCGTGGCTTTACTACTGCTGGTTGTCAGAGGCAGGCTCTGCCTGCACGAGCTCTGGCACCACTCTGTCGCCTGCAACGATCCCAAGATGATGGGTTTCGGCCTGCTCTGCTGCCTCAGTGTTGGAGCAGTAAGTACTGTAGATGCATTAGAGCCTAAAGGAAGCTTCCCCCCACTCTCCAGAGTAAGCAGAAGAAGCAGGGAAGCAGGTGAAGGTACGAGAAGGAACTAAAAAAGAGAAAGCTCAAGAGACCTGTTACCACAACTGTCTGAGGCACTTTGTAAAAGGCATAAACACGCCCAGAATGTTTTTTTAAATAATGCAGGAATTTAAAAACTTGTATCTTAGGAATCAGGAGAGTAGCCATTGCAGTAAAGCTGTCTCATTTCCATTTCAACAACCGGCAGGCATCCAAGAATAAGGAGGGAAAAAAGCAACTGAGCGTGTTTTGATTTTGTTTATTTTTTCTGTCTCCACCTGTCATCTTCAAGCTCACATCTCACAATTTACTCACTTAACTTTGCTTATGGAAAAGGTTCAGCGTATCTTTTATCCAAACCCAAAACTCATAGCTTAAAAAGAGAGCTAAGCAAACCATTTTATAGGCTATTCCTGAGAGAGCTTAGAATTAAATTGTTAAATGTTCTACTATAATGAAATTTTGTATCATCAGCAGGGAAGGAGCTGTTGGCCATTTATCAGTCTTTCTAGTTGCATTTTTTATGCATGAAAAGCATAATTAGAAGCCTCTATAGGTGGAAAGTGTTCTATAATAATAGTGCATTTTATCAAAATGGTGCTCTTTCATTTGAAATTTTAAAGCATTTTACAGTGATAATCTGTTAGTAGTAATAACTATCACATCTTTAAATATTTGAATAGAGTGTATGTAGAAGTGAGAAAGCACTTACACAAACTCACTAGACCCAGGGAGCAAATCTTCCACCCATGATCTCAATTCTAAATAAGTTCGTTTACGCCTTAGATGTTACAAGGCATCCAAGGATGGAAAATACACACGATGAAGTGACTGGAATAAGTAAAGTTACTTTACACTTTCAAAGTGACGTTTAGCTTTACAAAGACATTTACATGTTTTCTATCCTCTGATTCTCCTTACAGCTCTGTCTCTATTTTAGAAACACAGCACCTTAGACCAAGACAAAACAGCCTTGTTGGGGGTCTTCTGTCCGGTGACTGTCACTCACAATAAGTCTTACAGGCCTTTGAGTCTAGGGACTGCCCTCCTCTTGCCATGGCTCCCCCTGGGGGCTGCCCTGTGGAATTACTGGGTGGTGGGGCGAACCATCTTAGTTCAGGAAATCAGTTTCCTAATCTGTGAAAGGAGGCAGTGGATAACTAATCATCTTCTTCCATAGCTATAAAAATATTCCACTCCAATCAGGGGGGAAAGAGCCTAAGTTACAACATAAACAAAATTTGGGTTTTGTGAGAGAAAAGAATTGCCTTTTATAAAAAGTCACATCACTTTTCAGAATGCTGCGGCCCCTGAACACAGATGGCTGAGGTCCCTCCCCCTGTCCCTCCTCCCTACCTCCCCTCTCCTCCTTCTCCCCCCTCCTCTTCCTCACTAGCAATCTATTCCTAAGACAGGGAAAGAAACTTGCCTTTGTCAGGAAGTGTTTAGGGGTGCTCTATTTGCACACTGGAGTAGTACTATTTAAACTAAATCATGACCTACTTATGGCATAAATAATTTCTCTACAGTGGAAAAGATAGCCCTAACGTTATGACTGATTTTACTGTGTCCAACCTAAGCAATCTTAACACCTTTTTATTAAATTTCATATAAATACTAAGCTCCTCAAATGATCTTTTAACCAATCTCAATATCTTATTGGTTCCCTTATTAATTAATTAGTTGAATAAAATTTTTGAGATGTTTACTTTTTATGAAAATCATGTTTTTATCTTAAAAAAATTATTCTTTGACAATTCTATGTAAGAAGGATGAGAATTGTTTTATAACACTTAGGTTTGAATTGTAGCATGTATATGATTGTAATTCGCATTGCAAATAGTATTTCTTATTGTGTATGTTGTTCAGAAGAGTCTGAAAGTCTCTGAATTAGAAAATGTATCCCGTGACCTCTTGAAACCCCCTCTGTTTCTCCAATTCAAATGATTCTGCTTTATTGCTTCTCCTTATTTTTAAACTTAAGCTTCAAACAACCAATATTTTTATCGTGTTTCTCTGAGTATTACCTGCAAGAAGTCCAAATCCTAGGAGTAATTTTTTAAATAACCAAAGTGTCAGCCAGCTGATAGCAAATCTCTTCCTGGGGCGGACAGTCCCCCGGGTGTGGATCGGTGGTTAGTTCCGCAGCAGCAGACCGTCAGTTGCTGAAAGGAAGCCGCTTCCTGGCCAGCTGATTTGCAGGGAGAGACTTGGAAAATGTCAGGAAAAGGGTAAGGCCCAGAGATTACAGACCCAAAGTAAACACAGTGGTGGCACGAGACATTTATTGACTTAGCACAGAATATCATGTGGCATTTTACACTAACAGCAAGATAACTGCATGGGAATTCAATTCATAAATAACTGGAATCCTGGTAATAAAGACAGTGAAATCAGGGCACACCCAGCTATATTAAAGCATTACAGCCCCAGCAAGATGCCTGGCTCAGGATTTTCTTATTCAGACTCAGGTTCCATCTGCCTGTTGGCATGACTCTAACTTTGGCTTCCACATAAAGCCTTCCTTGTGGCCTCTCCACCGGGGACACAGTTTCTCTTCTTTGCTCTGCAACCAAAACAAGGGGGATACAAAAGGCTGGTGAAATTGAGATTGGAAACAGTGTGGCTTTTTCAACTATAGCTTATTTTGAAAATCTGCAAGAGTAGAAATCACATTGTTCTAAAGGAGAGAAAAAATAATGCGGTGAATTTCAACTGGTAATGTGGTAAAAGCTCCTGAATTTGGTCTAAGTCATAAAATAGCATTATTTTTTGTGTAAAGCCATCTAACATTTCGGTTGAAATTTATTGCTGCTGATGTTCAAGAAGCCCTCATTTACATTTTTCATGCAGTAGCACAGAACACCTGTACCTGCAACAGGGCAGAGTCCCACCTGAAAACTTGGCAGAGGGCTCCTAAGAGACATTATTTGCAAAATTCTTCAGTGATAGGATTGATTCGTGCTATCAGAAAGCAATAAATAGCCACAATTGTTGAGAAAGGAAGCTTTACATGTTGCACAAAATACCACTGTAATAATAGAAAGTATGTATTGGTTCTCGCGTATCATCGTGGGAAAGATATCCAACTATATCTGCGCTCTAGCCTTTGTTTTGGCCCTAACTAGCAACACGCCCTTTCCTTGGCCAAATCGAACTCCTAATTTAAATCTCCTCAATTCATAAATGAGACAAATAATAATGAAAAGTAAGTGAAATAATACAGTAATGTGTTTTACAGATTGTAATATGCTAAAAAATACAAAACATTTTTAACACATTGTATCTTAAGACATGCATATTGATGTTTGAATTAATTTGTTTATGATTTATAATATTAAACTTCAAGATTATAAGTGACATCCATAAAAAATGTAACATGATAACATAAAGGTTAGGCAAAATTCCTGATCTCTCAGGATTCATTACAAATCAGGCTATTATTTAGGAGTTAAAGGTCTCAAGTGCAGATTTAATAAACTATACATCTTATCAAATATATTGTATGTGATTTCCAAAAGTCAAATATTCTTAAGTGAAGAAAACTGATAAACCTACTAGTAAAAGGGAGTCTCTCCTGAACTTTTCAGTTTTTGCAGTTTTCACAGGTCAGAAAGCACAAAATTTATACAGGGTGGGGAAGAAGTAGGTCTACAGTTGTTCATAGAGAAAATAATTAAACAATTAATAAAGAATAAACTCTGTTTCACACACTCATAACTGTATACCTTTGCCCCACCCCGTATGATGTTGCTGAAGAACACTTGAGTGCAGGGAATTTAACATAATATTTTTCATTATAACAAAAATCTTGAGATAATACACATTATATCCAATTTATTACCTAGTGGCTTAGAGAAGTGACATGGACAGTTAGCAGTCTGACAAGCTCCTCCTTAACTATGAAAACAACCCACATAATGAGATTAATGCACTCAGGTGGCAAGCAATGGCGTAGAACTTTATAACCTTCAGAAACGAGTAATTTTCTACTGCTCTGAAGGCAGAGCTTTCATTAGGTCAACACAGCATGACTTCTGCAGATGCCTCTCAACCACTCTGATCAGATGGCATTTGCCACGTCCTGTACTGATTTACATAGAGCAGGACGCTTTAAGAGAAACACGGATTTTCCAGAGTGCTTAGAAAACGTGGAGTTTCACAGAGTAGCTCAGTTCCCAACCTCTAGATTTGCCATAGATTTATTGTAGTTCCTAGAACAGTGAATCACCTCACTCTACCAAGTTTAAGAGTGAGCAGCACTGACCTGTGACTGTATTTCAAAAGCCAAGAAAACATATATTAATATCTCCGCAGATGGCAGTTCGATCGAGAGAGGGTTGAAGTGCTAAGAAGAAAAAATACATAATAAAATCTTCAAGAAATTCATCTTTTAAATATTCCTTTGAAAGTTAGTATGGTACTTAAAAGAACAACTTTGACACCCCTGGTGATGGATCTTTGGGGAAAAAAAAGCAGGTTTTATTTGTTTCTTAAAGCAGAAGAGAAAGACCCTTTCTTAGGNTGTAGTTCCTAGAACAGTGAATCACCTCACTCTACCAAGTTTAAGAGTGAGCAGCACTGACCTGTGACTGTATTTCAAAAGCCAAGAAAACATATATTAATATCTCCGCAGATGGCAGTTCGATCGAGAGAGGGTTGAAGTGCTAAGAAGAAAAAATATATAATAAAATCTTCAAGAAATTCATCTTTTAAATATTCCTTTGAAAGTTAGTATGGTACTTAAAAGAACAACTTTGACACCCCTGGTGATGGATCTTTGGGGGAAAAAAAGCAGGTTTTATTTGTTTCTTAAAGCAGAAGAGAAAGACCCTTTCTTAGGAAGAGATAATAGAAAGGGGACCCCAAAAAACCAGAATTATCTTCTAGAGGGTGGGCCCCTGTAGTATAGATGACCCCCCCAGGTGAGTTTTCTAGGAATCCATCTGTTTCTGTGTACCAGCTGGTGTTGTTGTGAGAGGGTGCATTTGGTTTCAGTGAATTTTTTCTGAAGACTCTTTTAATGCATTTGCCCATTTCATGACTGGTGATTTACGAGCACACCTGCCCACACCATGCTGAGTATTCAGCAGTTTTTGACCCAAAATGGCATGACCCACCCTCCCTATTCACCCAATCTTGCCCTAAGCAACCTTTTTTTGTTGTTTCCCTGGATTAAAAATGTCCTCAAAGGGAAATGTTTTGCTGATGTGGAAGAGATGAAACAAAAAAAAAATGGCAGAGGTGCTAAAAAGCATCGAAATCCATTAGTTCAAAAAACGTTTTGAGTAATCTCAGTAGCTGTGTTGCATCAAGTGGAGAGTACTTTGCAGGTGACCAAAGTTTAAACATGGAAGAAAAACTATACAGTTTTTTATAAATAAATTCCAATTTTTTTGGATCCCCATATTTGTATGTATGTCTACATATTTTATTCCTGCATGCTGTACAAGTAAGTTTCAAAATCACACTTCTTTGATGATATCTCATAATAATACATACTACTTACATGACTACAGATAAGCCTCACAACCAACAACTTCATGAAGCAGGTACTACAGCTGTATCTATTGTACATATGTCAAAAGTAGAAAATCTCAAAAGGTGTGAGAGACTTTCTCATGATCATTTTGCTTATAAATGCTTGAACTAGCAGCCCCATTTAAATCTCATTCAAAAGCAAATGAGCTTTTGTTTAGAAAAGATTTTTGTGCGTATTAATCTGAATGACTGTGGTTACACTATGTTAAATCGGGATGATACTTCAGGGATAGTAATGCATGAGCTTGCTTATTTTCAAACATTCTTCATCTTACCTCAAAAGCATATGCATGATTCCCTGGAAGAAATACTAAAAAGAAACCCAGCATGCCCAGACTGATTCTTAACCCCAGTGAGACAGAAAGGTCCTACAATTATATAAGAATATGTCAGTGGCTGGATGTGCCCCAAATAATTTAATGAAAATCGGTTTTCTCCCAGCTTCTTCTCTGAAGGTATGAGTAAGAGTTTTCTTGTTTCATTTTTTCCCTTTCGACAATAACCAGGAAGGATATCAATTACTTTTGCTGGACAGGCTGTCACTGCCCCTGGTAAGTAAATATGTTTTAGAAGGTTTCATCTAAAAGGAAGTAAAATATATGTCACTTTCCTAATCTGCTGTCAGAAATCTTTTATTCTAACGTATTTTCAGAGAGGAAGATAGAATTGCCATTTTAGAAAAGTGATAAAAACTTTGGGTGTTTTCTGATAAAATTATTCAAGAAAACATGGTCATCGAACATATGGCGAGTAGGACAAAGAATTTTTTCTTTCCCAAAGAAGAATAAAGGGAATGAAAAGACTTAAAGAGAATGTCTAATTTTACTCTATGATGTGATAACATGGTAAACAGTGAATCATGAAGCATCTGTGATTTGGTGAAGTAAAAGAGGACCAACACATCCTAATAAAGGGCTTTTCTATAATTAATAATGGCACAGGCAATCAGTGTAAATGTACGGTTCTGGGTCTGAATAAAATTTCATCAAAAAAGGGTGGGCTTGAACCAGCCTGTAGAGAATCTTTTATGCTCTGCTAACCTGAAGAATAAACAGACAGATAAAAACAAGGAATCCACTTCATGTCTCTTGACCAGACTCTAAATTTTGCTCTATATTTAAATGTTTAAGAATATATATAAACCTGTTCCTAAGAGAATACAGAAACCCAGAGAACACCCAAGGGAACAGAATAAACACAGAAACTCACTGAATTATTTCTTTTGATCAATCTGATTAACAGCAGATATAACAAGAGCTGACCAGAAAAATATTAACAAATGTGTTTTTTGTGCACCTACTACATTGAGTAGCTCATCATAAATTGAACAGAAAAACCCAGACTTTGGGGCTCCTTCTGTTACAGAACAGGGCCATAGGGGGTACGATATACTATTACCAAAAGGACCCCCAACTAGGTTTGCATTGTCCGCAACCAGAGGAAAGAGGTTTCTCAATGCCAGAGATTTGTGAAAAGGAAAGGAAAGGTTTATTTAAAGCTATACAGACTTAAAGTAGTGTTCTAATGTCTTCATTAAAATATCAAAGTCCTTTAGGATACCCACAGACACACACACACACAGTCCTTTCTTCTCCCTCTGCCCTTATCTGGGGTAGTGTAACTCAGGAAGAGTAGAAGTCCGTGATCCAGGCTCCTGGCACCATCAGCTGTGCCACCACCAGGATCTTCAGCTAATCCAATGCCATGTGGCACCTTCTCATGGCCCACGAACAAAAGTCCTTGCACCCTTCGCCCAGGCAAAGTCTCTCCTGCTTTCTAGGCCATGTGGCCAAAGGGAGCACCCCAAAGCCATGTGGTCCTCTTCTACCAAAGCTGTGGGGGGTCCCCACTCTGGCCAAACCATGTGGTTCTCCCCTCAATGGCTACTGTGTCTGGGTTTATATCCTCACATCAATCTTCCTCTGTACCCCCATTTCCGACCCCTCCTACAATCAGTTACACCTGCCAGCATTCCTGTATTATTCCAAGTTTACTGGACTGCCATTGCGAGTCCAGACAGGTGTGGCCCAATTCATGGAGCCAATCTTGTCCAAGCTCTCACACAGGTGCTGTAACCAGGGGGACCTGCCCCCCCAAGTTACATCTTGGGTGGAAGTCACTTCGATCCCCCTGGCTCAAAGTATGGCCGCAGCTATTTAACGTATCTATGCAACAAGTTAAAGGTTATAGATATGTTAAATGACCCTGCCAGAGGTTAGCTGCAAAGCTGTTGCTGTACAAAACAGCTCTGCACGTTCCTGCTCCATGTGTCCCTTCCCCCAATTCACACCCTTGGGGGGAAGGGGGAAGGACATCCTATATGTCTTTCTAACATTTCCTAGACACCTTGAGTTCTGGACCCCATTCCAAATCCCTGTGGGGCCCCCCTCTTGGCTTTACCCTGTTACACTTCTGGTCAATTTAGCACAAAAACAAAAAGCAAACGTGAAGAAGACAAGAAGGAAAATGGTAAGTATGGAGTAAGAAGCAATTTCTCCATTATGGTTCCCATTTATACTCTGTAAAACAAAACTCAAAGTTTAGTATGATCCTGGTTTCTTTCCAGATTTTGTTGTAAATCAAACTATCTTGTAATGTTATTTATTTATTTACTTAGAGAGATGGGAACAAAGGGAGAAAGAGAAGGCCAGAAACATCGATCAGTTGCATCTTGACACGCCCCAACTGGGGACTGAACCTACAACCCAGACCTGTGCCCTGACTGGGAATTGAACCTACAATTTTTCGCTTTGTGGGATGATGCCCAGCTGATACAGAGAAATCTGATTAGATCATAGGGATGAAGTAGGGAGGGCCTGTAGGTACAGGATGTCCAAAACAATGGTAAACAGCCTAGGATCCAATTGTCTAAGAAGCTGAACACCTCCAGACCAGGTATAATGATGGGCAAGAAGATTTGAGACAAGAAACCTTCTCGCTGGTGGGCTCTTGGGTTCCCTCAGGCTCCCTCTTCCTTGACGATGCCTGGATGATCATGCTGCAGTCACCTGTATTTCCCAAAGGATATTTTGGATGAGAAGGAACTCCAGGTGCAGCCTAGGACCAGGTTGGCCTCGCGGAAGATGGTAGGGTTATTCTTCTTTGGGTGTTCTAGAGGGGACAACCTCTGAGGCAGAAACCTGACATTCCTCCAATATTGTGTAGCTTTTGTATCTTATGGTGTTTTAGTTTGCATAGTAACCTTATAGACATGAAATAATTAAAACTAACGGGGGAATGATAGGAGAACTCAGGTGTTAAAGAGCTTAGCATTAATTGATAGGCTTAAGCGACTAATGCCTGTGGAAAGTTGTTATTCCAAAATTGTAAAGCTTTGGCATAAAGACTCCTTCCTGTATCACCAAAACTTTGCCTCTGGAATTTTGCCCAAAGGGTGGCGGCGGTTGGCGGGACCCCAATTGCTGTTCAGTAACACAACCAACTGAGCCACACCGGTCAGCAATCAACTCAAACTCTTTCAGTAGGAGAGTGGATTTTTACGCTGTCAGTGACATGATTACACGTATAAGACTGCAGAATGTCTCCTCTATGATTTGAATCCTTCCACAGCCTTTGAGTGGTGATGACCTCTCAGGGAAGTGGGCTAGGGACAAATGCAATTATTTCAGTTTGACATGTTTTTCTAAAACCAGAAATACAATTTTTTCTTTGCTTTGTCAGTTTGGTTTTCCTGGATTTACCCAGTTTAATCATCGATTCCCTTCTATTCTGGACAGTCACAGATGTCAAAAATGCTCTTAAAATTGTCAATCTTTGGTCAAAATAAAAATCTCAAGATTACTGAAAAAGTTCAACTATATTTTCAAATGGAAGGAGGAAATCATGAATATTCTGAGGTCATTCTGTCAAGATATATAAAGAACATTATAATCTAAGTGGAATCCAACAAGTAGAAGATAATACCAAGGTACCTGAAAACTAGGTTAAAACCTTTTCTAGAAAAACAAAACTTTTTTATGCTCCAAAGAACTACTCCTACATATGCACTCATACACATAAATCCCCTGATGCATTAACTTAACACAGATTAAAAGAAAAATCAGAATAAAATATTTTGATGAATAAAACAGTCATATTAATGAGTATTTTTCATAAATAAAGACTTTGTCTTGATTGACATTTCACCTAGTTTGGCTTGTTAACTGATTGTAGAAATCAAATAAAACTTAGAAGAAAAGGGACTGACAATTCCATTGCTGATTCAAAAGCAGATTGCTAATTTTAAGAAGTCAGTAACAATAGCTAATGGTCCAGTTGAGCATACTGGTCCATGATGTCGCTGGCAACTGGGGTGTAAGTAATCACGGGTGTTATGATTTTCTGTTTCCGATTACGTTAGGGTGCTGACAGTTCTGGAGACTTCCAATGGCATGGTTCTTCTGTGAAGACAACAATGCCTTCTAACCTAGCCTACTGGCTGAACACAAAACATAATAAGCATGGAGAGAAAGGAACATCACAATAGATTCCGCCACTAACCTTGCACATTCAAAGCAAACAAATATCTTTTTATTTTAATCAGCTCAATCCATGGGAAAGCTGGTTTTGAGTTTCACTTGTATTTTCAAAGCCTACAACAGCTCACACTAATGGCAAGTTGATGATTCTGTTTAATGACCGCCTGTGATTATTTTTTAATCAGTAAATGACATTGAACAGCGTTTTCTAATCCCATAAAAGATCCTCAGTGAGTGAAGTCTTCACAGACAAGCTCACTGAAAGAGAGCACACAGCAACAGCAAATCAAATGCAGCCCTTCAACGAAGTTGTTAGACACACAACATCAGCCACTGCTGCCCTACAAGGGCTTGTTCAAAATCGATTCATTCTTGTGATCAAAGCTGAAAAATCGTTCCGCAGCCTGCTTCATATCAATAGGCAATTTTGGGCAGTACATCGCACACACAAATAAACTCTAGTAACAGTGGAGAGCCTCAGAAATCTGACTTCCAAACAATATGTAAAGTGGATTTCTGTCGGATGATAAAGGATGAGCTTAAATAGAACCCACTGTCAAATAGAAAGGTTAAGCCTTTTAACATGAAAACAACCAATGAGGTTTATTTTCTTAGCTTCAATATGCAAAACAAAGGGAGGGTCTGGTTTATCAGAATGGAGCTGCGACACAGATCTTGATAAGACTTTTCAAAAATTTTCTTATCAAGGAATATTTTGCTCCCAATCTCTTGGCATGTCTACATAGGTGACTGTGTGTACATATATGTGGATATGTGTACACACATAAAGGCAAAAGCACTGACATTAAGAAACGACTTGTGGATGATTTGTTTCTTGCCTTTTTTAAATGAAACAAAGTTTTGTTTATGAAAGCTACCTAGAATAACTCACATAATAAGAAGACAAATTATTTTCCACAGTGCATCAGGTATCCAAGTCTGCTTACTTAATGCAAAAAGTTAAAAATAGGTATCACATACACATGGGGAGAAGATTCCTGAGTTATTACTGTAAAAGCTTCGACGAAAATTAAATCACACCATTGCTATTCCAAGAAGAATTGAGCAATCAGTCATAATTACAGCCCAAATAAAGGCATTGGAAAATGGCTGTTGTAAACAGGTCATACATAGTCTGAGTTTTAATTTGAAATTAATAACAGCACAACTTGTGCCTGGTAACAATTCCTCATTAGAAATGAATGGAGGTGCCCTGGCTGGTGTAGCTCAGTGGATTGAGCGCAGGCCTGCGAACCACATGATCACGGTTCGATTCCCAGTCCGGGCACATGCCTGGGTTGCAGGCCAGTTCCCAGCAGGGGACATATGAGAGGCAACCACACATTGATGTTTCTCTCCCTCTCTCCTTCCCTTCCCCTCTGACGATAAAGAAAGAAAGAAAGAAAGATTTAAACTTATTAAAAAAAAAGAAATGAATGGACGCAGTGCCTGGAACTAAATGTTTCCTATCTCACGGCTTCATTTTCCTGATCATTGTTAGGGGTTTGAAGAAAATGGGAGACATACGTGGGTATGGTCTCTGTGGCCCTGCTTCTATTACAGGATAAGGGAAATCGCATGAGTAGATGATGGAGTGGTAAGAGGTAGAAAAATTAAAGGTTAGTATTATGGTATGTTTTTCTCAGCTACCCCTTCCTCACTGGAGATCTGGTCTACTGATAGACACAGTCTGCAGTCCCCGTTATTTTAAAGCCTGGATATAAGTAGTTGTGATATCTTTGGGGATACTTCAGGGGGGTCTACCCTTTGAAAAACACATTTTCCCCTCTAAACCAAGGGGCACCTGAGCCCCCAGCAACTGACTCCCCGGCACCTGCAAGGCATTATATTTGTGTTAAAATGCATCTCCTTATAAAGAACCATCCATGCCTTGCACTGTTATAGTTAGTGCAAAATAATGTACCACTGCCTTTTGCTCTTTGTATTCTCCAAAATAAGAATGGATCCCGATCACAATTAACTCTCCCTTCTAAAGCTCCACATTTCATTCACCTTATGATTCGTACTCAGAACAATATTAGACGGATATGCCATATGTTTTTCTTAGATTGGATGTATCACAGAAATCAGTCTAATTAATATTTTTCAAACACCTGATTACTTTAAAAATAATTATCATCCACTCCATAAAATATTAACCAGAATATTTGCTATAGGATTTTCCCTTTCAGTTTGGGCAATTAGTTACCTCTAAATTCTGATGCCTTTTCTTTATCACTTACTGTGTTTTATTTTTATTCTGTTTGTTCGTTTAAGCCTCTGACTCCACCTTAATGTCAGGAGCAAATGAGAGACAAATGTACACCTTGGTCTTTAGAGCATCAGTACCTGGGATGAAGTTTACACATACTGGGCTGTTACTAAATATCTGTCAGTTAATGAATAACTTTACTGTCTCGTCCAGGTAATCACAGTACAACAAAGTGTATATATAGCCTGCGGCTCCTCAAAGCTGCCCCTTATCTTTATGACGCCTTTCCAGCCCTCCATGGGCCCCCCCTGAGGCATGTTTCCTTTAGAAAATTCCAGGGACATTATTTGCCTTTCACAGCAATTTCTACTGATATTTTCCACTCCCCGCTTATATTCCCAAGGCTACAACACAGTGGACCCCTAGTATATTTACCTCCTTTCTTTCCAGAAATGACACTGAAATCACTGGAAAGGTATAACAGTGATAATAAAACCTACCACAAAAGAAAATAAAATAGAGAATGAAGAAGGCCCCATCCCTGAATGAGAGCTCTCCTTACAATTCTGGAAACTCTTTTGAGGATAGAGAGAAAATGTAGAAGATGGGTGAAAGTCATAGCTTAGATGGTCACACAGGAGAAAAGGGTAGAAAGGAGGCCAGTGGCCAACCCCCTGAAAAGATTAGGAACTTATAGAATCAGATAAGAGTGGGTGATTGAATTAAGATATGAGGCTAATAAACAGAACTAATTGAAAGCTTGCCAACAGAACTACAGACCCTTCCCCCACTTCCATCCCACAAGCAGAACAGCAAAGATAAAAAATAATGTACAGAGAGAGGTCAAAAACAGACTGTAAGATCTTGGAGATCATCTGGTGCATCTCCCGCACTGTTGTTGATGGCCTTCTTGAAGTGAGCTCACTCACACGGCAAGTCAGCATCAATCCTGGGACCAAAGCGTTGAACTCCAGCCTCGGCTCCACTACGCTTTCCTCTGCACCACAGGGCTTCCAGTTCAAGAGGCCACTCACTCCTCAGACCCTGACAGTTTTCTGAAGAATGATGAAAAGAACGATTTCAACACTCTCCCTGCTACAGGAACAATTCATGTGAGATAAAAAAAGTTATTTCTCCCTTTCCTGTAGAGCTTTTTAAATAGTTGTGGTCCACAAAACCATTATTAAAGGTCCTTCTAGAACTTTACAGAAGGAAAAATACTGGTATTTACAGGTTTAAGTACTGTTTTTAAATAAACACATCTATTGTCTAGACATTGGCATGATCGATTGGAAAATATACTAGGTGGGTTATTTGGGACAACGCAGTAACTTCCCTGAATTAGAATTCCTCAAGTGAACTGAGAAGCATTCCACCTACCCAAGAGCATAATTGAGGATTAATAGTGAAAATCCACATAAAATATTTAAAGATGCCCTTAACACATACTGTGCTTTTAAAATATTAGTTTTCCTGCTTCCAAATAAATGTGTATTACTTTATAGTGCTCTGAGGTTCCTTATATAGTAAGCTTATTTGAAAGATTAGAACACACTTCATTAGATATTTTTTTCTTAAAGAGACCTTGGATCTTTATCTCAGTTTTGTTAGCTTGGGATCTTGGATAGAAGCAAAAAATGTTGTCTTAAAAAAACATTTTACATTCTCTAGTGTAACTCTCTCACCTAATATACAAAAAATTTTCCCAAGAGGCAAAGTGACTTATCTAATGTCACACGATCAATAAGGGGCAGAAAATAGGGCTTGAATCTTATCCAAGTTCAAGGACAGAGCTCTGCATTGCCTCAGTTAAATTAACTAGGTCTCAGTCTCTTTACCATTAAAACAAACAAACAATTGAATAACTTGGGTTACACCCAAGGTTCCTTCCACTCCATAAACTCTAAGACTTGGGCAGAAGACAGGAACATTTTCTGAGCATCTATCAAAGGGCAGGCGCTATGCTAGATCAGTTGGAAGTTAATTTATTCCTGTGCGTGAACGCTGATCTAATCGCTAGGATATGTAGCTATGTAACCATAAGTTATGGCATATTTTCTATGGGGAATTTTGGCAATTTTAAAATTCACCTAAATCACACCATTAAAATGATAACCAGGAAGATAACACAGCAACATAAAAATGCTAATAACAAAATACAGGAATCGGATATTCTCAATAATTACAACTTTAGGTGCTAATCTAAGAGTTCCTTTGGTACGAAAACAAGTCTTCATCCTTATCTCTGTGTGCCTATCTCCAGTCCAGAAGCATCGATTGAATTAAATTACACTAAATTTTAAAAAAATGAGGCTGTACCTATTAAAAGCTTGAACTAATAAACAAAAATGAGAGTTTCTGCTGCTGGATTATCATAGTAAGTTATAAATAAACTTTCTGGTTTTGGCTCTCCACTAAATGAGAGGTTTAAGAGAAAACTGCCCCAGACTTCCTACCCTCAGTTCAATCACTGAGGTGTTTAAAAGACCAAGGCATGATGTTATGAGGTTAATCAAATCCTTATTTCCTTATAGAGAATTTTCCAATTTTTATAAACTTACCAACTGCAGTGGAAGTTTAGTCATAAGAAGTGTGGAAAATCTTTGCTTTACTAATATGCTCTTCTCTCCTGCCCTGCATGAGTATCAGCCTCAATTTCTTTTTCAGGAATCCTGAAAAAGTGTCAACCAGGAAAAGATAGAGTCAACTGAGGAGAACACTGTTCTCTAAAAGCAGCATGAAGAAATGGTCACAGCGACAGACAACGCATGTTTGAACCTTTTTTTTACAATTTGTTTTTAGATTAAAATAATTCAAATGTAAGGAAGTGATCATAGAATGAAAGACTGGGGTGAGAAACATGAGAACAAAGCAGAGCTCAAGGCTAGCTGTGTGACCGAGTAGACACAATCTCCCTGTGTCTCCTTGCACTAGGTGTATTCAGAAAATATACCAAGAGTAGATTTAAAACAACAACGACCTTTTAGTGCACATAAACCTTCTTTGCACTGTTTAGAAAAATTATCCAAAATTCAGAAATAAGGCAAAAGCATGCCTGTAGGGCTTTTCAGTGTTACACTGGAGCACTAACAGGCCCAGCAAAGGCTTTTTCATTTTCTCTCTTTTTAAAAATTTTTATTTATTTATTTTTAGAGACAGGGAAAGGGAGGGAGAAAGAGAGGGAGAGAAGCATCTCACATGCGCACCAACCTGGGATGAGCCCACAACACAGGCCTGTGCCCTGACCAGAAATCGAACTGGTGGCCTGTCGCTTTGAGAGATGAAGACCATCCAACTGAGCCACGCCAGCCAGGGCAAGGTTGTTTTGTTTTCTAGGGCAGAGCTTCTCAACTGGAACACCAGTAAGATTTGGGGCTAATCCTTTCCCGAGGGTGTGAAAGGAGGCAGGGAGGGCTGTCCTGTTGTTTGTAGGGTGTTGAGAAGCGTCTTTCAACTTTCTCCATATTTTCCAATAGCATCCTGCAGATGAGCAAGATAAAAACTGTCTCCAGGCTTTGCCAGATATCCCCCAGGGGGAAAGATACCCTGAATTCTCAACAAATGCTGCTTTTGGGAAATGCATCACTGTTTGACTTACTATTGATCTGTGCCCAGAGTCAGTCAAATTACTGAACCTTTTTGTATGGTAGAGATACAAATGAATTCTCTCTGGTAGAAAAGATACACTTAAAGATTATGATTTTACTGGCCTGTCAAACATTAGTCAGTATTTTCTCTGACTTAACAAACTTATTTCATTACACTTTTCCCAACTAAATATATAATCTTTCTTCCTCAAAGGCTCTTTAAATTAGCTTTACCATTCTGAGTTTTTTTCTCATTAATGGTTAAATAAACTACAATGTACCCTTACTTGATATTTGCACAAGAGCCATGTTTTGAAGACTTTTTAAACTATACTTGGACAACCCTTTCCACTTTAAAGAAATATGCATGCCACCTTTCCCCTAATAAACCATTTCCATAAACCACAGAGTTACCTGTGGGCTCCAGACTGCTTCATCATCAATCATCAAAGCTTTCTTACCTGGTGACTGTGAAAGAATTGTATGTTCACACACGGGGATACAACCTATCTCTTATTTTAATTACCATTAAAAATAAGATTTTTTAATTATATAGTTACTTTCCCTGTAAAGACTAACCACAACCTGTAGATCAAAAGAGCTTTGTTTCAGATAGAAAAATAAATCAGAAAACTTACACAGTTCTCATGTAATTTGAAAAAGCAACCACCAAGAACCCCACCACCAGACAATACAGACACACAGATTCACGCAGACACACATGTTCTTGGTGCAGACCTCAGGGTTCATGGCTCATTCTTTTCCCAGGCAGTCATAAAATAGCCCTCGGGGGCCAGGGAGAAGTATTACAGTCAGGGGGGAGGCCTTGTAAATTCCACAGTTTTAAAACTGAAAGTGAAGGAAAGGTTTTCTCTTTACAGTAATGTGGGATTATTGCTTCTAACACCTTTGAACACTCACTAATGTCTTCTATAAGAAAGTGAACATGCCTCTGGCTCAGGCAGTGTCGGGCTGGGGATTTATAGCGTAGTTTAGCTTTTATTTTTTAGGTATTTATTTCCCAGTTACCTTCTACTTATGATAAATGATACTAGTTTTTCATTTTCCTTGTAGTAAACTTAAATGGGAAAAAAAGGAATTCATACATAGTAGTACAGGTGGTAGAAAGGTGTAGTAAAAATTATGAATGCATTAAGTAAACAACAAAAGTTTGGGGGATGCTCTGCTAGAGGAAACTAAAACTTAAGATGAAACTTGGTTTATAATTGCTTGGTCTCAAGTTTTCCTTTTAGTCAATTGTTAAGAACAATCTCCTTCAGAAGGCAGTCTTAAAGAGACAGTAGTGAAGAAAGACCCACAGGCTGATGGTCAGGAGACGCTCCATTCACATTGTGGATGTGTCACCAGATGGCTGTACCATCTTAAATGGGAAAGGCCACTAAACTATAATTTCATAATGTTTAAAATTCAGGAAAAAGGAATTTCTAAGTGTCCTTTTTGACTTTCAAATGCAGAGATTGGCTGCTATGGTCATATTGATCTCACCATCTTCCACACTCCTATGAATTATTTCATGCCTACTAGCTTTTTCTTTTCAGCAAGACCATATGACTGTTGAGGAGAGGAGTCATAGCAAATACTTTATTATGGAGCGTTTTATGCAGTGCTGGCCAGTGTAACAATCACTCTGTGGTCATTGCTTGATAAGTTGTCATCATAAATCAAATGAGCATTTTTATTAAAAAATAAAGTGGCATCCATCTAAAGAATTTAAAACTTGAGAAATTATTTTGTTCTACTATTTTATGTACAGTTTATTGTATAAGGACATGGTGAATAACTGAAAGTGTCCTAAAATACATAAACTTAAGCTACTAATCAAAACCTACCACAATCATAAGAAAACCCAAAACGTGCATTTGGTGAATTTTTAACCTAGAAGACACTGACGAAATGGCAAACGCACTCTAGGACTGTGTTATTGAAACCTGTCCACTAACCCCATGAAGCTACGTAAATTTAAACATTTGTTTCCTCAGTTGCACCAGCCATATTTCAAATGTTCTGTGATTAGTTATTAGCCACCATTTTAGACCTATAAAATGGTAGCTAATGTAGTGGAATGAACTGATTTCATTAGCTACTAAAGTAGCTAGTGAAGTGACGATAGGTCACTGCCACTACTGTGGAAAAACCTACTGATAGCACTTCCCTAGACCGTCCAAGAGAAGTTCCTTACTCGAGACAACAGATCAAAGAGAGCCGAGTTTCTCCAATTATTCCCCAACACAGAAAAGTCTGGGCAAAGAGTGTGCCTTATGTATCAGAGCACAACAAAAGGGGGATGTGTTCTTCATTACTTTGCAAATGTATGCATTAAACTATCCTAAGTGGACAAATGAATAGTATTTATAAACAGGAAATGCACGTGTCAAAAAGATAAAAGTCAGAATACAGAAGAAATGCAGAGAATAAGTCTTCATTGGAAACAACTTTCATATTTCTCCAAGTAAGTCTACCGAAATCCATTGCCAGGAGGTACATAATATGTACTTGGCAGAACTTGCCTTTTTAGCTTAATTTTTTACTTTTATTATTTATTTTTTTTGCCAAGGACCCAGGTCTTCAGAATTCTGATTGTGAAAATGAAAATAAATTTTAAATAGTTTCTCTGGTCTCAGAGATGGCAACACACATCATGACCATCATGTCTACCCTACTCTTCCAGCAAAATTAAAAAACATAGGACAAACAAAAATTAATAAATACCAGCTCAAAAATACAGTCTATAAGTGAATTATCAGCAAAGATACTGATATCTAAGCATGCAACTAAGTATTTAATGATATATATCTTATTTACCTCATCCTACCAGATGGGTTATTTGAAATAACTCCAATCTCCTACACATAAAAGTGAGATTCTGGCAGACTACTAACTAAAGATTTTTGGCCCTATAGGCAAGCAGCTGTGAGTGGAGATGGGTGTGTGAAAAAAAATGTGGTTACTAAAAGTGTGGGCAGATGCCAAAGCATAAATGAGAGCCCAGCAAAGCCCATACTGTTGTCCTTGCATCTGTGTCCATCTGTGCTAGCTACAAATGGGCTTGTCCAGGACCATGGGGAGGGGAGGAGAAGTATGTCCTTCAGAAATCCTACCTATACAATGTTTTCACAATCATTAACATAAGTGTTAAATCTGTCAACCTGGTTTCTGTCATGTAGTGAGTTCTAAAAAACTTCGTCGGACCAGAAATGTAAAATGGTCATGAATTTTATCTGTTTTTTGCCCTGCCTTTAATAAAATAAGGTTTCCCTGAAGCTTTCATTCTCTGGAGGGCTCATATAAACATAAACGGCATCCTCTCAAAGTCGTAGGTATTCTCGAAGCCTCTGAAACCAAGTATGGGTCGCCTTCCTGTTCTGCACCAGGTCTCACCCAGGCTTGATTTCATGGACCAGGAGAGCCAGTCTGGCAGATCTCACAGAGGTCTGGAGTCAGGAGAATCAGCAGAAGAAGGTGAGAGAACAAAGCAAGAGAAGACGTGAAAATCACTGGGAAAATAACATGTTACAAAGAGCTGGCTCAAAGCAACATTTCTGGTGCAGTTTTTCATACAGATTATCTGCACTGTCTCCAGGATGATTGGTAGTGACAGGTAAATATCCAATGACTCTTGAAATGCATTTTGTATCTATTTCTTTACTGCCTATTTTCTATCATTTGGGATAATCAGACGCATGGTCTTGTCCAACGTACTTTGCACCGATCACTCTAGACCTAAGAGTGTAACTTTCTCAATCATCGAGTTGTATTTATAAAGCACTCACTTCTGTATAGTTCTCTTAATGTTGGCTTATACTTGTATGAGCTGCCAAAAGAAAAACACAATTTAAAATACATTGCTAATACATGAATTCACTGAGTTTTTCATAATAACTAAAGTTTCATCCAACAAATTTGATGTTAGAAAATGCAGAACTTTCAGAAAAGCATACTACCTAATTTTAAGCAATTCAAAAAACTTGACTAGTTTCTAATTTAAGATGTTATAAATGTGTATCACAATCTTTCAATATGAAAAGGAAAACAGAAAGTAAGTGACAGAGAAAAACCACATTGACACGACACTTCTAAATTAGCAAAATGTAATTATAGTCTATGTAAGATTATTAAATAATACAATTTAAGTGTCAGAGCACAGAAGTGAAAGATACCTTAGAAATAAACACCCAGTCCAATCCAAACCACTCAATCTGAGTTTGGAAGCGGGACACTAAAGGTTGTGTTACCCCAACATGCCCAGGCTCCATGGCCTCCATGTCCCTCCAGAAAGAACGAGAAGCTAAGGACATTTCATGCCCAGCACTCAAAGTGGCCCCCAAACCTTGCTTTGTTGCCTCCCTGCTCCTATTCAGCTTCATCTCATTATTATCAGCTCTTGCACCAGTGGTTAAATCTGGTATTACCATTTTATGTCTTTTGTTTTATCTTAGGTGCTCTCTAAAGATTCTACTTCATACTAGCCTCTAGCTTTTTTCCTTTTGTGCATCCAGAGGCAGAAAGAACCATCTAGTCTGAGTCCACAACCCCTATAACCACCATGACCACCACCTCTCAACACCACACATGAGCTCAGCCCCATAGGTGAGGGGGGCCCCCAAAGGAAATCTATTTATCAACAATTGTGTATTTATTCTTCCATGTTTAAACTTCAGTCATCTTCAAAGTACTCTCCATTTGATGCGACACACTTGTCGAGACGTGTTTTTCCACTGCTCAAAACAATTTTTGAACTCATCAATGATGAAACCTTTTTGTGCTGTGGTTTTGTTTCACCTCTTCCACGTTGGCGAAACATTTCCCTTTGAGGATTTCTTTTATCCGGGGAAACAAAAAAAAGTCACCTGCGGCAAGATCGGGTGAATAGGGAGGATAGGGGGAGGGAGGCGCAATGCGGGCAGCTGTGCCGTAAATCACCCATCGTAAAATAAGCAAATGCATTGAAAGAGTCCTAAAAAAATAGCTAAAGCCAAACACAGCCTTTCACAACGATGCCAGCTGGCACCCTGATACAGATGGGTTCCTAGAACCCTCACCTAGCAAGGGGAAGCCAGCACTGCAAGGGGCCCTCCTTCCTGACAATAATTCCGGTTTGTGGGGGGCCCCCCCCATAGACCCTGTATCTCACAAGTATGCCAGCCTTGAGAGACAGCACCACTCTCAACAGTCTCTAGTTCTTCATAAGTGCATTGGACTTTATGTCTCCAAGTACTATACTTTAATTCCCAAGTGGCATTTTACCAACATTAACATCTTTGTAGAAAATTTCCTGTCAAGGTAGCATTTACTTACAGGGCACAGGCCACATAATAAGGATATTCCATGGGGCCATCACTAATACATGATGTGGGATATGGGGCAGAAAAGTGGAACCAGTGATACAAAAAAATGTAAAGAGAGCCCTGGCTGGTGTAGCTCAGTGGATTGAGCGCGGGCCTGCGAACCAGAGTATCGCGGTTCGATTCCCAGTCAGGGCACATGCTTGGGTTGCAGGCCAGTTCCCAGCAGGGGACGCATGAGAGGCAACCATATATTGATGCGTCTCTCCTTCTCTCCTTCCCTTCTCCTCTAAAGATAAATAAATAAATAAAATCTTCAAAAAATTTTTAAAAAATGTAAAGGGACTTACCACATGGACTAAAATAGAGAGGGCCTTCTAAGAATAGGGAGAAGGGTTTTCAAGGGCAAGAGCTATGAAAGACTCGGAAACTCCCAGAAATTGACTACTGCCAGAGGATGAGTAACAGGAAGGCTTTGGGGACAGATGCAGAAAACTGATCAGAGATTAGCCTACAAGGGCCACAGCATGAAAACCCATAAATTCAATGGCAGAGAATTTGGATATTTTACCAGTAAGTGGTGAGATACTAGGGACTAGTTAGGAAGCTGTTGCCATGTTCAGGTGAAAAATGAGGAAGGCCCCAATTTTGACTTGTGGTAGAAAAGATAAAAAAAAATGAATATCAACAGAGCTTGAAGGCTGGAAGTTGTGATGTAGGAAGAATGCATGACGACACTTACTGAACTTGGGGGTGTGAGGACATTTATTGAGAGAGAAAAATAAGAAAACATTAAAGGGATTTAAAGAAGATACATAATGAGAAAGATACACTAAATGGAGAGTACTTTGAAGATGACTGAAGTTTAGATGACTAAATTCAAAACATTAAATTTAAAATAGCAGATTTAAGAATCCTGACTTTTAAAGCCAAAAGAATAATCAAGACAAGACAGGCCAGCATAGACAGGCAGCATGAAGACTGGAAGACAGGTACCCAAATGGAAGGAGAGCAAAGAGAAAAAATCAAGAGAAAGCACATGTCAACATGGGCACAGGCCGTAGGAAGCACTGTTTTCTCACCAGAAATATTTGAACACTGACAAAGTTTTCTTGTATTGTTTTATCATGTCTCAGTTTTTAACTATATTTGATATTGACATAGAAGATATTTATTTCTTGTTATTTTGAAAGCCAACTTCGGCCTAGTTTATACCAAGAGTGCAATCATTTCCACCATTTCATAAGTGAAATAAATACTGCAATACAGTCTTATATTGATTTCCATGTATTATAATTAATTTGAGGAGCTCTAGCAATCATTTACTTTACACTAAGGCTTAGTGTAAAAATTGCTTTTCCCACTCAATAAGATTCCTCCATGAAATCAATTAGGCAAATAAAATAAATTTGTAAAGCTCATTCATGCATGCACATTACAGAAAACAGAAGCGTCTTCCATGTTCTTATTTATTCATCATCTTTACTTCAGGATAGAACACTTTGTCCATAATCAGAACTGGGTTTCTGTATAATTCTCCACAAATATAACAGCTGAGCAGACATCTCACCTGGCCTGGGGCTCCACTCTCCTCTCTTCATCACTATTCACTGCACTGCACAGTTTACATGCAGATGAGCCTCAGCAGCTTCTGAATTATGCTTTGGACCCTAATATTACCTCCAAGAAAGTTTGATGCAACCTTTTCAAGGAACAGGTGGCTACCAGACAGAAAAAGAGCTTCAATATAAACCCCCCTTCCCCCAAACACACACAAAAGACACCACAAGGAGCTGGCAGTATGTGAAAAAAAAATCAGTTACAGAATCTTTATTAAACACAGCACACACCTCACTTCAACAGACTTGGAATCCTTAAACAACAACAACAAAGAGGCCTTTTATTGCAGATTACTTTAGATTTAGCTTCAGGATCAAAGGGGTAATTTTATTTTATTTTAATACTTGGTCCTGACATAAGTGTCTTTTCCTTAGCTAGAATTTTTCAGCTCAGTGCTGATTTGTCTCTCCTAGAGACTTGAGTTGAAGTGGACAGTCTCAGTGGGCAGAAAGGCAGAGATGGCTTCACTGAACTGTTTTTCTGGATCCTCTGAAACAACAAATCAACTTTTATAACCCTAATTCTAAAGATTTCATGTCATCTTAAATCTTTGAATGCCTGAATGTATTCTTTACTTCACTAGTAGTTATGTTTAAAGGGGGGATAATATTACTTGCTTGACGGTTTTACCCAGTCTGAGACACTGAGCTCTCACTTTGGGTACAGTACCAAATTGCTCTCCCACCATCAACACACTTTTTAATCAGCCAGTTTTGAAGGTCAACAAATGAATAATCCTATGATTTCAGTTCTTGATGAGTAGCTCACGGACAAACCCTGTGTTTGCTATGGAAAATATTAGCAAGAATGAGACTTTGCTAATAACAAGTGAAAATTGCAGTGGTATCGATATGCAAATTACATTTCTACCCGTACCAGATTACTTTAGAGTCTTACAAATTGCTCCACCACAGAGTAGGTAAGAGTTCTTTCCTATAAAAAACAATGCAACTGGACAAAAGGTTTTCATAGCAGTTGCAGATGTGTTTTTTCATTTCCTGGTGGTAACACATTTAAGAATGATCTTTTAAAAGTAGCATAGTCCCTTCCTCCTTTGAAAAGCCTCACCGACTTTTAAATATAATACTTTCAACCACAGCAGCATGTGAGCTAAGAATAATCTCATTGAGAGAGTACAAATTATAAATCTATAGCTATCAATTTTATTCTTTTAAACAGAGAAGATAAAAATGCATTGCTTATAGGAAAATTTGATTACCATTATTTTATCTTTTGCCCTTTCATATCACAGTTTTTACTACTTAGGTTAGTTCAAATAATGTATTGTAACTGATGTTATTTTGCCCTTTACAAATATAGTAAAAATTAGGAGCTCCATCAGAAAATTCAGATACTTTCTCTTCCATCCTATCAAATAAGGTTAATAATTTTTCTACCTTAAGGCACTGCCAATTTAACAGCTCTGGCTGGAGGCCCCTTTCCAAACCCAACCTGCCTATACTCTATCCCCAAACCTCATTATTTCAACCCATTTCTCCAAATCTCTAACCCTTAAAGCAGTGAGTGGTCCTAAATCCTGGCTGCACATTAGACTCTCTGGGGAAGGTTTCACAAAATATGGATATTTAGACATTCTGGTGTAATTGGGTTGGGACAGGACTTGAGCATCAACATGTTTTTATAAGCTCCCCAGGTAGTCTAAGGTGCAGTCTAGTTGAGATCACTGCCCTACAGCAATCTACCAGCAGTTCTATCCATTTCTACTCCTTATTTCTCCCAACTGTAGGCCTAACCACTTTCCCTTCACAAACACATAGAACCAGCGATCCAAGCACTGTGGTTTTCAATGCATTCCCTTTTTAAAACATATCTTTTATTGATTATGCTATTACAGTTGTCTCACTTTTCCCCCTTTACCCCCTCTACCTGGTACCCCCGTCCCTCAATACCCCCATTAGTTCATGTCTATGTGTTGTGCATATAAGTTCTTTGGCCTATTCTATTCTATTCTATTCTATCCTATTCTATCCTATTTCTACACTATTCTTAACATCCCCCTGTCTATTTTTTACCTACCAGTTCTGCTTCTTATTCCCTGTACCTTTTCCCCTGTTCTCCCCTTCCCCCTTGTCTCCTCCCAGCTGATAACCCTCTAAACAATCTCCATATCATTTCTATCAAGTAATTTGAGCAATATCACTGCACTCTCTCTCTTTATATATAGATATATGTATATATATGTATATATATATATATATTCTATATTCAAACACATAGGTGTAAGAAAGTGTGAAAAATAGCAAGAACAAACAAATGACCTTAAATATTGAAGTAATTTGCTTTTCCCAACCACATTTCTACAATTGTTCCCCTCAGGCTTACTATTTTCTACCATTACTCATCACTAATTAAGAAAAAATTAGCCCTGGCTGGTGTAGCTCAGTGAATTGAGTGTGGGCCTGCAAACCACATGATCACAGTTCGATTCCCAGTCAGGGCACATGCCTGGGTTGCAGGCCTGCTCCTAGTTCCCGGCAGGGGATGCATGAGAGGCAACCATACATTGATATTTCTCTCCCTCTCTCCTTTCCTTCCCCTCGAAAGATAAATAAAAATAAATATATATTTTTAAAAAAGAAAAATAAAAAAATTATTCTATTGCAGAACCTAAGAATATTTCCAAGCTTGGATATTTCCGATAACTTTTACAAACATTTCACTAAATAATCCACCTAATATTAAAACCTCTGCAGAAAACCTTTCTACAAAAATAGTGATAGCAGGAACATTTTGTAAATATTCCACTGGAATCTTCCTTCAGCATGCATCTCAGTTTTAGGTGAAAGGGAATGTGGCTTTCTTTTCCTATTTTTAGTTTTGTATTGTTGTGCAGTGATTTGGGGGATAACTAGCTGTATTAGTTTCATATTGCTGCTATAACAACTTACATGCAAATTTACTCTCTCAGAGTTCTGGAAACCAGAAGTCAAAAGCAGGTTTTACTGGGCTAAAGTCAAGGTACTGTAAGGGTCACCCTCCCCCTGGAACTTATAGTGAATTCTTTCCCTCACCCTTTCCACCTTCTAGAGCTACATTCCTTTCATTCCTTAGTTCATGGCCCCTTCCCTGTCTTCAAAGCCAGAGCATAGCATCTTCAAATCTCTCTTTGCTTTCACTACCACATTACCTTCTCCTCTTCTATAGTCTCATCTCCCTCTAGTTCCCTCTGGAAAGGACACTTGTGAAAAGAATAGTGTAGAAATGAAAGGGCTCACCTGGATATTCCAGCATAATCTTCTCACCTCCAGATCATGCATTTAATTATGCCTGCAAACCCTTTTTGCCGTATTCACAGAGTCAGTGGGTTATGATGGGGACTTAAGCAACATTATTTAGCTTCTGACAGTGCCTGTGGTTCTGCACTGTTTGATGCTCCTCACCCTACACAGAATAAACTAAGTGTCCTGTTTAAACTAAGTGATAATTTAATAATCAATTAAATCAGGTACAGCCAAAATAGGACTGGCTAAAAACATAGCAACATTGGTCACTGAGGTAGAGATGTTCATTTTTTTCCAGCAATTTATTCTATTTAATAATACAATTGTCATCATCTGTTTGCCAAGTTCAATAAAAACTTCATCTGACATAGTTGCTTCAGGAAATGCTAGGTAAATATTGCTTTTTGCTTCAATTTTAACACAAACACAATTCAGTAGCTTCCCATTTAACCTTAACTATCATTTTTAATGTATTCTTACCTAATACAGTTTCATTTTATTAGCACCATAAAAACAAACTCACACCATAATTTTTCCACTGACAATGTTGCCTACTTGAGGGCATCATAAACTTACAAGCACAGATTTATAATTCATACATTATTTAAAAAAGAGAGACCCTTAATATATTTTATCTACAAAAGGAAGTAATACATTTTAGTTGAAAATTGTGTTAGTAGAGAGAACAATTCAAGAATGTATGCAAAAGCATTCTCACCATATAACTAGATTATAATATTTACATGTATAAAATTTCACTGACTCAGAAAATAAATAATAAGCTACTTCTAATCTCTGCTAAAGGGAATTTTCATAAGGTAAATCAGATGAAAAAACAAAGCATTAAATGCAAATACTTGTGAGAATGATAGAGAATCAGAGGTGTTTTAATACCTGTTATTAAAGAACAGATGAGATAAATTTAAGAACATAATCTAAATTACAACATTCAAAAGGAATAGAGTACAAGTTAACTGGTTTCATTTTACGGTAGCTTTTAGACTGCTTAATCTTCAGGTTATAAAAATAAATGATAAATTGTTCTTGTGGTTTTAAGTGTGTGAAATTTAAGAAAGCTAATATTTAAATTCAAAATACTGTTGACCAAAAGTCAGAACTGATAAATAAATAGCAACAAATATACAGTACATTTAGTATGTTTTGTATAAAGCAATTATTGAGCAATTTTCTCTACTAGTGAGAGGCAAAAAACTTGCATAATCTTCATCCTCTTCCCTCCCTAAATCTCACTTGAAAATAAAAATTCTCAAATTGAAAATGAAGAAAGCAGGTATAAGCACAGAAATGCTGAGAAAACAGAAGATGGGGTATCAGCAGACAAGAGATGGTATCCGAATTTTGGAAGGAAGAAAGTGAATGGAAGTGAGGTTACCCAGTCAGCCAGACAGAGAAACTTGACTGGGGAAGAAAAGTAGATTTCCCAGCAGGACGGAAACCAAGTTCAGATACACGATCCCGGAGAGGCTTAGGAATTAGTCACCAGGGACACCAGGTGCTCAGCGTACAGGACAGGACTAAAAGCAGGAGGACCATTTTTAAATCTATATAGGGGAATTCTGACTCTCAGATTCCATGGTCCACTCAAAGAGCTAATCAGCTGTCCTTTCCCCACCCTCACAGAAGACAGGAAGCTTATTTCCTGAAAAGACTGATGGACCCCAAGCTGGGGTTGGATGTGAAGTACTGCACTAAAAATGGGGATTAAATATAATTTCCCGTATTGAATGAGAGTGGAGGATTCTTTTCTGGTGAAACCAAATGACCCAACTCGCCCCCCCCCCCCCCAAAAAGGACCTAGAGACACTAGTCCCGTCCCTGTGTATTTACCCAAAGATGGCCACTTGCACACACACACACACACACACACACACACACCTATTATACTGATTACCATCAATGTTTCCTGTTCTGTTTGGTACTGAGGTAAGGCCCTCAAACAACAAAAAAAAACCTCTCAGGAAACAGACAGTGCAAGAAGAAGAAACTATCTAAGTGTGTGCATGGGCATGTGTATACTCAGACATAAGAGAAAAAATATTGCAGATATTGTACCTAAATTTATTAGAAAACTATAAACAGAAGCATTTTAAAAACAGCAAAAACTCAGAAATTAAAATGATGCTTGTCCAAGAAAATAATATAAAGGTTGAAGAAATTTCTGAGACTGTAAAATTAACATGAATGAAAAACAGGAGTCTGAAACTTATACATAGGACTGAATCAATCCAGGAGATCAACATCTAATTAACAGTGGTTCTAGAAAGAGAAAAGAGAAAACAAAGGCTCAGCAACGATCCAAGACAGCATACAGTTTTCCAGTGCTGAAGGCATGCATTTCTGGATCTAAAGAGCCAGTCAAATGCAGAACACAGATGAATGAGAAAAAGCCCACATCAAGCCACAGCATCAGAAAGAAAAACAAACTGGAAAAGCTTTTACAAATAATCAGTCAGATACAATAGATTGTGAATCTGCAGGGTATCAGACATCATAAACTGAAAGTCAGACATCACAAACTGAAAGCCAGACAAGAATAGGATGGGGAACTGCCTTCAAAATTCTTAGGGGGAATTGTTCTCAACCTAGAATTCTATAACCAGCCATATATGATCAGTTGCTTGTGGGGATGTAAGGAAGACTTTTTGAGAGAGTAAAGACTTCAAGAAATTTACCTCTCCATCAGTCTGCCTCAAGAAGCTATTGAAAGGTGTTCTCCATTAGAAACAGTTAAACATAAGATTCAGAAAACGGGGGACCCAAATACAAGGGAAAAGCAGAGGCAATTCCTGAAGCAATGATGAAGAGGAAACCATCGTCACTGGAGCAGTGGCTGGAGGGTCCAAAAGGAGCTGCCTCCAAGATAAAATAGGACTGTTATTTATGTTCCTTCATGGGTTGGGCCTTTTTGAGAGGAGTCTATAAGTTCTCTCAGGAAGTATTCACTGAACTACTATTACAGAGGAAAACAAGCAAATGAGAAAAACAAAGCATTTCTTTGCTCCATAAAAAAGTCAGAAAGAAAAAAATGTAATCATAGTGTGCAAAATATATTATCTATGATCTATATTTATCTATCTTTAGATACTTAACTACTAAATTCAATTTAAAAATTTTAAAAACCTGAGAAGTTTTCAGAGGATGGAGGAGAGAAAAATGTATATAAGAAGGGGTGGAGATAGGAAGTGAGAAAGCTAAATCCTCATTTTCTATGCTGGGAAGACAGACCACAACTAGAATTGAAATAAGAAAGCAGCAATATGATCATACGATTTAGAAATACAGAAATAGGTAGATACAGAGGAAGGAGGTGGGGAGAACTGGGGTGGTGGGGAATAGGAGTGGGGGAAGGCAGAAAACTGTACTTGAACAACAATAAAAAATAAAGAAATATAGAGATACATATGAGAAGAAATAGCTATGAAAGAGTGGAAATCAGGTCCTGTCTAGGGAATAAAACCTAAGGAACAGAAATGATGGGTCAATAGAGAGTTGCTTTTTTATCTTAAAAAACAAGCATCGTGTAGTTTTTGACTTTTAAAACTATAACATGCACAACTTTCATAAGCATTTTTATTGAAGCAAACATCTAGTGAAAACCCTCTAATCCACTAATGGCCGCTCTTCTCAGTGCTTGTGTTCCAAGAAGTAACCCCAACACGTTATAACATTGCAAACCAAATGTCACACCATTCATCTGATTTCTAGCATCTCTGTGACGCAATGGCAATTTGTGGCGGCTTCAAGATGGATCTACAGTAATTCCAAAGCTTTCAGTATAAATTGGTCCTCTTTTACTCTGTGCATAAATTTTCTCAGGCTCAAGCTGACCAAGCAGCAATCAGAATGAAACAAAAATAGGATGTTAATATTGCATTATTGCTCAGAGAACATAGGGGAAAACAAAGGAAAACACAACCACCACTTATAACTGTCGAAGGAACAGTTCCCTATTGGGATGATTATGTGTTGTCAAAATGTATTAATTCAAATGAAGAAACAAATGCTTACATCTATTAATGCCAGGCACTGTGCTAGGTAAACAGCAAATATAAAAATGCATAAGACATAGTAACTTCATTCAAGAAGTTTATTATCAAGGATATTCAACACTAGAAGCTCTCTTACCTGACCTCCATTTATGCTACTTGTTATACTAAACCTCGCTAACCACTGACTCCTTTAAACACAATGACTGATGTTAACTGCGTACTGAACACTTGAGCTAGTGACTATTCTTTCACCAACAGCTTCTTCACCTAGCAGATGAGTTGTATTTCTATGTAGGGGAGGAAACAAAATTTCTCTAGCCTTGTAGGTTAAGCAGCTCAGCTTGTGAAATAAACTGGAAAAAAAAAAGACAGTTTAACAAAAGAAAAACAGAGTGTATCGATGCATATGTCACATGTAGACACAGGAGAACTCAGTAGCAAGTAACTCAAAAGGGTGGTTAGAACCTGATGCTTCTATGGCAACTTGACATTCTTTCACTTAACGTGGTTGACTGTGTTGGGCAAAACTAATCGATAATGTGCATTTCCGTGGTGGCTGGCAATACTTTGCAAACACTGGCCCAATTTGGGAATTTTACATTAGATTGCACCCTTTTGATGACTATTTTCTAAAGCATTGAGTTAATTATTAACACAGAAAAAAGTAATTTTTATTAAACAAAAAAATGATGCAGATCCTCAAGGAAGGGAACATGATATAGAATCCATAGAATAATGGAACGTCAGGTTGGGAAGGGTCTTAGACGTCATAATGACCTATCCAATTAAATTAAGAATAGAGATACACCTGAAGCTAAAGAGGAAAGCATAAACATAGATCAAAGTGTGCGTGGCAGTGGTAATTAAATCTGATCGCAACTGAAAATATCATCTCAAAGCCTTACCGATAAGATCAAAGACTTTCATTTTAGCTATCATAAGGAGATATTCTCAAGCAACAATATGTTCCATGTAACAACTCGATTCTCTCTGAAATGATTCAAAAATGAAAATTAAAAGATACATTATGGCAAACAGTTTATATTTTACTTTGAGTCTTATTTTATTGTGCTTAGTTAAATTAGCATATCATGATTCAGGTACATCTTATCAATCATATTTAAGAAATGTCACAATCCAGTCCTGAGACATATAACAAGAATCCTTCAACTTTATAGAACACAGTGGGGCAAAAGAAGGTTTGTGGTTGTGAGTATGTGAAACAGTTTA
Source organism: Sturnira hondurensis (assembly GCF_014824575.4). Lineage (NCBI taxonomy): Eukaryota > Metazoa > Chordata > Mammalia > Chiroptera > Phyllostomidae > Sturnira > Sturnira hondurensis. Next base: position 8,616,370 of record NW_028077910.1, read on the forward strand.
TTCATTTTTTTTTAAATCTTTTTTTTAAAGATTTTATTTATTTATTTATCTTTAGAGGGGAAGGAAAGAGGGAGAGAAACATCAATGTATGGTTGCCTTTTGTGTGTCCCCTGCTGGGAGTTGGCCTGCAGGGAACTGGACTACAACCCAGGCATGTGCCCTGACTGGGAATCGAACCCCGATCCTCTGGTTCGCAGGCCCGCACTCAATCCACTGAGCTATACCAGCCAGGGCCTGAAACAGTTTATTCTTGAAATATTATTTATTAGTTATTGTGTTATTTTGCCTATGAACAACTGTAAACTACTTTTGCCCCATCCTGTATATCTCTGAAACCTTGGTCTTAATTTTCATTCTTTACTAATTTTCATTATAAATTCAAAGGCATAGTCCCACTATGGTTAAATATATAACGAATTGGCCTCATGAGAGTGAGAAAACGAACTCTAACAACTAACCTCACTTTTCACACGTAGTTTTACCAACATCAGAAAATTCATCCTCCTTATCAGTCCTTCTTCCTTCTGAGAGATCCAATTCTCTCCCAACATCCAACCTATGATTCCAGATTTGTCATCTCCTTTCCCCTGAGGAGCTGGCTAACAGAGCAAACCCACAATATCACAATTTCCCCATGCGAGGTCATGTGAAATAATACTGCCTAAAATTCTTGAGTTTGAAATGATGACTAAAATAAAACTTTAAGTTCTATAAATTTTAAATTCTGCATATTGATTATAATAGGAGAGATACAACTTTATTCTTTTCAAAAGAGAGAAATTTATATTTATAGCCTGTAACCCAGAATAGGTGGTCTAGTATTTTATAAAATTACACCCTTGTAACAAAAAATCTAAACTACAGAAAAAATAAATAAAATCATAAAATCTCAGGTTGTAAGGGAATTTAAAAACTAGCTAGTCCTATCACTTATGCTTGAACCCTCTTTACAATTTTCTCAACAAGTTGTTCATTGGTTTCAATATTCCTTCAAATAAATTCTACCTTGTGATGCAGCCCCATTCTGTTTTTAGAAAAACTATTACAGAGTTATTGTGAGAGAAGAATCTGTCTCCCCATTCCTTTGATTGCTATCCAAAGACCGTGATGTTATAAGCCAAGGCTCAAAAATTCAAAGTCAGCCATTCCTTTCCCACCCCATCTTCTCTTTTCCATTACTTCAGCCATATTTTGAATAAGCAGTAAGACCTCAAACCATGCTCCCAAAATCTTCAGTTTTCTGCTTACATCTTTAGAAATACCAAAGATGTTTTCTTAGCGTTTTCTGGTATTAGTGATATTAGCTCCACCACATAAATATGCATTTCAGAAAATTCTACCTTGCAATGTTACCTATTTTCTTGTGCATGTGATTATCATGAGCCATTTTTGTTCTACATACAGTTATATCTATGATTTTCACTCAAGAGAATGAAACTGGAGTTACAACAACCTGCTACGACTTTTGAGAAGAAGAAACAGGAAGTCACAAGGACAAGTTTCTGAATCCTAGAGCAGGACACTAATGATTTAGCAGCAGTTGGTTTTTCATTAAGAGATGTAAAGGCAAAAAAAAAAATCGAATCTAATATTCTCTACCAGGCAACCAACACAATGGTTACCAGGGTAAATCATCACTAATAAAGGTAGCTCTACTAATGAAAAACCTTCTAACAAACTGAAACAGGGGATAGAAAAAGCAAGGCCTTATTTGTTTTTAATGGATACAATTTCTCTTCTTCATGAGCATAACAGTTTTGCATTAAAAACTGTCAAAATGTCCATGTCAAGAATTAAGTCCAAACTGCTATGATCTTACCAAACATAGATTTCATATTAGTAGAATCATATTCATTTAAATAAGCAGCAAAGTTTCTTTCTAAGAAAAACAAGTCCTCACTTTTGTGATATTTTAATAATTAGTAAACGTTCTCTTTCAACTGCAATATAGATGATGAACTATTCAATTATTACTATTAATTTCTCTCAAAATCAATCTCTCCCTATGTTTGACTTTATTTTACATCTAGAATCAGTTTGCATTTAAATCTTCCACCCTAGTAAAATTCAAAATGAATTTGTTTATTGAAAGTTCAAGGTGCAGCAATTTGTTCTCCAGGTTTTATATAGGTATTGTCATGATTAGTGCGCTCTGGCCATTTGTTTTGCTGATTTGGACTCATTTTCTAATTCCTACCCCTCCAGAATGCACTCTGTTCTGTCCTTGGTGAATCGATCTGCAGAAACGTGTGGCCTGGCAACTGCTCCAGTTTTCTACCTGCCGCCGCACAAGCTGTCGAAGCAAAACGTGTAGGCCGGAAATTGGATGCCAAAGAAATCTTATGTTCTTCCCTCTCCCACCCACAAAATAAGAGAAGGGGTATTCAGCTAGAAGCATGCCAAAGTTACTCTATCATATAGAGGCACAAAAATATCCCCTATTATAAGGAAAGTGGTTTGATTTTTTAATGAACTTGGCTGCCATCTGTTGTGCAGATGTGTCAGGGACCTAGACAGTGAGAAGCAGTGGGGACAATCACGGACATGAAGATACCTAGAACTCCATGCAAATATTGTACAATTCATGATAATTCATCAATAAAGTTATTGGGTACTCCTTAGGATATATTTCCTATACTATTCTACCTGAACTTTTTATTCAATGAAGTGCAATGTTATACCATAATGTCATTTTCCAGAGTTGAGCATGAAAGCCAAATATCACAAGAAACTTCACATGTTTGAGAGTTATAGAAAGTTGTCACTGCCTAAAAATGTTTCCATCTCTTTGAATTATTCATGATAATTATTTCCTTACCTGAGTGGTTATGATATTTTCTGCTTTACTATTAGCATAGATTACAATTAACCCTGTTATGAGGCTTTCAGAAAAGTAAATATGCAAATATGGTTCTGTTATCATGTAAGACGTAGGGAGGGGGAATCTATTTGAATAACAAATTATATGCATAATATGCTTATGTTGGTAGCACATAAAGAAAAATAATACATTAGTCTGTTAGTATATGGACCAAGCTAGTAGAAATAAGTGACAGATTTGTGCTGCAGAAGTTTACAGTATGGCTTAGTGTCCAAAGATGGGCTTTGCATTCATATAAACCTGAATTAGAATTCATATAAATCTGAATCAGGCTGATATGGTAGATTTAGACAAGTCAGTTTTCCCATTGCAAACCGGGGATAACAATGTATACTTCATCAAGTTATTATGAAGACTAAATAATAATACTTTTTATTCAACTCTCACTCAATTAATACGTCAGGCAGTATTCTATATATTTGGGATACAACAGTGAATACAGAATGCAGACCACTGAGGGGGTGACATTTATGCTGAGATAACAAAGGATGAAAAGGAACCATCAAAGCAAAGTCTCTTCTTGGGTGAGAGACCAGCAGGTACAAAGGCCCAGTTTCAGAAAAATAATGGGCAAGATGGAGCAGAAAGGAGGACCACAGTGGGTGAGGAAGATGAGGGTGCGGACATTAGCAGGATGAATCATAAAGGACTTTGTTGCTCACTTGGTCATAGCTGACCAGGATCTGTAAGTTTACTAGGACATTAAGCCTAACAACTTTCATGTATGAAAATTAATATTATTTAAGAAAATCCAAGCCAACTATTTTTATCCAGCTTCCTCATCTTTTCTCTCTCCACAGCTGGGCCAAGGCTCTTGACTCTTAGCATTGATTCTACCCGAATCTGCAGGATCAATCTTAAAATTAAACAAGGAGTAAGAAAAGGCTAAAAAACACAGAAAATCAAGAAGGGTGAATACCTTGCCAGGCTACAGATTGCAATTGTGGGTGCCAGCATTTCACCCGAATGTCCAGATTGGGACAGTCCACTTCACAGGTGTCAGTGCCAGGACCGGACCAGGCCAGCCACACTGTTGCTAACAAGCTACACTGCTACCACAGAGATGAAATATCCCACATGCCCAGCTGGAGAGGGGCAGGGGTGGGTGGAGAATACCCAAAAGTCTGAGCATTGTCCTAAAGGATACCATGTGATACAAAAGTGATCACTAAAACGCAAAGCATCAGTGATGCTGTAAGGTGACTAATTAAAAGTTTGCCCCCTATCCCATGAAGGGGTTCATAGTATGCCGCCTCACAATTGTCTGCTCTGGCATTAGGATGACTTTGAGCTGAAGGCACTTTAGGAAAAGCAAACACAGAGGAGGTCTCTGTCAGCCACCACTGTACCCTGTCCTCTCCACATCTGCCTGAGAGCAGAACAGAAATACATAAATTCCCCTTGTGAAGGTACGCCACCACCGCTGCCCAGATCTTCCTGCATTGGGAAGGGTATGACGACCTTATTGTCAGACACAAAATGGCACCAAGAAAGAGTCCACACCAACGAATGTTGCTAACTGGCCCTTCCCTACATTAGAGTCCCCATATACTTACCTTCCTACAATTTGCCACCCCTAGAAACTCAAGACCCTTCCCTTTGTGTCGGCACCTCTCTACAGGTTTACTCTTTCTGAAGATGCTACATAAGGCCTAGTTCTAGCAACCCCTTTGAATTACTCATCACTGTGTGTTTGCATGATGCTCCAGTTAATAAGCTCTTTCGTGAATCTGTCTTTTGCCAGTAAGATGAAAGCTTGTTAGTTCTTGAAAGTAAAACCAGGGACAGAATTCTATTTATAAGTTTGCTAATAATGTCTTCCTACTACAGACTTAAGACTTCAAGTCATTTCAAGTTGTTAGTGTATTATACCATATACCAAAATAAAAATACAGTATGTGGGTGCCTAAACATAGCCTGAACTCGAGACTCCAAAGACAAAAAAGACAGAGTATATTAACAAGGTACAGCAAGCAGATGATTTGCATAAAAGATGTTCAATCAAATTTTTATTTCAGCTGCTTATTTGTAACTATAACACCCCAAAATCACTTACGCTTGAAAACAAAAAGAACTGATGATTTAATTGTAAATGTTTCAGACATGCAAACTTACATAAAAACAGAGTAAAACACTTCTTAAAGATAAAATGATTATTTCAGTTGATTTCTCTAACTAATCTAATATATCTTCTTTTCCTGTCTCATTTATAATGTTGATATTAAAATTGTTTCATTTTCATTCTCTTTTCTTTTTTCCTCTGAAGCAATCTTTCTGTGAGAAAGAAAAGATAACCTAATAGATTTTTCTATCTTTAATTTCCTGCATTTTGTGAATTTTTAATGCTAATGCTTTAAAGAATTCCTCTTATTTAAATAAGATATTTGATAAAAAGTATTCCAGATAATCTTTCCACTAAATCTTTAACAGCAAAGCTTAAAAAAAGTTATTACCATATGCTCTTTAATGCCTAAAGCAAAGATCCAGTATGGGATTGAGAATCATAATGAGGTCGATCTCAATTCTATCAATGTTATGTTCCATTAAAATCAAATCCAATCACATTCCTCATTTCAACCCAGCATGGCGTGGCTTTGAGGTATGTTCAGAAATGCACTTAAATTAGAAGAGAAACATTAACATTTTATCATATGAATACCACTAATGGCTCAGAAGATTAGCAATAACACATTTCTGGAGACTTCCTCTACTAAAAATGCACTTTTAATAATATTTCCACAGACCTAACTATAACTATGGGAGGCGTGGTTTCAACTAACAAAGTTCAGAAGCTCTTGTTTGAAAAAAAAAAAAGGGAGAAAAAAAAATCACTATCAGCGAAAACCCCTTAATGAAGAATCCAGTTCCATTTGCCATTTCGCCGGAAAATAATTTTTCATTTAAATCATCCCCAATTAAGTGAAATAAAGTAGTACAATTCTCAGGCACGTAATCAATCATCCTAGATAGACTTCTATGAGTTATAACTAAATTTGTTATTTTTGTTGGGCGTGGGTGGGAGGAGGGGTTTAGATTTTCTCTAACACCTGGTAGGAAATGGTACCAAACCATCATGATTCCATTACTCTTCTCTATCCTTTATCTGCATAGACACACAGCCCACAAGGCTCAGAATGTCCAGTTATGGCAATCTTTCAGCACGAAGTCTGAAGAAGGCTGGCCTCATCATAAATCCCTTCAGAGCCAACCCTATTCTGTACACCAACAATACATCACTCAGAACAAGGAATAAGAGATCATTCTTAACTTAGGGCAGGAATGGATTCCTTAACACTTCGTTGTCTTCGGATGGATTCAACTTCTTCAGTGCCTAAATCACAACCAGCACTGTTATAGATATGTCAGACACAGAGGCCACGGCCTCGAGGAGATTGTAGTATATACCTAAAAACCAGAAATGCATGGAAATAAAGACCTTTTAAGCTATAACTTCTCTTCAGCATCACGAGGGAGTCATTTTACATTTGTAAGAACTAAAGCCCAAAGAGTTTAAGTGCCTTTGCACAAACCACAAAGGTAGTTAATATTCTGCCGGGACTAGTACTCCGAAGCCCAGCTCTCAGCCATTGCTCAACCCGAATATGAAAGAGGGAAGAGCGACTCATGGAAGGGCCACCATTTCTCTACAAATTTTAATGACTGCTGCAATCACCTGTTCCTACAGTATTAATCCATAACAACGTAATAAAGAGCAGATGTCCGTTAATCCAAAATACATTGAAATAGGGGTTTCTACTCATGTACATGAAGGAAATCAAAATATGATCATTGATATAAAACTTATTTTGAACTGAAGCCCATTAAGTAGCAGCAAACTCAGGAACAGCTCTCCTTACCCTCCCCAGTCTGCCTATAAAGTCTCCTTTGACCAGTGCCTTACCAGCACAGAGATGGCACAAGAGGAGCCTGTGAACAAACTGACTCCATAGCTCACTCCCATATATTCACCTTCCCATCCTATGCCATCTTAAAAGCCTAGAAAGCCTAGTTGGAAGCTTAAAACTGCTTCTCTTTGTCTTGTCCCTTCTCCACAAATATATTCTTTTTTATTGACGATGCTGTGTAAACTGAAATTCTAAGTCACCATTTTCAGTCATTCCTAAAGGCTTCTCCTGCATGAAGGGTGCTGCATACACTAATAAACTACTTTTTCTCTCGTTAATTTGTCTTTTTGTTCAAGAATCCCAGCTGAATATCTAAGATGGAAAAGGTAAAGTTTTGCCTCCCCTACACACATACATTCTTTCACAAGCTTAAGAAAGCCCTTACCATCCTTAAGCTCCCCAGAGCAAAAAGCAAGGTACTGAACTAGAAATGGTTAGAACACACCATGCCACATTGTAGCTGAAACCGGGAGCTCTCCACTCCGAGACCCTTTAAGAACGTGTTCTCAGAGAAGCCCGTGCATCTGGTGGTCACATGTCGGCCGTGAGGCTCCATACCTGCTTTAGGGTCTGGTGACAAGTGGCAGTGTGAGAAGAGAAGGCAGTGGGAAGAGATGAAGCCAGAAGTAGGGAAAGCTAAAGATGGACGAAATTTCATGTGTGAACCCCTGAGTTTTGGCATCAGCAACTGATTTTTTAAATATATATTTTTATTTTTATTCTAATTGTTCAAGTACAGTTTTCTGCCTTTTACTCCCTAAAGGAATGTATGAAAAAACTGCAATACATTTACACAATGGAATTCTATGCAGCAGAAAGAAAGAAATAAGGAACTCCTACCCTTTGAGACAGCACAGATGGAACTTAAAAAATATGTTTAAACCATTTGCTCATTGTTATAAAGGTTAATCTGAATATTAAATACACACATACCACACTATGCTTAGCACAATTAAAATTTTTCTGAAACTATCATTTTTAAGAACTCTAACGAGTCAATTAGACTTTTTTAGTTTTATTAATACCCAAGTAGTATACTAAATCTGTTGCCAATGAGTTCTTTACATAAATTCAAGTACTGTATATGTGAATTTCCTTTTAAATATTTGGTTACTAACTACAAAAATGACTCACATATGCTTATATGCTCAGTGTTTGCAACTGGGGATAATTAGAATGAGAGCTGTGAACCCTCATTAAACAAAATAAGAAAAGATGGTATAAAAATTTTGTTTCTTGACTCCTCTACACACCTGAAGTCTTGGAGGTATATGTATTTCCCAGAGAAACAGGGACAGAAGGTTGGAGGGAGGGCGGGAAGTGAAAAGAGAGAGAAGGGAGGAGAGAGAGGAGAGAACAGTGAATACAGACCCGTAGTGCCTGGGACAAAGGCGGTGTCCAATCAGAACCCATTGAATGTTGGCATGGTGGCCAGCAGAGCTGTAACTGCACAACCCAAGCAAAGCGTACCACGTTTGAAAGCATTATCTTAAGACAGTGGATAAAGATGAAAATAGTTGCTGTGGGAAAAGAATTGGTCAACGAAAATTTATAAATGCACTATAAATTTTTACTCATTTAAGACCTATAGATTGCATTAATATATATTTAATGTGCTAATTTAATTGCTTTATATTTTAAAATATATTTTATTCGTTATGTTATTGCAGCTGTCCCAATTTTTCCCCCTTGGCCTCCTTCCACCTGGTATCCCCTTCCCTCCAGCAATCCCCTTTTAGTTCATGTCCATGGGTCATACATGAAAGTTCTTTGGCTTTTCCATTTCTTATACTATTCTTAATACCCCTCTAACTATTTTGTACCTACCAATTATGCTTCTTAATCCCTGAAGTTTCCCCCCCAATTCTCTCCCTTCCTGCTCCCAGCTGATAACTCTCCGAATGATCTCCGTATCTATGATTCTGTTCCTGTTCTGGTTGTTTGCTTAGTTTGTTTTTGTTAGATTCAGTTGTTGATAGTTATGAATTTCTTGCCATTTTAATGTTCATAGTTTTGATCTTTTTATCAAATAAGTCCCTTTGACATTTCATGTAATAATGGCTTGGTGGTGATGAACTCCTTTAAGTGGACCTTATCTAGAAAGCACTTTATCTGCCCTTCCACTCTAAATGATAGCTTTGCTGGATAGAGTAATCTTGGATGTAGGTCCTTGCCTTTCAGGACTTCGAAAACTTCTTTCCAGCCCCTTCTTGCCTGCAAGGTTTCTTTTGAGAAATCAGCTGATATCTTATGGTCACTCCTTTGTAGGTAACTGTATCCTTTTCTCTCATTGCTTTTAAGATCCTCTCCTAACTGTAATCTTGTGTGATGTAATTATGATGTGCCTTGGTGTGTTCTTCCTTGGGTCCAACCTCTTTGGGGTTCTCTGAGTTTCTTGGACTTCCTGGAAGTCTATTTTCTTTGCCAAATTAGGAAATTTCTCCATTTTGTTTTCAAATAAGTTTTCACTTTCTCATTCTTCCTCTTCTCCTTCTGGCACCACTATAATTTGGATGTTGGCACATTTGGAGAGGTCTCAGAGGGACGCTATACTATTCTCATTTTTTAAAATTATTTTGTCTTCTCGCTGTTCTGGTTGAATGCTTATTCCTCCTTATGTTCCAAATCATTGATTTAAATCCTGGCTTCCTCTCTTCCACTGATGGTTCCCTGCAGATGTTTTTTTAAAATTTCACTTAGTGTAACCTTCATTTCTTCATTTATGTTGTTGCTGTACTCAATGAGTTCTTTGAGTGTCCTGATCACTAGTGTTTTGAACTCTGATAGGTTGGTTATCTCCATTTCGCTTATTTCTTTTCCTGGGGTTTTGTTCTGTTTTTCATTTGGGCCATTTTTTTGTCTCCTCAGTGTAGCAGCCTCCCTTTGTTTGTTTCTCTGTGTTCGGTAGGGCAGCTTTTACTCCCTGTCTTAGTTGCATGGCCCATTGTAGAAAAGACAAGTGTAAATTGTGTGGGGTGGAGTCTTAGGCAATTGCCAGGGCAGAGCAACCTGCTTCATATTTTGAGGCTCTGTGTCGGGGTAGGGGTCAGAGAGGGGACCATGCTGCTACCAGTACTTGTCCAGTACTTGCCCCACTTCCAGTCATTCACCCACTTCCCATACGTGACTAGAATCCTTCCAGTTACTGCGCTGGTGCTGACTCCCAGAGTTGGTGAGTTTGTGTAGGTTCTAAGTCCCTGCGTGCACTTTAAATAAAGTCTCCTAAAAATCCAGCAGTTTCTTCCGCTGCTCCAACCCCCACTGGTTTTTATAGCCAGTTATGGAAATTCATCTTAGAGCTGGGCCCTGGTCTGTGCAGTCTGGCCTAGAGTTGGGATTGCTCACTTCCAAAGTATCCCTCCCAGGTTTTATCCACCATGCATGAACATGGAGCCCTCTGTTCCACCACTTGCCACTGCCCCCACCTGTCCACGCCACACCGTGCCCCTGCACCCCACCACCTGTCTCTCTGATTCCACCCCTCCTACCCCATCTGGATGAATATGGCTTCTTTACATCCTTAGTTGTTAGACTTCCATTCAGCTGTATTTTCTGATGGTCCTGGGTGTTATCTGTTTTCAGGTCTAGGTGTCATTCTTTCTGTGGCTGTGCAAGGAGGCAAATGGTATCTGCTTACACCTCCATCTTAACTGGAAGTCCCCTTAATTGCTCTATTTTAATGTTTATAGAATATTTATTTAAGAACACTAAGTGGATGACTCCTCACCTCTATCCCCTAATTCTATTTTTTTCTCATTAGATTTTAAATAACTCAAATTCTAATTTGGCTACTTGGATTTTTTAAAACCTAATAATTATGACATATATCTCACATGATTTTTACTTTATAATTTATCATTTTGCCTTTGTTAAATTATTCTGAAATTCAATGACTCTATTAAATTTTCTTTGAGGTATTAAAAAATTATTGTTTTCCCATCCCAATTAAGAAACTTCCATGATTCACCTTTTACTTGACACTGTCTGAACAATGTTCATTTGTTTCATTATCTTTTACACAATTGTGTTAATACTTCCACAGTTTTATATAGATCCTGTGCCTATTTTTGAAACAGGATATATCATATTTCTCTGTCTTCTTTAAGGTGGTCTTTGTTAACCTAATCACATTGAGAATGTCCAGGTTAATGCCACAAAGCCTAAGGTGCACTTAAGAACACATATTTATGCCGATTAATGGTTTTCTAGCCATTAATATGACATGGGCATAAATTTAGGGCTCTCTGTTTTTTCTTCCTATTCAGTTTTTAGTTTAATATCTATTATAATAATGTCTTACAAATTTTTGCAGGACCAAAAGTGAAATCACTTGTTAAGACTTCATGAGTTTCCCTGTTTCTGAAGGTTCTTGTCTTGCCATTGCCAATGTCCTCCAACCTTGACTTTTAGCACCTAAGGAAAGTGTTAATAATGCAAAAGCAAGGAAACCTGCAACCTTTAATGGTAAATTTGTAGCAAATAGTACGTAAGATGGATCATGTAAGATTAATTTAAACATAAATATGTTCAACTGCCAAAAGATGAAGGTCCCTTTACTCAGGGATGTGTAAGCAACTGATGGGAATTAAGATATAAATGAAAGAAAAGATAATCACCACACATTTTCAAATCATCAAATACATGGTCCACACCAAAAACTAACACAGAAATGCACACACCTATGCACACACCCCACAAGACACAGTTCTAGATCCTTCTCACATGCACCAAGGGACCCTTGAATTAATTTTATGATATAGTACATTTGGGACGGAATATGGAATGGAACCTGTCAACACAGTACACCACTCTTCGCTGGGATTTTAAGTAACATCTAAGTCTTCAGAGAGCCAGGAAACGTTGCAAGTGTCATTGATTTCTTTGATTAGTGTAAATTGCAAATGTCTCTGCACTGTATCAGGCAACTCTCAGATGGTTCCAGCCGACTCTGCAATGAGCCACTAGATGGCTGAAAGCACTGCAAGGAACATATCACATCTTTAACTTCAAGCAATAGAGCTCGGTCTGCATGTTTTAAATTAAACACCCCCTAAGTAATTGTACTCAAGATTTGAAAAGTTTTTGCTTCTTTAAGCAGCACGATCATGCACTAATAGCTTTCCCTTTTATAATTTTGAGAATAATAACCATCGGGGGGACCTGAGAAGAAAGTTAGCCTTCAAGGTGTAGACCTCAAAGCAAGGAATGAAAACATAAAAGCAGTTATGGTCTGCTTTAGACATCTTAGAATAGAGAATAATGGTCTCCGCTCCTGTCCTCATTCCTCCTGTGATCAGAGCTCCATGTGCAGTTAATGGCAATTCCTTCTATAGGAGGCCTTTTAGAGGATGTGTGGATTCTGAACAGAATCACAGAACTGAAAAGTGTCACTGAATGTAGCCTCTGGACTGTTCACCACTTGCAGTTCATAGACAAAAAAAAAAAGGAGCCATGCAATCAGCAGGTATTCCAAAAAGCAAGCGGGCCTGAAATGGTACCTAAGTGGCACAGTGCAACACACAAAATGTCACCCCCAGGACATAAGAGTCAAATTCCAAGATGCCTTGCTTACTAGCTAGAGGAATTTGAAGAGTTTCAGTCTCTCTGAATCTGACTTTTCTTCATATGAAAGAGGATGATAGTGTAATTCCTCCCTTGTGTGTCTATCGTAGTTACTATGTGAAATCAAGTCTGTGAGACACTGAGGGCAGTGCCAGGAACCTAGAAAGTGCTTAATAAATGGTAACTGCAAGGTGACAGTGGCAGTGGTGATGACGTGGAGGACGCTGACCTGTGGTGGTTACTATTATTCAGACTATTAATAGTGCAGTGTGCGATGCTCTTTCTTCCATGGAGCTTTCATACACTCGGTTTGCTCCCCTCTCGACAGGCTCTCATCCTTTTCACCCAAATGTCATCATTCTGAAAAATTAGCCAAAGAATTAATGCCTCCAGGGAGACTGCCCTGAACCCATATGGTTTGGGTGCCCCCTTCTACTCTTCACATCAACCAGAACCAAATGTAGATGGCTCTATGAACGCCACCTGGAGAAGCTGAGTTCTAAAGCAGGATTCAAAGATGCTTGGGTATCTACATGTTCCAGACAACTGTGCTGAGGGATGAGAACAGATGAATAAATGAGATGAGGGTACAGGCCATAGAAATCCCCCCAGGCTAGACTTAGAGCTACACCCAAATCGTGACCAGAGCTATAGCAGAAGTATGTAAAACATTCTGCAAGAACACGGGAGGGAGAAATTAATTAAATCAAAGCAAGACAGAAGCGGAAGCTTTATAGAACATTTCAGTTATAAAATAACATCTGAGTTGGACCTTAAAGAGTGAGTACAAAAAGTTTCCTAAAAGGATCTTATCACAACAGATTGTCCTCATATTTATACAGACAAACCATCTCTAAGGAGTGAGTACTGGGGACATGGCTCACCGTGAAATACCAATAGATTATTCCACTTGTGAGCAAATAAAAGATAAAGAAGTTGAATGGAGTAGCTTATATTTAGCCTTTCATTTGTTCCAAGGGTGATTTTTAATCAAAGCAAGGCTCCACGATGTGAGCAGAGGTAATTTGGGCGCTTGCAGCAGCTCAGGTGGTGGTCAGGTTACATTTGCTTGTCTGCGATGGGACTGCTGGGTGGTTAAATGAATTGATGATTGCAAATTGCTTCGAAAATACACAATGCTGAAGCAATGCCATGAATTACTGTTGTTCAATATACTCAGGAGACAAACTTGTCTCTGAACAGAGGGTCTCTGAAAGATCAACTATGTTTAAAGACATTTAAGAGCTTTCTTTTTCACAACAAAGATGGAATTTTTAACTAGATTTATTCTAAAGCCATCAAAATGTCTAAATATAATCTTTTAAAAATGACATTATAACTGAATAAATCTAAAATTGCTCATAAATTCCACTACGGGAAACTTGAAGGGAAAATGCATTAAACTAAAACACTTTGCCATCTTGCTTAAAACCAAATTAAAAGACATAGAATGCTTCCCATGCAAACTGTAGTTGTGATAGCAGAGAGCAAATAAGAAAAAATGAATTAGAGCTATCTAACATACATAAACATACAGAGGATTCTTTTAAAAAGAGGGTGGAAGAAACTGCTCAGAGCAACTCACATTTGATTCAAATAATCAATCACTCCTTACTTCGAATGGTGTTCGGCAATGTTTCCTAGGCTCCATGAACTCTATCCAACATTCACAAAAGATGAACTGGAAATGAGAAAAGTCCTACAATAATGGTAATGACATTGATAGTACCTTACATTTTTATACTTCCTAGTTTACACAACAAATTTAACTATCTAGCACTCGAAATATTGTGAAATAGATAGGACAGGTGTTACCATTTTTTTCTTAATTTTTAAAGAAGTAATTGAGGCAAAGAGAAGTTATTGGCTAGAAAGGTTGAAATCCCAGAGCTGACAGGTGTCAGAACCTAGGTGACAACAAGTTCTTCTCATTTCTCAGCCAGGGACCTAATGACATTATTTCCAAATGTTGAGAAGAGCTTATTAAAACCTTTATCTAAATGGTAAGAAATAAGAGAACACAGTTTGTTTCATATTAAAATAGAATTAATATTTATAGTATTTAATTTTTTAATTAAAAACTATTTTAAGAAAGAATGTATTTACGTAAGAAAATGGAGCAGTAACAGTGAATTAGACAAATCTTTCCCAAACTGTATGCCCTGAAACACTCATTCCAAAAGAGCTGTGGGAAAAATGTTACGATAAGAAATATATATATATATATAATATATATATATACCCATATATTATATATATATATATATGGAGTGCTGCTTAGTAGGCTTCTTTTTTATGACTCTATCTATATTAATACACAAAAAAACCTCTAAAATACCGACAGCTAAAAACCCATCACCATATTCTATCTCCATGTGTCTGAAGCTGGGGTATGCATTCACTTGAGTTAAGGGTAGACTAGCATATGACAGAAATAAGTATGGTACATACCTCTGGAGTAACCATTTTAATGTGATTTTACTAAACAATAAAAGCTATAAAATATAATTTTTATTATTACAAATTTTTATTGTTTTTCAAGTACAGTTTTCTGACTTTTTCTCCAATATAATTTTTAAATTAAAACAAAAGGCTAATACCTCAAAGCACTTTGTCTTGTGGGAGGCTGCTCTGTCCCACAACGTGAAGAAGCCCAGGAGGAGAGTTCACTTCTGTCTGCCATTACAAAGCCCTCTCTAAGGTGAATTATCAACTACATTAAAAAGGAGTTTCATCATAATTCCTAAGTGAGCTGCTCAACACTCTAAATATTTAACTACCTGTTTCTTGAACAGGTAACTTTGTGTGAGCAGTTGCAGAGGACTTATAATTTGTAATCTGTAGGAAGTGTCCCGCATGTCTCCAGTTTGCAAGTTTCGAGGCTGTGATTGTCCTCAACCAATAACATGTAGAAAGACGAAGAAATGCAATTACAACGCAGTAAACTGAGGTCCAGAGACCTACATCCTGGTGGCTCCTGCTTTGCCTTAAATGAGCCAACATTTAATTGGCTCAGTATGTGTATCTGAAACATGACAAGATATTTGCTGAGATGATTTCCTACAGTTTCCTACCAAAGGCTGAAGGCTGGAAATATACAGACACTTGCACGCATGTGTGCACACATACTTGTCAAATCTAACTTCAGAATGCAAAGCACAATATACTCACCACCAAAGACTTGGATATTTCCATAATGTGACTCTCAAAATTTCAAGTAATGTCTCACACATGATAGGCACTCAACAAACAACCAGTAGTTGAATGGATATGGGAAAGAAGGGGCAAATATTTTTAAAAGAGGCACCAAATCAAAGAAGTTAAAGAAATGATCACTGGCAGGCATGAAAAAAGGATAGTCCAGAAGCAATGTAAATACAGATTAGAAACAAAATGAAATGGGGCCTGCTAATTACTGATAAGGAGTGAGAAAGAACACAGAATTGTGATTGACTAGGAGGCTTGAAATTTCACACACAAACCGTACAACCTTGAGGACCTCAATCAATCACTGTAAAGGGATCCTTTAACATTAATAAAGATATAAATGTAAGAACTAAAAGGGAGGGGGAGCAAGTCTTGTTTTAAGAGATTTAAAAGAGGAGGAAGACAGGAAATTTACTTTTCCACAGATAAATTTTTGTGTACTGTTTGAATTTTTACCATGTGGGGAAATTTATTTTCTTGATTCTTTTCCCTCCCCTCCACTTCCTTCCCCTTCTTTCCTCTTTAGTTATTTAAAAATCTTTCTAACAGAATAGTTCTTAAAAGAGGAAATAAAATATTTAAGTGATATATCCCCAATTGACTGGTTTCTTTAAACAAATACATTTATCTTAATAAACTCAGGAGTAAAGTCTGGCACAAATATAGCAAAATTGAAGCGATAATTAGTTTCTTTTACAAAATGACTTACATGATAGGACAGGATAAGGAAATAATGTCAAGATTTCAATATTATATTGATTCAAAATCTAGTGAGTCAGTACATAATAGTGAGAGTTTGGGCCAATTCTTGGGAGTTCAGTCAATTGCAAAGTTAGAGGGCACAGTCCCCAAGAATGCTCCCGTGTTTGATATTAATTGCAAGTGTGTGGGTATTTAAAAATCCATCTCAGGATCGATAATTTTCTAGAAGGACTAACAGAACTCATGGAAATCTGATGTATTTGGTTATAGTTTATTACAGGGAATGAATGCAGATGAAAACCAGCCAAAGGGAAGAAGCACATAGGGCAGAAACAGAAAAGTACAAACACAGGGCTTCTATCACTATTTTCCCATGGACGTGTTACCTACCTTCCTGCCGCTGTGCGACAGTACACACAGAGTGTTGCCAACCAGGGAATCTCAGCAAGCCCCAGTGCTCGAAGATTGTATGGGAGCTCCATTAATACTATGATTGAATGTTTGATTTACATCTCCTGGGTGACTGGTACCACGTGACTCAAAGCCCTCATCCTAAATCCCCTGTCATTCTCACATCACAATTATGATTCCCAAATTAAGTAATAGATATGAAAGTCCTTCAAAATGTCATAATTATACTGCAAATAAAAGTATTAGCTTATTTCCAGTGAGCTTCCTTTTAAAAAGTCAGACAAGTCCCAGGAAAAAAAAAGTCATCAATGTTATGATATAATTCAATTGTGCCTTCAAATGTAGAAACTATTTTAGGTTAGTTATTTATGGTAAATGAACAGTTTTGCAATAAAACATTGTTAAATATTAATGAAACACATCATAGTATGATGACATAAATTAATAAAAGCTATTTTAGATCTAGCAATTGGTAGTCCAAAGAAAAAGCAACTACGTGAGTATATAGGACAAAATGAATTCAGTCTATCATGTCTTCTCCTTGCTGTTCTCCATGAAGCTTCCTTGGCTATATTAACACTCTGTAAAAACTTCTAATTCTTAGAAATGAGGAGATTGATCTTACTTGAAAAGAGGAAATAGAGCAAACATGGGAGAAAAAATTTTTCCTTCCTTCCTTTTTTCCTTCTCTCTCTCTCTCTCTCTCTCTCTCTCTCTCTCTCTCTCTCTCTCTGTCTCTTTTGGACTACCTTTATGCATTTTGAGAAGTTTCAATTTAAAAAATTTAGTGGGGAAAAATAACAGGACAGCACATTACTTTGAACACATGTAAAGGGCATAAAAATGTTGTAACTGCAAGTTTTTAAATCATGCATAAAACTATTTTTCCTGTGTCAATAGCATTCTATTAGAGCTAGCAACTTCGTATTGTTATTCATTCCCTTCACCTGCATAGAAATCCAATAGATGCCACAGGGAGATAAAAGCTTTCAATAAACCCTCCAACTAAAGAAATGCCATGGAATAATCTAAGACTGAATGAATGGTGGGGCAGTAGCGGGGACATGCCTGTTTGCTTCGGTCAGAAATGTCACAGAAACAACAGCGGGATGAAATAAAGGACACTCAACAGGGCGGCCACACCACTGCTGCACCTGTATGAACACGGCGTCTGAGGTGGCACGCAGAGAGAAGAGGGCTTTAGAGGCAGGGCTTTTCAGAGTCTTTATCCACTCATGAAGGTAACGCCAACCCAAAGCCGGTATACCCTTCCTCATTCAGAAACTGAGCATAAGACCTGAGCTCGGTTCTAGAAACTGAATCTTGAATCAAACAGCATAAAGACCATAGATTTTGCCCATTAATAACTAACAGTTACATGGAACCCAAGGGCTGCCCTGGGTTCTGATGTTTCTATCACTAGGTTTTCCATTATTTCTTCAATTTTTCTGGGCAACCCTGCCTAACCTTTCAACAGATCCCAGAAACATTTTCACATTTTCTTAAGTAAGTTAAAAGTGGTTTCTGATGCTTGCAATCAATGAGCCCTGACTAAAACACATCCTGGATCCAAGAATGGTAGACAGCCACACTATTGACATCTCTGGTCAAGAACATGTCAAGCTGACCAGTGCAATTTGTTCATGTACTTGACAAGAACTTCAGTTCTGTAAGAGATCCAAAAAGTGTATGAAGACATGATTCCTACCCTCAGCCCTGAGTAAACTTTGTACAAACCCAAGGAGACAGAACTCACCTATGAGAAACAACTACAGAATTATGAATAACTGAGTCACTAAAAAGAAATCTAATTTTTCCATAAAATAGCAGTTATGCAAAGGGAAAGAATGAAATGGGACTAAACATCAAAGACTTTCTGAAAGAAGATCAAGACTGAGTACTAACTATAATCTAAATAAATGGCCTCTGTGATTAGGAGTATAAATAAATGAATCTATGGAAAAAAATACCTAGTGCATACACTTAAACAAAACAAACAAAATCCATATTATAAAGAAATGTTTTTGAAGGGGGATAATGAAAAGAGTCAGGGTCTCCATTAATAAAATGCATATTAATAATACAGTGGGCAATGTTCAAGTTCATTAAAAAAGGTGCACATAAACAATCCTACCTCTGTTCATCACCAGGCATACCTTGTCCAAAAGTCTCCAAACTGAAAACAAACAGGACAGATCCACATATGAGAGAAGATGGAAAAGGGGACCTGTAAGAGAAGAGTGGAAATAATGTCAGGAAGAAGGAGGTAAACGTAAGGAAGAAAAGTTACAGGAGAACACACATCTTAGAAAGGCAGTGTTGCAAAGGTTTCAGAAGTGACAGATTTGCCACTGACACAGAACATGAGGTACAAAGTAAGAACTAATAATAATTGAAAACAATTTTTGTGTACACTATTAGACCTTGGTTTTTTAAAGTCAAACCCTTTAATTTGACCCTTTAATAAGTTTATTTGTTTTAATGGGTCCCATCAGACATAAACATCTAGGACTCAAAGATTTTGTGAATGGTTGAGAGACAGGCCACTGCTTGGGTAATGTCTCCAAAGGATAAGAACAGGATAGAAAACCTAGGGAGACTGGGAAAATTGTACTTGTCAGATTTCATACTGTTTAAGATTAGAAGACACACACTGATAATTAGGGCAGCTATATAATATATTGTCCGACCGGGACTCTTTTGAAAGGTCCACAGGGTTATTAATCATTGTGTAAGAAGGAAGACTAGTGAGAGGAGGAGGGTGGTGGGGCATTGTCTGAGCCCTGATGGTCAAGGACCATTCCATGGGGCATAAGGATTTTAGACCAAAGTCTGGTGATGTATGAGTCACCAGCAAACACCACCCACAAGCCCTGTGGCCAGACGAGGGGCCAGGGCCTCAGAAACCAGAGCCTCCACAAGTAGCCTGGAGCTCCTATTGCCTTGCCCTTCCCTGGACTCTAGGGGTGATGTTGGAGGTGGGCAGCAGGCCCCGTCCATGCAACCTGACCAGCTAAGTCACCAAATGAGTGACTCAGAAGCGACATTTATTAGTCATGATCCAACCAACCATGGGATTGGTACCTCAGACTTATACCACTCTAGCTTCCAGGCCTACTCAACCTACATAGTGACAAATACCATGGGCCAAGAACACCTTGGGCTCATTAACCTTGGTATCAGTGAGAACAAGCTCTGCACTGATCTGATGGCTGAAAGGTTGAGTTGAAGTGATATGAACTACACTGATGCTCTTCCTTCTGGAATATTCTGACTGAACACGACAAGCATTCCTGATGGCAGAAGTGGCCCAGTTTCTGACCTACTATGCCCAGCACTTGCCCAGCTTGATGCAGAAAATGTGATTGTTCTAAGTGGCTGTTGCTCTGTCTTTGCATTGCCCACAGTTCTACGTGATCCAGGTGAGGTCTTTCTGATCCTTCCCCCTTCCCATGCTGGCTTCCTTTATATTTCCCACCTGTATGCAAAAGTTGAGCTCATTCATGTCCATCAAGATAGTGAGGGGACTGTGGTGAACACCCACCTGTTCCAGCTGCCTGTGGACCAATTGGTGAAAGCCCTGCTTGAGGCTAGGGCTAAGGGGGAAAGGGGCAAAGGCCTCATGCTCATCAACCCTCAGAACCCTCTGGTAGGCATCTACCCCCGGGACTCACTGAAGGAATACCCAGAATTTGCCAAGAGGTACACCCTACATGTGATCATAGATGAGAGTTACATGGGACTGTGTTTGATGAGTCTGTCACATTTCAGTGTTCTAACCATGGGAAGTTCCTTTGACCCCAACAGAACCCATATAATCTGGGGCACCAGTAAGGGTTTGTGGATCTCTGGCTTCATTTTGACACTTGGTACACCCACAACAGGAAGGTACCCTCTGCCATGAGCCCCTTAGGCTTCCTTCACAGCACCCCTGGCATCATCAGCACAAGCTGTGTCAGCTGCTCCAGGACAGAGAATGATTGACACAGTGCACCTGCCCACTAATCGCTCCCAGCAGCAAACAGCTCACAAGTGCATCACTACCAACATGAAGGCGTTAAGGATCCCTTTTCTCTGGCCTCTATATCTGGACCAACTTAAAAGAGTACCTGGACCCATGCATATTTGAGGAAGAGTTGCTAATCTAGCACTGCTTCTGGACAACAGGCTGGTACTGTCCCCTGGATAGTCCTACATGGGTAAGGAACCTGGCTGGTTCAGCCCCACCTTTGTGGGAAAGCCCCTCCCCTTGAAAGTTGCCATGCACGCATTCTCTCCAGCGCTGGCTGAGCAGAAGCAGGATTTGACACAAATGTATATGAAGGGTGTGCAGAGGGAGCAAACAGTCTGCCTCCCAACCAGCTGCTGCAGCCAATCACTTGCTCAGGGATGCCTGACCTCCGCCTCTGGTCCAGAAGGCTGTAGTATTGACCTGCTCTGTGACAGAGCAAACATCTGTCTCCTGCAGAAATAGGCTCATTTGACACAGTCATCTCCCTCCTTGAGCTGAGCATCTGCCACTTTTGGAAGCTTTGCATTTTTTAATTCTTTTGTAGCCATGTTGTGGTGTGAAATGATTTTAGGAGGTTTGGAGTGGGAAAGCCCGTAGGAATAAAGGGAGTTCTAGATGGGTTTTATTTTATATATATATATATATATAATAAATCCCATATCCCTATATATAATAAATCCCATATTCTCCTAAAAACAAAAATTGTGTAAGAACAAGGAACAGACCATGTAAATACATAGTGAACCCTATTGATAAGCCTTTCAGGAAGAGAAGGGGGGTAAGGCTCCCAAAAGGCATTACCCCAATAGCAACGGCAGTTTGGGCAGGTATTTCTCAGCTGAGTGTTATGTAGGTCGAGGGCCTGAATGGTTGCACAGACAACTGCCAAACAGAAAAGGCCCCATCTCCTGTAGTCCCCAATTCCTGCCTCAGTTTACCCTGTCAAATGTGCTGAACACATATTCCAGGGGTATTGATTTGAAAGGGCACTAAAAATAATTAGTCTGAATTTAGAACATCCAAAAATATATTGAATAATAAGAAGAGATTCTAAAGAGGCAAGACACTTTTTTCTCCACATTTTCCATCTGCACAACCAAGCTTTCTTTCCTCTCATGAGGATTTCTTCTTGAAACTCTTTCCCAACTCTATCCTCCTTGAGATTTCATCACACTTGCCATGCTTTCCTTTAATTATGGCTCCTAAATCCTGAAACTACCAAAGAAAGCCCCTTATATATTCAGTTTTCCAAGTAAGAGAGCTTCCTAGAGCCTATATTATTGATGTGTTAACCAAAGGAAACACCTAATGCGTGTCCAACTCCAAATCAGTGGCCTGGGGTAGATGGGGGAATGGGGGCTGAATAACCCCGTTGGGTTACACTTAGGCAGTGGTACCAGGTCATTTTCGAACCATGACTGGAGCTGTCTTTCTATATTTAGCGAGAGACAAAGAGATCATATGTGGAGACGTGTTAATTGCCCTACAGAGCCCTGAATGATCAATGTGACAGCAAAGAAATCTCTGGGGAGGGGCGTTTTAAAACTCTGCTTCTAAAGAAAAGAAGCAATCACCTTGCATTAAGGGATCAAAATGTGATGAGATTTACTTTTCTCCTCTTTCCCCTGTGAGGGGCAAATGGGTATTAATCAGGGGAGAGGGCACTGACGATGGGGCTGCTATCACCTGAGCACAAGTAGGCAGAGGACATGCTCCTGAGCCAGAAGTAAGCACATGGCAAGGAGACCTCCTGTGCTGGGGGCCCTCGACTTTGCTAATAATTCTGTAGAAAATCCAAGTCAGGAATGGCAGAGGTCGAGTAGCTAGCTTGTGCCCTCCCTTGGTGACAGCTCCAGGCAATTTTACTATCCAGCTGTTCTGTTTTTCAAAACTAAAGTAATTGGAATTGAACTACAGAGCTTTGCTGAAACCCTAGCAATTAACAGTGCAATTTCCCAAATTGCACTGTAATGGGAAAGTGTCCATCAATCAACCCAGTGAAATAACACATTTTCTCACCAGATGTGAGATTTAATATCTTCATAACTCTCTGGATTTACCACTTATGAATTGTCAGCCTTGCCTCAAGCTCCGAGAATTAATGGGCTACATCCCTGCTATGCAAGGATGGTTTACAGTTGTAAAATACCCCTACCTTCATTTTAGATATATTTACCAGAATGTTCCTCTTCAAGATGTAAGTAGAAAACATGCTAGATTGGAAAATGTTATTTCTGTTTATATGGTATCTATTATCATTGTCTAGATAAATACAGCTCCCAGAGCCTCAGCACAGCACACTCTTAGAACAAGAATAACCAGTTCATCACTAGCAGTGTACAATAAATTACAGTGTGAAGACACAACAGCTTTCAGTTTTAAACGTTAGGATATCCTCTATGGCTTTCTGGATAGAGACTGGAAATATTCTGTTTCTAATTCTGTATGTACGTGCAGGTCCTGCTGTTCATCCTGGACTAAGAAGAGAATTTAAAGAACCCACATATGCTCGACTTGTCATTACAGTTAACAGGTACTTTGGTTCTCATTTTAGCTTTCACTCCAATCTCAAACATTTGAGCCATGGCCAGGATAAAACTGCCTCTCGAAAGCAAATCAGGCAGATCCCTACAATGCCAGAACCTCCAACTTCCCAGGTTTCAACAGGGACTGAATCCATTTAATAAATTATTAGTCTACCGTGTTGTTCCAGGGTGCATGCAGTGGTACATACTGGGTGTCAGGGGGCCAAGAGGAGGAGCCAGGAGAGCCTGCAGATTTTGGTATGGGGTCTTGCGGTGGCGGTTAGGGAAGGTCCCCAGACAAGACAATGTCTGAAATAGTCTCCACATCACAAAGGACATGTGTTGTCAGCCATGGGGGCCTTCTAAATGATTATAGTTATGTCAGAAAAACAAACCAAACGCCAGTCCCAGAACTTCAGCATCTTAAGGAAAGTAAGAGACCATCTATGTCATGTCCTAATTTCAGAGACTTGTAACAGGATTCAACAAAAACTGTCAGTCACACCATTGCAACACTCTCCGGGCATAACGAGTTATCCTAAATAACGTGTCCTTCATTCACAACTGATAACATTTAATGATTTTTGAAAATATTCATTAGTTTGAGAAGCTAACACTTTTTTTGGCAAAAAGAAACATTAGAGGCATGAAAAAATCACCTTGTGTATATAATAAAGAAGTTTGATATATCTATATGAAATTTATTCTATGAGAGATTAAAATCACAAAGCAATAATTACATATTAAGAAACCATTCAAAACCCATAAAAACAGACTGATAAAATACAATTGAGAATGGTAAAATAAATTCAAATGATCAGAAGAATCTCTAACAACAGAGAAATAAATTACTACTTAAGAAATAGTATTGAGCCAAAGTGATATCAGTACAGAAAAATTATATTAGAGTTATTCATCATACCACACGCTGCATTAATTCCAGATGAATCAAACTTTTTATGGAAAACTGGAAGAAAAACAACAGTTCCCCTCCAGCAACAGAGAAGAGATAAATTCTTGATACTGAAGAAATGAGGTATATTAGGATCTTATCAGAGGAAAGATGGATGAGCACAGATATGTAAAACTAAGGCATCTGTACTATAATGAGGCCATGCAATATATATATATATATATATATATATATATATATATATATATCTGATTAAAACATAGTATCGCACTCACATTTGTGTGTGTGTGTAAAGAATTGATGTGTTATGCAAATCAGTGTCCAGACTGCCACTCACAAAGGCAAACAAATCTCACATGGATAAAGAGGTAGAGAAGTATCATAAGGGAGGAAAACACAGCCTTACACGCAGTTAAAAGTGGTAACTAAAATAACACACAGGCATCATGGCATGCCTACTGGCATAGAAAACAAAACTTAAAAATGCTGACGTTCAGTGACGGACTTTGGGAAATTAAAATATAAACCCCAGAGCCTGTCTGTGGCTGCATCAGGCCAGCAGCATTCTTTTCTTGTCCTTACATGGTTTGTAAAAACACTTTTAAATGTCTTGCTAAGGCTTAGAAGTTGTGAGATTTCTTATAAGATCTGGATTTCTAGATCCTCCATAAAAATGGAAAGTTCTATGCCAAAACTGAGACCACATTCTTCACACAGCAACACCCAGGCAGAGCTGAGGAGAGACCGCTGCCCCTTTCAACGGTGGCCTGGCCCCGTGGCTTCTCCCTGTCCTCACCGCCCCTGCAGTCAGCCACACCCCTGGTCAGCCACATACATTTATTTTACCAGTTTGGGAAAACAAAGAAAAGCTCGCATTTTCAGAATTTGAGCTTGGGATTTACAATTCATAAATTGCTAAAGTCATTAAAAAGTTATTTGTTTTCTCTGAAATATCTCTGGAAATATTTAACAAGTGGTAAAAAAATCTGCTAATGGGGGACTTCATTTCAAAGAAACTGACATCTATCTCTTGAGCCCACCTTTCCCTTCCCACCCAAAACAGAAAATGCTCACTCAAAATAGCAAAACGTAGGGGAATAAATCGAAATATCCAACAGTACCGGGTGGGGCAAAGTAGGTTTACGGATGTGAGCACTCAAAACAGAGTCTACTTCTGTATTATTATTTATTAATGATTATATTATTTCCCATAGGAACAATGTAAACCTACTTCACCCCACCCTGCACAGGGATAGTTAGATAAACTGAGGCACAGTAGCAGGGGACGCCTCCATGTAGCTATTACAAATTAGATTAGACCACTATGTGCTTAGTTTAATGACAATGTGTAAAAGAGATTAACAAGAAAAGTTCCTGCCAGGCCATGCCAACTGTACAAAGGTCCAGGGCTTTATTTTCTGACAGAGAAGAGAGGTGGATGTGGAATGATGTTAATGAGTTCAACGTGTTGGAAATACCTTCCACACAAAGGCCTTACAATCACAGCAACAACCTGCAAAAGGAGAGCCCTTCTTTGGAAGACTGACCCACACAACTGTGACAACGTGCTCCTTAGAGATTGGTCACTCAGAGCCCACGTGGCCCCTGTTGTGGTTCTCTCACTCTTTCCACACCCTGAGAATCAAGTACTTCTCAAGTTCATCGAGTCGAAATCTCTCTTGTTTAAAAAATGTATTTGCGTGGTGGGTGCAAATGCAAAATACAGACCATGTACCATAAAACTGTAGACTTGAAACCTGTATGACCTTATTAACCAATGCTACCCCAACAAATTTTATTGAACAAAACAAAAGTTGTGGAATTCACAGGTGAAACCAAAGAAAGACAGAAAGAAAATTTATTTCTGCATTTTCTCAATGACCTTAAAATTTGAAAGGATTGACTAACTGATCTACTCTACATCCATATAAAGAGACTGCTTGTGTTTGAAGGCGAGAGTCCAGTTCTATCCCCTAGAAGTCAATGAGGTAGGGATGTGTAATGGTCAAAAGCATAGGCTTTAGAACAAGACACAAGAGGCTTTAAATCCTGCCTCCAAATCCAAGCCACTTAACCTTTCTAGTTCTCAGCCATTCTTTCTGTTAATAAGGAGGATAATGATTTTGGTCATTAGAAAAGTTGGTAGTATAAATGAGCTAATAAATACAAAGTACTTAGTTTAGTGTCGAGTCCAAAATGAGTTATTATAGCAATAGTTATCATTTTTATTAACATCATTCGAGCTTCAGTTCTGTTTTTCATCTGAGCATTCTGATGTAAGTCTCAGTTTTCTCTTTGTAATAATATTTTTCTCTTCTTAGAACCCTCTCGGGATTTTTTGCTGCCTTCTCTCAAAGCGTGACTTTGGCTGCAAGGCGGCAAACACTCTGCAGTATTGGCTTCCAGCAGAGGGTTGTACCCTAAGAGGGAGGCAGACCCCACAATAANTTTTATTAACATCATTCGAGCTTCAGTTCTGTTTTTCATCTGAGCATTCTGATGTAAGTCTCAGTTTTCTCTTTGTAATAATATTTTTCTCTTCTTAGAACCCTCTCGGGATTTTTTGCTGCCTTCTCTCAAAGCGTGACTTTGGCTGCAAGGCGGCAAACACTCTGCAGTATTGGCTTCCAGCAGAGGGTTGTACCCTAAAGAGGGAGGCAGACCCCACAATAATAGTTGTTGTGATCAGGGCGGGAAGATTTCACTATAACCTGCAGCAGTCTGCCCTACAGAAACCATGAACAACTCTAAAGGCTACCAGGAGAAAGCCTAGACCCTGAAAACTACCATAAGAGTTTCTCAATAAAGGAACACTATCGTTGCATTAACAAATCAAATCAGCTATAATTTTGCCCACATTTACTGCATACCTTAGAAAGAAAACTGGTAACTGTGAAATATAATCTGATACAAGTGCTAAAAGCATAAGCATAAAATGGTCAATTAAATTCCATTTATTTATTTACTTACTTATCATTCAAAGCCTATTTTTAGTGGAACTGATAGCCTAACATTTTTTCTCCAATGTTTTAACAAATAACACTATATTTATTTGCATCTGATCTTAAAATTTATTTAACAAATTAGCTTTTCTTTCTGTTTTAAGAAAAATTAAATGATTTTCAGACTCCAGTTGAAGTTAACTTAAGGTAACAAGAATACAGTCATGACATTTCACTCCACCAAAGAGTAGACACACCCACAGCTCTTTGGAGGTGAGTAAGCTTCTGATTTGTGTCTAAGTGAAAGTAGCGTAGAGATTTTTTTTCAAATGGAAAGGTAAGCCCGCTTAAAATTTAAGATAACAGTGATAAAAACAAAAGAGGGGCAACATTCTGGTTCTTTTTACTCATCGGTTGTGTTTTACAAAGTTTAAAAATGAAATTTTAGTAGAAAAATTTTAGGTTAATATGAATTTCATTACTTTTGGTAGCAAGGAAAGGTATCCTTCTAAGACTTAATAGTGTGTTCACATGCAAATAGAGCCTTAAAATTACTCCCAACTAGATGTAAAATTATACTTATTAATACCAAAAATAAGAAACATAATAGAATGTTTTTAAAAATACTTTGAACAGCTACATTTGATACATAAATCAAAAATATGTTCTATGACTATGGGAGAAAAATGACAAACTTATTTCTGTCAATTAAGAAAGAAAGGAAGGAAGGAAGGAAGGAAGGAAGGAAGGAAGGAAGAAAGAAAGAAAGAAAGAAAGAAAGAAAGAAAGAAAGAAAGAAAGAGAGAAAGAGAAAGAGAGAGAGAGAAAGGAAAGGGGAGAATGAGTGCCATCTTGTGGAGAGACCTACACGTACCACATCCAAGTTATCTGTGCCCTAAGCTTCTCTTTCTCTGATTTCTGCATGCAAAGCCTATGGGAGACTTCCTTTTGCCTTCATCCACCTTGCTCTATGCTTAGTATAAAAGTAACACTTTATTTTTCCAGTGGAAAGGGGATTGTAAGTTGGCATATGCTTGAAAAAAATCAATCCTGTAGATTGGACACTAAGATAGAAGTCCTGGGTGGAATGCTGAAACATTCAGAATGGTGTTTTACAACCTTGTGTACAAGGTTGTATTCAACTTTCCCAAAGGAGTAATATTCATTCGAAAGGGTCAGGTCCCAAAGGTGTGAAGACAACTCATGTGTGTGACAGTCTGGGTCTCTCTAGAATCTCACCTGTTCTGTCATACAGCCTGACAAAGATTTAGATGTGATATAGAACTTCACAACCCTGCAAGGTAAGTACACATTCTTTTCCAGTTACCGGAAGTTGAGTCTCAGATTAGTTAGGTAAATTGGTCAAGATCGCAGAGCTAACAGTGATACTGAGGGGCTGGCCAGAAGTCTGGGAACAGGAGGGGCTGGGGAGGAGATTGCAAACTGCCCAAGGCGGTGGGTGGGGCTGCATAACCTAGCTCCTGCCTTTTCAAAGCTCTGCCCATCCCCCCACGCCTCCTCCTGCTCCTAGTGGCAGATGCCCCCCTCTCCGGGTCAAGATGGCTCCAGGAAGAAGTACCGCAGTGAGCACACACAAGGACAGTAAGATAAACAGATGGGAAAAGTCCTCCTACCCACTTCCAGTACCTTATTGGGGGTGGGATCAGGAAAGGCAGGCACACGGACCATAGAGGTCAGAGTGACAGCAGCAGGAGGTACCAGGCAGGGAAACCTGTTAGTCTAGCCTGGGTAAAGAAGAGACTGGTCGGGGAATAAACCCTCCTGCAGCACAGGGAAGGCCATCCCACATGGGAAATTAATATAAACCCAGTGGAAAGAAGGAATGGGCTCTGACCCACCTCACAAACATACTGACCAGGGGTGCATTTGCAGGACTTTCTGGCCCTGGAAGCCACATGGCTAATGGCAGCGCCAGCCCATAAGACCCACACCTGGGTTCAGGAGGGAACCTGAGGCCCGACAGTGGCTGGTAGAAAAGCTGAGCTGCCTGGGTGATGACTCAGCACTGCCTGAAGTTCCCAAGGAACAGTACTTCGAATTCTGGATGCTACCTTTGGTTTTAGTCCGGATGAGGGTGGCTGGGCTTTCCTCTGGGTTTCCTGGAGAGGATGGGCTTTGAGAGAAGAGTCTGCCATTCTCCCAGGTTGTGCAGCATGTGCATAAAGACCTCTTTCCCTTCTCACCCACCTCTGCCTCTGGAATTTGCCTATAGGTGGCAACAGGCAGCTGAAACCCTACTGTGGTTCTGTAACATTAGCAGAGTTGGGATCTGAATCAAAGCTCACAGCTTTCCTCAACACCAAATTTATTGTTATGTCTGAAATTTCTGAGACTTCAGAAATAACTGCAGTCACAGACATAATCATCTTGAAAAATAAATGCTTTTTAAAATAAAGCCTTAAAACTTATTTTAATTATTCTGGCTATGTACCATTTTCCCAACATCCCAGCCAGGACTAGAATTATGAAAATCACTGTACGCTCCACTGAAAAACAGTTTCATTAGCATAGAGTGCAATCTAGCCATTCCTCAGGGGGGACAAACATACCCTCAGTTGTAAAAGCTTGTTAACTAGAGACCATTTTTTAGTTGACTATCTCTCTTCAACATTAGATAAATGTTAATTAACTATAAACCATGAAATGATTCACTGTTAACCTCTACCCCAAAGCAAAATTTTCCAGGTTGGAAGTTCTGTATCTGATCGTGAAACATTTTTTTCCTTTTTAGAATGAAAACATTTCCCCTGTAAATGAAAAAAAAGCTAAAACTTTAATAACATAAATTGAAAATATAGTTTGTAATTCTAATTATTTCACCTTTGCCGAAAGTGTTTGTAAAAACTTATTTTGGTTGTTACCGTTGTCATCAATGGGTCTTTTTTGGTTCCAACTATCTAGTGATTTTTAATATTAATAATGGATCAAATATTTTTATAATTAGCACAGGATATTATTAAATTTATAAATACAATTCTAAGCTATAGCACATTTTTTTATCTAATCCAAAAAAAGAAAAAAATCTGTAGATTCCAGGAAAATGTTCATGTACAACACTGAATACCTTCCCATTCTTTTGAGCTTTTCCCATTCATTCTGAAGTATGGCCATCGATAAAAGCAAATTAGACAATACATTGTTATTTACTCACACTTCCTTTATTTTTGTTGTTTAGTTTCTATTTAAAAGATTAATTCAAGGACCCATTGGCTTCATTTTCCTTATCTGAATGAAATAGTAATCCTTAAAATTATTGAGCAAGATTTTCCAAACTGTGAGCATTACAGATCATGGAATGATTGCAGAGAGTCTGGGAACTTCTGTGTGCAAATATTTTTTGCAGATCAGATATATTATAGCTCATAGATTCTCATACATATACATAAATACACTATCAAATGTGTTGTGGCTTTTGATTAGTACAATGGAAATCCATTTTATAGTTTAATGGCCACCAGGTTAGTTGGCCATTGTTTATCATTGTTTTTTATATTCTCGGTTAACCAAGACTAAACCTACAACTGGCACAGATGGGGTCAGGTTGAGAAACATTGTCCAGAGGTGACAGTTTCTTCTTTCTTGAGGTCATCATCTCAGTGATGCATGGAGCTGCCCATGGTGCTTGGCAGAGAGCAGAGAGAATGAAAAGAAATGCCATGTTTGAACAACTAGCAGAGGCTCTTGCCTGGTTCACTACTTCTCTGGTTTTTCTTCTACGACGATCTGAAGACACATCCTGATCAAATCTCACAGTTCCAGTCGGCTGAGTGTGGTGGTCATTATGGATTGGAATGCCCAAACACTGATGAGCCCAAATTGCTTCTGTTGCTTTCACACAGTGCCCAAAACTAACCTTTGCATACTTTTTCTAAAGAAGAAAAGAATAACTTCTTCACGACCCTCAGCTTCCTTCTTCTTTATCCTTTTTTTTTTTTTTTTGAAATCATGGGCTGTGGGTTGTTCTCACTCATTACGCAGGAAACAACCAACGAGAAAGGAAGGAAGGACTGGAACAGCCACCGCTCTTAGGTTCGTGATAGGAACCCCAAGACATGCAGTCTGGCATCTTTAGCACCAAGCGCAGACACTACTTAGCCTTCCCGCCATGGTGAGCAAGTTCAAAAGGAATAACTTCAACGTAAAAGTTCAGTTGGTTGCTCTATAGTGAAATAAATTATTACAGCTGCTACGTTTTTGAAGTTAGTCTCTCAGAATTTTAAATCCTTTTCCATACATCCCCTAAGGGTGTGTGAGCTGAACCAAGCCTCCTTTTTGTTTTATGATTTCTAGGCTGACAGGAGTTCACAGCAAAAAGAACTTCCGAACATCAATCCAGCCCTGCCCGTCTGCTCTTTCATTTGACATGCTTCCCTTTCATTGTGATAACTCTTTTTTTTTTACATTTGAAACATGGCATTCAATATAAATCACTTGTTAAGAACTTCATATGAAATGTAAGACTTATCAAATGTAGAAAAATTAATAGAAATTGTGAAGGAAAAATGAAAGGTTATAATATAGATTCAGCGGAATTATTTTTATTGTATTTAAAGGGATAACAATACAATTCCATCATGCATTTAAGTGCTTTTGTACCCTTATTTTGAACAAAAGTATGTGGAGTGCTTTTACTCAATGCTAAATGAAGAGGGACATATTATCAGAGAATGATCTGGGATAAAAATGAAAAATACTTAAAAGGTCAATAAATATTAAGATTTTGGCGGTGTTTCAAACAACTCCTTGGTTACTCTGGAAGGAAGTCAGAAGTGAAGTGTTTACCTTTGAAATGAAGTGTTAACCTAACTGCATGTTGCAACATTTTAGTGGGTTGTGAAACCAATTCAGTGACATTCGTTTGTGAACTGGAATAGAACAGATCAGAAAATTTGACAGGACACAGCACATGGCAAAAGTAGAATTCTTTGTTGTTGTGTGCTAGCTAGCAATATAATATGGATTACTTGCTGTGTGCAGGTCAAAATTTTTGAAAATTACACTAGGAAAATTTACATCACCCCAACAGTATATATAGTGAGTCAGGTTCTAGTGACAAACTAATTCCTGCAGCTTCTCTCTCTATGCTCAGAGGATCAGGGCTTGCAAGGTTCTTTTTAAATTCTTCTAGAGAAATATAATTACAGACCCTGCATACTATATATAGTACTTACATTAAATAAAATGTGCAAAACCCAGCAGGTATTTGGGGAAACATATTAGTTGAGAATTACGACTCTTTGGTTTTATTTTAGCTAATGTATTTCTGGTTATTAAAAATAAAAATCAGTAGTGCCAACAAATTTAATTAGGTCATGTTTGATGCAAAAATGGCAAAATAGAATCTTTGAGGGCCTCAAGCACATTTCTAATCTCCATACATTCTCAGCACTGGTTAGGGGTTTACATTCTCTCCAAGATTCTTAAACCATCTGCAGAGAGAGCCAGTCAACAATCCACAGAATGTCCACTGTTTCCATCACGTATGGATTTTTAAACACTCTAATTTTTGCCAAAATTTTGGTTTAATAGTATTGCTGATGACAAAATAATATTTTATAAATGACCCAGGGAAAAAGACAATGGGGGGTATTGAATGTGGGAGGTAGGGGGTTAGGGCAGAGAAGAGAAATGGGGAAAAATGGGGACAAATGTAACTGAACAACAACAAAAATTAAAAAAATAAATTTAACAACTTAGATTGCATATAAAAAGTTATCAAAATATAATATATCACAATAGAAAAAATAATATAACTGATATACAACAAAATTAATAATGGCTACACTTGCTGGGTAGCCCACTATATGATTAAGCACTATAAATATATCTCATTTAATTTTTAGAATAACCCTATGAGGTTGATTTTATGGCTTCCATTTTATGAAAAAAAAAGCTGAGAAAGATTTAGTAATTGGTGGACTGTCTCAGGATTTAAACCCAAAAGACAATGTTCTTTTCATTGCCTCTCAAGATCATGAGAAATAAAAGAGAAGCTAAATATATATTCAAGATTCCTTAGTGCACTGGATGGGATGGGGTGGGATGGGGAGGGAAGGGAAGGGATAGACAGCTTCAAGATTAAATTTACAAAATTAAAACGAAGTATCAAAATCTGAGGGTCTTTGTCAAAATCGTAACTCATCAAAATAATAAACCTGTAATTGTTAATTGCTATAGCTCTATTTCAAATAGAAATCTTGGTAAATGGTGAATAACTACATATATGCACAAGATACTAAAATAGTCATTGTTAGTTTTCTCTCAAAAAGAGAAGGGAAAAGAAAAGGGAGAGAATGTTTAAAAAAAAAGAAAAAGTACTAGTCCAATAGTTGTCTCAACAGCGTTGAGAGGTGACTGAGAACCCCACCTGCCATTCCTCCGCCTGACCTCTAGCACTCACATGGCCTATCTACCCCTAGTACAACTGGTCCTCTGAATTAAAACTTAAACTCATGTGCTCTAAGAGGTGAAAGGTAGCCTGGTAGAGAGGAAATGCACAGGCTAAGGTGAGAAAGACCTTGGTTCCCAGTCTGTCTTGCTCTTCCCTGGCTATGTGACTTCAAGAGAGTTAACTGAGTATGCATTAAAAGCAGTAATTTATGAGGAACTGCCCAGATCATTGTTTGGCACGCAATGAATGTGCACAAGCCTGTGGCTCTCACTCGTTAAAAAAAACCTTAACAGCCTTTTCTCCTCCAAAAAAGTATTAACTTCTAATATCTAATTGAAAGATTAGTCAATTAAAGCCTACCAAACAGCATTTCTCATACTTTTCTTATTCATACTTTACTGTCATTGTTTTTGACAATCCAAGTCCTTCCCATATTATGGTTTTCATAATGTTTTTCTTTAAATCAACACTATTTTTAATGAAATAACTACTTTTACTGTAAAAAGGAAACAAGGGACAAAATAAAAAGTGTAATTTTCTAAAATAAGTATGTAACCATTAAAATAATAAAAAAATTGTCCCCCCCCCATTACTGCCTTAAGTCATGAAGTGCCACACTTGGGAAATCTTATTTTCACTGATACAGAGAAAAAAGCCTTAAGGCATCAGAAAAATATGCTTTAATTCCACAAATAGTGATAGAACAACTGAATATATACGTGTAAAAGATTGAATTTTAACTCCTACTTCATGTCACATGCAAAAATAAACTCAAAATAGATAAAAGGTCTAAATATAAGAGTGAAAGTATAAACTTCTTAGAGGAAAATATAGGTGTATAACTTCATGACATTGGACTAGGCAATTGTTCTTTAAATCACACACCAAAAGTACAAGCCACTAAGAAAAAAACAGATACAATGGACCCCATCACAAGAAAAAAACTTTTGTGTAACAAAGGGTGCTATAAAGTGAAAAGACAAATCTGAAAATGAGAGAAAACATTTGAAAATCATATAGCTGCTAAAATTCTAGTATCCAGAATGTTAAATAACACAACTCAACAATAAAAAGACAAATAACGCAATTAGAAATGGCAAAGAATTTGAATAGGCATTTTTCAAATGAGATACAGAAATGGACAATAAGCACGTAAAAAGGTTTTCCACATCATTAATCCCTAAGGGAGTACAAATTAAAACTACGATGAGATATCACTTCATATCCACTATGAAGGGTGTATGTTTTTTTAAAAATTGTTTTAGAAGTTTGATGAGGATGTGGATGTCTGGCCACTTTTCTGTATCGCTGATGGGAATGCAAAATGCTGCAGGTCGTGTGGAAAAGCAGGTCCTTCAAGTATTAAGCGGGGTTATCATATGACCCCCCAATTCTGTTACAGAACAGACACACCGGGGTCCGGACTCTGGAGGACGGTATACTAACACTGTCCGGACCACCTACTGGGCTCTTCTGTCCACTGCCAGAGGAAAGACATCTCTCAATGCCAGAGATTTGTGAAAAGGAAAGGAAAGGTTTATTTAAAGCTATACAGACTTAAAGTAGTGACCCAATGTCCCCATTAATATATCAAGGTCCTTCAGGATAACCACAGACACCCACAGCACTTCCTTCTCCCCCTGCCCTAATTCAGGGTACCGTATCTCAGGAAAAGAAGCACACATCCATGTTTTAGGCCCCTGGCACCATCAGCTGTGTCACCATCTGGGCAGGATCTCTAATTACTCCAAAGCCATGTGTCACCTTCTCACAGTCCACTGGCAAGAGTTCTTTGTGCCCATTTTCCAGGCAAAGTCTCTCCTTCTTCCAAGGCCACATGGCCAAAGGGAGCACCCCAAAGCCTTGTGGACCTCTTCTGCCAAAGCTGCAGGGGTCTGCATTCTGCCAAAAGTGTGTGGCTCTCTTCTTCACCTGGCTGCAGGGGTCCCCACTCTGGCCAAAAGTGCGTGATTCTCCCCCGGAAGCTGCCATGTCCGGATTTTTAATCCCCGCGCCAGTCTTCCCTTGCAGCCCCATTTCTGACTCCTCCTACAATCAGCTACACTTGCCCACATTTCTGTATTATTCCAAGCTTACTGGGCTGCCATTGTGAGTCTCAGAAGGTATGGCCCTATGTCCTGGAGCAAGTCAACTCCAAGCTCTCATGCAGGGGCTGTAACTCAGGGGACCTGCCCCAGTTACATCTTGGGTGAAAGTCACTTCCATCCCCCTGGCCCAGAGCATGGCCACAGCTATTTAATATATCTATGCAACCAGTTAAAGGTTATAGATATGTTAAATGACCATGCCAGAAGTTAGCTGCAAAGCCTTTGCTGTACAAAACAGCTCTCAATGGCCCTGCTCCATTTGTCCCTTCCCCCAACTCACACCTGTGGAGGGGAGGGGGGAGGACATCTTAACATTTCCTGGACACCTTGAGTTCTGGACCCCATTCCAAATCCCTTTTGGGGGCCCTTCTCTTGGCTGCACCCTATTACAATTCCACAATGAGGCATCTTCCCAAAATAAATAAAACATCTTGTTCACAAATTTCAACAGCAGCATCATTCATAATAGCCAAAAAGTGGAAACAATCTAAATGACAATCAACTAGTAAATGGGTAAAATTCTGATTAACTAATGAGTGGATACATGAAATGTGGTTTATTCACACAATGAAATACTACTCAGCCTTAACGAAGGAATGAAATATTAATAAAAACGAAAGTAATAATAAATCTTGAAAACATTACACTAAATGAAATAAGGCAGGGGAATAAAAGGCCACCTATTGTATGATTCCATCTATATGAACTCTCCAGAAGAGGCAAAACTATAGAGACAGAAAGTAGATTCAGGGTAGCCAGGAGCTGGAGGGAGGGGAGAATGGGGAGAGAATGGGTTAAGGTTTCTTTTTTTCAGGGAAGGTAGATGAAAATATTCTGAAATTAAATGATGGTGGTGGTTGTAAAATTCTTTAAGTATTCTAGAAATCAGTAAATTGTGTATTTTAAAATGGGGATTTTTATGGTACATTAATTATACCTCACTATATACAAAAGGAATGCATAGTTTGGGAGTGGAGGGTGGAGACAGGGAGAGAATCTTGCAAAGGAAAATAGTTTGATGGTTAGGCTAAGGCCTAGTCATTCAGCATTTACTTGAGCACATACTGTGTGCCAGGCATTTTAATAGTCACTGTAGACACTAAGGGGAGCAATTATCATGGAACTATAGTATTGTTGTAGAGAGTCTGAAATTTTTAAAAAGCAATGTCCACTGAATAACAAAGATAATTTAAATAACACGATGAGAAAGTTCCAGAGGTAAACAATATTATCATACTAATTTTGCCTGAGGCCGGTAGATAAAAATCATGTTTAAACAAACAAACAAACAAAAACATTAGTATAGTGGGATGTTAAAAAATCTTTTTAAAAATAATTTTCATACGTTTAAAAACTTATCTTTGGTAAAATGTAAAATAAAATTTACATTTTATTTTAAATGTTCTACATTTTTTTAGCCTAACCCAAGGATATACTTCTTGATTATAGAGAGAAGGGAAGGGAATGAGAGAAAGAGGAAGAAAACCATCTATGGGAGAGAGAAACATTGACCAGTTGCCTCTAACACATGCCCCAAGTGGGGACTGAACTCTCAGCCAAGGTACGTGCTATGTGCCCTGACTGGGAACTGAACCCAAACGTATACACTAAGTAGGTAAACTGAAGAAGGCCGTGGTGGAAATACATATTGTGTGTGCATATGGAAACGTAAGTCTTTTCCCTCAGATGTCAATGTTTGCCTCTGGCTTCCTCAAATTGACATTTTTCCTTTTCTTCTCAAAGGATATTCCTTAGAAGATACGGACTATTTTATGTTCTGTTCCGTGGCTGCAAGAACATTATTTTACGCTATCAGCACTTACTCGTAGTTACACACATTTGATGAAAAAGAATGTTTTAGCTGCTTAGCAAGTGCTCCCAATGATGGGAACTGAAGTCACTTCTGCCCTACAGTTAATAAAGGGTTACAAGTTTAAAACATGTTTTAATGTAAAAGAGTTTTAAAAAGATCATTCTTGTTCCCCAAGCCAGGTTTGAGGAAACTAAATGATCACCATCTCCTGAGGTAGCATCTACGGATCTACAGACACATATTCGATATTCACCAACAATGAAGGAAACCACCAACGCTACATCGGAGGAGAAGCCAAACTGCTACTTTATATTAGTAGTAAAACTAATGAGAACAGAAAAATAAAAACCAACTTAAACTGCCTGTATGGTTAACACAACATTCTTGTGGTCTTGAGACTGCTAAAAAGCCAGAACAAAATTTTTATAAAAATCCATATCAGATGGAAGTTACTAGAAGACATAAAAGATTGCTTTATTAATACAACTAAATTTGTTTTTATTCCTCTTTTGAAATGCTTAGATTTACCTATATCCATCAACTGGGATGGATGTAATTATACTTTTTGTACTTGTAGTATGGCAAAGCAAACAAAAAAATAGACTCCATCATTCTTTCTGGGAATGGCGTGCAGGGGTACACTTTTAGAAGGAGAAAGAATGTTAAAGTAAGGGTTGTAGAGGCAGCTGAAAGTTCAGGTCACTGTAAGTTGGAAGATCTGAAGTTCATGGTCAACTCTACCACTGGCTTTGTGAGAGAACTTCGGCTACCACCAGGCTGGCCTTTTTTCATAGAATAGATTAAGTATGCATGCGTTTCAGAATTTACTATGGATATCTATTTAGATAAATTACATGAAATATGTCATACAACAAAAAGAACACATCTATGCTAACTGGTCATAATAAATACGCATTGTAAATAAGGAAAACAGCCGTGTTTCATTTTTATCCTTCTTTTGTGGACTATAGGTTAGAGAAGGACAGGGAATTGTCTGGTTTGTTCATTGCTGTATCTCTAGTGCCTAGAGCCATTCCTGGCAGAGTCGGAACTCAGTAACAGTTTGCTGATGGAATGAATGAATATATAATATGTCTACTACTTTCCATTTTGTCTATTCTAAAAAATATATATGTAATACAAAAGTATCATATATGTTTTTTCTGCTCCCTGTACAGAATAAAACATAAATGTTGTTTAATTTACTCAGTTGCCTGAAAGCAATGAAAGAGCACATCTTCAGTACAGAAAGAAGAAATTTGATACCATGCATAAATGCATTCTGACTGAACACATATTAGTTACACTGTTACAGTAATAGTGAAGGAAGAGAATTTGAGATATTTCTAATCTCTTTGATTTAGGTATCAGAGTTGACTGTGGGCCTCAAATCAGTAGGCAAGAGATGACAACATTTAGTAATATCTGGAATCTCTAAATCTACACCTCATCCCTCAAAAAAGTGCATTGCTTTTTTTTGACAGCTTATTGGAACCACACAAGAGAAGTATCACCGGGGTCACTTCACTTTTTAAAAAGGCAGAGAGCCAGCCCCAGATGCTTAGCTTGTGTCTGAATCTGCCATTCAAACTAGGGATTGGCTGCACTACTTACTGGCCCTCTCTAAATATTTGAAGAGTTGACAATTAGCTTGAATTCCAGGGCAGTCTCCCTGAGTCTTTTGTCTCTTCAATTCTCTCTAGGTTTGTTATTTTTAGCTTCCCAAAACAGCTGGCACAGCTGGACAAACTAAACCAACCACCTGGAAGCTAACCTGGTCACCCCATATTGGTAGCCTGTGAAAATTTGGAGGACATGTGTCACAAACTAACAACCACTTTTGGGTCTTTTTCCAGACCTTACAGTAAAACTAAACATTTCCTAAAAGTAAAGCTACTCAGTGACCTTCAATCTAGTATCTTATTTTCTTACCTCCCTAATAAGAATAACAATAATTCTTACTTATATAAGTAAGGTTGCTTCAGTATCTACCCAGAATAAAAAAAAAGTCCCATTTCTCTCAATCTTCTGCTCCCTAGAAAGCTTAATTAATTATTTTGGTGTCCATTAATGGTTCTGAAAAAACTTCTATCTCCAATGTATTACAGGAACTATCCTCTTTATTCATGAATGCTCTTTTAAGAGGCACTATTCACTCTTTTCTTATAGAATTGGGGGGTTATCTCTACATAAAGTAGTATGTTTCTTCAGTATGACCCTCCTAAAAGAAAATAAAATAAAACCTCATCACCTAAATTATTCTGTTATTTCAAAGGCTGACAGTTCAATTCTCTGCAGAGAGATGCAGGGTCAAACTGCACAAGCAGAAGTAGCGGATTTCCACCCAGAGTCATTTGGTGAGGACGGAGGGGAAAGGAGCAGCAAATCACCCCCAGCCTCTGCAGGGACAGGCAGGGCTGCTGATGCCGTCACCCGAGTGTTCGTCCGGGAGACAAGCACCCGGTGGAGGAGGGTTCCATTTCATATTTGAAGCAAAAATGGATGAGGCAGAAATCAGGGGATCTGAGAAGCGAGAGCCCCAAATCAGGAAGATGTATCAGTGACAAAACATTGGGAAGGGTGTGGAGGAAGGCCTCAGGTGCCCTAGTGAAACGAGAGTTGGGAAAACAAAGAGCAGAGCATATTAGATGGCGGTTTGTCAGATTATAATGATAAATATTCCCATCCTTCTTCTCTTTGAAATAAATATATTTTGAAGGTGTTGTTTAAAAGGCAGTAATTTCAAAAAGTACACAGCTTTAAAAATAGATTTTTTAAGGTAATTCCTCATTGTTATTTTAAACAGCTATCTGGTTTTATACTAAATCATCATCCTGTGTTTAAACTATTGATATTATATTAATCCAGACAACAAATATTCCTGTTGTTTTATTAAGAAGCTGATCATTTAGCAACAAGGAAATCAGAGCAAAGCCTTGAAATATTAAAGTGAAAAGATTTACCAATTCAAATGAATTTCTCATATCTATCAACATTTTTCTCTCGTATATAATTGAAATTATATCATGTTTTTAATACTTTTGGGTAATTTGTTACCTTCTTTGACCTTCCCTTGGTTAACAGTGTCGCTTTTTCTTTGACTGAAATGGCTTCCAATAGCTGGGGAGCCACTAAATGCCACAGACAGTGTCTGATTGTCTGTGCCTGACAAGAATGTGGCTGCATTTTTAGGAAATGGCATTCTGAGTTTTGCTGAGTCCTGTTGAAATTTGCTGAGTTATTTCATTTGCAAACAAACGTTTTCATCTACTTGGAAAGGCCTAATTGACAAAGTTGCAACACGAGCTCAGGACAAATAGGACAATTTTTGCAAAATGTCTTTTGTAGCTTTCTCTTTTTATCACCAGGTGACAAAATTAGACACCTAGGTGGGGAAGTAGTTTAAATACAGTGCCAGCCATGGCATTTGACCGCCCGGGGCAGTAAGAAATGTTTCCACTGATACCTCAGAGAGAGAAAATCATCACTCAATCTAACCATAAAAGCTGCATAGAAACAACAATCAATCACTCTAAAAGAGCAAAGAAAACTGTCATATATCATAAACGTATACTGGCAGGTGTGCATTAATAATAGGTACATATTTATATCTTAGACTTATAAAACATTATATCCCCAAAGAATATGTATGTAATAGGTATACATATGAGAATAAGTGCTAACCAATAACAAATACTCTAATACAGAGGCATAATTAATTATTAAGAAAAGAATGTAGGATCTTATATTTTAAACACTTGTAAATGAGAATACTAAACTCAGAGGCATAGTTGGCACTTAAATGCACATAACTACAGCATACTGTGTGTGAGTCTGCATTTTAATAAGATCATTGAAAACGAATGTTTTGCATATTGGCTCCAGTCCAAAATCTTTAAAAATTTATGGTAATATTCACTTTACTCTATGTATCCACGTACTGCTTCAACCTTTTAGGTGTTTGCCTCTGATTTTCTTCAGAAGACAAAGACTTCAGATTTCTGCAAAATTAGACTGCCTTAAAGTGAAACTTCCAGTACTATCACTTTATAAATTATAATTTATAACATATTATAAATTATATAATTTCTGCCTTCTCAAAATATATTTCAAAACTGAAATGAAAGTACTGGTATTCTATATCTGTGCTTCCTTGAAATCTAATTTCATTGGCACCTGTCCCCATTTTCTTTTTAGCATTGGCGAAAGCAATAGTTTAAATCCTCAAGTTACTTTCTCTAATTTAAAAATGCTAAAAATGAAAATAAACAAAACTACTAAATGTGCATAACCTTGAGAAAGACAATCATACCGTGTAGCAAAAAGCCATTCTTAGAAGAGCAACATCAATAGGGAAGGGAAATACCTCCATGCATGCACGTGTGTGTGTGCATACGTACTATATATATACACACTACACACATACACACACACACACACACACACACACACACATTTGTTCACATTAGGAACATTTTAGCAGGTTCTGGTGGACTCCAGCCAGCAGAGTCTGCCTGTTGTGGCTTACGACGAGAATGAATGCACAGGAGACAACAATCCTGTGGAGAAAAAAAGGAACAGGCACGACGACTCTCTCAAGAGAAGAGTGTCTATGGGTGCCTAGGCCACTCCCTCAAGAGGAGAGCACCCCGACCCTTGTCTAGACAGGCTTTTATTGTTTTCCTAGGGTCTTACATCAGAGAAAGATTTATTATCTATTACATAGACTATTATTGTCTACATTTTAGGTACAAAGAAATAAAAATAACATGCAGAGGGGAATGGCCATGAGCTGATTAGCTCTGTCCTTGGGAAAGTTTATACAGGCTTTGCAGATTGTCTCGAAGATAGACAATACACATTTGTTGTTTTAGACCAGGTGATGGAGTTTTAGCAAGAGCAAGTCATAACAGTCTGTATGCATTTTCAACACCTGATTCCCACAGGAAAACTCCATTTGAAGGTCTGGCTCCTGCCCACCACTTTGCTTCTGTAGGTTTTAGATACAGAGCTGAGTCACATTTGCTAGACCAAAACAAACCGGTCCCCTACACAGGTAACTTTTTCCCCTCTAGTTATCACAAAACCCAAGTGTAGTTTTCTGTCTGTTCCTTATTAAATAAGTGAGCATCAACAACAAGAAAGAACAGAACAGAACAGAAGGGCAGCCAGAGCCACCCTTCCTCCCTACGTCTCAGGGTTATCTGGAAAGGTGCAACACCCATGCCTGCAAGCTCGAACATCAGAATGATGTTTTCTCATGATGATACTTTGTCAACCCTGATAAAAAAATCTCTCAAAAGCACTTCCGTGGGCAGGTGTGTCCCCTTTGCTATTTTTACATGAAGATGAAGGGGACAGTGAGCTAAGGATGTAGAAGTATATGACCATTCAATGTGACTTTTAGTAACCTAAAATAGGTACTTTGTAAGCAACTCTACATGAAGGGGTGATCATTCCTTATTTATAGGGAGGAAGAAGGTAAACTAAGAATGCTTTTCCTTAAAGAAGAAATATCTTCTTGGTTATGATAAGGTCACAGTAAATGTAGTAGTGAAAATAGTCCCACTAAATTTAGATACTACTCTTAAAAGAAAGCCATATGAAAATTAGTGGACATGTCCATAATTTTCAATCATTAGAAAGAGATACTTCTTCTGAGGCCCAATGATGA
Organism: Sturnira hondurensis; assembly: GCF_014824575.4. Lineage (NCBI taxonomy): Eukaryota > Metazoa > Chordata > Mammalia > Chiroptera > Phyllostomidae > Sturnira > Sturnira hondurensis. The sequence goes on from NW_028077910.1 coordinate 8,659,437, forward strand.
AGAAAACCTACACCAAGAAAATTATAAGATAATGAAGAAAGATCATTGAGGAAGATACAAGTGGAAGCACATACTGTGTTCTTTGATAGGAATAATTAACATTAAACTGTCCATACTACCAGAAGCAATCTATAGATTCAATTCCTATTAAAATACCAATGGAATATTTCAAAGATCTAGAACAAATATTCCATAAAGTTTATATAGAACCAAAAAATACCTCAAATGGCCTCAGCAATCTCGAAAAAGAACATCGAGGTCGGAAGCGCTACCCTGCCTCATAGCAAACCGCACTGCAAGGCCACTATAACCCAAACAGCCTGCACCTGGCATAAGAACAGCCGTACCGATCTATGAAACGGAGCAGAGAGCCCAGAAGTCAACCATGCCCTTATGATAAGTTAATATTTAATCAAGAGGGAAGGACACACCATAGAGTGTAGACAGTGCCTTCAATAAACGGTATCGGGAAAATTAGGTACATGTCAAAAAATGGAACTAGACTACCACCTTACACCGTACAGGAAATGGCGTGGTGATGGCCAGAGGGAGGGGGGACAGGGCTGGGTGCAGGTGGGCCAAGGCAGGGCCGGGGAAATGGGGGCATCTGTAATAGTGTCAACAATAAAAATAAATAAAATGGTTAAAAGCAAAACAAAACTAAAAATGAACAAAATACTTAACTATAAGTTGCAAAATCACAAAAATCCTGGAAGAAAACATAAACAGTACAATGTCAAACATCTCTCATGGCAATATTTTTGCTGACTTATCTCCTCAAGGGAAACAAAGAAAAAACCAAATGAGACTATATCAAAGTAAAAAGCTTTTGCAGAGCTAAGAAAACCATTATCAAAATGAAAAGGCAATGCACTGCATGGGAGAACATATTTTCCAATGATACATCTAATAAGGGATTAATTTCCACACGATATAAAGAACTTATACAACTCAACACCAAGAAGACAAACAACCCAATTAAAAAAATGGGCAACAGATCTGAACAGACGCTTCTCCAAAGAGGACGTACAGATGGCCCAGAGACATATGAAAAGCTGCTCATAGTCACTAATCATCAGAGAAATGCAAATTACAACCACAATGATAAATTGCTTCAGTTCTGTCAGAATGGCCATCATCAATAAATCAACAAGCAAGTGTCACTGAGGATGTGGAGAAAGGGAGCCCCTGTGCACTGTTGCTTGGAATGCAGGTTGGCGTAGCCACTGTGGAAAGCAGTATGGAATATCCTCAAAAAATTAAAAATAGAACTATCTTTGACCCAGCATTCTCATATCTGGGAATACATCTGGAGAAACCCAAAACACTAATTTGAAAGAATATATGCATCACTGTGTTCACTGCAGCACTATTTATAGTGTCCAAGATCTAAAAACAGCCCAAGTGTCCATCAGTAGATGAACAAATGAAAAAGCTGTGACACATCTGCATAACAGAATAATATTCAGCCACAAAAAGGGGGAGAGGGAAATTTTACCTTTTGTGACAGCATGGATGAACCTGGAGATTATTATGCTAAATGAAATAAGCCAGTCAGAGAAAGAGGAATAACATGATTTCAAATGAACAAAATAAACTGATGAACAAAACAGAAACAGAGTCAGGGATAATGGAACAGACTGACAGCTGTCAAAGGGAAGGGAGATTAGGGCACTGGGTGAAAGAAATTGAAGAGATTAAGTAAAAAAAAAAAAATATATATATATATATGTATATATATAAGATCTGTCCATAAAATGTCAAGCCATTGTTAATAAAATGAGAGCAGTTTGCCCAACATCGATATAACCTGGCAGCCAAGGAGAGTGGACTGGAATGCACAAGCATGAACAATGACGACGTCACTGTACTTGTCAGTGGAGGCAGTAAGGACCTCTGAGTGAGCGTGTGCACTGTGTGGTTGTCACATTCAAAAGGAATGAGTGAGAAGAGCAATGAATCTGCATCAAACTTTCTGTTAAGCTTGAACATTCCTCTGCAGAAACTATTCAGATGATTCAGAAGGCTGCTGCTATGAGCAACTGGTGATGGGCAGCTTCATCACCTCAGTTATACATCACGTTTTGTGGAGAATTATCAAATTACCCAGGTGACTCAGCCCCTCTGCAGTCCAGCTTTTCGCAAAACTTAAATCACCTTCCAGAGGGAAGAGATTCCAGACCATTTACGAGATTCAGGAAAATATGACTGGGTAGTTGATGGTGATTGGGACAACTGTATGAGGGGACAGCTTTGAAAGGGACTGAGGCATCATTGTCTTATCTACAATGTTTCTTTTATCTTGGATCTTCTTCAGTAAATGTCTGTATTTTCATAGTACATGGCTTGATATATAAATATGATATATATACATACATATCATATTTAACACCAAGTTCTGCATCAAGAGGCTAGAAAATGCATATTGTCTTTGTTGCACTCTCCTCTTCTGCCAGACCTTTAAATGTTATGCTGCCCTTGGCCTTGGTGGCAGGCTCTGTTCTTTCTTCTTTTATTAATTGTGATTTCAGCTGGTCCCATATTCCTAATTAGTATCTATCCATTGAAAACTACTAGATTTATGACTTCAACTCAAACTTCTTTCCTTCATCTCCATACAAAGCCTACTAATACCCTTGACATCTCTACAAGAGAACATTTGGTTGCTTTTTGCAAAACTCTTCTTTTCACAGATGTTCGTTGTCTATTGTACTTCCATTTACTATTGACCAGCATCTCCTCCTGCTGTTCAAGTTACAAATGGGAGAGTTACCTTTTCCATCACCTCCAGATCCAAGCTATCAGCAACACTCATTGGATTTACCTCCCAAACGTACTGCACGTCATTCTTCTCTCCATTTCCACTATCACTCCCTTAGTCCTAGTCACAATCATGTTGTCCCTGCCAACTTCCAGGTCCTCAATAGCTGCCTCCTGCTCCACCCATTTTATTTAAAATCCTTCTTCTATACCAACAAAAATGATCTTTTGGAAACAGAAATCTGACCATGTCACTCAACTACTGACAATTTTCAATGGCTTTCCAGTGCTCTTTGGATGACAAAGTTCTTTCCATGGCCTCCAAGACACTTCTGATGTAACTTATGTAATTTCATTTCCCAACACTTTCCCTATCACGTACTTATGCTTCAACATAAACTGCTCTTTTACTTCTTGGATAGTCCAAGCTTGTTCCCACACTGGGTAGTTGAGTTTTTTTCTTCCAACTGCCCTGGAAAGGTCTTGGAGATCATCACATAATGGCTCTTCAGTCCTCAACTTGCAGAGCATCTAGAACCACGTGGAACTTTGTTCTTGTTATCTTATGCAGGTGCTACAGAACCCATGGAAACCTCAGAGAATTTACATTTCTGAATGGATACAAAATCTACATTGTTATATTGTTTCCCTTGTACTTCCCAGTGATGACTCCACTATTTCTCAGGAAATGTTTTATTGATGGGAAGGAGAGCCACACTGTTGTGAACTAATCCAAAGAAGTGTGGTTTATTTGTGTAAATATTGAAGCTCAGAGAGTCCCAAAGAAGTTGGACCCAAGAAGGAACACACCAAGGCACATCATAATTACACTAGCCAAGATTAAAATGAAGGAGAGAATCCTAGAAGCAGCAAGAGATAAGGGGACAGTCACCTACAAAGGAGTTCCCATCAGACTGTCAGCGGCTTTCTCAAAAGAGACCTTACAGGCAAGAAGGAGCTGGAAGAAAGTATTCTAAGTCATGAAATCCAAAGACCTACATCCAAGATTGCTCTATCCAGGAAAGCTTTCATTTAGAATGGAAGGGCAGATAAAGTGCTTCTCAGATAAGATCAAACTCAAGGAGTTCATCATCGCCAAGCCTTTATTATATGAAATGTTAAAAGGACTTATCTAAGAAAAAGAAGATAAAAGTATGAACAGCAAANCAATTTGAAGAGAAGGAGAGAGAAGAATCAGAAACCAAGTAGCATAGACGGTAGGTAAAAAATAGATGGGGGGGGGAGGGCAAGAATAGTATGGGAAATATAGAATCTAAAAAACTTGAGACACATGGTCATAAACTAAAGGGGGGGAATGGTGAGGGAGGGAGAATGCAGGGTGGAGGGGAATGAAGTGGGGAATAGAACAACTTTAATGGTATAATCAATAAAATATATTTAAAAAGTGTGATTTATATTAATCAAGATGTGCTTATATAATAAGTTTCAGGAATCCGTTCCTTCCCCAGTATTCCCCATCTTAATAAACTGCACCACCATTCACTTAGCTGCTCAGGCTAGAAATGCGGAAAACATTCCTGACCTCTCCCCACCGACTCCACTGCCACTCAGTCCATCACAAAGTTCCGGTAATTCTACACTCAAATACAGCTAGAAAATATACACTTTTATTAATCTGTATTGCTACCATCATATCTAAGCCACCATTTCATTTACCTGGAACCATTGCAAAGTTCTGACTTTCATTTATATTCCTACCAAAGCCATTCTTCATACAGCAAGAACAGCAGTCCCCGCCAGGCTTCTAGTTAGGTCAGGAACTCACGCCTTTTGCCGGTTCAGGACTTATGTCCCTGTTGTTTATCTGCCTGGAAAGTCCTTCCCATGCATTTTCATTGGACTGTGGCTTTCTCATTCTTCAGGTGTTAAGTTACAGAGTGCCTGCTCTGGTGTGCTGCCGAGATTCCCCTTCAGAACTGAGACACCCATCCCCACAGTGCGGGGTGTGCCAGTGACTGAGGGCTCTAAGATGATGCCTAAGGCATTATCCGCTTTTGTGAATAGTGACTTTGCCCAAGACCATACTCTCTTGAGGAACAGCCTATTCCCAATCCCTGGTACACAATGTGTGCCGGTGGAGCAGGGGAGGCAGAGGGGAAAATGTATAAATGCCAAGCCAGGTGCTCTTGCTTCAAGGCAGGGACATCTCTGGAGAACCATCTCAATACCAGAGCTGTCTGTCTGTGGGACTGGCTAAGCCTCTGCTGCAGCTGCATTACATAGTTCAGCTTCGGCCCATTTCTGTTACCCTCATTGTGTCTCCTCCAAAGTACTTTCCAATCGACTTCCAGATCTCCAATCTCAAAGCCTGCTTTCTGGAAATTCAATCTATGACAACGTCTGTTCAGAAAGTTCTTTCTAACACTTGTAAGCAAAGGAGAACGCCCAGCTAGATCAGGAGTGGAAACACTGCTACTTTTTCTCATACCATCCTGCTCTTTTCCTTCCTAAAACCTAATCTCAATCAGCAATTCTACAAACCTAAGTCCCACAAGGACATGAAACCCCTCTATTACAGGACTTGGTATGTGTGGTTATTAAATTTCAAAATTGCACCCTTTTCCCATGGTAAATATGAAGTCATTGATACAACTCCCTGCGTCAACTGGTCTCCAGTCTCCAGATTTTGTAAAGATGCTAAGAAATGGTGGCTGCTATTGAACAGAGGGTCATTATACTGTAACAATTTGAACCCAGGCAGAATATTTCAAAGTTGAGCTTCACTGTTCCAAAGTAATCAGCTTAATAAAGACATTTTCTTCCTGTTTTCATAAGTTAAGCAAATGTTTAAATAATTAAAGACAATGTTACATATACAATTGTTCTCTAAATAAGAAACAAAATTTTTTAAAAGATAAAATTTCTTTAAAATTCCAGCTGCCAAAACATAGGTGAATTTTGCCTCTTACACTTCAGAATATAGTCATAGGACGAAGGTAAAATAGTTCTATTTCAATGTCATAAAAGACAGAAGGAAATAAAAGCACAAAGAATCACCCACTCACTAGAGAATTCTAGTAAAAATGCTTAGTGTACGCTCTTTCAGGCACAAAGGTAATATTCTTGCTGAGCAAAGTCATTTTATTCCTGACCTTGATCCAAGCCTTAAATCTAGCCCAAAGCTACTGATGAATCACATTTCAAAGTTTTCCAAGGTAATTATTATGAAAAGTTCAATTTAGGAGTCATCTTAAAGGACAATGTCATGCTAGGATAGTAACTTGATTTTTCCCTTCTCTAGAGAATTTCACAGGGAATGGTCATTGGGTCCATGTTTTCTAATTATTATATAATCATTAGAACTGTGAATAGCATCTTCTATTCAAGCATCTCAAATGCCTTATCCTCATTAAATATAATGATGGAAATTTTTAGTCCTTGACCCTGAACTTGAAATATGCTTCCAATATTTGTAAGTGAATACATGTTTGAGTGTGTGTTTGTGTAAGAGGGTTTCTTTAAAACCAATACAGTTCAAAGAATCCTAGACAAGTTAGTGCTTTCAATTTAGAAACATCCTCCAGTTGGTGAGAAAAATAACTATTTAAAAATTAGTTTTCACAAAATTCTGCTAATCATTTGCTCATGAAAAAAATAAATATTAGAACTTAATAACATTGAAAAAAGATATAAACAGAGATAAATGAAACTCTGGAATAATCATTTCATTTAACACTATATTCATTTCTGATATTTTACTGCTGGAAATTCATATTAATGAAATATTTATAATGTTTATATATATACAAAACACAAAGAGGAATAAAGTACACCCCTTCCACATAACATAGCATACACTGATGGATCAAAATGCTACATGACTGTAGTCTAGAAACACACATGTTCCTTCCAGGGCATTTTAGGTCCAGGGGTTTATGTCTCTTATAGATCATAACATATTACTCATATGACGAGGTCTGTCAGAAAGTATGCAGCCACATACTATAAAAAAAAGAGGCATTTACTGAATAATATACAAGATACAGGAAATATTGTACATAGGGCAATAACACCTCGGTCCCCTTCAGAGTAGGCACCTTGGGACCTCACACAGTGCTCCCAATTGTCGTCAGCTGCCCTGTTGTCTTTTCCTGAATTTCACTGACAGTCTGAAATCTCTTCCCTTTCAAAGGTGATTTGAGTTTGGGGAAGAGCCAGAAATCACAGGGCACTAAATATGGGCTGTAGGGGACCTGAATCACTTGGGTGATTTGATATTTTGCTAAAAATCTCTGTATGAGACATGATGCATAAGTGGGTGCATTGTTGTGATGAAGCTGCCAATCACCAGTTGCCCATAGCTGCAGCCTTCTGAATCATCCAAGTAGTTTCTGTGGAGGAACGTTCAAGCTTAACACAAAATTTGATGCAGATTCATTGCTCTAATCACTCAGTCATTTCAAATGTGATGGCCACACTGTATACATGCCGATTTGAAGGCACCTACTGCCCCCACTGACTTGTACAGTGAAGTCATCATTGTTCATGCATGCACATGCCAGTCCACTTGCCTTGGCTGCCACGTTACACTGATGTGCAAACTGGTCTCGTTATATTAACAATGGCTGGACTTTTTCCGGACAAACCTTGCATGTGGATGAATAAATCTGGAAGGATATATGCCAAAATGTTAACAGCGATTATTACTGCAAACTTGAATTTACCACTATATCTCAGACAAGTTTAGATTTTATACATCAAAGAAACTTTACTTTGCAAGCAGGAAAAATAATAAAGGAAACTTTTCTTTCTTGAAATGGATAATTGGAACTATTCAGATTATCTCTGGGCAAGCAATCTGGGGAGATCGATCTGTTAGTATTTGTTGTAAAGTAAAAATGTCTTTTCAGTTTTTTTAATAGAGTATGTGTGTGATTTTTGCAGTGTCTGAGTTAGGGTTTTATTAAGATCTCATCCAAAGAAAAACCTGCCAACCAAGAGGAAAATCCTTAAATCACAAGATAACACTGTCAAAGCCAAAGAGCATATGTGAAGTATATACTCTCCAGCCAAGCTGAAACTGATCCAATGCGTGCTCTTTGTCAAAATCACAGCACAGCAGAAAAAACTTGAGACGTAAAGATGTTCTCTATCTTCCTATGTCTTTTGGAATAAAATCGGGATGCCATGCCAAACCACTCCCATAGCAGAAGAGGTAGCTTCAAAACACAATTAAAAAATTGGTAAATTTTAAAGGTGACTCTTACCATCTTGAAAAGAATCAGCATGTTATTAAATATATATATATATAATCTGCGAGCCAGAGTATCGTGGTTCGATTCCCAGTCAGGGCACATGCCTGGGTTGTGGGCCAGTTCCCAGCAGGGCACACATGGGAAGCAACCATACATTGACATTTCTCTCCCTCTCTCCTTTCCTTCCCATCTAAAGATAAATAAATAAAAAAATCTTTTAAAAAAATATATATATACTCACATACACATACTATAGGGCTCTAATCTCAGAAACATAAGCATTTCCCTTACAAGCATAATGTGATTGATTTTGACCATACTTAGTAACAAGTTTTAGGAACATGTATTTTTCATGATGCAAAATATACTTATATATCACTTTTACTTTGATTAAAAATTAGAAAACATATTCCTCGTCTATTTTCTTTTGTTATTAGCTGTTGTAAAGCAAGTTATAAAAAGCCTCCACCACCAGCAGTGAATCCATGGTGTTGGAGAAGATGGAAAACAGGTGAAATATTCATGTATTTATTCCTTCATTCATTTAAAAATATTAATTGAACATTTTATATATTCTAGGCATTGAAATGGGCAAAGGACAGATAAACGCCATCAGAACCCAGATGTACAGATACAAACTTCATGGAAAGTTTCTCTTTAAGAGTGAATGACAACTCATCAAGTGGGGAAAGATGTCATTGTAGCAGTTCATGTCCAAAGGCGAAAGACTCATGAAATGGCAACCCTTCCATAAGGAAGTGCAAGTATTTAGTTTGAACCACAGTAATTGCTCAGCATTTTTGTAGCTCAAGAGTGTTAGAATATCTGCGATTTTAAAAGGCCATCTTCCTGGTCGGGAATGGCTCCATGGAGTATGCACATGAATGAATAGAAAGGGCAGAAGGAGCTCGAGACTCAGGTAGTAACTATTATATTGAGCTGTGTTTGACATGCTTAGGTATTTGGATTTAACCCCCTATATCAGTGCTTCTTAGCCTTAAGTGTGCAGCAACTACTGCGGCCTGTTGCTAAAGTGCAGACCAGGATTCAGCAGGTGCTGAAGATTCAGGGGCTGAGGTTTTGCATGCCTAACAAGCCACCAGGGATGTGCCGGCTGCTGGTCCTAGGACTGTGCTTTAGGTAGCAAAGGTCTAGGCTAGTGAGTCTACATATTTCTCGTGCACAAGAGTCACCTGGGAAGTCTGGTACAATGCAGATTTATGGCCATTTACTAATTCTAGAGATCCAGAAAAAATACTGGAGTATTCCCAGTGGTAATGAATGAGGTAACGCTTTATTCAGAGACACACAGGAAAGCAAAAAGTAGGAAGAGATTCATTTTTTTTATTTTTAAAAGTCAAAAGAATATCAAGATGAAGGAAGGGTGAAAAGTAATGATTGCTTATTTTTAAAAAGGCTAGGAAAACACCACGTTGAAGTGTACAAGGTGGCCGGCAATGAGAAAAAAATATGGAAAATGATGAGACTAACACCTCTGAACTGTCTCAGTAACTCTGCTTCTCTGCTCATGAAATGAATGTACCAACTTATACTGTAAGACGGGCCTAGTGATCTATTTCAAAGACTCTGCCACTGATTACAGCTCATCATTCTTCGAAGGAAAATATGACATAGATGTAAATTTACCTGGGATAAAACGAATATACAGATGTTCCTGTAGCCTACATTTAATACTGTTCAGTGTGCTCTCACCAAAGATGAGTGCTCCTTAGGGTCACATAAAATATCTACATATTATGTGTACTGTATACACAGTTTAGGTTGACTAAATGGGTATAGGATGCACAATAGATATTACAAGTATGCTAAATGATAAAACTTGATGTTACTGTTTTCTAATTTTGGTCAAATGTTCCTAACATAAAACAATACATTGTACTCCCATAAACTAAACCTAAATGTCTTTCTCCATAAAGTTCCAGAACATTACCATACCCAGGAAAGACCTAAAGCCAGGCAGGTGTGGATGAACACCTGTTTCCATGTGAACTTGAGACTTCATTGAATCAAGTTGGACAAAAGATTAACGAGCATCAGGTGGTAAATACCAAGAGGTAGTGCCAAGGTGAGGTTTCATAATATTTGGGCTTTTCAGTATTCTGTTTTATTTTTACTATATAGATATAAAATTAGAGAGTTGAATTCACTGTCCTTCCAAATCGTAGATTTTATACATTGTTTTTATTGAGGTAGGGATGAGAGAAAAAATATAGTAGCATAAAGGGATTTTGTCATTTACATTGATTTCATTCTTTAAAAAAATCAGCAGTGTACTTTTATCATCACAAACATTTTTTAAAATGAATAGAATTTTTATAATCAAAATTAGGAAACACAGGTTGGTACTCTTTAAAGCCTAGCTCACCAATTGAAAAACAATGGAACAAATACCACACCTTGGGCTATTTCCTTGATTCTTTTAAATGTTGTAGTCCAGCCTAAAATGACTTTGAAAAGTCCATAGCCCCTGCAGCAGACTGCGTTCCCAAAGATAACTGAAATGATATTTCACATCCTACGTGCTTTTTCACACGTGATCTTGACATTACACCAAGAGGTGGAGTCAAACTCCTCTCCCCTTGCATCTGGACCAGCCTTAGTGACTTGCTTGACAAACAAAATGTGACGGAAGTGATGTTTTGAGGTTTCTGGAGCTAGGGCACAGGAAGTCTGGCAGCTTCCGCCTGGGCCTTCTAACATTCACTCTGGAAGACTCCCCTTCATAACCCAGCTGCCAGGCTCTGAGAAGGCCATGCCTACTGCAGAGGCTCTGAGTAGGGGATCTGGCTGACAGCCCTGGTCCACAACTAGCACTAACTCCTCCCCCCAGTCTCTCCTCACCCTCTGAGCTTCCAAAATGAAATAATAACCAAGCCCTCACGTCCCAGTCGATGAAATCAGAATCTCTGAGCAAAGGACACAGGCATGCCTGTTTATGAAATGACTTCCAGGTGACTGCAATCTGCAGCCAGGGTTGGAAACCCTGACTTACAGGCACGGTACAACCCTCAGATTTAAAAGACCAACTTTCTTGTACTCTTTCTAGTCCTTTAAACCTGAAAGCTGATATAATAGTCAAACAGATATTTTAAAAGAGGTATACAAAAATGTCCCATTCCTGAATTAAATGAACTAGAAGAGAGGGTTTAAGGACCATCCCTTGAATCTTGCCTTTTTTTGTTTGCTTTGCTCATCCAATTAATAAACGTGTTACATGCAGTACGGTAGCTCTAAATATAATGGAAGAAATTCCAAGGATACCACTTCTTCCACCAGGCTGCTCATCAGTGCATGATCTACTAGGAGCAGATGCTTGTGAATAAATATTTGAAGCTTTAAGGAAAAAAATAAAAACCACAGTAACTAAGTTCACAACAGGCGTGGCTACCTTTCAGGGAAGGCTTTAAGGGCATGTATCCAGTGCAGTTGCAAAGGGTGTTAATGCTCTGTAGTCGCCATCTTGAAATCCTTAATCATTTTATCTCTGAGTTAGTGTTTTGGAGGTGAAGCCCAAGGGGGACAGGAAGCATGAACCAGAAGCGTAGAGTCATAATTCACACAGAGTCGTGCATCTTCTGGACAGGTTCTCATCTCTTCCTCCCACCCCTGTCCCCACCGACACACAGGATGTTGCTGCTCTCTGCCTGGGGAAGGAACTGCTGGGTGGGTCCCTTCCAAATGGTAAAGAGCCTGGGTACGGGCACAGGGAGGCAAGTCAGGTGTGTGCCTGTGCTTGGGTGGCTGTCAGCCCCGTGGTGCACTCAGCATCCACCCGGAAGGAACCTCCTGCGATCCCGCAATGTGACTCTTGCCCAGGGTCAATCCAGGTATCTAAGGCAAGGTCTTGTGGGTCACATATTCATCTGTCCATCTGACTGTGGGAAAAGGAGATTGCCTTCCTCACCTCCAGGTGGAGGGTCTTGCTTTTCTTTTTCCCACTTACCTCTATAAATTATATAGCTGGCCCTAGTTATCTTTGTTTCAGAGGAAGTGATGCTTACATGACCTCTTTGTGAGAAATTACAGAAGCATGAACCAGGCAAGTCTATCTGCAGCATTTTGTTTCAATTACGTATGTGTGATGTGTTAGATAATAGCTTAAAATTGGACTAATCACTCATTCACAATTCTCAACGGAGGTGACACAACAAAGCTGATGTGCATTAATTAAACGGTAGACAAGTGAGGAGAGAGTACAAGTCAGGCAATGGGAAAACAAATCAAGAAATAACTTCTCCTGTTTGGAAACTCCTAAAGTTTTTTTCAAGTGATAATTGGACCTTTAGGTCTTTGCAGGATGAATTAAAAGAAATAATGCCCAAGCAAACAATAAGTGGAAAGATTGGGATAATGGTTTTCAAAAAGGTCTAAAACAAACTGTAAGTCATAAAATTTTTTTAAAAGTTGTGATTATAAAAGCCATTATCAGAGTATTGAAATTTGGCATCTAATTTCTGGTTTTAAGAATATCCATCACGTGACAAATGACCCAGTTACATGAAGAGTCCCAACATTAGCATTTCCCTTTACCAAAGGTCAGTAAGTTTGATGTAATGACTAAAGCGAGATTGGTGTTTGATAGTGAATGGTGTTAAATATTTGGAATTCTTTATGTGATCTACCCCAAGATGAAATTTGCTATTATAGAACTCTGATTAACTTTGGAAACATTTCAATAGTTTTTGTGACTTGAAAACACTCATTACAAGACAGTTTCACTTACCAGGCCAGTGTGAAATTGAGGTGTCAGCATATCAAAATATTTCATTAACATCCTATCACGGATGTCTGGGATTGGATGATTTTTTTCCAGTTCTCTCGACAAGTTCCCACTTTTAAATGGTTGCCATTTGTGGGATTAATTTGGAAAGGAAAATAGAGCAGAAAAAGAAGTTAAGAAACATAAGTTGCATGTTTCTCAGTATCACAGCCAATAAACTGTCTCTAAAACAGACTGGCAGACATTCTGAAGTGTTACTAAAACAGGAGGCAGGGGAACATGAGAAGCCATACAAAGAATGCTGAAACACTTAGAAGAGGAGAAACCGTTTATTGCTTTTCTCACTCTCTCACTCTTCAATGTGAACAGCAAGTAAAGAAAGATAAATGCCTTCTGAGACACAGTTCCTAATGTGTAACAGAAAACTATCAGTCCCTAAGCAAAGAGATGGCTGTCCTTGTCTTTGATTAATTAGGTTATGAATCCTGGGAGGGTAATCTGTATATTCAAGGACTGCAGAAGAAGACTACAGACTAAGTTCAGAGAGTACGGGATTCTAAAGACAAAGAGATGCAGAGGTCCCCTCTTCATCTGACACCAAATATCCAAGTCAGAAAGAAAACTGAAAGGAGTGTCGAAGGTCATCCTCTCCACCCAGTGTCACTGAGACAGCTTCCTTCAACCTGCCTAATGGCCCTCCCTAAAAACTGGGGACCCGAATAATAAAGGTCTTTAAAATTCCTTTATCAATGTCAACTCTTGCAGTGGAAAGAATGTTACAGCTTTAAAAAGAACACGCCACATCCTCCCAGTTGGATGTGTAGTGACCGAGAACACAGCACGGGGTTTCCGGTCTGCTTTACCGCTTGTTAACTGGTTGCCTTTGGACAAGCTGCCTTATCCTGTGAAATTTAAACTACCTTTGAAAGTCAGATATGATGGTATTTTATGTGCCACACATAAAAATAAAACTTCCAATTGTCTTCATAAAATACAATGATAATACGACATAGCACAATTTCAGAGATGTTCAAATGCGAAAACTGATGTTTTCACTGATGCTCTGAATGGGTGTGTCCCCCAACATTCATATGTTGAAAACATAATGTCAAAGGTGGTGGAATTAGGGGGTGAGGTTTTGGGAGTCAGCTAGATCATCAGGGCAGAGTCCTCAAGAATGAGATTAGTGTCCTTATAAAAAAACACTATTCTCCAAAGTGGACACATCTCCAGAGCCCCTCCCCCTCCATGTGAGAACATAGCCAAAGGTCAGCAGTCTGCTACCTAGAAGAGTGCCTTGACCAGAGCCTGGCCATGCTGGCACCCTGACCTTGGACTTGTAGCATCCAAAATGTAAGAAATACAGTCTGCTGTTTATAACCCACATAGCCTGTGGTATTTTGTTCTAGCAGCCCAAATGGACTAAGACAACGTGCACGTCAAAAGTGGTGCCATGTGATCCTCAACGTTCCTAAGCCACAGCTTCCTCACCTGCAGTATGTGGCTAGAAGCTCATTTGCATTATTGAAAATTTAATGAAATGAAGCAGACTGCACAGCAGCTGGCATTTCATAACATTTCAATCAGGCTTAATTATTATTGCTGTTATTTTTATTAAATCTACTTCGACTGAATGTCCTAAAGAATCTATCCATTAGATGAGGTAGGATCAATATGCACTGACCACAGTAGACTAGCAACAATCTTGTGAAAATTTCTACTAGAAACTCAGTGTGCATACATAACCTTCTCGAGAAAGGCAGAGCTGCAGAATTACCAGCAGTGCCACAAGCAGAATCTCCAGAAGCGCTTCTGACAGCCGCCAGACTCTCCCACGGGGTCTTCTATTTAAAAAATACATCCAGCCGGGCCCCTCTCAGATAGGAGATCTGAGATGATCATAGCCAAAGGTAGTATGACTTCAGGTTGTGATTAATATTGATCCTTTCTTTTTTGTGTGGTACAAGTGTTCTCTGTGCTTGTTATGTGAAATTCCTCTTTTCACTTGTGTACAGCGTGAAAAGGGAATGTGGGGGAGGGGTTGAAAATGCATGCACTTTTATAAAAATTCTTTAAAAATTTGACTAGCAATCAAATTAAGTCAGCTAAGTGAGTCCACACGACCGGTACAAAGGAGAGATTCAGTGTTATTTTCCTGTGAGTGAAACACTCGGGGGTTCAATGCCTTTGAAATGCACTTGCAAGAAGCGTGATTGGCATCAGCTGTGAGGACAGAGTGACCAATACAGAAATAATGAGAATGGGAGCCTGCAGGCAGAGACACCATGAAGAGTAGGACGAGTATGTGCACGACTGAAGATCAATATGTTCAGAAGATGATGGAATAGATTTCAATGAGGGAGAAAAATTGGTTCAGATAGCTTGAGTGTGTGCAGGAAGACCAGGGACTGCCGATCTGACACCTGGCAAGACTGACCTGAATGACACGGTGAGAGAGAAGCAGAGGGCCTCTCCCTCTTCATTGGCTGCTTTTCAGTGCCAGGGTGGAGCAGGGTGTGGGTACGAAGGAATAAATGCGTTCTTATTTGTAGAACTAAAGACTTTTCATCTTCCACAGTGTTTTCAAACACATAACTAAGTTCTAATGAGATGGTTAATGTGTTTAAGATCTGTACCATGAATCTAAAATAATCAAACTTGGGAAATAATGGTTAAGCTTACCATCTCTTTTACATCTTGAAAATCCAAAATAATCTGTACTAGACCCAAATGACGTTTATAGTAACCTCATCATAACACTTTCTTCTTACAATAAAAAACTCTGCTCTGAGTCTGAAGGTTTCTTTACTTTGAGATCATCAGAGGGGTGAGCAACACTCGTTAAAGCACAGACCTGGAAGACCTGCCTGGAAAGGCATCCTGATCCAAAGTCTGCAAGAGCTAGAAACTGCTAGTGTAGACCAGTCAACCAACCAGCTCATTTCCTGAGTCAGCTACATTTCCCCCTTTGATTTTACTATCCCATTTCCACCAACTGCACATTATAATTCTTAATAAAGTTTTTGATAAAAGAAATCACAAATAATCAGGAAACATCTCACGCTTCCTTTTCTCTTCATATTTGTATTAAGAAGATCTAGAACCATAAAATTATCACATAACATTTTAGGATTGCTTTTGGAAGAAAATGTTATTAGTTGTTAAAGAAATCAATAGCTTTGTAAAATAAATCTCTAAATAAATTGTGTTAAATACTTCGTATGTGTAATAACAAATTAAACAACAGCAGTCTTTAGTTCTCATGATGTTACATGGATCAATTCTAAATTTCTACGCTAAACATTTCTGGGAAGAGCTGTTTCAGATGTGTGAGGCTCTTCTGACAGTGTGCAAAATGGACAAACATTAGTCTCCACTGGGTCTATATGAACTATTCTTTCAACAAATACTCGTGGTCCCTAACTCCATAGAGCTTAAAGTCTAGAGGGTGTTACAGACAAGAACATCCACTACTTAAATACAGTATGGTAAATGCTGTGATAAGGGACATTCTTATGGGACAAAACCTATTGAAGGGGCAACTAACCTACAACAGCTGTTTAAGGAATGCTTCATAGAAGTACCCTTGTCAGGGGTGTCCAATCAGTGACCCTCGAGCCACATGTGACCCAGGATAATCATGAATGTGGCCCAACCCACAATCATACATTTACTTAAAACATTTTTTTTGCTCATCAGTTTTTCTTAGTGTTTGTGTATTTAATGTATGGCCTAAGACAACTCTTCTTCTTCCAATGTGGCCCAGAAACTCCAAAAGGTTGGATGCCCCTGCAACTCAGACTAGAACTAATCATAAGGTAAAGAATATAAAGTACCTCTATTGTTTTTCTGGTTTCCCAGCCTGTTCATTGTACCAGTTCCCTCCACGTTCCTGTTACCTGAGGAGGAGGTAATACCATTCTAGATTCAACTTTTCCTAGTGTCTTATTCATTGCTCTTATGGTTAAAGGGAATAGAATCACTTCATCCTACTTTAAGCAAAGAAGGGAATGTCTGGGGAAGATAATGGGATAATCACAAAACTCTAGGGGGAGAAGGAAAGCTTCACAAAGAGCTTAAAGCAGGGTCAGGAAAGCCAGGAGGAATATAGGCAGTGTCTTCCTCCAACCCCTCCTTCTTGCCTCACTGCCAGCTCTCTCTCTCTCTCTCTCTCATCTCTTGACTGATTCTCACTGCTACAATATACATGTGCACAATTAAATGGCACATTCAATTTACATGTCCTCATTTCATATCACCCACAGAAATAAATGACACATTCCTCAAGATCAGTGGCAAATTTATAGAAAAGAAATTGTGAGTGGTCTAGCTTGAGTCATGTGGCTATTTCTTTTCTCTGAAAAAATATGCTGTAGCCAATAGACAAGGGTCTCTTGGGCTCACCCTGACGGTAGGACAAACACAGCTCACAGAAGCTGATCTGGCAGACATTTCAAAGCTGTTCTACACCTGACTCCTCAGGAACATTGCTCCACCCTCTGATACTGGCCTTTTCCTATCTTATAACCACTTCAAGACTAACAAACTTGGAAATTCATTTTCTCACTCTTAATGAGCATTTCCTTTCTGCCTGAAAATTCCACTGCAAACTCCTCTGAACAATTTCTCCTTATCTTGCTCTCAACTTCCATATCAAACAATTCTAGCACTTACAAAACTTGTATTTGTTAACGTAGAGCCCTTTCTTTTCCAGCCCTAAACCACCCTTTGCCCTTATATGTTCAGATGCAGCTACAACATACTGCTCTTCTCTTTCCACTCCCTCGCCTTTTCCCAAACACTCTAATGTGGGCATCTCTTACAGCTTGGTTCTTGGCACCACACTCTTTCCTTGGACAATAGATAGATAGATAGATCTAACTTTATGATTTTTACTACCCAAACTTATGTACTTCAGCCAATGATTTCATTGTGCTCCTAGTCCCAAGACTCATGATCTTATCATTATCTTTATCTCATAGTCCTGCTGATCCATTCTATGTGATGTCTTCCAGATTTTCTTCAACGTACATCATGTACCCTATTATAGGTTTCTCATTATTTCATACCTGGATAACTAGAACAGTCATCTTTACAGTCTTCATGCTTCCATTTCTGTTATGATAACTCTCAAAATAACTTAACTAACCGGTATCTATCCACTTGTTTCTCTGGTCCGAGAACCCAAACAACAACTATTGCATCTCAGAATAAAGCCAAATTAAAGAAAGCCTTGAAACTGTACATTAACTGGGCCACTGTTTCAAATAATGTATCCCCAGCCTGGTTCCTCCTACACCAGCAAGACCAGCTTCTTGGTGTGCCAACGCACACCCTGTTCCTCCTATCCCCACTGCTGGCAGTATTGTTCTAACCAATCACACTGTCTTCAAAATTCCCTTCTGCCAATCCAGATCCATCATGTGTTTTTCAAGACCTATCTTGCTGCACCCTACAATGGTCATTCCTTATGCCCCACACAGTGTGCTTTTACCATGCTGTTCACAAAATGCTTTACATATTTTCTTAAATGTTTGCATCATCAGTTAGATTTTAAAAACTTGAATAAAATATACGTGATGCTCTGTAAAAGACCAGAGGTTGAAAATAGGCAGCCTGTAGGCTCAATGGACCTACTAAAGTGCCATGTATCTCCTAGAATTGTTAAAAACTATAATTAGCTTTAAATATTTAAATATCTAGGCATGTCACTGAAAACACAGGTTTCCAACTTATTTTAAAAATGAAAATACATTCTGTAATAAATAGAATAATTGCTTCCCCAAAAAAACTCATGCCCTAATCCCCAGAACCAATATTATATATTCTATGGCAAACAGGAATTAAGGGTGGAGGTAGAATTGAGATTGCTAATAACTGGTGTGTAAATACATTACCCAGGTAGGCCTAATGTCATCGCAAAGAGCCCACACTTAACAATTCACCATATTATCATCTCTTCCTACTGGTGACATCATGAGCATTTGACTTCATGACATCTGAAACAGCCATTCAATAACTAGATAAGGAAAAGAGATATTAAGATTATTAGATCCAATAATAAAGGTTAAAGATCATTGTGGGTTTTTTAAAACTTAAGGACTATTTATAGCTTTACAACACCATCTTCCTGTCATGAACGTGCTATAGCACTCTAATTCTTCAGGTCTCATATTTCTTAAATGGTTTTTAATTTTTTATAATAATAGTTTTCTGCATCCCTGCAGGTTAATTCTACTTTATAATTTTTGGGGTTACAAATAGTGTCTTTTTCTATAGATTTTAATTTTTCTCTTATTTGTTAAATTTACTAGAGTAGCATTGGTTAATAAAATGATATAGGTTTCAGGTGTACAATTCTATAGTATAGCATATGTATACTGTATTGTGTGTTCACTGCCCCAAGTCGACTCTCCTTTCATCACCATTCCCCACCTTTACCTTCCTCTACCTCCCCCACCCACCTTGCACTCTGATAATCACCATACTGTTGTCTGTTTTTGTTTTTTTTAAATAAAAGATAAAAGGAAAATGTGTTGATATAAATAAGAATTGTAGAATATCATGTCTTCACAATATAGCCCATAAAATGACAGCTTAAGGTATGAGTCTGGCTCTGTGTAATAATATTATTGCTAAGTAGAAATATTTTGATGGACTACAGCAGATTTCAGTAGACCTGGATAATTTTATTAAATCATAATGTACAAGCATTATGTACTATAGCGAATTTCAGAGAGAATTTCCAAGGCATCATAAACTTGAAACTGAAAGGGAAGTCAAGCATCACCACAGTTTTCCACAGACAATTGAGCTAATTAAGCATGTGTTCATCCTGTTATTTAAGAACATCTGAGAGCGACTGGTGTGCAAAATGAACAACTCCATATGTCCAATACCCTCCATTTCTTTGTGCTTTACAAGTCTGAAAAGATGTTACACAGTGCTCTTTTCCCACATGAAATTCATATTTTAAAGCTTTTTTTATGATCACAACACTGCTTTGTTTTGCAGAGTAGCCTGAAAACCTTAGAGAACATATTTGTTGTGCATGGTGAAATGATTATTTCGGAATTATTGTGACTTGAAAACAGTAAAAGAAAATCTAGACTGCCATGATTCTAAAGCAAAATGAACGCAAAAATTTAAGATTAAAAGTCAACAAAGAGGTGACAGATAGTGATGGAAGTGTGGCAGGCATGCCAACAAGCATGAGCAGAGCAAGGATGATGGGCCAGATGCAGACAGTCGCTAGAGCAGAAAGCCCCGGGTGCCCAGAAATGGGCAGAACTGGGAGAGCAAGAATTGGGGATAAGTATCGTTAATCAGGTCCTTGTCCGTAATGCACCTGTTCCCCACCCCCAGATTGCCTTTGGGCACACAGGTCTGATCCTCCCCGACCTTTTCTCCCTGGGCATATAGCTAGTCAAGCAGTACACCTCTAGAGGACTAGAAAAAAAGTCCCATCTGACTGCTGTACAAGGACAGAAGGCCACAGGGCAGGCCCTGACAGGTCAGCTTGAAGAAAAAAGCAGTTAATTGCCCCCACTAAGGGATAAAAAAGAGCCTTAGCCCACACCCCAGGGCAGCTCAGTCCACTCAAAAAATTTTTCTTTTGAGTGTACTTTTTCTTTGCTTGCGGAATAAATCTCTCATGAATTTGAGTCTTGGCTCTGAACTCTTAGAGATCTACTTTCACCATTTACAGAAGGAAACTTGACTTGACACAACACTATATACACATGATATATTATGGAATTGTAGCCCTGAAACCTATGTAACTTTATTAACCAATGTCACCCCAACAAATATCATTTCATTTAAAAAGTCAATAAGGTCCTGCTTTCAGAAGCTGAATTAAACCACTGGGTCCCTGTGACAGGCACTTGTGTCCTAGCTCAGCAGGCAGACCACCAGAGACGTGCCAAGCCTCCAAGCTGCCCTGTTGCTGAGTCTTTTGGATAAAGACTCAGATAGCAATCACCATTCAGACTCTTCCAAGTTGTTCATGGAATTTCATAAGACTGTTTTAGCACTTCCCTTCCCCTACAACAATTATTCTTTTGAAAAGAAAGCTACAGTTATTTTTTTTGTCCTGAGGTAAAGATTATGGAAGTAAAATAGATGTCATGATGATAAAATTCTAACCTAATTTTGTTATTCATTAGTTCAGTCTCTAATTGCCACAGACTTGTTAATCTACTTCTGAATCTCTCTCTTAGAAAGGTTGCGAATCAAGTTAGCCTACTGAATATGAATTTTCTAGGATGAAAACTCAACTTGTTCTGTAACAAAAAAACCCCTCCGCACTTGTGAACTTATCAAAGTCAAGTTCGAATCCAAACAAATGATATAAATTTGAAAACTCACTGTTCCACAACTGTTTGGTTCTAAATTGAATAAATTAGCCCAAGACCTGTTCACTGAATTCTGTGAAAGAATAACCGCTTGAGTTTTTCTCCCTGCTGTGAATTCACTCTCTAAAATGGCTACTTTAGAAGCCATTAGCCTTTTCAGTAATTAAATTTGAATCACCAAGGGAGACTCCAAATTCAAGTACGGAGCTAATATTCATTGAATCACTGTTATTTGGCAAGAATGTCCCTACTTACTTTAAATATGCTTTTTATTTAACAACTTTAATGGGTATTTATTATTAGTTTTTCCAATTTTTAGATTAGAAAACCAAGGTCCAAAGAGGTCACAAAGACTGGTGAGGTGAACAGAAGGCCATTCCAACTCCCTATTCTTTCCACTACCACCAGCCCAGCCCTCTCCTCACAGCCCACTTTTACACAGACAGTGCTGGGAAGAACTCAGCCTGTTCCCCCACAAACTAAACATGTCTTTGTTTGTACAAGTTTCTGTTAGTTCATGAAATATTTTCTAAATGTTCTGTATCACAAATATTTAAAACCTAGTTTTATACACAACAATACACTCTCGCTTTTTACCTTGAAGTAATTACTACCTGACTTCATTCTCAGGAGAAGAAGCTATGTGGACTCAGTCATTTTATAAGCCACTGCGCACTGCTGACATTTCTACATTTTTTTTCATAGCTGTAAGTGCTTGGTCATTACATGTTGCTCCCTCCATATGGTTCTACTTGTAAAGAGGCTCAATTCTTGAGAAAAAGGTAATATAGCTGTAGAATTAATTAGAAATGTATCAAAATAAGCCTTTCCTGCTTTCTAATTTTTTTGTTTATAAGCATGATTTCTTTGGCATGAACATAATCTTTTTAAAGGAATATTTATGGCCCTGGCTGGTGTAGCTCAGTGGATTGATCCTGGGCCTGCAAACCAGTGTTGCTGGTTTAATCCTCAATTAGGTCACATGCCTGGGTTGCAGGCAAGGTCCCTGGCAGCAGGGTGTGAGAGGCAACCACACATTGATGTTTCATTCCCTCTCTTTCTCCTTCCCTTCCCCTCTCTCTAAAAATAAATAAATAAAAATCTTTAATAAAAAATAAAGAAATATCTATGTATCATTTTTATAACTTTACTATGATTTCTTATAATTCATATTTATTAAAAGTAATAAGGAAAATATAAATAAGAAAAATTTAAATCCCATCACAAAAATTTTATTGTTAATATTATATGCATATTCTAGTAGTCTCTTATATTTCTCAACAGAGAAATATTCTTAGGAATATTTAGCAATTATTCCTAGGAATAGATGGTTCACAAGTGGCAAGATGGTACCCAACACATGTCTCCTGACTCAAAAATCATGTATCAAATCCATTTTATACTACAGAGTGCTTTTCTAGCTTCAAAACAAACCCATCTTGAAGATAAATTATTTCTCTATAATCTTTTGACTTTCTATATCCCTTATTACCAGCCAACCAACAAATAAGACATTTATTTTAATATTACCTCAAGATGAAAGAAGAATCTTAGATTGGTGATATTTTAGTAATACCAAGAAAGTATCATAAGTCCATCAGCAACCTATATGCAACTTCACCCTGTAGGTAGCAATATATCTGTAGACACAAATCTCATTCATTTTGGACTGATTCTTATCAACTTTGTTTTTACCAGGTGATCATTTTTAACTGAGTATAGAAATTCTATGGCCATATCTACAGTGCTTGACCATACTGAAATTTCCACAAAAGCTCTGATTGCTACCTCTTCCATATTGTGCCCTAACTCTTATATTGAAAAACACGATGTTTTAAAAAACAAAACAACAAAACAAAACCCTTACCAAGGACTAGTTGTTTCCTTTCTGATCACAAAGTGGCAAAAGTTAGAAATAGCAGCATGGGAAATTAAAATCCAATTCCTACACTGAACGAAAATACCTGTATAGCACTCAGCCAACAGCTGACGAACCACAACTGCAGACCTGCACAAACAGCAAGAGTGGAAACTCATCAGTATATACAATTCACTATTTTAAAGTTTGCAGCAAATTTAACAAAAGCCAAAATTAGTTTCTCAGTTACTTCTGTTTCAATCAATTTGATAACTTATCACATGCCAGTCAAGACAAAGAGATCCCAAGCAATTGTATTTAGGACACTTTACCAGCACACATTAGAGTTTTTGGAGTCTGGTGAACAGAACATGTCAGAAGCTCTTTATCTTTTAAAATGAAAGATTTTCCCTCACAAGAACATCTTAATAAAACACGGACTTTTTGTTGTAATTATTATTACTAAGAACGTCTCTCAGTGGTCTGGGGAAACAGCTCCTCTATAAATCAATCAGTAGGAAAGGATCATCTATTATATCTTACCATCTGAGTCCCTGAGCTCAATAAAATAAACACAGGAAACTTTCAAACCTTGTTACAAAAAAAGGTTATGGGGAAAGTTTGTATAATAAATTCTGATATTAATGTGCAAGGCAAAAACTCTGTAAAGTAAAAAAAAAAAGCATATGTTCCAAAGAACTCAATGGTTATAATGATATCTTAAAAACTACTTTACCATCTCTTAAACCAAGATGCACTGAAGGTTTCCTCCTCTGTAAACAGATTCAAAGCTTCGAGTCTTGAGTTTCAAAGATGTCTATTCTTTGATGTTCATCGCAGTTGCTGGTCATCTCAGCAACTGGTTTTCAAACATGACCCCAGGTCCGGGCACAACATTCTTCAAATTAGGCTCCCCACCTTCCACTTCTGACTTAAAAAATGACTTATTCATGATTTTTTCCTATATCTTCAGAGCATAATATCTTAGGTCCAGAAATTCTCCACTTAAGGTCCTTTAATTTTGCACTAGATGTTTGAGACACATTTCTACTAGCTTGCTGTAATGGAGAGGAAAGTCTCTCCTCAGTGCAAGAGTGAGGCATGAGGAAAATCAGGTGCCGGTGAGAAGATCCCCATCACGTGCAGTTAGGTCAAATATTTAATCATGAAGTACTACCCCCTCTACTCCTCCCGAGTCAACACCTCCGCAACACTCAGCACTTTAAACGCACTTAGAGCTCCTCTCACACTAGACCTTGCTGCTCTCCATGGGTTAGGCAGTCTCAGGTGGCAGGAAGCACACGCTATTCACCTTGGATTCATGGTTCTTAATAGTTATCCTAAAATTATTGGTTTGAATCTAATTGAATTATTTTCCCAGATATTTTCTGATAAAAATTGACAGAAAAAATACCCATGGTTTTTACTTAATGAGCAAGCTTGTGGGGAAATGATACATGGACAGTTTTATTACTATCAGGAAGAAGCAGGAAAGGCTTGAAATGGGCAAAAAAATTGCTGGATGTCCCCTCGGGTTGTCCTTCATGGGTACCTCTGCCTTTCATTCTCTTTGACCTGTTTTTCTAATCTTGTAAATTGTAGAAAACTGAAAATAATGCGAAGCATTCCTGTTACAGAAATGCAAATGAAAGGAGTTCTGTGAAATACAATTCGCTATTGCCTTGTGACAGAACAGTTTTGCATCTACTTGTATATTCATTTCAGCTTCCCTTATTGCTCAGGTGCATGTTTATTTGAATTCTCCCTTTAGCTAGTTGGAACATCTTACTGGTTTCCTCATTAATTAATGAGTCAAAATATCTGACGTGTTAATTTTATATTTATATGAGAGCTCTGATTTTATCTTTTTAAAAATATTATCATTTAACAATATACTTCTATTTTTTCTATTTATATTATTCAAGTGTTGCCATAAGCTTGAGAGGTCATGTTAGAAACTTTATTTACTTGTTCAAGGAATAGTGAATATATTTTCTGACCTGAGCTTTTCAAATGATGCACTTTCANTTGGAACATCTTACTGGTTTCCTCATTAATTAATGAGTCAAAATATCTGACGTGTTAATTTTATATTTATATGAGAGCTCTGATTTTATTTTTTAAAAAATATTATCATTTAACAATATACTTCTATTTTTTCTATTTATATTATTCAAGTGTTGCCATAAGCTTGAGAGGTCATGTTAGAAACTTTATTTACTTGTTCAAGGAATAGTGACCTGAGATTAAGCTCAGATTATGACCTGAGCTTTTCAAATGATGCCAGAGTGTAATAATTGTAGATATACTAAAAAGGCAAATTTATAAAATAATTAAATAAACTGCCCTTTAAATTTATCCTTGAAGCCAAAAATGGAAGCCTAGGAGTCAGTGTTTTTAAGTCATAACAGCAAACAACAGGAGAGAAGATTCTATTCCTATTCACACTTGTGAGAGGGACATTTTCCAGACTCCTCTCTCCTAACCTCATGAAACACTAACCAGACCTGTACATTGTTTACTTCTTATTCCCCTCCTGTAAATTAAGAATAGATTTTTAAATTTTGTTTTAGAAATTGATCATAATGAAGAAAGCCAGAATTCCTTGGTGTTCAGCATTAAGGACTTGAGTATGAAAATCTGTGCGCTGTGAAAGAGCCTACAATGTGGGGGACACATTTATTTTTTAGCGACCTCCTGTATGACAAAGTGTCAATCATCAGACTCCCTAACCATTCTCCATACAATTACATGGGCTGTAATACCCCAGCGAATTTCCAAAAAGAGGAAACAAATACTCTGGTCACCACTGCTAGACGTAGACTCTCTTCAGAGCAGTTATCATGGTCGAACACGGTCTAACATTGAGGCGGTAGAGCTGGTCTGTGTGTACAATACTCATGTAGTTATTCCCGCAGGTCCAGTTTATTGCCATGCTGGGAATAAGTCCACCCCTGGGAATTGTTTAGAACTGGGACATAGTTTGCAACTTAATAAAGCACCAGGAGCACAGAAAAGGTGCTGCTTGAAACTTTTTCCATTGTGCTTCATGAAGCCAATAACCCGTAATGGTTCTTTAGGAGATAGCTAACTTTATTGAACGGAGCCAATGAAACTGAAGACAAGTGAGTGTAAAGCACTAGCACATTTTCACTTTGAAAAAATACCTATAAAAGTTCAAATTTATGTAAAGATTCTAGCACAGACCCATGAATATTGAACCATAGAACTGGCTGTTTCTGTATTTTTATTGCGTATTACATTCAAAGGAATTTTTGAAGGTCTCTTTATTGAATCCCTAGACAATGAAATTACCACAATTAATCTTTACACTAATAAACTATTTCAATGCATACTTGTGAGTGACCTGGAGAACCATAATTTAAAAAAAATAAATTCAATGAATGATTATGCTTTTCAGGAGCCAGTCATTAAAGTCAATAGTAGTGTTACCTGCTTCATTGTCTAGCAAGATACACTATGACATAGTGAGTCATAAAATATTAGATGTTTAATTTATTTTCCACATAACATTTCTGAGCAAAAATAGAGGATGTCCTCTTTCGCCACACGGTGAGAGTGGATTCTCATTACTCGTGTGATCTGTTTCAGATGGACAGTCTCTCTGACCAGCTCAGAATCCTGAGGTATTTCACAGAGGCAAACAACCTCATTACCCAAAATTTAGAGGAGGCAATAATGACTCAAGAGATGAATGTACTGGGCATCATTTTCTGGAATTATCAACTTTAATTAACAGAAATTATCCAGCAGAATAGATAGCTACCTAATGCATAAGAATGTACCTGGGGAGAAAGGGAACATACAACAATGGATTCACTTTTGCTAGCTATCTGTGCCTAGATAATTGTAAAATGAAGACAGGGATTATAGTTTTTGACCAAATATATTTATACTGTAAGAAACAGACTTGTCCTCTGCTAATATAAGCCAATTCAATATTGTCTTACAAAAATTATGTGAATTTTAATGGAAACAATTTCAACTGGACCTAATATCTCAAAAAAAATTTTTTCTGTCTTGCTAATTTCTTGAAAGAAAAAAATAACATGTAGTTAACCTGCTCAAGATTAAAAGGAAAATGATTCTTATTTAAAAACACAGCCTTTGACTGAGTGCAGAAGCTGTGTTTGCTGCCCTGCACCCCACCTGGGGCAGGCTTTCTTTTCTGGGCAACAAGCAGTGACAACAAAAAGAAGAGAACATTTACAGACAGAAGAAAACATGAACTTAACTCTTTCTCTTTTGATCTCACAGTTTCCTGATCATTATCAAGGAAGAGATCACTGTTATTTTGTTCTGATAACAAAGAGAACCATTTATAAAGGTCAGTAAAAGGATGGGTAAGTCCCATACTGAAAAGGAAAGTAGGAACATAAAATTAAGAAATGATTTAAAAGTAGGAAGGAAGGCAGTGAGAGTCTACAAAAAACAGTGTTATGTGAGTTGTTTTAAAATACCTCAAATAAATCAGAAGATCAGGCTGTTTCAGGTATGATTCTAACCATTCATTTCACTGATTTAGGGCATTTATGAAATAGCTGTTTCATTTTAGACAGAGGAAACACATTTGAATTGAAGCTCAGTATTTAAAGCTACCTGGTTTATATACATTTCACAAGATAAACCAAAGAAAAATCATATTAGTAAATTAAATAATAATGAAAATAAAATAAAGTATCTCCAAAGAGATTTTAATTTTATTTTCGGGTCAAGAAAGGCAAATGAAACAGCTTCCTAATCAAATCTGTGTTACAGAAGAATGCTTTTAAAAATGCACAGTGGTTTCTGTATAATCTTATAAAATTATCTACTGTAGACTAATTAAAAAGAATAATAATTAAACCAACAATGTTTCTGTTCTAAAGTGAATATTTACCACTTTAGTTGAAGGTATTTTGTCATGTATAATGCACACCCAGGTTTTTGTGTGCATTATACTCAGCTTTATTACCCTTATTTTCGGACCGTAAGACACACCTCAGTTTTAGAGGAGAAAAATAGAAAAAAATGTTGAAGCAAAAAATGTGGTAAAATATTTAATAATATATTGTTTCACCAATGTAAATGTAAACCGAACTCAACAGCAGCATTAACAACCATTATTCCTCCCACTTTGGGGGTGGGGTGGGGAAGGTGTGTCATAGTCTGAAAAATACAGTATGTCCATTATTATACTCATAGTATGAAATCATTATACCCAGGTATAATGTGCATCCTTATTTTCCCCTCTAATATCTGGGCAAACACATGTGCATTATACATGGTAAATGTGGTATATTTTAATTCACAGAAATCCTATCAAACTACTTAACTGACCTCCTGGCATCTCCAAGAAGATTCCATTCATGAGCTCAATGTGTTTAATTATTTTGCACTTAAAATTTAATTAAACCTTCCTGCCTATTTCCTCCACAGTCAAAGGAATTGAGTTGGAAACTAACTTAACTTGAATTGTGTTTGCCTATATGATTAATTGGCTGAAAAATTCGAGCTGAGATGGTTACTTAGACCCAAGACATACATAATTATCACAAATAACAACATGATGTAGTGTCATTAATGCCAAAAATGTTGATGACCTCAGAGCCATTCCATAAAATTGTCCACGGGTTGTATTTTAAAAGCAGTTTATTTGGTAGCTCAGGCATTAACCCCATGGACAGAGTTCTCTCCCACCGCCAAAACGAGCGGGCGTGCGCACACACACACACACACACTAAAATGAACCTCTTCTCAAATTCCAAAAAACAGTTAATACTGTTCTGACTTAATTCGGGAGGAAATAAGATTTTATTTTTTTGGTTACTTTTTAGGAGTTTTGTGATCTCTTTCCTTAACTGCTCTACATTCTGACTGAAATTCTTACAAACATAATCATCACTCTAATAACAAGAGCATCTGGCTTCTTTTTAGAATGAGAAATTTTCATTTAAATTAAAACTACTAAGTCAGGGGTGTTTAAGCCATTAATAATCTAGCTAGGCAAACACTGACAGTAGATAAAGGTAAACTCCAATACAGACTTCTTAAAATTATTTCATTTTTTTAAAATGTATTCTGCTCCACCAGTCTTTATTTATTCACTAATGATATGCATGTCCTAATAGCCCTACTAGTTTAAAGGTTTTATTTATTTATTTATTTTTAGAGGGGAAGGAGAGAGGGAGAGAAACATCAATGTATGGTTGCCTTTTGTGCATCCCCTGCTGGTAGTTGGCCTGCAAGGAACCGGTTTGCAACCCAGGCATGTGCCCTGACTGGGAATCGAACCGCGATCGTCTGGTTCGCAGGCCCGCGCTCAATCCACTGAGCTGCGCCAGCCAGGGCTCAAAATTATTTCATTTTTAACAAGACACATAGAATACAGGAAATTTGGAAAACAGAGACCACTGTGAAAAAATACAATTTCACTACTCAGAGATAATTATTGTTCACAAATGACCACTGACAACTACAACTTAAAATATTTCTTTTCCAGTCAATAATTTTGGTGATTGTAAGCAGTTTCTGAATTTTAGAGTAGAAAAGTGAACTTTCCCTCAAGGAAACTTCCCTTCTGGAAGGGGCCACTTTTGTGGCCACTTTCCTCATAGTTAGTAAGGCATTTTTGGGTTATCTTTCCACTGTTATCGGGAAACATGAGTCAGACTGAGGCATTCCGAGTTTGCAGTGTTATACAGTTTTGGCAGCATCGTACCTGTGCAGAGTTGGAGAATATTTTGTCTTCTACATCCTCATTTGGATTACCCTAGGACAAAATTTATCTTTCATGCATGGTATGTGTGCTCTCATACAAACATTCAGTCACAAAGAAATGGAGAGATTCAATCACGGCAGGAAAATACATCTTCCTGGTCAACCCATCATATCATGCTCTAGGGGCTTATGACTGGTTTGGGGCTATCGTCATACATAAGTGTTATTTAAGAGGCTGGGTGATCTAGATTTGGGGAAATGCACTGTGGATGTTGTGATTATCCACGGAGATCATGGGACCCATGCATCTTCCTAATGGGAAGTTATTTCCTCTGCAAGGAATGAATATTTTCATCATCAACCGTTTCAGGGCAGGACATGCAAGGGGTATTGGATCAGAGGCAGAAAATTCTTCCTTCCTCTCTCTATGGCTAACAGTGCATTAGGACCCAGACTCTAGATATGAAACTGTCTGAAATTCTTGTTTCTGGAAGGTGAGCTAGTACACCGAGACCTTCTTTTTTTTTTAAGATTTCATTTATTTCTTTATTTTTAGAGGGGAAGGAGAGAGGGAGAGAAACATCAATGTATGGTTGCCTTTTGTGCATCCCCTGCTGGTAGTTAGTCTGCAAGGAACCTGCCTGCAACCCAGGCATGTGCCCTGACTGGGAATCGAACCGTGATCATCTGGTTCGCAGGCCCGCGCTCAATCCACTGAGCTACGCCAGCCAGGGCTCGAGACCTTCTGATAAAGCTAGGTATGTGTGCACTTAGACTTTGGCTATAAGTACTGTGAGCCACCACCAACTAGATTAAATCTGTGCTCTATTTCTGTTACTCCTGAGCCTTTAGTAAAGTCTGGAATAATTGTGCTGTGGGCTACTAGGGAGAGAAGAGTCCCCGCTTGAAGACTGGAGCAGAAGTGTTGGCTACAATAATTATTAGATGGCAGCCAGTGTCTGTGAAGTAGAAACTTCACAAGGTCCACCAGCAACAAGGTCAAGACACGAAGGCCAGAACAAAGGCGACAGAAGAACCTGGTACAAGGCATGGATACACCTGCTTGTGAGACACTCTCAGAGACAAATGAGGGAACCTTAAGGGCCCTCTTTCTGGCAGGTTGTCTGTTGTATAAAAATAACATACTACATTGTAGATATCCAAGCTGGTGAGGATAATGGCATATGGGAATACATATGTAAATGTATATCTACTTCCAGCTTTGTATTCTACTTTTTCTTTGAGCCTAATCCTATAAACTGAGTATTGTTATTGAATATATAGTTTTATTGGTGACATAATATTCCTCTGTGTGGATACACTTTAAACACTTTCCTTTATTGAAGATTTAAGTTATTTTTTCC
Source organism: Sturnira hondurensis (assembly GCF_014824575.4). NCBI lineage: Eukaryota > Metazoa > Chordata > Mammalia > Chiroptera > Phyllostomidae > Sturnira > Sturnira hondurensis. The sequence continues at coordinate 8,690,453 of NW_028077910.1, forward strand.
TGTTCAGTAGTTTAGCTATGCATAATTCTGTACATAAATATTTTTCTACATCTATAAATTTTTTAACAGAATCTAAAATTATGACTCCAACTAAGGGAATAGTCCATGTTTACATCTAACACAGGAAATACTGATATCCAAAAAATAAAACAAAAATTTGGTTGTCCATACAGGGTCTGAATGGGAAACTCAGGCTCCAAGGCAACTTCTTATTCTCACCGAATGGAGTGTTTATCTTGCTCTTGTTCCTCATGTCCAGTCTGCTGCATTGTCCTCCGTTTCTCTGTAGAGCCACTTTATTTGCTTACTTGTGATTCTTACTCCCTACAAACTCAGGTTTTTAACTGGTTCTATCCTCTTTACACCAACTCTACCTACTGGGAATAATTTCTATTTTATTTGTTCAAATCACACACTGAAATATTCAGTTGGTACGCCAAGCACAGTACTGGTTCAGCAGTCTAATCATTTGTGGGCAGAGAAGGGTATGGTCTCGTATTTTATAAAACTATTGCTACTAGTTATGCTGCCTTATTCTGATTCTGCTATAAGGCAAGACTGAGTATCAATTGGATTGGGGTAGAATGTGTTATATGTTTTTAGATATAAAGGCATGCTACTTCTGCATTTGTGTGAATCCATGTAAAAATCTACAAATATTTGCTGGAAGATATGTATTACATATTGTATTTTAGGGCTATTCTTAGATGCAATTTGCTAATTTAGAATAGATTTATATCTTCTTGTGTTTGATTACAGCTATATATAAGAAAGTACAGTTATTTTCTGTTTTATCACCTTAACTCTTACTTCAATTATAAGAATTTTCGCTGATTCTATTATATTTTTCTGGGTGAAGAATCACATTATCTCCACATAATGATAATCACACAACTCTTTTCCAATAATTTTGTGTCTATTATTGCTTCTGACCCAAGCTCCAGAATTAGCTAACCAACGGGGCACATGACTCTCAACCCAATGTTTATTGAGCATGCTGATCTTCAAGTGCTGTTCCACATTCCCGATCTAACAAGCATGGGCTTCCATTTAATGCTAGCACTACCTATCTCATTGCTTAGGCTTAAAACACAGGTGTTACCCTTGGTTCCTCCTTCAGTCTTCACATCTTACTACCAGTCCATCATTCTGAACTATGAGTTATCCTCCCAAATATATCCAATTGAACCATTTCCACCCTCTCAACTCTGGCCATCCTACCCCAAGCCACTGTTATTTCTCACCTGAACTACTGTAATGATCTCCTAATTGGCTTCCCTCTTTTTCCAACCTCCCTTACCTACAATCAAAGAAGGCAGCCATGGTGTGCCTTTTACGATGTAGACCAGACCAAGACACACTTCTGCTTAACATCATCAAAAATCAGAGTTTCCCATAATGCAGTTAAGGAAAGATTTCTAGTAGCCACTGAGTAGGAAGCTGACAGCTGTTCTGTGTAGGAAACATGTTTTGAGAGAAGAGATCCCTCAGTCAAAAGAGGGAAGAGGGGAATGGAGAGAATGCTGGTATCACTTAAGGGTCCTCACTTCTGATGTTCCTCATGCCAGAGGAGCCTCTTCCTTCACGTCATTTGATTACTTAGGCTAATACCATCTTCATTTCGGGCTGAGCTATTCTAAGTTGAGTTCTTCTCACTTGCATGGAATGTCAACTGCTCCAATCAACGTATACTGTTCTGGGATGAATTCCAAAATCAGAATAATAGAACCATGTCTTTATCTCTTCTTGGGTAAATATCTAACAAGCATTAGGTTTCCTTTAAGAAATAACAAACCTCTTTTGGGTAATATCTACAAGCAGACATCTATGCAGTGTCTTTATTCCCAGCCCTGCTGCTTTTCCCAGGATGAGCCCAGCACGCTGTGCGCCTGGCACCTTCGGACAGGGGAGGATACGTGTAGCAGCAGCAATGAAAACAGCCGAGGAATGAGAGCATTGGCTGCAGGTTCTCTAGGACTAGCAGCAGGGCAGCTACCGGTGTGATCCCCAAGATGACAGAGGTTGCAGGTAATACCCATAGCTGAGCAAAACTGGTCTAGAACTCAGGAAGACAACAAGAAGGAATAAAACCCAAACCAGAGGGCTCGGGCATTGATCAGAGAAAACGGGTCTAGATCAGAGACAGTGAACCGAAGAGGTAACAATGTATACATTATTAAGAAATATCATTAGTAGGGTTTTAGAAAACTTCATAGTTGTACAGTGGCACATCCAGTAGGTTTTAACTTTATAAATAGGAAGAGGATCAAATACAAAAATTTAATCATTATTAATTTAGTAAAAGCCCTAGTTCTAGACTTGTACAATTAGGACTGATGCCAAACAGCCTGGACTGTAGTCACCGTGCCCTTTGATGTTGCCCTCAGAGATTAATGTGCGAGGCTGTTCATCTGATTCTTGGGCTTAAACGACAACATAAAGAATTTAGGCTAATGATGAAAAATCTTTTCTGACGGTTCGAGTTATTAGACACCAAAATAAGTTATAAAAGAGATTACTGAATCATTTTCTCTCAGAGCCTAAAAGGAAGCCTACTCGTGGATTCCCATCTCCCTGGAATGACTTAATCACAGCAGCTTTTACTAGAGCCAGATGGAGGCCTGAAAAACTGCCAAATTCCTTCAAATGTGATGATTCAAAGCTTATACCATTTAAAAAACACTGGCTCGTGTGACAAAGTTCTGCAGAGGCCCCAGAAGCCTGCATCTGAAAGCCACCCCGGACTGGTGCTCATGCTCATCTTTCTGCGTCTTCATTTCTCACGTAAAATCGAATGTGTGGTAGGGAGAAATAAGGAAGCAGGAAGCAAGAGAGGAAGAAGAAACAAAGTAAAATCCATTACATTTTCTTTATTTGCCTCCTCGGGACTAGGCAGGATCAGAATTAGAAGTAGCACTGCAGTAGCACAAGACACAAGTGAAATGTTGGCTTCTATACTTCCACCCGTGGCAGGCTAGCTTTCACTATATTCTTCTACACAAAGCACTATCATCGTGGCACAATTTTATGCTGAATTAAATAATAAGCAATAATTTTGTCATTTGGGGAAACAGAAGAAACTGTCTAAGTAAATGCCAAAAAATCAAAACAGCCCAATTTGACACTACCACACGGACACTTCACAGTTTCAGGTACAATGACAGGGACCTGACTTGAATAGAATCACCTAGCTAGGACGGCTCAAAACTTAAGATACCATTTAATAAAGGGATGCTGTAAATGTTTACCTAAAACGAAATCTGTGTTCTTTTAAATCGGAAATTAAGGGAATCATTTAATGGGTTTGTGGAGAATATCAGATTCTTTTAGCAACACTTTTTTTTCTCAGACCTGGCTTTTAAAAAAAATAAACTACAGAGCTTAGAAAATTTATTCTTAAGGAAATCTCACATCTATAACTGAGCTTTTCATCTTATCACTTTAGTGATTGGATGGGGAAAGATAAAATCTAAGTTTAATAATACCAATGAAGAGAGTGCTTGAAACCTGGAAATCGCTTTGAGACTTACATATTAAGTTGGGCTACAGAGACAATATAAATGCAAAGGCAAAAACGGGAAGAAAAAGGAGTCTAAGAAAAATGATTTCAGGTTCTTGGTAAAGTTACACAATGAATTACAAAAGATATACAGCTTTCAGGGAAAAAAACAACAACAAAGAAGGGAATGGAGGAAAGAAAGAAGGGAGAAAGGGAAAAAAGTAGATGCTGATGCGTGGTAAATCACAGAAGTTGTAGGCAAACAAATATAATGTGTTTAGCATCGTTAATATAAGTGTCGTCACAGATGACTTCTTGGAAGCAAACAAATGAGTTGTAAATCTTAAGTACACTGAGCTGCCTGTAAACACGCAGTTGCAATGAGAACACATAAAGCACCGAGAGTAAACGGTGCATCACTCTGATTCAGTGCTTGCTGTCAGCTTCACAAAGATACATATACAACCAATGGTGATGTATGAGTGATTCTGGAAGGATATTGAAGAGAGGCTGAGCATAGATACACAGCTTTATAAATCCATTCTCGTCTGCAGATAATTTAGAGGCAGAAATAAACCATGTTATTATCACACAATGTAGCTACTCTTGGTAGCATAAAGACAATAAACATCAAAAAGACACTTTGAATGGTTCTATGAAGTCATAATGGAAATTACTTTCGTATGGAAAATGCTCAAGTGCTGTTTTCAAAGATTAATTCACTTAAAATTGATTTGTTTAAAACCATTTTCAACGCCTGCATCCTGACATGCTTGGTTCTTGGTCATTAAGCAATGAACCTTTTTGATGTTACAGCACATAATCACATTAGTGAAACTGAAATGTACAGCAAAAAATTTTTATTTAAAAAGTGTAATGGCAAAAAGAAGAAGAAAATTAAAAGCATTTCTACCCAATCACTGAAAATTGTATTCTCAGTAATTTCCTGGGTTAAAGTGCCCACAACTACGACGTGTCTGTACCAGTATTTAAAATGAAGCAAACAGCATTCTATTACCACTAGTGGCTAATGTGCACAGAAGTTTACTAAGAAGAGAAATCAGCTATTATAAATAAAGTTGATTCAGCTCTGCGGAATAGTGTCTCAAAATTGTAGCAGTGGCCAAAAGCAGAACTCCAAGTAAGGATGGTGCGGGTGTCTTTGTCTTGCCATGTTTTCACTTAGCAACATTTTGGGAAAATTACTCAGTTTCTTCATTGTAAAAATGGGAGATGCTAAAAGAATGACTGATAATGTCGAGCAATAATAAGTGTGATTAAAAAATTAAAGGAGGTCAGCCCTGGTTGGTGTAGCTCAGTGGATTGAGCGTAGGCCTGTGAAACAAAGGATCATGGTTCAATTCCCAGTCAGGGCACATGCCTGGGTTGCAGGCCAGTTCCCGCGGGGGACGCACGAGGGGCAACCATACATTGATATTTCTCTCCTTCCCTGCCCCTCTAAAGATAAATAAATAAAATCTTTAAAAAAATTAAAGGAGGTCAAAGAGAAATAAAGTGAAGGGAGTTCTACTTTAGATAAGTTTCTTAGGTGGCCTTTGAGCAATGGCTTGTATGGAATCTTTTGGACACTAGTGGGAAGAAAAACCCTGGGTAATGTTCTCTAAGTCATAGTTTAGATGCCACAGTGAGAAGAACAAGGATGCTAATGAGGGTGGGAGGGGAGAGCTAGTGGAAAGTGGTAGGAAATCAGGTCAGAAAGAGAGCCAGGGGCTGGATCACGCACAATTACAAAGGCGAAAGTAAGTAGAGGTACCCCTCACTTTATAAACTCTCTCTCTGAAATCAGGACTAAGTATATCTAGATAGCAAAAGAAATTAATACTTGAAATTTCATGCTAAGTATGATGGGAACCCATTAAAAGAAGGAAAGTCTGATATGCAAAGCACTGACTGTAATTGTCTCAGTTATGCTCTCAACAACCCTAAGTGTCCCTATTTAGTCCACATTTTATAGATGTAAATGAGGGGAACAGTATTTTGCCAAAAGGCATAACGCACTTTTTTTTAATCCCCACCTGAGGATATTTTTTCACTGCTTTTAGAGAGAGAGGATGGGAGAGAGAAATATCCATGTGAGAGAGAAGCAACAATTGAGTGCCTCGTATATGTCCCTGGACTTGGAATTGAATCCACACCCTAGGTATGTGGCCCTGACCAGGAATCAAACCCACAACCTTTTGGTTATGGGACAGCACTCCAACCAACTGAGCCACACTGACTAGGGCAAGACACAACTTAGTGTTAGATTAAGTTTTCAGACCCAGAATTTTAACTGTGAACCACCAGCTACTCAAATTAGGAAAACTAACAGTTAAAGATAGTATACTAAATGTATGTGCACAGTCCCTTCGTTGGAAGGAAATCATGCTCAATTGCCCCTGAGATTTCAAGTAGAAATGCTTCCTAAAGCAGCTGACATTTTATGGGGTCTGTCCAAAAGGTACCCAGCCATGTAATATCAAAAATAGACACAGTTATTGAAGAAGATATAAAATACAAGAAACATTGTACATAGGACAATGATGCCTCAGTCCCCTTCAAAGTAGGTACCTTGGGACCTCACACAGTTCTCCCAGTCGCCATCAACTGCCCCATCATATTTTCCTGAATCTCACTGAGACTCTGAAGTCTCTTCCCTTTCAAAGGTGATTTGAGTTTTGGGAAAAGGCAGAAGTTGCAGGGCACCAAATCTGGGCTGTAGAGGGGATGAGTCACCTGGGTGATTTCAAATTTTGCCAAAAAACTCTGCACAAGACGTGATGCACGAGTGAGTATGTTGTCATGTTGAAGCTGCCATTCACCAGTTGCCCATAGCTGTGGCCTTCTGAATCATCCAAATAGTTTCTGTGGAGGAATGTTCAAGCAACACAAAATCTGATGCAGATTCATTGCTGTACTTGCTCAGTTATTTTGAATGTGATGTACATGTGCTCACGCAACAGCATCTACCACCCCCACTGACTAGCACAATGAAGTTGTTGTGATTCACACATGTACATTCCAGTCCACTCCACTCTCCTTGGCTGCAAGGTTACATGGATGCCGCGTAAACCATTCTCATTATATTAATAATGGCTACTTTTCTGGACAGACCTCATAGGTCAGCCATAAATGATGAGTAGGAGTCCCTCAGAAAGAGAGTAGAAAAATGCACTTTGAGTAGAGGAGGCGGTGGGAATAAAGTCATGGAAGTGCGACACTGCATGATGCCTTTGAGAACTACCTTATTATTCTATGTGGTCGGAGCATGAATTCTAACGTAGGGGCTTGGAGAAAGGTGAGGCAAGAGCAGGCCAGCCCAGAAGGGCCCATCATGCTACAGCATCGTGTTTGGACTAACCTGCAAGAAATGGAAGCCATGGAAAGGTTTTAAGAAAGGCAGTATCATGAATGGACAAATATTTTAGAAAGATCACTTTGACCTGACCGTAGTGTAGATGGATTGATGTGAGTGGAAGAAAAAATAGCCATCTGAGGTTATTGCCATAGGTCATGTAAGAAATAAAAAGCACCGGAACATAGGTAGTAGGAGATAGAGAAATGTTGTAGAATAACAAGGGCTCAGATGCTAATTGTCTGTTTTTTAAAGAAATGAACAAAACAAGAATGACCCTGGGCAAGCCACTTAACCGATTTTTGCCTCAATTTTTCATATAAAAATAATAATAATAGCACGCATTGGGGAATTAAATTAATAATAACTACCATTTACTGTGTGGCCAAAATATGCTAGAATATACCTGTTATACATATTAATACGCAAGATAAGAACTAACAGAGGAGAAGTAAATTTGCAGGGTAAGGTAAGAAAGGAGGCAAGTTTGCTTATAGTCACAATAAATGTGGGGTGACCAGGAACCTCCCATGTAGAAGAGCACATGACCCAGTTACCCAACAGCAATATCTGGCTAAAGATGCACATCTATGAGACTTAAGACACAAAGAAAGCACAAGATGAGGAAAATGGATGGACAAGGCCAACCTCAAACCCTGTGGACAGCTATGACTTTGGTACAGACATAAGAGGCAGAAAAGAAATGGTCAGAAAAAACAGCATGAATAAATACCAAAAGAGAAGCTATCCCAGAAACTGACAGTAGAGAGTTTCAAGTAGAACAGTGTCCAGTATAAACCCCAGAGATAGGTCAAGTCCAAGGAGATCTGGTGATTAGGATTGAAGCCATATGAATCATTTGGGGATGAAGAGCAAATAGCAGCTGTGGAAGTAAAGGCAGAAATTGGTGATGAGTCTTATAAGAAGGATGTCTGAGGAGGAAAAGAGAGGGATACGGTGGCATCTAAAGCATTGTGAAGAAGAGTTTTGTAAGATTGAAAAGACTCGAGCAAGGGAGAGGAAGAAAACTTTAACACATCCTCTTGGTCCCAGAAAAGAAGGGAAGTGCTGGGGTGAAGTAAAGAGATGAAAGTGAACTTTGAAAGGGAGAGGAGAGGTGTCTTGAGGCTGAGTGGAACTTAAGAAAAGTCACAAGCATTAACTATATGTTTACATGCATAGAGAAAACCAGAGACATGCTTGCTTTGTTACTCGCAATGTTGCAGAAATGCCTGTTTATTCTAGAGTGAGCTAATGAAAGACAGAAGAAGAAAAAAAGGCTTTGAAGTCAGTTAGATACTGAGAGCTCTGTACCAATTCTGATGTGGGGGATGGAGGTTTTCCCACATGACTAAGCAATTCTTGCACACCCAATGGATGTCCTTCACTTTGGGTCAGTTCTGACACCAACTACTCAGAGACAGCAGCAAACACAACACTGCCCTCCCCCACTTCAGAGGCCCATCACAAGACTAGGTTGTCACCTGTGCCCCTGATGGATGCTGTAAATTAGAGGTTCCCAGGACACCCTCTTTGCTACAGTGTCTCAGAGAATGGAGGAACCCAACTGATGCACTGGATTACCTGCTAATTACAAAGAATACTGAAGGATGCAAATCGATACCCAGATGAAGAGATACATGGGCTGGGTCAAGAACAAAGGAGCTTTTGTCCTCTCAGGGTTTGGTGCCTGGCCCCAGGGGACGTGAGGGCAGGCTGCGCACCGAGCTGTAGGCTCTCTGAACCCTGTCCTTGTGGGTTTGTGTGGAGGCTTCGTCCCTTAGGCATGATTGATGACATTATGGGCCGTTGATGATTGATTTAACCTCTATTTTCTCTCCTCCCCAGAAATCAGGGGATGGAATTGAGAGTTACAACCTTCCATCGCTGATTGGTAACCCTGCAACCAGCCTCCATCCCTAAGTGGTTTCCAAAAGTCACCTTGATGAACACAAACCTAGCTGTGTTAGAAGGGACATGTTACGAGTAAACAAGAGATCCCTTCGACCTTTGTGACTCTGAAGCAAGTTTAGGGACTGAGGACAAGAGATCCAATATTGGGACAATACATGCTTTCATAACTCAGGAAATTCCAAGAGCAGAGGACTGGGTGCCCAGGAACCATGGGCAAAAATCAAATACGCAGGAGGAACATATTTCCTGTAAGTCATAATATCACACATAGAAAATCCTATGCAGTCCTTTCCACTTGCTTGTTTTGAATCCCTACATAGGTTATATACAGCTCATTTTCAACTATAAATGGAGACAGTGATACCTATCTTACATGGTTGCTGTGCCAATTCCTGTCAATATAAGGAGACTGTCTAGACTAATACATGGTAGTCACTCAGTTAATAAGTTGTTGCTAAACATTACTTGAATCATTACAACAACATTATGAACTCAGTATACACGGGGAGCTGGGGCACCAAGAGCTGTAATGGCCTGCCCAGGGTCATTCAGTATAAGTGGGAGCCAGAAATCCAATTCAGCGGATCTGTGCCAGGGTACGCAATCTGTTAACCAGGACAAGAACTCCTTCATTGACCAACTTTAGTCAGGCATGGCTGGGTCCCCTTTTCAAGTAGGCCTCAGCCTGGCCTCTGTCCTGCCCTTGCCCTGATGAGAACAGTTTTAACAATTCTGTTAAGCCAGTTTATTAACAATTCCCCCACCCTTCACATCTAAGTCCTTGGCCTGCCTTTTGCAAGAATCTTGTTAAGTCGGTTTAACAAGAATCCCCCTTCCCTTGATATTGAATAAATTTTTCCTCGTAATTGTTCCTCCATCGACTCCCTGACTCTGCTCATTGCTACAAGACTCCAGCTGTCTTTGCTATATTCAGAGCTGAGTTCAATTCTCTACCCTATTGCAATAGTCTCTAATAAAATCCTCCTAGCTATTTTTAGGAAGCATCTGGGACAATTCTTTTCTTTTACAATCACTGTGCTGTATTACCTATGAAACATGATGAAACAGCAATTTAGTTGTAATGCCATTAGACTCAGGAGAAAGGCAGCATAACACAGGAGGTGAGGGCAAGGCCAGACTCTCTCTCTAGGTTTGGATGAGGCCCTGCTACTTCCTGTGTCTGTGACCTTGGGAGAGTTGCCTACATTCTCCTCTTTGCTAGCCTTGTTTATAAAAAAGAGGTAATAACAATAGTATTTACTTCAAAGGAATTTTTGGTGAAAATTCTATGTAAGCAGGATATAGTAAGGCCTTTAAAATTGCTATCTGTTTTTAAGCTATTATTAAGAAATTTATTGTTATATATTAAGTGGAGCAGACCCTATAATCACCCTATTTATTCTGCAAACTGCCCTCTACTCCCAGCACTGCCAAGGGCCCGTTAGTCTGCTGTATATATATTTTTTCTGGAGCACTTACCATCTAGCATACCACATGATTTATTTATGTATATGTTTAGTGAGGGTTTGTTTTTTGCCTCCTCTCCTAGAAAGTAAATTTCCCAAGAGGAACTGAAGCGGTATTTGTTGATTAGATTAACAAAATATTAGTTCTTGAGGAAAAGGTAGTAAGGACAAAGACAGAGGGAGTTAGTAGTGGAGACTCACTACAAAAGTACTGGGGGTGTCAGGACTGAGGCTGGGTTCTTACCCATCCTCAATTTTCTTTCAAATTATAGTCTCTTCTCCCTGCACAGAGAAGTGTCAGAGAGGTTTACTTTCCAACCGCAAAGAAGAATGAAGAGTGGGCCGCAGGAGGAAGAGAAAGGAGGGGGAGGGAGGCTCCTCTGAGAGAGAGAAAGCGAACTGCTAGACTGGAATCTGCATCATAAGGAGAGGGCTAGGTGATCTGAGTACTGACGAAAGCTTGAGAAGCCAGCCGGGCACCAGTAACATTTCTCCAAGGGCTGGGTTGCCTACAACAGGACCCCGCCTAGTGGGACACAATAAACGTTCGGATACATGGGCCTATCTTGACCTCACCAAATGAGAATCCCTGAATATGGAGCAGGAATCACCATTAATACACACCCCTCAGGATGACCATACACAATTAACACTTGAAAACCACCATTCAATATAGCTCAGAATCTGAGAATTAGATCTTTGTGAGTTAGCACAAAGGAGACAAAAAAAGGCAGTAAGTTTCAAAACACTGAATATTGCTCTCAAATTTCAAGAGAGCTGGGGCAAATTAAAGCTAATTATCAACAACAAGCAATTAAGCAAAGGTTAGCTTCAGGGAAAGATGGTTCACTGGATCACTTAGAATCAGTTTTTCCTAGAAGTTGACAAAAAAAAAGGACTCCCAGGGGAGCTATACAAGACAGTTTTTCAACAGACAACCTGGGAGATAGGGCCACTGAAGGAAAGCCCCAGCGACCAGAGTTATATTTATCTTCCTGCCTAAGGCACTCGCCAATTATGTGCACTGGAAATGTGAGTTGGCCTCTCTGCTAGAAAAGAAGGCACAGGGTTGAGAAAAGCCTTTTTGTGTCCTACTTTATTAGAAAGGAACAGACTTAGAAAAGGAATTTTGAGCAACAATCCCACAAACAACGTAGACAAGAAAAAGATTCTAAGAAGGTAGAACAAAATTGAAACCAGCATCAAAGCTCTGGAGAGTGGAAGAATTCAATGATAACAATGGAGGAGAATAAAGAGAAAACCTCCATGACTACTACTCACAGGCTGGTTCATGTACTGGCAGCATCAGCTTCCTCCGGGAGCTTGTTAGGAATGCACATTCTTAGGTTCCCAGTTAAATACCCCTCAGAAGACATCTGTACCTTAATCAGGTCCCCAGGTGATTTGTAGTCACACTAATGTTCCAGAAGCACCAAGCCATATCAGTGGTTCTCAAAGTGGACCTGCACATTAAAAATTATGTGGGAAACTTTTAAAACTCAGGATGTCTAAAATTTTACACTCCAGACTCTCTGGAAATAGATCACAGGCGACTGCATTTTTGTAAGTCCCCTATGTAGAGCCAAGGTTGAAGACCATTGTTGTATATACTCGTAGTTCTGAAGTTATATTACAGGTATAAGATTTTGGCCATAAAAAGGTGGCTACTGACTTTTTTTATTAAATCATAGCATCCCGTATACTGTGAAACTTAAGGTGCCAGTAGACGAACAGAAAATCCGGGTGATGGCTTAGTGAATCACTGCCAGATACAGGGAAAGCACTATATAGCGATATGTATTTGATGGCTAATAGAGAGGTTTATTCTCCTCTCGCCTAGTGCATGAAACTCATCAGATGCTCATCAAATCAGGTAATCCTCTGAGAATAAGTAGAAAAGCCTGAAGAAATCTAAAATGCTGCTCTCGTGGCTTAAGTATTTGTGAGAACAAGTGGTATTTGCATGTCTTTTTCCAGTTAAAGGTCATGACATTATAAAAGAACTGAGGATTTGAGATATGAGTGTGTTTTAATAATCAGATAATCTTGGTCTAAGGTGAAAGGTCTGTGTTCAAACACACAACACATGATTTAACTGCTGGTGCAATAAACACACACTGACACTTTTACATGCTGAAAAGTATGTTTTAAACATGTGAATTCTTCATACACGTTACCACTAAGCTGTACACTGGAAACCAATATCAAATACTGAAAGTAAACTGTGACTGGGAAACAAAAAGAAAATAATAAGTACTTGAATTATTATGCTAATTCTAGTGTGTTCTTCTAGTAAAAGCAATTTAAAATTCAAAGGCATGAGATCATAAAGTAGACATTCAGTAGGATCTTTCAACTGAAATGTGTAAGAAGACTGATACAATGCCCAAATAAAACTGTACACTGGATGTTATAAAAAGCAGCACACGTAATCTAAAAGATTAACTTGGAGGAGAAATTCCTCCATCCTCAGTCATAAATAACTGGCAAGATGCTCAGATACAATCCTTAAAAATAAAAACAAGCCCTGGCTGGTGTAGCTCAGTGGATTGAGTGCGGGCCTGTGAACCAAACAATCACGGTTCGATTCCCAGTCAGGGCACATACCTGGGTTGCAGGCCAGTTCTCAGCAGGGGATGCACGAAAGGCAACCATACATTGATATTTCTCTCCTTCTCTCCTTCCCTTCCCCTCTAAAGATAAATAAATAAAATCTTTAAAAAAATAAAAATAAAAATAAAAACAAGACAATGAAATTTCACAGAATAATCAATGAAATTAGGTTAAAACTTAAGAGTATTAGTAAACAAACTATCATTGGTTTCCCTAAGACATTAGAGAGGACTCGTGACTCAATACAGTAATGAGATGAAAAGGCCCCTTTATAAAATGCTATGACATACGGAAGATAGTCACTGCAGTCTGCAAACCTGAGGGTAGGGTGTGGAGGAAGCATGTGGGTAAGATTCAGGGGAGAAATGAAAGAGGCCTAGTACATAAAAGACTGAACAGAATCCATCATTCATTGTATTATTCAACAAAAATTCATTGCACAACAGTTTATCAGACACTGTACTGTACAAGGTTCATTGGTTAACCAGGAGAACTGAAGGTTCATTGGTTAACCAGGAGTTTGTGTCAGTGTTGGCTTCCTAATGGGGAGGAGAAAATGGACTCAGACACGATACTAGGCAGAGAAAGCTTTTAACTAGCTGGATGTTCTCATCCATCTTTGAGTTGAAGTAAGTGACTTCCCTGGCTGATCTTTTATTTTTTTATTTTTTAAAGATTTTATTTATTTATCTTTAGAGGGGAAGGGAAGGAGAGAGGGAGAGAAATATCAGTGTATGGCTGCCTCTCGTGCGCCCCCTGCTGGGAACTGGCCTGCAACCCAGGCATGTGCCCTGACTGGGAATCGAACTGCGATCCTTTGGTTCACAGTCCCGCTCTCCATCCACTGAGCTACACTAGCCAGGGCCTGGCTGATCTTTTAAAAAGTTGAAAAACCAATGCAACCTCTCACAATATTATTCTGACTCAACCATTGTACAAGAAAAGGACTGAGAGCTTGAGAAAAAATGATAATGAAGCAGGGTAGTAAGAAGCTAGGAGAATTCCTTGGCAAGTGAAATGGGGAAACTGAGGCAGAGAGCTAAACAGATGGCCGAGCAATTTACAGCCAGGTAATAAAGTTTTGTCTTCCCTAACACAGACAGTTAGGATCAAATGGTTTACGTATTCCAGACCATGCCAGGGCAGACCCACCTCTGCCCCAGTCCATTTTTGGTGACATTCTTTGAAGGTGAAACTGACCATGATTTCTCTATAGTTCATTTTGAAGAATCAGTGGACTAAAGGACACACCTGGAAAGCTGATGGATATTCTACTGAGATCCTCCCTTGAACCCTCCCCAAAAATCCCCAACTTCAGAAAACAGACAAAAACCCTTAAGACACAGCACCCAGTGTGCTTTCTCTTAAGCACACGTGCACCTTCCCCTCCTCTTTTCCTCAGGTGTGTATCTTTGCTTTCTTTCTCTTAAGCTCTAAAGGGTCCCAGGAGACTCACGTGCAGGGTAGCAGAGTCAGTGGCAACTTGTCCCAGGCTAACCCCCAAACTTGCCTCCAAGGGTCCTCCTTCTGCCTCTGTGACTTGTTTCCTAAGTCCATGCAGCCCAGCTGGCTCACTCCCTTGGCGGCCGTAACTTTATTTCTAAAGGGCCATGGCAGCATCACTTAGACCCAACTCTTTTGTTACATTTCCAAAGGGCCAAGGCAGCTCTGCATAGGCTCATTCCTGTTGCTGTGATCTTGCTTCTTCTATCTTAAGCCTGTCCTTTGCTTCACGGTCTCTACCTTTAATGTATCTATTTTCAAATTCACCTGTACTCATGTTGTGAAGTCTTTCCTGCACAAAGGAAAGAACCCACAGATTCCATACCATTCTGGGGCAGAGTGGCCTCAGTCCCAGCCCCTTTGCAGTGACAATAGCAGCATTGCACATGATAATAGGTAGCCGTAAGTAACACCTATGATACTTACAAGTTCCAAAATTAAGGAAAGTAAAGTTCAAAGAGCTCAGAGGAAAAGTAAAGAAAAAGCTATAAAAGGAAAGAGTCAAGATTTACCAGATCATATCTTATATAATAATGGGTATGTTGGTCCTATCAAGAGATCATGTGCATTTCATAAAACTAGTAAGACTATATATGACAAGAAATTCAACAAAGACATTAAAATGGTGAAATTGTAAAACTAAAATGAAGAAAAAGAGAGTCGTCAAGGAACATGTATAAAGGTCACATGGACAAAGCCAAAGGAGGGTAGGATAGAGGGTGGGAGGTGGGGTGGCTGGGGTTGAGGGGGAGTGGTGGGGGGAAAATGGAGACAACTGTACTTGAACAACAATAAAAAACAGAAAAATAAAAAGACAAGTACTTAGGGAAAAATACCACATAGGACATAATAAACAATAATGAAAAGAAAAAGACAAGTGCCTAGGGAAAAATACTACATAGGTTATAATAAACAATAATGAAAAGAAAAGAAAAAGAAAAAGACAAGTACCCCGGGAAAAATACCACAAGGGACACAATAAACAATAATGAACAGGTAGGAAAAACAGCAGGAAACAAGTGGTTGCTAGGAATTCTACATATTGTAATCAAACTGTCTTTAATATGCAAAGATGCTCAGTGTGATACTGTGAGTAACAAAAATATATACATTTTGCATCTTCATCCCCAATGCCTAGAGCTCCTTAAATGCCTTATAATTTCCTGAATGAGCGGAGGGAGAAGAGCATCTTTTGTGATTCATGGTAAGCCCTCTCCAACCATACCTGAGTTTATGCTAATGAGGTGACTCTTTGCAAATGGGGGCTGGTTGCCAGAGAAACCAACCATTGACTAGAGGGTTGGAACTTTTAGCCCCGCTACCCAATCTCAGGGAAGGGGAAAGGAACTGAAGATTAAGTTCATTCACCAATAGCCACTGATTTAATCAATCTTACTCACATAATAAAATCTCTATTAAAAAATTAAACAGAAGGTTCAGAAAACTTTCAAGTTGGTAAACACATAGAGGTGGGGGGAGGTGGCACACCCCAGATGGGCATGAAAGCTGTGACTCCTTCCTATATACCCTGCCATTGGCTGGGTACTTTCTTCCACTGGCTGCTTCTGAGTTTCATCCTGCATAAAAACCGGAAGTAGTGAGTAAAGCACTTTCCTGAGTTCTGTGAGCTATTCTAGTAAACCGTCAAACTCAAGGATGGGGTCATGGGAATCCCCAATTTATAGTTGGTTGGTCAGACGTACAGGTCACTGAGACTGTGCTGGAAGTGAGGGGCAGCCTTGGGAGATCAAATCCTCAACCTGGGGACTCTGCACTGCCTCTGGGTAGGTCAGAAACGAAGCGTAGGACATCCAGCGGGTGTTCGAAGAGGCAGTTAACTGGCTGGAGTGGGGAGAAAACCCCCACACATTTGGTGTCAGAGGAATTGTGAGACAGAAAAAGGTTTTGTTGTTGTTCTTGTTGTTGTGGTTTTTTAAGTAATGCATATGATGAAAACTCTTAAAGACTAACTACCCCCAAGCACCTTCTCCAACCTATAGATGCTTATATTTCCCTGAATTTGCTGTGACTTCAACTCAATTCTCTTAGAAAAAGAAAAATCAGAGCCTATTAGAGCCTTAACTAAAAGATGTAACTTTCTCCAAAATGTTAATATCCTTGTTTTAAGAAGATTCTTTTTAACTATCCATACTTCGATTAACCTGAAAAGACTCAATCTACCATAAGGTTTTTTGTGCTTTGTTTTGTTTTTTAGTTTTTTTTCCTCCCAAGAGACTTAATCTGCACTTTAGAATTTTTGGAAATGGCTTGACTGATGAGTTACCATGGGAAATTACAACCTGGCATTTTAAATCTAGGGGCAACTGAAATACAAAAATAGATTGAACTTACACTAATTTCTAAAGGTAGACTAGACTAGGCAGAGTGAATTTTTACAGCTTTCATTTGAAAGGAATAACACAGTGAATTGTCATTCCTCAAAATTATTCACTCAGCTGTCCTTGGCCATTCATGTGATTTGGCAATATATATAGAGCCATCTCAATTTTAATATACTTTAAATGTGACATTTCATATTCAGAGTAAAATAGCATATTTCACACCAAGTTAATAGGAAAAGATTAAAATAAATTGTTCTCTGAAACACGTAAAGGTCTTCTCACAGGAGTGGTAGGTAAAATACCAATTTTTAGACTTTTTGAACCAATTCCTGAAATGCAGATCATTTGGAACTGATCACCTTCTGATATGAAACGGTAAATAGTATTCTGTTATGATTTGACCTCAATAGTGTCCAGTGGCACTTGAAAAATCTTTTAATCTTACTTCGAACCATCCATTCAAAAATCCTCAAAATGATTAATCTAAACTTGTAAAACATTAGGCTGACCAATTTTTTGAACAAAACTCACACTGAGGCTATTTGCATTAAAAATTGTTTTATCTGGTAAGTAAATATCAACTGATTTCAACTCTTTCCATATTACTGTCAAGATAAAAATGTATATGAATGTAGAAAAACTTTTCTAGAACAAATACGATCCTCAAAGACATCTAAAATAGCAGAAAAAAGAAGCATAACCTTGCACCTATAAAATTTATTTTAGAATACATCTGGCCTACTGTTCTTTTCAAAGCTGATCTGCTGAAATGTCATGTTTGCAAAAAGTCATGAATATTGAAAAATAAATTTTGTCAAAACCAAGCCCCAAGTTAAACTTTAAAAAACGTTTTAAGAAAAAAAATAATGAATCCACATGAACACCATACTTAGATTTACTTAGACTGACTATGGATGATAACTCAACTGTCCTTAAGGAACAACTCAAATACACTTTGACAACAGACTATTTTTCCACAACTAAACAACATTAAGCACCCATAAACACTTTTTTTAGTTTCCTCAGAAAAAAAGTACTCCTTTCTTTGTACTTTCCTTTCGAACCCATTCTAAGAAAAAGAACAGTGCAAGAACAATAAATACGATAGGAGAACCTAATCAAAGGGGTTAGGAGGTTTGGTAAGGGGGAGATTGGCCACATAACACATCAAGAGGACACCTGCTATTCAGCTCTAACCAACTGTTTCCTAGCAGAGCTGGAGGAGCAATGCTGTAAAATCCTCTGATTAAAAGCAAATCCCTGTCTTTGGACAGACTGTTCTGCGATGTAGATGTTTGCAACTGTAGCAGACCTGGGCTCGCTGCCTGCCGGCACACCGTCAGCACAGCACTGCCTCATCCTCTGGTGGCTGGGGGAGGGGGCATGGGACAAGTTCTGCTCAGTGACTTGTGAGTCCAATTTTAACTGTGCAGGTATGACCTCTCAAAGCTCTTTGCCCTGTGCTGTGGCCATTATTAATATTCCAGATAGTGGCTGCTCTGTCAAGGCAGGTCCAGAGCACAGACACTTCAGTGCAATTGTTCTCCCAAGATATCTGAGATACATGAATGAGAGATAACATTTTGTTATTGTAAACTCATGAGGGGGGGGTGTGTGTGTACTATAAGATGCTTTTCCTGGCTGATTCAGGCACTAACAGACCCACACACCAGTGTGGGCCAGAATTTACCCATGGGCCATCGCTTTCCATCTGAATCATATAGTACGCTTAATATGAGAGTGCATGTGCTTTGGGTTCAACAAACAAAAGAACCTTAGAGTAATTCAAAGAGTGCCTAATTTTGGACTTCATTAATGAAGAATGAGAGAGAAAGGAGAAGGCAAAACAGGTGAGGGAGACAGAGGAGGGGAACAGCAAAAAACAAAATGAGACCAAGTGGTCAAAGTAAAAAAGAAATGAATTATTGTGGCCAGACCTGGTTCACATTCCAAAACAGTCAAGTCTGTCCACAAGCTTTTGCTGGCGCCTATCTTACTTTCTACAGTTCCCTTTTCCAAATCCACTTAGAGATCTTGTAAAGCCTTCTCACTCCACACAACAGCCTGGGTGTAAACATCTCTGCCCTTCCTTCCCATTACTAAATGCCTGGGTCCCCTGATCCCCTCCGGAAAGGAAGTCAGCTCTTTATAAGACTTTTATATTGGAGTTTAGGGATTATGAGTGTATGGCTATTAAAATATATTCCCTCTCTTATTACAGGGTTTTCATCTTCAAAATACAGTCTGTATGCACATAGTCTTAGCTTGAAGAAGTACAAGTATTAGCTTAGTACCAGGAGGCACATATTCTGGAGACAGACTACCTGAGTTCATATACTTACAGTGTGCAGCCTCGGGAAAGTAATGCCTTGTGCCTTTACCTCCATTTCCTCATATGCAAATTAAGGATAATAAGAATATCTATCCTATCAGGTTCTCCTAAGTACTTAGTACCTAGCATTTGGTGAGTACCATATAAATATTTGTTAAATAAGTGTGGAAATACATAAGTAAATATATACATGTTAATACTATTAGGCTTCAGATTGCTGTGTAATATCAGCTGAGAAAAAATTACTTTTAACACCCTTCAAGTTCCACAGTACCCCAGTTCATGTCTGGTATTCAACTTATTTATTAGTTTCAACAATAAAGTCAGAGTTGTTTCATCTATATAAATATTCCTGCATCAAGCTCATGCTTTTGAATGACTGACAGCCATTCCCATTTTGATCCTGCAGATAGAAAATAATATTTCACAATAACCCATAAAAGAGAAAGAAAACCTAGTCAGAAGGTAAACAAAACCCCTGTCCCTTGCTCTTGTCAAGACACTTGAAAAGCTCTAACCCAAGTCTCCAAAAGCCTTGTCTTGTTGCTTAAACTCCAAAGGGAAAATGTGTCATTATAATAAGACTTTGCTCTTCATGTTGAAAGTGACTTGGTCTTTCAGTTTATCTCTTTTTATATAGTCAAGCATAAAATTTAAGGGATGCCTTCCACCAAAAGCTTCTTTCTCATAAAACATCTTTCCCAGTGAGTTCTGTATTCACGTTGTGCCATAAAAGTGAAGTACACGTTGACTTTGGCTGCACCCTGAGTTTTATTTTCAGACTTCCACTGAAAACCTTTAACAAAAGTAAAAGAAGCTTCTTTGCCCCTCACCCACCCTCAAGCCCCTGGAATTTTTTGGTGTGCTTGTTGTTCTTTTAAGGCTGTGATAACTGATAAAGCTGGTGCACAAGCCTACGCAGTAAGTCTGTGCGTTTGAATCCTCAGGTCTCCTGGTTATCTCTCTTTCCAGCAGAGGACGTAGAGGCTTGCATATAAAACTTAGAGGAATGTTTGATATCCCCAGCAGATTTAGAAAACAGATTCTGTTTGACATTTCTAAGCTTAAGACTATCTAGGTGGCCAATTCAAAAAACATATTTACAAGTAATGAAGGAAACAATCCTGAATCAACCTGTAGAAATTTTCAGAATTGAGAATTACTTCAGACATTCAAATAGGAAACCTCTGAAGCGAATTACAAACTCCTATTCAGTATATTACATATAATACAGAATGTGTTCTGTATCCATCAGTGAATCTCACTTATCTCCTGCAATAAACAGTCTCATTGTGAAACTTATGACTTTATATTTTCTACTTTCATTTCCTCTAGTCCTGACCTTATTGGCAATGCCTGAAAGAATTGGAAGGCTTGAAAACCCATTCATCCTTCTTCAAAACACTGTCTTTAAGATGGACAACAATCCTGCAGGATAACTACTTTTAATCTTTACAATACCACAGTTAGGAAATAGATTTACATTTGCTGTATGAAATCTTTACAAATGTCTTTGAACTATAAACTTTCCAGCAATAAAAAGCATGGCAAATGCAGCTTTTTGCTGATAAAAACTCAATTACCTAATCACTAATGCAGTTGTTTACTGTGTTCAAATATAAAAAAGCTAAAAATTTTGAGTTATTTTCTATACTCATGCTAATCAGTATCCAAATACAGAGAACTTGAAAGCTACTGATCAAAACTGAAGTGACAAAATAAAGGCACTGAAATATTTTGTTAGACTGAATAACAGAGTTCTGGTACCTTGGATCTAGATGTCTCTCCGTTGTATGTGTTAGATAATATTTCATGTTATGCGCATACAAAGGAGAGGACTCCTACCTTAGATGCTTTCCCTCTTCTATTCCACAGTTAGTGGCATGGCCCTACTAATTCTTCTTCCTGACTGCAAATACACATTCATTTCAATGAGAGCAACTGAAAGCACCATGGGAGACACTGAAATAAAACCTATTTTCCTGCCCCGACCAGTGTGGCTCAGTTCGTGGGTCATCATCCCACAAAGCTAGAGGTCACCAGTTTGATTCATGGTCAGCTGGGTTTGTGTAAGAGGCAACCAATCGATGTTTCCCTTCCTCTCTTTCTCCTTCCCTTCCCCTCTCCCTGAAAAAATTAATACATATTTTAAAATTATTTTCCCTATAACCAAAGCAGACATTTAAAGAACTGAGTCTAGAACTATATTGAGGAAAAAAGTATGCAGTGGTTGAATTCCTGTCACTCTACTCCCCTTCCTTTTTAAAAATCTAACAAGTACATTTGACTGTTTAAAGGGATAGTCATAGGAACCTAACTGAAAGCTTATAAAATTGTTTGGACTTGTCTTTGGTCATTAAGCAACAACCATTACAGAGGCAAGTGTTCCCTTCCCCATTATATCTATTTGCAAAGAAAAGCATCCGAGGGCTGCTGGAATGATAAGGTCACAGCAAGACGATGAGGCACACTCAGAGCCCTCACAAGCCACAGGGTGAGTTCGAGTTTCCTGGCCTTCGACATCAGTCTAAGCAGCCATCCCTGCCAATTCTGAGGCAAAACAGTAATGGCAGCCATGAGAACCAGAAAGAAAATCAACCTTGCAGCTGTCAGGAAAGTAAATATAAGAAAAGAGGACCGGCAATATTGCATACCAAGTAATAAGCTTGTCACTAGCTCTAGGCATGGAAGAAGTCTGGTCATATGAAACACAGGCAGGGAATCTAAAACTTATAAGATCTGAGGTTCTTGGAATATTCGCAGCATAGAGAGCTCACGCATTTACTCGACATATCACTCAATACCTAGTATTGCACAGAGTGCTGAGATGACAAAGCTAAAACCAGTGTGGTCTTGAAGACCTCAAAAAACTAACACTGAATCGAGGAAGTCAGGCTGGTAAGGAACACTTATAGAGTATAGCCCAATAATATCTATGATGAAGGAGAGTACAAGATGCTTTAGGGACCAAATTCAAACTGAGATTACAGAAAACCAATCTGAAAACCAATTCAAACTGAGATTACAGAAAACTCTTTGCAAGGGCTCAAAATGTCTTCAAGAAGAAAAATGTATTATTTTTTGTAATACGAGTTTACTTGTATGCTGCACAAAGAATTGTAGTAGAATTTAGTCAGACTACAAGGGGCTGAGAGAAAGAATAGTCTAGGTAAAAGAACCCATAGCTTGTCTGGGGAATTCTACAGATTTTGGCCTGTCTAGACACAGGGTGGAAATAATTAAAGAAGAAGCTTGGGAGATTGTGAGCGTTTGGTTGTGAAAAGTTTGGTACACCACACCCGACAATTTGTATTTATTTCTGCAGACTATGGGGAAACATTGGGAGAGTGGAGTGATATGATTAGATTTGTGTTTAAGAGAAGCTTTTCTGGCAGCCTCAGGAAGAACAGATGGAGGAAGGAGGGGATGATCTGAAGAGTGATAAGTTAATAGGCTACTGCCTGGAGAAGACTTGACAGCTTAGACCAAAGCATTGACAGCGCAAGGAGAATGAGGGGACAGATTCATGAGGTTTAGAAGACCGAATCAATAGGGTTTGGTGATGGACGGTATAGGGGAAAGAATGAGCCTGGGAAAGCTATTGGATTTCTTATTACGACGTGTCATTCACCCACTTAGAATATATAGGAGGAGGAGCATATGGGAAGGAGGAGAATAAATGACTGATGCAAAAGTCCCTACGGGGTGTTCAAAGAGATCTGGTGTATTGAACATTTAGATACAGAGATTTAGAGTCCAGAGAAGCAGTGCGGGTTAGACAGGTACATTGGGATGGGTATCTCAGCACTAGATTTTTATGGAGACAGGAAAAAGAATGTAAGTACCAGAAGAGCAGAGGGCTATAATGGAGCCAAGCAAAACAGAAGCATTTGCAGGCAGACACTTGTGCTTGGCATGCCTGGATATGGGTATGTTGTGAAGCCAGCTCCAGGCTCAGAATGGCATGAAGGGGTTAAACGTGAGTTACCATATGAGTCAGCCATTCCACTCCTAAAAATACAGTCAAAAATGAAAACATATGCTCACACAAAAACAATCTTTTTTTTCTAAAAAAAGATTTGTACACAAATCTTCATACTTGCATTATTTATACCAGCCAAAAAAATTGAAACAACCCAAACGTCCATGAAGTGACCAAAGGTAAGTAAAATGTAATGTGTCATTCAATAAAATACAACATGGATAAACTTAAAAGCAGTATGCTAAGTGAAAAAAAGCTAGCCACTTATTATGCAAATCCATTTAGAGGATATGTCCAGAATAGGCAGGGCTATGGAAGTAAAGTAGTTTATCAATTTCTAAGGCTGGGGGGATGGAGAGAGTGGGGATGATAGCTGAGGGGTTCAGGGTTCCTTTCCGGAGTGATAAAATGTCCTAAAATTGATTGTGGTTGTGGCTGTATGATCCTGTGACTGTACTAAAAGCCACTGAACTATACACTTTAAATGAGTGAATTGGATGGTGTGTGAATTATATCTCAATAAACCTGATAAAAATGGTATGAAAGCTCACTTGAAAGCATCGATAAGATAAACGCAAGCACAAAGGCTTAAAAGTTATTACAACCGCTCTGAAGTTTATCTACAGAAAAGTAATCTTCTATCCATTGTAACAGACAGTCGAAGATGGGTGATAGGGAAATACTGGGGTAAGGGAACAAAGGGGTCTGTTCAGCATAAAATAGATTCCCCATCAGTTTGGTGAGAGTAAAATTAAGAGGTTTGGCAGGGAGGTTTACTCGGAAATGCACATAAGTAGTCAAGCAACATTTTCAAACAATTTAGGTCATTCCATATGTAAAGATAAAATATTTCAGAGGAGGGCCCTTGCATTTTTGTATAAACAATGCAAAGGCTGATGTATGTAGAAAAGTTCCATACTAGGATACTATCAATTGCTTAGGCTCCCCACTTCCTTTGCTAATGTAACGGTTGCTGTGAAGAATAGAGAAAATGGGCATTAACTTCCAAATAGGCGTAATTTAGAAATTACTTCTTAAGATTTCAGGAAGGAAGATAATATAATACTTAACAGAGTAGCCACCCCCCCCCCCAAAGGTGGGTCGTTTTCCCTTATTTCTTCTCATAAGGCAGTATCACTGGCTGTTTGGTTCTTTCTCCCCAAAGGGCCTTTGCATCTCCATACCTGACTCATGATCTCCACCTGTCCACCTGCCCTCTCCCCTCTCCAAGTTCCACACTTCTTAAGGAGCCAATATCAGTCCCATTCCGTTGTTAGCCAACTAGTGATATCGACCCCACCTCAGTTTGGGGCCCACAGCAATCTAATCTCTCCCTCCACAGGACACCCACTGCCCATCCAGGAGGACTCTCACAACGTGGCATCTCTAACTCAGCTGTGCGTTTTATCTTTGCAGCCAGGATCTACGTGGCTCCACCGCAGACGAGGTGCTGCTGTCTGTTCTCTGTGATGTCCAGCATATCGCTGCAGGAGTAACTCGGTCTCATTAAACACCTGACCACGGCAGCATGAGACAAAATAATTCCAAAATAACTGTTAATATCCCCAAGTTATTTCTTGTGTACGAAAAATAGCTTACATGCATCGAAATGCATTCTTGCTCTTGTCTTAATTAAAAAGTTGCTGAACACTTGCTGTGAGTAGAGATTTTAAGTTCTGTGAATACATTATCTAATTTTAGCCTCTTAACAGGCCTATAAGGTGGTTATTATTACTCTCTTCACTTTGCAGATAAAAAAAGAGAGACTAGGTATGTTTAAGTAATTTGTCCAAGTTCACAAGTAGTCCCCCTCATTAAAGGCAATACATTTCCAGAATATTTTTTCTTTTACCTTCTACTAGTGGCCAAAAGTCTCTCAATGAGGTACTGGAAGATACAATGGCTCAGGGTCAGGAAGACAGGTATTTAAACCTTCAACTCTCAGAACCACAGTTTACTCAAATGTACAGTGAGACTAATAATACCTGATTCAGAGGCATGAGAAATTAACACAATCAGAAGCTCCCAGGCAGAGCAGGAAAATAATACTATTTCATTCTCAGCTTATTTGAATTATTAATGTGTCCAGAAGCTTGCCATTATTTTTAGAAGGAAACATTCAGCAATTCCAGAGGGATAAGGTATTTTTCAGGGTGTTAGTGCAAATATATATTCACTACCATCGTAAGACATTAAGATTTTCCTTTAAAGAGATGATAAGGGTATTCCAATGATGCCATCTTGTTTTCATTAAAGGTCAAGTTGAAGATTCTACCAGTCTTATTACATATCATGACTTTTTTCCAAATGAAGAGTGCTTCTCAATTTCTTCAGCAGTAATTCCACAATGGGGACTTGGAGATAATGCAAGGTAAGATGCCGTGGTAAAATATTCTGTGAGTGTGTGTTTGGGGGGTGCATGTCAGGTAGTGGTAAAGGAGGCTGTGCCCCCTGAAGGCTCTCTGTTAAAATGTCGGCAAACCAGCTGATAAGTCATTTCCTGGAAAGCCACTGATGTATTTAAAAGGATTTGCTTAGCAATTGACCACAGTATGTTCAGTGTGAGGGTGTTGAGAGTGTGCTTGTGTACACAGGCGCATGTCCAGAGCCTTGTGGGACAGGGTGGCATTAGAAATGAAAAGGAAACAAGGTGTGGAACAAGAAACAGCCTGAGAGGACTGTGTGAGGGACAGTGTACAAACACCAAGAACCTGGAGGAGGTGATAAAATAGTACCTTGCGAGATATCTGCAGCATCAAATCCAGTTTCTGACCCCCTAACAACTTTACTCTGGATGGCTCTCACATTATATACAATCTTGCATGAGACAAGTGAAAGCAAAAGTCCTGAGATTTATCAGGTTTCGTGACCACACATCTGGGCTCATATTGCCTGGTGGTGAGATTGGCTCAGGGTGTGGCTGGCTCCTTCCAGAAGTTTTCAGGATTCCCCATACACCAGCAACAGGTTGGACTGGCTATGTGAGCAGAGACCATGGTCTACCATTAAGTCCTTGGCCCTGCTGAGGGCCTTAGACACAGACGTTTAAATCTCGAAACCAAACATTCTCACCATCCCTCACTCCCAACATCTGTTTTCCTATTGTTGTGACACCACCTAGACTCTCCTAAATGCTCACCATGCACTGGCTGCCTACATGTGTCAGGGGTAGGGGATTCTTTGCAATACAGATCCTTGAGCCACCTTACTTCTTCTATTTTGGAACCAGTACAACCAGGGTGGAACCAAGTGTCTTAGTCAGGCTGCTGTAACAAAGTACCATATAGACTGGATGCTGTAAACAACCAAAATCTATTTTCTTACAATGCTAGATGCTGGGAAATCCATGATCCAGTTGACAAGTGAATGTTCCTGGTGAACATTCTCTTTCTGGTGTCCAGAAGGTCTCCTTCTCACTGTGTCCTCATGGCCTTTCCTCAGTTCACATAGAGAAATCTCTCTTTTCTCCGTCATGTCAGGCCATCAATACAACCTCACTTAACATTAATTACCTCCTAAAATCTCTTTCTTCAAAAAAAGTCCCAGTGAAAATTAAGGCTTCAATATAAGAGGTAGGGGGTTGGCAGGTTATTTCATAGCACCAAGGAAATCTGCATGTTTAGGCAGAATACTGAGTGAGTCCAAGAACCTGACTTTGAGAGAGGCCCTGCTTTACAGCATATCCCCAGGCATCCTTCTTAAAGGGAGCACAAAGCAAATTATAACTGATTGTACTCCTAAAATATAAAATCAAGCACCACACCTGTAACTGCAACTGTGTATCACTGCTGATAAGAGCGCATCACCTAGTGCAAGCCCCCAGGTAGATGAGAAAACTGAAGCAGATGATGTTAAGTAATTGGAAAATGTTTTCCTCGAGTAGCATATTTAGCTAACCTTTGAGAGGCATTGAGGTGTGGCAATATCTTTAAAAAGTTACTAAAAAAAGACAAACATACTTTCAAACATTTACTTAAAAAACATTATAGTAGCAGGAACCGTTGCTAATTAAATGCAAATAGTTGGTTTATGTGCAATGCAATTATCTCTTACTCAAAGAATTACATATGGAATATTGCATACATCATTTCCTTCTTGAAGGAAAATAAATTCTCTCAAATCCACCATCAAATTACCCAACACAAATGGTCCAAATCTTTCACCAATGGTCTAAAGACCAGCTGATACATCCTTCCACCCACACCACACAGCCATCTACTTTAGTAATTCTGCACAGGGTCCTTGAGTGTTACCACAAATGTTAGTGTCATCCAATTAATAATGTTTTCTTCTTTGCTCAGAATGTATTATCAAGAAAACAATTTAACATATGAATGTATCTTCTGTTATTTTTTTCAGAAAAGACTGAATGGTGAGTTGGTAACCTTCAAAACAATGGAATATTGAAGGTTGGAATGTTGTTTGCATTTGAGCAGCCCAGCAGTGACTGGGTGCAATGAGTAATGTAAAGCCTTTCCAGCCCTGGCCAGGTGGCTCAGTTGGTTGGAGCACTGTCCCATACACCAAAAGGTTGCAGGTTCGATCCCCAGTCGGGGTGTGTATGGGAAGCAACCACTTGCTCTCTCCTTTCCCCACACTCACCACCACCCTTCCATTCTCTCTAAAAATCAGTAAACATATCCTCAACGAGGATTAAAAAATGAAGTATTTCTAGGATTGTTCCATAATGTGAAATCTAAAAGGTTTTAGGGAAAAAGTATCTTTCTACATTTAAAAAATGTGTTTGTGTGTGTATATATATATATATACATTTATATAATTTTTAAATGTCCATCTAGCTTAAATTGGGCCAAAGATAGTGTTCTTTACCTGTCATTGAGTACTCCTATGGGGGGAAATCTTTCTGGTTCTGAGAATTCTTAGATAAAAAAGGAAACTGCTTTTAACTAAGCAGTACTAAGGATGGAAAGAGGGCCATCTAAATAAAACAAGAGCCATTGGAACATCTTTCTCTAAATGTAACACTCGTACCATCTTTATAAGAAATAAGTAGGGATGCTTATGGAAAAGACAGATTCCAGGCCCACATGATTTTCCTGAACTCCGAAACCTCCTGGATCAAAGGTCAGACCCAGACACCTAGATCGAGCATTTTCTAACGAGCCCCATGACTGGTTCTTATGCACAGAAGAGCTTTACTCAACGCAGGAAAAAAGGGAAAGCAACACACACTACCCTTCCTCCCCACCGTGCCACCCATCGTCCCGCAGCCCCAGAAAACCTGTGACTGTGAGACAATGAATTCCCACGCAGGTAAAAATAATACTGTTTTAACTTAGATCCTTCATCTGCCACCCCATTTAGATCCTAAGGCTTTTTTCTCAGAAGCCCCAGAGGGCTCTAAGGCACCACAGTGATCTTTCAAACCACCAAATAATTCTCTAAGTTGGATCTTTGACTACTGTGAGCCTCTCCAAATAGGTTGAAAGTCAGCCCAGGATGCTTGTCCTCAAAGGAGAAGACAATCAGACTCTCTGTCTTTCTATTTCTCTGGTCTCCTTTTCTCTCCTCTCTCTTACCCACAGAGAGAATAGAGCACCATTCTCTCAATTTTCATTTCTCTATGTGGCCTAGTTGCCTTTCAACATTCAACACCTGGTGACACTATAAAGCTCCCACTTATGGCACCACACACACACATCTTATTTCCTCTATTCTAAGATGCATTTTTTCACACTTCAATATCTCTGAAATCAGAATGCATCTCACAAATGTTTGGCCTTTTCAAGAAACTGCGAATTGCTCTATCACTACTTCCTCAATCCTGCCTCCTGTGAGATTAGAGCTGTTCCTTTCTCCATCCTTTCCTTTCGAAACCAATCCCGAGAGCCCCCAAAATGTCAACTGGGGAATTCGATGCCAAGCACACATGCTGCAGGACCAGGTAAACTTCTTTATGCTGTGGCTTGGCTCCGATATCTGCCAGCTGAGTTAGTACAACCACCACAGTCTATTCTTTGCTGGAAGGTGGGTAAGACAGATTCAGAAAACGCACCTGGCACTCAGCCCTTGAAAAAGCTTTCGGTACATGTAAAATAAAGTGATACCGCAGCCTTGGCTTACTTGGTATATTTTTTTCCTTCTTACTGATACCCAAAATGGTGGTACGCCTTACATTTAGAGGTGTGTCAACAAACTTTTCAAGAAATTTCAATTACAGTTTACATTCAATATTATATTAATCTCTGTTAGTTTCAGATGAACAGCTTAGAGGTTAGTCACGTGCTTTATAGAGTGGTCCCCCCAATATTTCAAATACCCATCCGGCCGCATACACAGTTATTATAGTACTGTTGTCCCCACTGTGCTGAAATTTACATCTCTGTGACTATTGTGTAACTACCAAGTTAATAATTTAGTTTCACCACTTCCTAATCCCTTGGCAAACTTAATTAATGAGGAAAAATAAGATCTTTCAGCCATCTTAAATGGGCTATGGCTCAGAAAAAAATTGTAAGGTCATTAAATTTACGTTTTTCCTTTCATCCCTGTTGGTATTGTACCTGGGGCTCCCACAGAAGCTACTGCCACTTCTTGCCTGAAGGGCAGGTGAGCGTGATCTCGCTTCGGGAGGACTACTCATCCAGTAGTCCAGTCACGCCACTCATCCAGTAGTCCAGTCACGCTACTCATCCAGTCACGCCACTTCCATTCTCATCACGGCGGTCCTCGCTGGAAAGAGAACCTCTGCTTCTAACGCTGGGGCAGCTCTTCCCTCTGCTTGCCCAAAGGCTGCCATCGCTGGTGGCGTCTTTTTCCCAGTCCTCTCTCTTGATAAAACGGGGTATATCGCTTCAGAGTTAGGTTTGGGGGACATTTTGAGGAGCAACACCCAGAGTCACATCAAAATATCTGCCTACTCTGAAACTGACATGCTTCTAATTTTTCAACTGAAGTAACAATGTTGGTTCATAACATTATATCAGTTTCAGGGGTGAAACATTATAATGAGACATCTGGATATACTGTATCACGTCCATCACCAAGAGTCTAGCCTCTACTGCTCTCGCACCATCAGCCGTCTTTGCCGTCTTTATTTGTTTCCCCTCCTGCACCCACCTACCCCACTGGTAACCACCCATCGGTTGTCTGCCTCTAGGAGTATGTGTTTTATTTATTTATTTTTGTTCTTCTTTGTTCATGTGTTTTGATTTTTTTGTTTTATTTTTACATTTCACATGAGTGAAATCATACAGTTTTATCTTTTTCTGCCTGACATGTTTTTCAAGATAAAGGTCAGGCATCTATATTATCCCAGGAGGAGCTCCTCGCCTGTTTTGAAAACTCCCATAAAAAAATAATCCTACAGCTGAGAAGCAGACCCTAAATCTTTTTTGTTTGTCTTTCTAGGAAACCCCTGAGGTCCATAGGCTGAGAAACCTCCTTAAACAAGTGTCCCAGAGGCAGACAAGCAGATGGGTCTTACGCAGCATTGGCCACACTGCACTACAGTGAGTTATTTACCTGTCTTCTCCTCTAGCCTGTAAGCTCTTAGACACATCATTGGTTGCTACTCATTTATAAATTCCTTAAGTGGTATCGGTAAGGTAGGTAGGTGGTAACAGTAAACTTTTAGTACCCAGGTGACTATGAATTTTGTTAACTGAAAATATTAGTGAATGATTATCAAAGCACAGAATGTTAGACCTAGAACTAATATGCAAGATTCTTTAGCTCAAAAAATCTTGTGGGGCAGATTGGGAGAACATATTCTAGAACAATCTGTGCTCACACAGCTGAGTGACAGAACCATGAAGACTCAGATGGTAATAGTTACTCAGTTCTTTCCACTATAAGACACAACAATGTGCCGCATTGTCATTCACAATTTTAATGTGATAGACTCATGAACAAGAGCATTCAATCAATACACGTGTTAATCATCCTGCAGTAATGATGAACAAGAAGCTAAAAGACCCCCGTTTTTTTCTCCCTTAAATCATTAAAGGAAATAATCAGGTTAACTGTTTGCAGACATTGTGTTTCTTACATCTTTACTATAACAAAGCAAATATATCATTCTTTTTTAAAAAAAATTGTTTTGATTCCAGCAGGAAACACGATGCACAAAACTACAGTGAGGTTAAAATTCATCGCATCTTTCCCATGACTCTTCAGTGGAGGGTGACAGTTACTAATGCTAACATTTCTAGCCACAGTAAAACTGACAAAGAGTGAGATGACAATACCTAGGCACCGCCCACCATGACAGATCCTTGTCAGTTTTCTGATGGGGTGCTGATGTCGAGTATCAGCTTTGGCAATAAATGTTTACAGATCTTCAGTGCCGACTTCTAAATAGTATTGCCATCACCTTATTATCATTGCAAATAGTACAAATACAAGTAGTGATAGCCACAATTTTCAATCAGTGTACAATTCAGAAAAAGAAAGAACTTTTCCCTACATATGAGAACATTTCCTCCCTGAGGTTCCACATAGCAGAGAATTAAAATAAAACTGCTGACAGTTACCTATTCTATAACTGGCTGCTATTCACATAATGGGAAACCTTCGAAATGTTAACTCTGCTGTCTCTGCCCTATATTCACCCGATTCCTCCTCAAGGCACCGGTCAAATTTATCTGACAGTAAGTCTTGATGTGGGGAGCAGATGGTTGTAAGGCAGAACACAATGGGACTATTACTAAGTCCTGGCTTCTCAAACTGCATAAGACACTGATTTCTTTGCAAAGTGAAATGCATAAAGGCATGTCAGGATCATTCATTCCAGCTTCATTCCTGGTAATTGATCACACTGCCCAGAGGAAATCAGTCCATTTGTTTTTCATGAGCCAGACTGGACTGAGGTCACTATTCACATCTCTCCTCTGTAATGAACTAATTACCAAAACAATAGGCACTTATTGAAAATCATGGTCAAGGAAACATGTTTGTCCTCATTCTTTTGAACTTTCAAACTGCACAGAGATACCAGACGCAAATAATTTTCTCTGCAAATCCTTGTTAAACAAAACGTGGTTTTCACCTTCCCCCTAAGTTTTCCTCCAAAAACTGATCATAAAACTGTTGATCTCACTCTCCCCAATACTACAGATGCCCAGGCCAAACACCAATAGTGTCCAGCCCCTCAAACCTGTTCTAAGAGAGCCTCACTCTAATTGGTCTGCACGCCTTGCAAAGAAATCACCAGCACACATATAAACAGACTGACAGGTCGTCTGATTCCACTGTGACTCTTGCAAGTCCCTGGGTTGGGTAAGCTTCCTGAACATCCTCAGGCAATGCTCATTAGCAAAACACAGCTGATACCTACCTCTCGGAAGGTAATTAGTTGGGGGAAGCGTTGGAGGAAAAGGGTATGTCTTTTCTCTCCCTGGATCTAAACGTCCAAGGACTATAAAATGCTGTATACACCTCAACAGTAAAATCCCCAGGATCATTAAAAAAAGAAAAGGAATAGAAAAACTTCTCTCTACTAAGAGAAGCTTGGCAACCCTGTTCATATCCTTTAGCTAAAGTTTCAGGTCTCGTTTCCTGCCTTGATCCACGTGACAGATAAGGGCAGTGCAGATTGGCCCTATGCGGGCACGGACTACCCTCATTAACCCATAGTCAACGGTGACCTCGTCTGACAGACTTTAATTTACCGACTTCTTACAGATTTAATATACTATCTATTATTACCCTATCCCCAGGAGGCTGTGACTCAGTTAGTTACAACCAATTTAAAATGAATCCAGTATATACAGCAATATGTTCCAAAGTGGCTTATGGCACCCGGGAATGTATAATTATTCCCTCCCAGCTATTCGGTTTTGCTGACAGCAGATCATAATTGGTAGGACTGACATCCTGCATGACCCTAGCAGGCCTTTCAAAGCAACATATTTTGAAAAAATATATATAATGAAAAATTTTGTGAAAATGACAGCAGCCGCAACCAAGAGCAGAACCCTGACACTACAATCTGAGTTTTGTCAGACAGGATGTGGGGATGGAATAGAAAAAAAAAAGAAAAATGTACATATGTTCTTATGTTCGTATATATATTTACTCTGGTACATAGCATACAAGAGTAAAAGGACAATTTTGCCTATCATGATTCACTAAATTTTACTTTAATTTCTAAACATTGTATTCCTTTCGTCGAAATACATTAAAGACCACTAAGTTTCATCTACAAAGACAGAGATGTTATGTATTACACTGTTATTTACTTAGCTCACTTCTTCCCCCTTCTCCCTCCCACACTGTGACTTCCAAGGTTACAAACAAGTGCACAGAAATGTCAAGAAACTTGCTAGAGACCTGCACCACCAGTCCCTGGAGAGGGGCAGCCGCCTCATCACTCACAGCTGGGACTTCTCACGCCGACTCTCTTGCCGGAAAGCTTTGGCAAACACTTAACTCTTGTGTGCCCTGGTTTCACATTTTGGAAGTAAGTTTCCCCATTTCACTTCATCAAAAATCATCATCAATTTAAAAACTAATCTAAGTTGCGACATAAATGTGACTCGGATGAGCCACCTAAGCGCACCGGCCTCAGAGGAAGCTCCTGGCCCCTGGAGAAGATGTGGTTGTGGAGCGAGAGAAAGGAACAGGTTTCTTCTATGAATGAAAAGCAATCGTAAGAAACCAATACAGAGGAATAAAAGATGGCACAAAAAATGAATGCTGCCTATGAATTCCCCGTGTAATGAGACAGTTAGTGCGGACAAGATTCAAAGCCCTGCACTTCTCATCAGTCACACGCATCTTTATCCACGGTGGTGCCTCAGCAATCTCCAGGCTGGGAGAGTGCTGCTCCGCGCCTCCGCCTTCCTCCTGTGAAACTCCTCCTAAGGACCCGAGCCGGCTGCGCCCAAACAGAGAGACCTGGAGAAGAAGCCATCCCGAGTCCACTTCTCAGAAGTCCAGCTGAGAAGGCTGGAAGGCCACGGGTGGGGGTGGGGGGGAGCGGCATGAGCCTGGTGGGATATTTAATGTGGCAGATACAAGATCTGGAGTTACCCCGACCTCCCACTGGCCCAGATAAAATGAGCTTATTTGTTACCATTAATTTCCTTTATTTTTCCCTGGGCCCTACAGGGTCTCTATAACTCTTTCCTCCTTTTATTACATGGCTCTTGTTCTGTTATCATTATTTTTATATTTCTGTGCTCAGGTGTCTTCTGGAATGAGGTAAAGCAAAAAATAGAATGGAGTAATTTAAGCCATCAGCCTGAGTTAAGGAATCTCATAAACATATAATAAATAGATGAGTACAAAATAAACTTACCCTAGGTATACTTAACAGCAACATGAGTACAGCATAGAACTTTGTGCCTTTTTGTGGACAATGCAAAACATAAATATGACAGACTAGTCACTGTTCACTACATAGTAATCTAACTGAGTACCATTTCATTATGGTAGATAAACTCTACCCCGCATATTTTAAGATAAATTTACCTTGGGATCTTCATATAAGGATGACCAAAATATAACACTAATAATGGGCAAGTCCTTTTCATTGGCTACTAATGAAGGCTGCAGAAACCTTCTTCATATAAACATTTCTTAATCTAATTCTCAGTGAAGTCAAAAGCATTATGTGAAAACCATTTCTATGAGGACCAAATAGGTGGTGACCCCGGGAGCCTGCTGCTACCAGCATCGGGAATCCAGAACAGCTATTTGGCAGTTCTGGAACAATCCATCCTTCCTTCCTTGCCTCCAAGGAAGTCTACGTAGAAAAAAGTCTTTTTTTTTTTTTCAAAGAAGAACTCATATAAAGGAAAGCCACCAGTCCACCTACCAAGTGAGGATATGGTTGCTAGTTACCTCTCCCTGTGAAAATTTGCCAGGTGGAGAAATCCAAGTTCAGAAGGATAGACAGAACCATCAGGGTCAAGCCTTAATCAACAGGAAAGGGTCTAGGTGAGCAGGGGTTGAAAAGTGAGCAAGTACGTCAAACAAAAATAAGAATCAAACAACTCCAGAGAGAGCACACACGTGACGGTCCATCCTTGAGGACGGCCCTCTCCCTCAGGCTCCACAGCACCTCTCTGGACGGACAAACACAGCAAAGTGACACCTAGACTTTTTTTCTTGTAAAAAATCTGGAGAGCAGACACTTTGAGATGCAGGGAGTAAATGCTTGAAACACAAAGCTATTCTGTATTGGAGTAACACACTTTTTTTTTCTATAGAGACCAGATACGCCAGTGGTGAAGATGATGTTTTCTTTTGAAAATTAAAGAGTACGGTTTGCACTCTCACCTAAAGTGTGAGACACCCCCCAGAAGGCACTCAGACCATTGTGGTGATGTTCAAAATCTGTGTCACAAAATTCCTTCTGTGGCGGCACAGAGGTTTTTCAGAGCCATGAAGTGGGGTCTCCCCAACAGCGTGGCACAGGGACGAATGGGACCCACTAACAGGTCTCTGTTTCAGGGTCACATGTATCCTAAAGAAAGGAGACCTTTTCCTAATTATTACCAGAGTCCAAGCAGAGAGCAAGTGATCCGTTAAGGATGGACAGACTGCAGGAGATAAATTCCCAGAAAAGTCAGTAGTAGCTGTAGAGCCACACAATTCGTGGTTTGGGCAAAAAGCTGTATTGGTGGGTACCATAATTTGGCATGTTCTTACATAAAAACTGAAACTAAAAGCCAGGAGGAACTACACTGCAAGGTGCTGGAGATCAGATGGTCAGAATGAGCATTGGAATACTGAAATTTCTATACCTATTGTTAATATTGCATGAGTATATTATAACAGTGATTAGTAGCAAATTATAGAAGCCACTGAACAATACCTGTTTTATTTGTAGCCTACAATAGCGATTGTTAACAGCAATTTTGATAACAATATGCTAAGAAATGGGGACCCTGGAATCTGGAAGACACAGAGAAATGTAAAAATAGTTTATAGAGTATCTGAAAGCCTGAATAAGCACAGGTGTGAAAACTGCAAGTCAACTCTATCTGAAGAAAAAATAGTTGGTAACTGCTGGGGATGTCAAGAACCTTTTGGGAAGGCACACAACATCCTTCCAAAGCTCTACTCATAAATACACCCCATCATTACTCAGAACCTGCTGGGTCCCAGACTGACAAAAGTGACAATCAGGCAAGAAATTATTCAGAATGACATATTGACAGAGAGCTGTAAAGGCCCACTGGCTTTCAAAGACTGAATGTAGAAACATTTAGAGGCCTTGGACCAACAAGATCTTAGCTCAAATCCTTTATTAGCATGTTGCTTTAGGCAAAGTCACTTAACATCTTATAATGATAATAGTAAGTTAAAAGGAGTTGTGGAAATATTGATTACTCATTTACACATTTAAAGATTGTTAAAGAACTCAAAGAGTTTCTTTGTGAGTTATATCTGTTGGTATTCACCATATTAGAAATTTAAACCGAGAATTTAAAAATATTTAGTCATTATTTCAATGTAACAACAAACCCATGCATGTTATAACACATTTTTAATGAAAACTAACTATATTGTTCAAAAATAGTGACAATCAGATCATTTTATATTTTTGTAAATATCTTGAATGTTCTGACTTTGAAGGTAGTAGGGTTCTTTTATCTACTTCTGTATTCAATAAGTTGTCTTGAAGTTTACAATGAAAACCCAGCTACCCAAAGATATACTGTTAAGAAAGAAATATTTTAATGGCCTTTAAATATAATTATGAATGTTCTTCTTTGATACTATATCAAAAATTGACAATTGGTAGATTCCTAAAGGTTACCTACAATGTACAATCTGAAAGCATATCAGTGAACTTTGTATAGTCTGCTACATTGAAGTCCATTTGTCTACCTCGCACTTGAAATTGACCTTTACCAACACAGCTGAAGTGCTTTCTGCAAACATCCCATTTTATCACATAGAATATTAAAAACGTCATGTATTCCAGAGTTGTGATTTAATACAATTAGTAAATTTTACCCTCTTATCAAAAACACCATTAAGTGAAACCAAACCGGCAATTCTGGTTTAACCAGGAATGTGTGATGGCAGTGATGCATACCATGGTTGTGACCGCCAGTTGGTGCCACTGCCTTCGTTTGTGATAAGGCTCCATTTTACCCACTGTTTTGTATTGTCAGCACAATCATCACCACAGCGAAAAAGGCCAGTACTAAGGCTTAGTAGCACTATTATAAAAGTAATTTGCCTTCATGGAATGCCAAAAAATGTCTTAGGACACCCAGGGGTCCGCAAAATAATACTTTGAGAACTTCTGCTGGTTACCTCAGAAAAACCAAAGGTTGGAATGGATGTGGGGACAAAAACAATCTGGGCACCAATTGTATGCTAAATACCAAGTTTTTTAAAAAACAAAGAGCAGTATCACTCCTACATTCAACAAGCTTACCATCATTGTACTGGGGAAAACAAAAAAGAATTAATTTCAGAATGATGTGTGATAAGTACACCATTGAGAGGTGTTGATAGAGGTAAACAGGACAGGTGGAATTCTCCTCTTAAGGACCAAGCATAGAATGGAATTTACCTTTAAAATATTGTTTTAATTTATCACTGTAAAATTATACAAGTTCACTATATAAACTAAACAAAATTAACCACAAGGGAGAAAATATAATCAATGTTCCCCCACTAAGATTTAACTGCAGTTACTTGTTCGCCATATTTGATTCGTGTCCCTTTTTATAAACACACACAATTCTTTATTTATATATTTGTGATTATGTTATATATGCAGTTTCCTATGAAATTTTTACCCCAATGTTATATTTTAATGATTTTCCATATAACAAACCTCAGATACAGGACTTTTAATGCTATCATGATATCACTGGATGGAAAAATCATCCTAATTGGATTTTTTATCATACGTGGTATTCTTTTAAACACAGATCTGTTTTTGCATGACAGCTTATATTCCTCAGAATTTGTTCCCTGAAGTAGAACCACTGAGTATAGTGTAAGAAGAGTTTTCAGATTCTTGTCACAAAAAAAGCCAATTTTACTTCAAGGAACATTATAATTGTCCAGTTTAAGACACAGACCAAATACATACCTTTTTCCTCTCCAGCACACATTCCTTTGAAAAGACATACAAGACAATTTTGACAGAAAATAAAGTAACATTTTTTAAAATGGGAGAAAGGATGTCAACATACTCCACATATGTGAGGAATTCCTGTTTGCAATCTGATTATAGGATAATACAGAGCAATCTGATTATAAAAATAAGGTGCAATCTGATTATAGAATAATACAGAGCAGAGAAAACCAGTGTCAAACACCAGTGCTTAGCAGGGTTCTCCCCCAGGGGGCTCTGCAGAAGCTACCCATCCAAAATCATGGTACAGACTGACACGGTACATGATGACAGAAAGGAGCCAGGGTACACACATGAGTAGATTAATTAACATGCTATATTTAGGATGGCTGGACCAGATAATCTCTTCTCTTCATTTGCAGAGAGAGGCTCAGTGACCTTTCCCTCAGGGTT
Source organism: Sturnira hondurensis (assembly GCF_014824575.4). Taxonomy (NCBI): domain Eukaryota; kingdom Metazoa; phylum Chordata; class Mammalia; order Chiroptera; family Phyllostomidae; genus Sturnira; species Sturnira hondurensis. The sequence goes on from NW_028077910.1 coordinate 8,728,925, forward strand.
ATGCCCAGAACACTTTCCTCCTAAGAAAACGGATCATCTCCCAGAAGAGAGTTCCATATATGGTGTTGAAACCTGAGAGAAAGAAGAACCTGGCTTAATGTCAAAATGCTATAACATATAGCAAGAAAAAAATGCACTGACTCAGAAATGAAATTCTCTGAGTTTCCCACCCCCAAAGTTGAGTCCTTCACTCGGGGAGGAAGAGCTTCAGAGGACACTGCGCTCTGCTCACACTGCCACTGGGAAGCGCCTCCTGTCCACCAACTGTGCCTTTGCAAGTCTGAAATCAGAAACTCACATTCCAGGGATGCTGGGAAGACAGACCTACAAACTGCACGGTAATCCCAATCCAACTAGCTACACACGAATCTAAATAGTCAAACAAGGATCACCATGTTGGGGGAATATTTAAAGCATGAAATTAAGAAATCAAAATTAAAAAATAAGTTAACAAACCTGAAAGATAACGGAGTCAAATCAAGTGGGAAATAGTTCTTTAAAAATATTCTTTGTCTCCTCAGAGACAACCAAGAGGATATTAAGGATATAAATCAAGAACAGCCTCTATAATTAAGGGTCAATTCAAGGGCAAAAGGGGGAAGATTTGAAAGTTCTTTAACAAAACTAATTAATTATAGGCTAAATCTATGGTTTTAAAGCTTTTGTTTGACAAATAAATACATTTAATATTATGGCACATTATGTTTATGTACATATTATATGCATAAAGTTTCACTAAATAATAATTCCCTAAACAGCCATTATACCCTCTATGATAATTCTACTTTTTAAAGGACTCATGAATCATTGATGTGTTGTGATCCAGAGTTTGAACACAATTGGTTTAGTGGTATAAAAAAAAACCACTAAAATGCAAGGGGGTGTTCTACAAGATAAAAATAAGAAAATCTCAAGGAATAAAAAGTAAAACAACACAGAAGTGGATACAAAGAGCAATAAATTAAGAGTCACTGATGAAAAATCCAAGAGACACAACCTCCATGCAGGAAAAAAATAAACTGATGCAGAAGAGAAAAGAACGAAGGCAATAGTAACAGAAAACGAAATGGGAAGACACGTCTTTTTCATATGGTAATGATTCAAGTAATGCTGATAAAGATGAATAAGATTTTTGAAAACACTGACACACACCTATAAACTTCCTGGTGATTTCAGAATTCCAAAGACAAAGAAAAACTGCAAAAATCTTCTAGAAAGAAAAAACTACATGCAAAACAACAAGATGTAGTGTGTACACCTGACATCACACACTTCACTAGCCTCGGTTTCCCTTTAGCATTACTGTGTGCAAAAACAGCACAAAAGAGCCAGACTTTTCAAATTGTAAAGAAAAATGGTAACAAATATATCATATCATACCCTGCCAAACTAGTGCTGGGGGGGAAATAACATTATTTTTACAAATGTAAGGCAAGGTTCTTTTGGTGACATTATTAAGGATAAAATTTCACCCACACCCCTCTCTCTCAGGCGGAGCTGAAGTTAGGGGCAGTGGTCTCCCACAGAGCTTCAGGTTATCTAGGGGGCTTCCAGCAGGCTTCCTCAAAGCAGGACCACTGACTATACTCAGGATGCTCAACTTCCTTACCCCTCTCATTCTTTTCTTCATTTCTTTTGTGGGGAGGTACCATGAGGTCACGTGTATTAATGACAAGCAACTGTACAATTCTCCCTTGCTCCAGGCCCCCAGGGGGTCTTGGCACAGAAGTTTAAAAAACGGAGGTTACCTGGTCTCTGGCTGTGGAGAGACAAAAGGGACAGCAGGGACAGGAAGAGGAGATGATTGTCTTCACCTAATCAGCACTGGAGAAAAGGGGGAACCATTCAGGGACATGAAGGCAGCTACTAAAGATTCCACGGTTGTAAAAGGATCTTGCAAGCCCTCGAGGTGTCTCTGATCCAAGAGGGCCAGTGAATGCAGAAACAATATTAAGAATCTTATCAGTGGCTTTTCATTTTTCTAAGAAAAGACATTTCTCCCAAATAAATGGGCCTAGGGGTCTATTTTCAGGAATTTAAATTTCAAATACATTTTTTGGTGAATATTATCTGCTAACCTAGGTAAGATCTCATCACACCTGATACTAGTTCCCTATTAGGAAATTCTTTCTAAACTTAGGATATAAGTTAAATATTTACAATATGTGCTTCCTAGATTTTAAAAAAACTCTTTAAAATTATTTATTTCTCTAAAAAGTTCGTTTATACATGTAGAATCCATTTTGCTACATTTTATGCAAATATATTATCACTTGAGTTTTCTCCATGTAGCCAATTTTTGTGATATTATTTATTGAACAATTTATATCTTTTCTGTTCTATTTTGGTTAACCATAGTTTCAATTTGTTTGTGTATAAATGGGAATAGCCCTTTACAAGCAATGAAAATACCTGGAGGCTCCGTCATAGTATGTACATGCACAAATGCATACCTTCCTAGGATCAAGGTATCTGAAAGCCAAGTAATTTATCAGACGGTTGTTCGGTATAGATGAAATCAGAATGAAAGGTGATAAATGTTCTTAAAGATAGTTCATCTAAGTCATGATGACAGATGATAAGATAACCTTACAGCACAGCCCAGTAGACTTTCATAGTGACTGGAACTCTTTTGTCTCCGAGCCCATGTCTGTCTCCCTTGGACAGAAGCAGACGCCCATTATCGTTTCGTCTCTTGACAAATTTCCTCAATTTTGGATGTGTCACTGCCATCATCCTATCCCGTGGGCTGCGTATACTCTGTTGGTTCCATTAGATCAGACGATGTCTATTTCAAGCAGGGCCCCTTTAATGAGCGTTCTTATCAATTCCATGTATTCTTTGGGGATTTATAGACATGCACTCATATTCTTTTCAAATAACAATATTAATTTTATTTTCGAAACTTATAATAGTATTTACATTTCACATTTTTCATTTAGTCAATTCACATTTAGTCAATTTTTCATTGACTAAAACTTCCAGAACAGTGTTTAAATAATGATAATAATGAACACCCTCAACTTGCGTCAGCTATATCTACTGGAAAAATCACCAGAATTTTATTCTTACAATTTAACACATTTATTCCAAATTTATTTATATTTTAAAAAATTAGTAACAGGTTTTAATTTTTGTATCATCAGATTTAGTGATGTTGTTACTATAATAGAATTCCTAATGTCAGACTGTCTTTCCTCCTTACATTTTAAAATAGTTTCACTAGAGACTTCCGCCAAGATGGAGGCATAGGTGGAAACACTGTGCCTCCTCTCACAACCAAGTTTAAAGTCAACAAAGTTTCAGTAACAAAAATGCAGCCAAAATACACAAAAATTGAACTATACAATATCTGACAACGAGGAACCATTCAGCCAGACTGGTAAGAGGGGCGGAGCCAGCAGTGGAACAGGGTCAGGGTTGGGCAGAAAAGATCCCCTAATCCAGGTGCGCAGGGAACTATGGGCAGATCCCAGATGTGGGGTAGCACTGGGCGGACCCAGTGAGGGTACAAGGCAGCAGGCAGGCTGACCGCAGTCACACATTCGCGTGCAGATAAACCATTGAAGGAGCGAGCAGTGAGACAGACCACGTAGGCCCCAGTGGTGGGAAGCAGCAGAGGGGACCACCATTGCCCCTCTTGGACCCTGCCCCCACCTACAGAGTCACAACCCAGCGACTAAGTTGCCCTGCCCTGGTGAACACCTAGGGCTCTGCTCCTCATACGTAACTGGTGCGAACAGACCGAAATATGGCTCAAGAAGAACTCAAAGCCCCAGAGCCGATAACTCTAAGCGACCAAGAAATAGCCAACCTTTCAGATGCACAGTTCAAAATACTGGTGATCAGGATGCTCACAGAACTGGTCAATTTTAGTCACAAATTAGAGGAACAAATGAAGGCTAAACTAATTGAAATGAAGGGAAATGCACAGGAAACCAACAGTAATGGAAAGGAAACTGGGACTCAAATCAAGGGAGTGGACCATAAGGAAGAAAAAAATGACCAAACAGAAAAGTATGAAGAAACAAGAATTCAAAAAAATGAGGAGAGGCTTAGGAACCTCCAGGATATCTTTAAATGTTCCAACATCTGAATTATAGGGGTACCAGGAGGGGAAGAGAAAGAGCAACAAGTTATTTGAACAAGTAATTAAGGAAAAGGAAAAGTTATTTGAACAAATAATTAAGGAGAACTTCCCCAATCCGGCAAAGGAAATAGACTTCCAGGAAATCCAGGAAGCTCAGAGAGTCCCAAAGAAGTTGTAATCAAGAAGGAACACACTAAGGCACATCATCATTACATTAGCCAAGATTAAAATGAAGGAGAGAATCCTAGAAGCAGCAAGAGATAAGGGGACAGTCACCTACAAAGGAGTGCCCATCAGACTGTCAGCTGATTTCTCAAGAGACCTTACAGGCAAGAAGTGACTGGAAAGAAGTATTCCAAGTCATGAAATCCAAAGACCTACATCCAAGACTGCTCTATCCAGCAAAGCTTTCATTTAGAACTAAGGACAGATAAAGTGCTTCTCAGATAAGGTCAAGTTCAAGGAGTTCATCATCCCCATGCCCTTATTATATGAAATGTTAAAGGGACTTATCTAAGAAAAAAAGATAAAAAATATGAACAGTGAAAGGACAGCAAACACACAGTTATTAACAACCACACCTAAAACAAAAGCAAACTAAGAGGACAGCTACAAGAGCAGAACCATAGAAATGGAGATCACATGGAGGGTTAGCAACAGGGGAGTGGGAGGAGGAGAAGGGGGAGAAGGTACGGAAAGTAAGTAGCATAGAGGGTAGGTAGAAAATAGATAGGAGGGAGGGCAAGAATAGTGGGGGAAATACAGAATCTACAGAACTTGAGATACGTGGACATACACTAAGGGGAGAGGAATGGTGGGGGAGGGGCTGTGCAGGGTGGAGGGGAATGAAGGGGGGAAATTAGAACAACTGTAATGGTATAATCAATAAAATACATTAAAATAATGAATAAATAAATAGTAATAAAAATAAAATAAAATAGTTTCACTAAAGTGCAGTGCATAATTCCATGTATTGCTAAGGTTTTTTCTATTTGACAGGTTTTTATTTTGTTTTTTTCTTTTATATAAAACTAGTGCTTCCACCCCCTGTTAAAACAAAAACAAAAACCTATAATAGTGCCAGTGGCATACAGTATTGGTGTGTGTGTGTGTGTGTGTGTGTGTGTGTGTGTGTGTGTGTGTGATTGTTCTCTCAGTCAACAGGAAAAGCACAAGAGGTGATTTCAGCCTGGTTCAGCAGGTGAAATGACATCAGTCCAGGATTTGTGAGGCGTACAGACTATTTAACTCCACTAGTGCTAATCTTTAAATATTGAAGCTATAGATCCCAAGTTAACAATAACCAAGAAACAATGTGTAGCTTTTGACACTCCACCAAATGAGATAAGGGATTCTGGACACTTTTACCTCTACTTATCCTCTACTTTATACTTTAAAGTCTTAGTTCATATTATGGGTAGGTTTAATCTAGTCTGAATTATTGTTTACAATGGCCATAGCACTTTAAAATATTTTTAACTTCACCATTAAATTTTATTATCAAATTTAAAACAATTATTATTATTTAGATTTAAGTACTTGTTTCACTAATTGAATATTAATTTTGTCTCCTTTATTAAAATAAAGATTTCCTACTTTTCAACATCTCAATTTTACATTATCTTATTTGGCAGAAGTACTTCTTAAAATAATTATTTTTTTCAAAAGTTGTTCTTATTTATCTTCTTAGTCCAAAAAATTAATAGTGACTAGCTGGAGATAATGTCCTCTCAACAATTATATGAATTATAATGACCCATATTCAAGTTAACCTGCTTATTTTTTCGCATTCTCACAAACTGTCCTTATTTTCTGGCAACAAATTGATTGCAAACCTTAACTTTCAAAGTTACAAGTTGTGTTTTAATTTCCCCTCTGGGTTCTAATGGGAATTCTAATAGGAATTCAGGGACTGCTCCCAAGATGTCATTTTATTCCAAAACTTGAATTATTTGACAACTGACCCTGTGGCTGAACGTTTCCTTTTTTCCTTTTGAAAAGAAGTCTCAGACAAAAGTAGAAGTTATAGAGAAAGCACGTAAGAAATACCAAGAAAAGGAAACACAAACTGAAAATCTGGACGACAGCACAACTACCTAAAAATAAGAGCGTGAGTGGAGAGCGTGAATGTGGTGAGCAAGGGTGGGAAGGGCATGGTCAAATCACCAGCTTGTTGGCTTGGAGAATGTTTGGTTACACAAGAACAAATTAACATTTCTAAGCAAAATAGCCTACTTCCAAATATCATCCACTCAAGCTCCAACCCCCATTCTTTCAAAGTTCTGTTCAGGGAGTATAATCATTTCTTAAAATGTACAATTTTCTCTAACCTCATTGCAGAAGTTAACTCAGGCACTCGGTCAGTAGTAGAAACTCGATGTCCTTCTCTTGTAATCTGACCGAGCCCGAGCTTCCTGGTTGTCAGAGTCTATTTAATATATTTTCCTAAGCAGTGTGGATAATGAGATAAGATATTCAAGGGAATTAAAATGTTAATTATGTGTACAGCTTGGTAAATAGGCTCAGTGATTTGAATTGATTCATTATATGAGCTAAAATTATTATTGCAACAGTGAATGTCAACCGTTCATGATACATACCTTCATCACAAAATATTGACAACCAAATTCAAGCATGTACTTGCCAAAAATTAACAAGTAGAAAATTATTATTGATGCTCATAAATAATTTTAGAAGAGTTCTGATAGTACTGTAAGCATTCCCCCGAATATTTGTGCCTTGTTTTATTTCTATCTAAACAAATCAATGAAGATTTCAAGTAATATAACATTTGAACTCAGTGGCTAAGTCCTTGCCCAAGGTCACACAGCTAATACGTGGCAATGATAAAACTTGCCAATGAATGTTTCTGATTCCAAAACCTATTTTCTTTTTCTCATGATTTTGACTATCTCCTAAATAACATTAAATAATAATGCCTATCAAATATCGATCAAACAGCTATCAAATATTCACTCAACTTTATTCATATAATCTTATTTACTTCTCACAACAACCCTCCTAGATACATTTAGCTTTCCTTCTTGCAGAGAGGAAATTGAGGAAAATTTAAGTTTATCACATTAGCAACTCATGAAAGAACAAAAAATGTGTATCACTTCAAATCCCAACTTGTCCAGACGATAAGCATGAAATTGGTCTTGAAATTGTTTGGACAATTTGGAATATGAAAAACCAGGTCAGAATTCTTATTTCAGGAAACAAACACAAAAAAAGAAAAGAGAGATCTTCCAATTGCAGGGACCAAGGGAGGATGGAATGAACACAAGTGGGTGCCATGTGGATTATTCCAGTGTGGTTCTGTCCTTTGGCGTCAGGGTTGGAGCCCGTGGTACTTTCCACTTGTCAACACATCAACTTTTCAACACTTTCCACTTATCAACACTGTAAACCATTCTCCTTAGGGCTGTCTTCTCTGCTGCCCTCAGCGTCTCAAGCTCAAGAAGTAGAGGGTCCCAAAGAGCCAGTGATCGTTTTGTTCAGGGCTAAGAACGTGCTCATTAGAGCTCTATCTGCTTCTCCACTGCCTGTGATGTGTGCCAACGTTGCTCGTGTGAAACACAAATAACCCCAATGATTCAATTAAAGAGCAGATCCTAAAATAGAAGATAGAATTCAATCCATTCCATGATGGGGAACTGCTACACCTTCTATGGGTGATAAGAAAAATAATAATGGAATGTGTTCCATAATAATGGAATAAAAGATGTGTTCTGAGTTATATAGATTTGTAGATTAATTCAAAATACATATGTGGAATAACAATTGTTTAATTTGTGTGCATAGCAATTTTTGAATCATATATTTTCTGTTTGTGGTTAATCCTAATAACCACACACCTATCTCTTCACTTCTTGATACCAAATTTGATTTCAGCTGACCTAATTGCATTAAGCAGAATCTCCTTCTGTTTTCACTGGTTGCACAGGGACATCATTATTCTGTCAGAGATTCTACTCATTCATTTATTAATTTTATGTTATATTCAGTCTCACCCCTTAATAGTTCACTGCCTCTGCCAACATGGAGACCTCATTTAAACAATACCATGTAATCCATGACATTGCATCAACTTTAGGTAGAGATACAGCGGTACATATTGTAATGAGCACCACCTCTATCATAAACCTTTCTAATGATGAGGGTAATTTAACAAAACAAGCGATTAATTAAATAGCAGTCATTTGGGTTTATTAACTGTTACCTAAACTTCCTGATTTTGCAGCATTGAGTCAGCATCTTGATCTTTCAGTTCCTTGATAGCGATAAAAGGAAATTATAAACCAGTCCCCACCTACCAGACAGAGTTGTAGCAGTGATCAAGAGACCATATGAAGCACACATAAAGAGATGAGCAGAACATTATTCATAGTTTGTAAACATTGAAACCAACAAAAATTATTCTGGTTAATGGTTTTCTAAATACTAATACAGCCAAATGATGGAATATGTTTATTGAGGCTTTCATTAAATTGAATAAATGTGATATTATTTTTAAGGAATACAATATTATTTAACTAAATAATAATATTTTTTAAATTCTGAAAGAAAATATACTGTAACATTAACAGTAGCTGTCAGTAAATAGTAAGGTAATAGTTGAGTTAAAAATAATATTTTGAATAAAGTTGGAAAAAAATTTTAAATAAGCATCAAATGCACTAGAAAAAGCAACAATTTTCTTTATTTTATTTTCTAAAATAAATACATATTTTATAAATATAGAAGTATTTAAAATACATGCAAATACTTTGTACACCATAATGTGCTATCTAAATAGATGCTAGTTAATGTAATTACTTGAGTAAAGATAAATAAAATCTATTTTCTGAAGTTTGTTTCATTTCCAAATATAAGGTCAAGTCTGTGAACAATCTAGGATGAATAATATTGCTGTTCTTCTATTAGTGCAATTTGATATATCAAAGCATTAGTACATACCTAGAACTGGGTAAGTATAACATGGGTCTGGTTCATTTAGTTAACTTAGATGTTAGCATGCAATTCTGCTGATAATCAGAGAATTCAAAATAAAAGTTACTTAAACATGAGTTTGTTTATAAAATTGTAGTGGTCAAAATTACTTAGTTAGCACTATTAGAGCTTTAGTCTCTTAATGAAAATATTGCACATAACAAGAAAATTTTCATTACTAATTCATATTAAAAATTCTTAACTAAAACTATCAAACTTACTAAAAATTTAAAAATTGAGATTATGTATTTTAAATAATTTAAAATATTGATTTATAAAACATTATGTCTATAGGAGATGTATATCAAATATTTTGGTTCAACCAATGAATAATTTAAAAACTAATTAAAGTTAAGAGAACACTAACAATTTATTTACAAAATATTTTCAATGAGCTATTACTTGGAAGTCAGCACAGTCAAAATTGTGAGAAGTAACAACTGATTTCATTTTAAAAGTTTGACCATAGTATTCATATAATTATAGTCTAATTTTTCTAGAATAACTATTTTAAATGTCATATCTACATTCTGAAATTATTAATTTATATTCAATTAAGACACCAACATTTTTGTATATGTATGCATGCACATATTATTTATTTATTTATTTATTTAAAATTTTAATTTATTTATCTTTAGGGGGGAAGGAGAGAGGAAAAGAAACATCAATGTATGGTTGCCTTTCGTGCGTCCTCTGCTGGGAGTTGGCCTGCAGGGAACCATCCTGCAACCCAGGCATGTGCCCTGACTGGGAATCGAACCACGATCCTCTGGTTCGCAGGCCTGTGCTCAATCCACTGAGCTACACCAGCCAGGGCCACATATTTTTTATTATAAATGAAAAGAAACATTTTTCAAGTGTGCTATACTATTAGTCAAGTTGAGATAAAAAAGAAGTGAGAACAACCCTGAAATGTATTTCTCTTTCCTCTTCACCATTGAGAAATGTGAGCCTTGTCCGTGGCCAGCAACCCCATAAATGCCGATCTGCCTGCAGTCAGAGCCAGCTCACTTTCTACTACTTAACGCAACTATTGAAAGTACTGCAAACATAATAATCACTTTTGGGATATGCCCCCCAAATGACAATCCTTATGGGAGAGTAAGGGAATAAATTTGTAATGGAAAACTACCGTATCAACAATTCTAAGCTAACAGTTTCTTCACATTTTACATCTCTAAGGTTAAGAGTATGTTAAAACTGATGAAGTATTTAGCAATCAAGGACATATTATAACAGTACTTCTGAAATTAGCTGTGGTGAAAGACTAATATTTGTTTGTCCCTGATTCTTCTATAGTTCTACCCTATTCATGGAGAGTACAATATTCATGCATGTGGGTGTCTGAGAAGAGCAAATTGCTACTGCAAAGGTAAAGTTTCCTTCTTGTATGTCCAAGCAAATTCCATATGTATATGTACCACAGCTTTAAAAAAATTAAATATGTTTATTGATTTTAGAGATAGAATGGAGAGAGGAACTCACTGCAAATAAACCATAATTGATGTTTACTTCCTAATAGTAAAGCTGAGTAACTTATGGCATAAAACACAAAAAATGCCCCATAGAACAACCCCCTATGAAAATTAAAGATCCTGCAAGTAAAAAGTAAAATATGACAAATCAGCCAGGAAATGTATTTAGAAATGAGGGGGAAAGTAGACTAATGCCGTAAGCATAGGTAAAAGCCAAACTCAGTTTAATAATTAAGGTTTTTCAGCTTAAATTAATTATTTATCATTTATTCCTCTATCATGCATCTTTACTATGATCACTTCTTACAAATAATGTTTTCAAAATTCTTTTGTATGAAGGGACTCAAAATATTGTATAGGATCTCTTTATTGAAATAGTTCAGCATTCAAAAACTGATATAAATAAAGATTTAACTGCTTTCTCAAAGAAACAGTCCTGTTCACTGCCTCATGCCTCCCCACCCCCTCCAGTAGTAAGTAGATGCTCAATCCATATTCTCATTGACTTCTGAATGGATGACAGTGATGCCTTCAAGGAAGGGAAAGAACACATTAAATACCCTACTGTTCCCTTTCTATACAACTTTGGCTTGTGTCAATCACAAGGGAAAAAAAGCATACACTCCTTCCAAACTGAGTGGGCTCAACAGGAAAAAGCAAATAAAAACTCAGCTATGGAAACCCAGTCAAACCAAAGGTGCATTTCCCAATAACATGTCTCTCTCCATATATCAGGAGCCAAGGCTGAATAGTAAATTCTTCTACCTTTTAGAAAAGACGTACATTGATTGGCCTGACTGGCTAATGGGGATCCCAGTTATATCTACAACATCATATAACTCACAGTTAGGAATGTGCTCTGGAGGCTCATTATTTAATTAAGAGCAGGAATTACAAGAGCACTAAATGCAATGAAGCAGCACAGTTTGCAAGGGCCCCAAATTTATAGTTTTCATTAATTAACATAAAGCAGTGTAGGCAAGTGAAATCAAGTGATCTGCTCAGCTATTAGAATTTTGAGAGTTAATTAATATAATAGCACAGATCATTGAACTTAAAAATTATGAGTAACATATAGAATTTTAAAGAGTATCATGATGATATATAATTACAAGATAACTCTGCTCCTTCAAACTGTGTTATTTTGACTTGGTTCCTTAACTCAGTTTGAGATCAGCTATGGCTAAATCCATAGGAAAGGAAAACAATTAGAAAATGTGCGAATTCAATTCTGCATACTCTTCGATTAAATGATTTGCTTATTTACTTAATCAGCTGAAATGATTACAGACCATTAGTGGCCATTAATAAATAAAACTATTTGCATTTCACAAATGCATTTGCATTTCAGACTTCTCAAATGTCTCACCAGGGAAAGAAACAAAACAACCGCTCCTGTGACCGCAGCTTAAAATGCAGTGGAGCAAGTTCTCATTTCTCCCCTGGAATTGAGGTAAATGTAAGGGGAACTGGAGGCTGTGCAAACTGCCGCCACTGCCATGCTCTACCTTCCGCACGCCCTGTGCCCGCTCCCCATCGGGCTCCTCAGTGTAAGAGCTCTGGAGCGCTGAGAGCCATTGTTCTTCTTCTACTGAGTGAAGTGCTGCGTAAAAGTCAAGTCTTGCCATTTCCGTTGAATTTAACTTGTGAAAAATAGACATGCACTGTATGCTGAATCACATTTTCTATGATGTCTTCATATCTTAGTACATTTTAAGTTACAGGGAAGAAGTCTTGTACTTACAGTCAGCACAATGGTCTGAAAAACATCTTCTCCACCTAAGCACAGATTTGTGTATTTATTTCACAAGTACAGCAATTACCATTTACTGAGTACCTAAAATGGGCCAGCTGCTTTCTTATTTATTTATATAGATTACTTCATCATGGATGAAAAGAACCATAAAGGTAGATTCTCATTTTGTAAAAAAAGGAAACTGTTATGGGCTGTATTGTGCCCCCCAGATTTGTATGTTGAAGACCTAACCCCCAATATCTTAGAATGTAACAACCTGGAGATAGGGCTGTTAAAGGGATGACTAAGGTAAAACAAGGCTAGATGAGTGGGCCATAACCTAATAAATTCAGTGTCCTCACAAGAATAGGAAATTAGGACACAGACCACACACAGGCCGAGGGACAACTCTATGAGGACACAGTGACAGGGCAGCCGACTTCAAGCCAAGCACAGAAGCCACAATAGAAACCAAATCTACAAAACCTGCTGATAACTTCTTGATCTAGGATTCCTAGCCTCTGGAACTGTGAGACAGTGAGACAATAATTTTCTGTTATTTAAGCAACCAAATCTGTGGTGTTCTGTGATGGTGGCCTTAGCAAACTAATACAGAAATGATGATTTTGATGTGGTAACTCTCACTTCTAATAGCTGAGTATTTTACTTAACCTGGCTCACCAATACAGCCGGTATGTAAAACTTCGAGGATATGGGTAGGAAAGATGTAAATCCACTGACTTGCTGTTTAAAGAACAAGCTCTTTTCACCAGTGAAGTGATTTAAAAAGAAAAAAGGAGTTGTCAAGAGAAAACTTGCATGAAAGCAGAATATCAAAATATATAAAATAATTCTATGTTGAATGAAACCTGGGCAAAGACTGGGAAACCTGCTTGCTGCTCGTGCCCTTGATACACTGACCCTCTCCCCTCTGTGTGAGGAAAGGAGAGACCCATTTGGCAAACCACTGCGGGACACTGTGCTGCTGCTGTCCCCGAGGCTGATGGCATCTGCAGACCTGTGTTTTCAAATGTTAGAGATTGTCTGTGGCAATCTAGTTTCTTTCTGGATCAATAACATAGTAAGTTGAAACATTATATACATACATATGTGTGTGTGTGTGTTACATATGCCAGTAACAATATAAGTAGAAATATAATAACATTATATATATATAGTATATGTGGTATATAGTAATATATGTATGAGTATATATTACACATGCATATGTGTAATATATACAATATGTGTGATATATAATATATATACATATACATATTATACGCACACACGAGGTCTGTCAGGAAAAAGTCCAGCCATTGTTAAGATGACAAGAACAATTTGCAGAACATCAGTGTAACCTGGCAGCCAAGGAGAGTAGACCGGCATGCACACGTGTGAACAATGACAACTTCACTGGATGAGTCAGTGGGGGTGGTAGATGCCATTCAGTGAGAATGTGTACTATGTGGCCATCACATTTAAAATGACTGAGCAGTAGAGCAAAGAATCTGCATCAAAGTTTGTGTTAAGACTGAACATTCCTCCACAGAAAGTATTTGGATGGTTCAGAAGGCAGCCCCTGTGGGCAACTGGTGATTGGCAGCCTCATCATGGATAATGTGCCCACTCATGCATCACGTCTTGTACAGAGTTTTTGGCAAAACATCAAATCCTTCAGGTGACTCAGCCCTCCTACAGTCCAGATTTGGCACTTGTGACTTTTGGCCTTTCTCAAAACTAAAATCACCTTTGCAAGAGAAGAGATTTCAGACTATCGATGAGATTCAGGAAAATGTGACTGGGCAGATGACAGAGATTAAGAGAAATATGTGAGGTCCCAAGGTGTTTACTTTGAAGGGGACTGAGGTATCATTGTCCTGTGTACAATGTTTCTTGCATCTTCTTCAATGAATGTGTTTATTTTTCATATTGCATGGCTGGATACCTTCTGGACAGACCACATATGTACACATCCAAGAACTCTCTAAGAGCTTGAACTGTCCAGTGTTACGATATACCCGTTGGTTGAGGGGTGAGTTTCCTGTTCAGGCACAGGTAATATGACAGAGCACCTGGCAAGGTGCTGAGCCAGGGATTAAAAAACTGGGTTTGTAGATTTTTCATTGTTACAGAGCCACTTCTAAAGATGGAAAGGGATTCAACAGAGATATGGCTGCTTTGCACTAAGCAACACTAATTACACGTCTTTACTTTATTCTGGCTAAAATTGTCTGCTTGAGGAGATACTTGGTAAGAACTAGGAAAGACCCTCACAATTAGCATTTTACAGTGTTACTGAGGTATAAATGATACACAGTTAAACTCGCATACATATTTAAAGAGTGCAATTATGCACACTCCTGAAACCCACATCAAAATCAACGTAAATGAACACATTCATTACCCCCCAAAGTTTCCTAGGACCTTTTTGTAATTTCTCTCTCAAATCCTTCTCCACCATTACCCCAAACCACCGCTGCCAGCCCCACCATGCAAAAACTGATCTAATCTCTGTGACTATATATCCATCTGTATTCTCTACAGTTCTGTATAGTGGAATCATGCATGCGGTTTGCTCTCTTTTTTTGTCTGGTCTTTCATTCAGCATAATTCTTTTGCTACTCAGGCAATATATATATATGAATAGTTCATTCCTGGGTACTGCAGTATATGAATATATTGCAGTTTGCTTAACAGTTCATCTGCTGATGGACTTTAGCATTTTTTCCAGTTATGGCTATTGTAAATAAAGATGCCATGAATTAATGTAGAAATCTTTGTATGGACATATGCTTTCATTTCTTTTGGGTAAATGTCCAGGAAAATGGCTGGGTGACAAGATAGGTGTTTTTAAATTTGTAATAAACTACCAAACTGTTTGTAAAGTGATTATATAATTTTATATTTTCATCAACAGTCTACAAAAGTTCCAGGTCCTCCACGTTCTTGCCAACACTGTGTCTTTTTAACTGTAGATGCTTTTGTATGCTGGGTAGTAACATTTCCTTGTAGTTTTAATTTGCATTTCTCAGATAACTTATAATGCTGATCATCTTTTCATTTGCTTATTTTCCATGTGCATATCTTCTTTCATGATATTTCTTTTTTAAACCTTCTGCCAATTTTTAGTATTGGGTTTTCTAATCGTTGATTTTTGAGAGCTCTTTATGTATTCAGGACACGCATCCTTTATTAGATGTACGTTTTGTAAAGACACCCTCTCATATTGTGACTTACCTTTTCATCTCCTTAACAGTGACTTTCTCACAGCAAAAGTTATTAATTTTGATGAAGTATAAATTGTCAATTTTTCAAAGAGTTGTGCATTTGGTGTTATCTCTAAGAAATCTTTGCTTAACCGAAGATCACAAAAATTTTCTCCTGTGATTTCAAGACATTTTATAGTTTTCGTTTTACACTTAGGTCTATAACCCATTTGAATTAATATTGTTTTCTTTTTGTTGCAAATAATGCTAAAAACATTATTTGTTTAAAAGGAAAAAAACTATCCCATCATAAACAAAGCAACAAACAACAAGTGTTGGAGAGGTTGTAGAGAAGAGGGGACCCTAATCCACTGTTGGTGGGATTGCAGACTGGTGCAACCACTGTGGAACACAGTATGGAATTTTCTCAGAAAACTAAAAATGGACCTTTCTTTTGACCCAGCAATTCCACTGCTGGGATTATATCCTAAGAACCCTAAAACACTAATCCAAAAGAACCTATGCACCCCTATGTTCATAGCAGCACAATTTACAATAGCCAAGACTTGGAAGCAACCTAGGTTCCCATCAGTAAATGAATGGATCCAAAAACTATGGTACATTTACACAATGGAATTCTATGCATCAGAAAGAAAGGAGCTCCTACCCTTTGCAACAGCATGGATGGAACCTGAAAGCATTATGCTGAGTGAAATAAGCCAGGTGTTGAAAGACAAATACCATATGATCTCACCTTTAACAGGAATCTAAACAACAAAACAAACAAGCAAGCAAGCAAAATAAAAACAAAGACACTGAAATAGAGAACAGGCTGACAGTGACCAGAGGGGAGAGGGGAGGGAATTTCAGGGGAGAAAGGGGAGGGATTTAGAGGAATTAGCATAAAGGACACATGGACGACAACTAAGGGGGATGGAAATGGGAGGGAGGTGGAGAACACTGGCAGGGTGGGCTGGGATGGGAGTAAAAGACAGTAAACTGTACTTAAACAATAATTAAATAAAAAAATTTAAAAAACCGTATCCCTTATCTGCTTAACGGGCTTTGCAGCTTTGTAGAAATTCAGCCATCTATGTGTGAGCATATTTCTGGGCTCTCTTTTCTGTCCCATTAACATATTAATCTATCTTCATGGCAATACAGTACTGTCTTTATTATTGTAGTTTTACAATAAATCTTGATATCAGGTCATGTTAGTTCTCTAATTTACCTTCCATTGCAAATCTGTTTGGCTTGTCTAGGTCCTTCACATTTCCATATGATTTCAGAATAATGAACTATAGAAATGATCTCTGAAAGAATAGTCTAAATTAAGTCAATTTCTACTCCCCCCAAAAAATTCTGCTTCAATTTTGATTGGGATTGCATTGAATATAAATCAATCTGAGAAGAACTGACTGGTTAACAGTATAGTGTCTCTGGCTAGGCTAGGTCTTCTTTAATTTCTGTCAGCAACTTTTTGCAGTTTTCAGTGTAGAGATCTTTTAAAACTTTTGTCAGATTTATTCCAATCTATTTATTTTTCCTTCTTGTAAGTAGTATTGCTTTGTTAGTTTGAATGTCATATAGTTTGTTGCTAATATATAAAAACATTTAACTTTTGAATACCTTATATCCTGGGACCTTGCCAGACTCCAATTTTAGTTCTAGTATCTTTTTCATAGATTTTATCAAATTTTATACATCAGCAATGAAACCAGCTGCAGAGACAGTTTCACTTCTTTTCCAATTAAGACACCTTTTACGTCTTTTTTCTTGCCTAGAGCCTGTATAAAATGTTGACTATAAGTGGTGAGAGTAGACATTCTCTGTTGTCCCTCGTCTTACCAGGAACATGATCAGGTTTCCCATTTCACCATTAATTAGGATGTAGTTTTCTGTAGATGCTCTTTATCAGGCTATGGAGCTCCTCTGATAGTCCTACTTTGCTCATATTTTTATTAAAAGGAATATTGTGTTTTTCATATGTTTTGAGTACTTATTAAGATAATCATGTTTTCTTCATTAGTTGCTCAATATATGGTGAACCACCCAAACCTTACAGTCCGGAAATAAATCCCACTTGGTCATTATGTATCATCTTTTCTTTATATTGTTAATTTACATTTTCTAAAGCTTTTTATTGAGCTTTTTTATGAACATTTTGTACCAGTGTTCATAAAGGATATTACTCCTTCATGCTTGTTTGTTTGATTCTTGGAATGTCTTTGTCAGTTTTGCTATCAGGACAATACTGATCTCGAGGAATGAATTGAAAAGTATTACAACTTTGTTTGAAGAGTGTGTGTGGAATTGGCGTTATTTCCTCCTTAAATGTGCGGCAGCATTCACCAGGAAAGGTGCACAATATTCTTTGTTGGAGATTTTGAACTACAAATCCAATTTCTTTATATAGAAAGGTGCTCTTCAGGTTATTGTTTTCTCTTTTGTGGACTTTGGTAATTTATGTCTTTTAATGAATATGCCCATTACGTATAAGTGTTTGACTGGATGGGCATAAAGTTATTCATAATAGTCCCTTACTGTCATTTAATAGGTGCAGAATCTGCAGTGACATTATGTTTCTCATTTCTGATATAGGTAAGTATATTTTCACTTTTTTTTCCTGCAGTCTGGCTAGAAGTTTATCAATTTCATTGATTTCCTTAAAGCACCACTGTACTTGAACAACAATAAAAAATGACATTGGAGAAAAGGGAAGAAAAGAAGCACCAGTTTTTGGTTTCATTTATTTTCCCTATTGTTTCTCTGTTTTCTACCTCACTAATTTTGTCTTTGATTTTGCTCTTTCTTCTTTCCTGCTTACTCTGGGTTTACTAATTTGTCCTTTTCTTGTTCCTGAAGTTGGAAGCTATGGTCATTAATTGGAGACTTTTTTGTTTCCAAGACAGGCACTTAGTGCTAAAATTTTCTCTCTAAGTATGACTTTTACAGCATCCCATCCACTCTGATTATGTTGTAGATTCATCTGCAGTCAACTCAAACTGCCTTTTATTTCCCCTTTTTATTCTTCCTTTGACCTATGTATTACTTAGAAGTGTATTATAATTGAGTTTCAAATATTTGGTGCATTTTCCAACTGTCTTTCTGTTACTGAATTTACATTAAATTCCATTGTTGTCAGAGAACATATTTATATGATGACTCATCTTCCATTTACTGAGATTTGTTTAATAGCCCAAAGATGGTCTATCTTGGTCTTTGTCCTGAGTCATTTGAAACAATCAGTTACTTGGTGAGAGTTTGAATCCTTCAAGTCTTAGATGGATTCAGAGCACTGTTTCTCTTGGAGTAGTCGCCCACTGTGATTTTATCCAATGATCTATTAATTGTGATTTTCTCAGTCTGGTTGGTAGAAAGAGGCCTCTTACTCTGTGAGCATCAGGCACAGTTCCCTTTTATCATTTCAGGTGATTCTTTTCCCAATGACCCTGATGGGCAGTGCACTGGGGTTGGGGGGTCTCCCTATGAAGACCCCAGCATTCTCACACTGTGTAGCCTTCTCCCCTTCTAGTTCTGTGTCCTGGGAAGAGGACTGCTGAATCTCCCTGTCTCTCAGGACTCTCAGTCCTGTCGGGTGGGCTCTGAGTTCCTTTTGACTGTGCAACAGCCTGGAAACTCTCAGGGCTGTCAGCTGGGACAGTTACCGCCGACACCTCGATTGCATTGTCTTTCAGACTGCTGACCCGATGTCGCCTGTCCTAAAACCATGGTTTTATATGTTTCATTTATTTTCATGGGGTTGTTTCTGACAGGACCGTAAATCCAGTTTCAGCTATTCTATCTTCACCAAAAGTGAGTCACTCAAATTAAAATTTTAAAATAATTTAAGATACATTTTCCCTTGAAGAGTTATTTATAATACAGTGCTAATTATTGTGTGGACAACAATGATGGCCTATTTTATGTTGAAAAGGTGGGTTTGAGTATGAGGCATTGCGATGTTAGATAAATCACTGAACAGAGATGGAATCAGCCCTAGGTTTTACCACTAAGAAGTAAAACCTTAAGTAATTAATAACATAAAGTCAATCTGTCAATGGAAAACTAAGATTAGAGATGATCTTTAATCCAATGGATCTTTAATCCAATCCAAAGTCAATCTGTCAATGGAAAACTAAGATTAGAGATGATCTTTAATCCAATGCTAAAAAGCATTGGTGGGAATGCAGACTGGTGCAGCCACAGTAGAAAACAGCATGGAATTTCTTCAAAAAACTAAAAATGGAACTGCCTTATGGCCCAGGGATTCAACTTGTGGGAATATATCCCAAGAATCTCAAAACACCAATTCAAAGGAATACAGTCCCCCCTATGTTCACAGCATCATTTACAGTAGCCGAGATCTAGAAATGGCCCAAAGTGCCCATCTATAGATAAGTGAATAAAAAGCTAGGGTACATTTTACACAATAGAATATCACATGGCTGAAAAAAGGAAGGAAATATTACCTTTTGCAACAGAATGGATGGGCCTGGAGATTATTATGCTAAGTAAAATAAGCCAGTCAGAGAAAGATGGATATCATATGATCTCATTTATATGTGTAATCTAGTGAAAAAAATAAACTGACAAACAAAATAGAAACAGGGGCATGGACACATGGAATAGACTGACCGCTATCAGAGAGGAGGAGAGGAGAAGGTAGGAAGGGACTGAAGAATGAAGGTGAAGGGATTAGCCAAATAGCATATATGCATAACCCACAGACACAGACAACAGTGTGGCGATGGCCAGAGGGAAAGGGGGCAAGGCTGGGCGGAGGGCAGCAAAAGGAGGGAAAACGGGGACATTTATAAAAGTGTCAACAATAAAAATAAAGAAAAGTAAAATAAAATAAAGTCATTGAGCTAAAAAAAAGTTATATGAGGTCTGTACAGAAAAAGTCCAGCCATTGTTAAGGCAAGGAGAACAGTTTGCACTGCATCAATGTAACCTGGCAGCCTAGGAGAGTGGACTGGAATGTGCACGTGTGAACAATGACCACTTCACTGTACTAGTCAGTGGGGGTGGTAGACTGAGTGAGCAGAACAATGAATCTGCATCAAATTTTGTGTTAAGCTTAAACATTCCTCTGCAGATTTAGAAGGTTTTCAGGGACAACACAATGAGTGCAGTGCAAACAAAAGTTGGCACAAATGCTTCACACAGAGTCGAGAATCTCTTGAAAGTGACCCACATTCTAGAAGGCCTGCAAGAAGCAGAACATCTGAGAAGGCTGAACGTGTATGGTCTGCAATCAACACAGATCGGCAACTGACAGTGGGAGAATTAGAAGCTGATCTGGAGAGTCCAAAAACTACTGTTTCTGAGATTTTGATGTGGGATCTTGGCATGAAACGTGTCATGACGAAGTACATTCCGTGTCTCCTACTCCCGGAGCAGAAGGAACATCATGCTGCAGATGCCAATGACTTGATTCAAACCGCTACCAATGAACCAGATTCCCTCAAGAACATCCTAACTAGAGACGAATCATGGGTCTGAGGCTATGATCTGGAAAAGAAGGCACCGTCGTCCCACTGAAAGTCTCCTGGTTGTTCACACCTGAAGAAGGCGTGGCAAAGTCACAGCAAGATCAAGATCATGTTAACTGAGTTCTGATTGGGAAGGTGTTTTCCATCATGAGTAAACTCCTCCAGGCAAACAGTTAATAAAACACACTACCTCAATGGTCTTCAGTTGCGAGGTGCAATGCTATGAAAATGGCTGCGGCTATTGGCAACTGGTGATTGGCAGCCTCATCATGACATGCACCTGCTCATGCATCACATCTGCTGCACAGATTTTGGGTGAAGTATCAAATCACCCAGGAGACTCAGCCCCCTACAGCCCAGATTCGGCACCCTGTGACTCCTGACTTTTCCCAAAACTAAAATCACTTTTGATAGGGAAGAGATTTCAGACTGTCCATAAGATTCAGGAAAATACAATAGGGCAGCTGATAACAATTCCAACAAAGGATTTTGCAGACTATTTTGAACAATGGAAAAGATGTTGGGAGAACTGTGTGAGGTCCCAAGGTGACTACTCTGAAGGGGACTGAGGTGTCATTGTCCTATGTACAATATTTCTTGTACCTTGTATCTTCTTCAATAAATGTCTCTATTTTTCACAATACATGAACAGATACTTCCTGGACAAATATCTGGGATGTTGGCCAGGAAACAAAACAAGACACATGAATACCTGGAAAAAGGAAATAGGGGGTGCAAACTGAAGAAGAGAAGAAAGCAAAGGGGTACTCAGGACACACAATTATGTCTACTGCCTCTGTGCATTATTAAAAATCACCTCCATGGTGCATTTTCCATAGCCACAGGGTTTCAAAAGTACTGAAGGACATCAGTAATAGTTGAAAGTTTGCATATATCACGTTCCAGGGCTGACTCCTCTCCCCGACATGTCCAATCTATACTTCATTACTGAACCACTTCCTCTTCGGTACAATATCATGTCATCTCCTTGGTCACAGAGGGAAAATCAAAAGGATTCTTTCAAAGAGAAAAATATAAACCTGTAAGTTTGTATAGAGAAAAGAAGGCTTAACAGATTGATCATTTACATTTACTCTGTCATTATTTGTTATTATTTTTAATTATAATGCAATATTTGTGGAAATTCTCATAAAAATAAGCTTTGTTTATTTTTGACATATTTTTGGATTACCAAGAGTTGATATACAGGATGGATAAAAGTAGGTTTACAGTTGTTCATATAAAAACTAACACAGTAATTAATAATAATACAAGAATAAATGGTTTCACATACTCACAACTGTAAGCCTACTTTTGTCCACTGATGTATTTTTAAAAAGCATGTAGCTACTTTAAACCTACTGGAGAAATCCTTGTTAAGTATACCATTCAATGTATTTTTCAATATCCATTCCATCTAGAAAGACAAAATCATTTTATAATTTGGAACAGGAAAAACATCAGTCTTTCTTACCAATGTGTGTATTTCTTTTTTGTTAGATAATGAACATAACCCACCATGCTGAATACTTTCCCTTTGATGCTGGAAGCTCAGAACCAGTGTAATATTTAATGGAGGACAGTGCAAGGCACCCCACCTGCTCCTCTGCTAGACATCATTAATCAAGCATGACAGGCTTTCTCAGCTGAACTCACTTGGACTCAAGTCTTTCTCAGTTGTATATTTTAGGTCCACAAGCAACTGAGCAGAATTTACACATGATGTGAAATGGCTTCAATCAGCCTCGATAATAACTATATTTGCTATCCTTTCTTCATATGATTTCTTAAATTATTCCTAAGCCTATTTGATGGATATATTGACATATCTTTTATCATAAGTATATTCAAATTGTTTTTGGAAATTAAAGGCTCTCTAAGATCTCTTGAGTGATACAGGGTTTTATCCCACTTGTGAGTGTAGATTAAGGAGTCCCTGAGGATAAACAGTACTTTCAAAAAAAAAAATAAATAAAGATAACTGGCAGCAAATTCAAATAAAATAAAATTCAAAAACTGTGTATTTTAACACTAAAAATTATTAAAATAAGTCACATCCATATACCTATATCTATACACATGTAGTTGTAATTGCAGCTGTGTCCTAGTTCTAACAGCAAACAATGGCTACATCACGTCAGGGATGAGAGAGTAATGTTATTTTTTCCAATAAAATTAATTGTTAAAACTATACAACCTAATTCAGGATAACGCAAAAGGAGAACTGCTACCAGTTCACAAATTATTTTCCTTAGTCAATCGCAGGATATATACAGAATTGAGAGTAGGCATTTAGAAATTTTCATAACAACTGTCATATTTGTATTGCATTGCACATAAGTATCCATCTATATTATTCAAGGTGGGGAAAACTAGTCCTTTTAGCCCAGTGTTTTTAGACACACTGGCATTCCTTTTGATGTTCAACACAAATTCATAACAAAGGTTATATTTGCAAAAATATTTAGGAAATTTTCCCTGACTTTGTGAAACTATCAAACCCTTCCATTCCTAAAATGTCTCATCTATATATAATACAGGGACTGTAATGGCATCTACTTCATAGATTACTAAGGGGATGAAATAAATAATCCCTCCAAAACAGAGCTTGCCAGTGGCCCCCTGAGCATGTGACCAGCAAAAATAACTACTATATTTCTTTGCCGTCTTTGCATCTAGATGTGGCCAAGGGACTAAGTGCTCAACGATAGCACATGAGCAAAGATGACAGGTGTAACTTTCACTTCAAAGCCTAAAGGCAAGAAAACTTGCTAGGAGACATGTACACAGAGACGGAGATGTTCTGATTGTGCTAATGGGGCGAACCTTCTAGGGAAACCAAACAACAGCATGCAAGGAGCCGGCTGCCAGAATGATGCTGAGCAGAGCCACAATCTCAGTTCAGGTTTTCCCAGCAAAGAAACATAAGCTTCCAATACACTTACACTCTGTTAATGTGACCCTTTACCACAGTCAGCCAAACCAATATCCCCACCAAGACTACATGTAAAGCACTCGAAATAGCAGCTAGCATATGCTCTATATTAATCATAGATAACTACTTATCATTCCTATTATTTGACATTTCAAATTTTTCACTTTAGAAGTTTTGGATCATCTACAATGATTCTCTTTTCTTCTTCATAAAATGACTGGTATAACTCTACCAGACCCTGGTCTGTTAAACAATTTTGAGAATGGCTGAAACAGTTTTACAGTACTGCTTTTGTAAAATCCCATATTGTAGATGAATTCTATTTTATTTAGAAATGATTTGCATTTTACTGCTCCATATAGCACCTCTAACAACATGGGAAATGCTGGTCTGAAAATCTGTGGACAGGACGGGAGGGAATAAGAGGGACATCTGCAGGAGACGGGTGTCTGAGAGGGGGTAAGGTTTACAAGTGGTGGGCTCATTAATGGGTGGTCCAGGTTAAAACCCATGCTCTTATGAACCATGAGGCCTAGTTCTATAAAAAGAACACTCTTCTCATCAACTATGTAATTATCCCAAGATATAGTTTGTTTAAGAATAAACAGCAAATTATTGATTCTACTTCTTTACTCACCAGTTTTCAAAATTTACTTGAACAACAACATAGTCAAACAAACTGAAGGTCAAGAGGCTTGGATCTTGGGCTTCTGACTTCGCCAAGTATCCCCATAACATAAAAGTTTTCATGAAGAGAACTCTAAAATACCAGAACCCAAATAATGAATTCAAAACTGACAGTGACACTTATCAGCCTGAGCAGGTCCTTCCTGAGTTCTAAAGACAAGAATACAGAAGTGCTCTCAGCTCAGATCTTACAGAGGGCACAGCAGTGCTCGGCTACCCTCAGGTGGAGTTTCCCTAAACGGACGGTAAAAGGGTCTAACCTAATCCTGTGGTCCCCATGGCATCCGCCCCCACAGCAGGAGTGTTTCCCTGTGTGACAAACTGCCTCAGACTCTTTCAAACTACCTTTATGAGAGCTGCTATATGAGCCTGAATGCCAACAACTGGACAGTCATCGTGACCCGGAAAGCATGATACAAACTGTTATCTGGGTCACGCCATCTCTCTCTGCCCACACCTCTCCAGTGACTTCTCATCCACTGAGAGAAGTTAAAATCCCTGGCGTGACCTAAAAGGCCTCGTGGCACGTGCATCACCGTCTCAGAGCTGATACCTTCTGCTCCTCCCCTGTCCCCTCTGCTCCACGCACACTGGCCGCGCTGGTGCTGACAGCAGATGCTCCCCTGCCTCTGGGCCGTGCCCTGGTTTCTTCCTTCTTCTAGAATGTTCTCCCCCCTGCATAGCTACCTGACTTGCTCCTTTACTTCATTTAGGTGTTTTTTTAATCAAATTCTCCTTCCCAGTGATACCATTTCCGACCACCGCCATCCAAAATGCAAATTTTCACCTACCCTCGCCTGTATTCTCATTCCCCTGACATGTTTTGTCTGCTTCCATGACACTTATTTCCAACTAACATACCAGAAATCAGAAATGTTATGAACTTACTGTTGATTCTTGGTCTCCCTTACAAGGATGCAGGGTCCTCTATGGTCCTGTATCACCGGCCCCTAGAGCAGAACCTGGCACAGTCAGGAGTTCCCATCACAATGACTGCCTGAATGCATAAATGAGTTGATTCCAATCATCACCAAATGGACAACGACACTACTTCAGCAGCCCTGAGTAATAATAATTAGATATAAGACATGGGGCCACATTATAGAAGACAGCCCCTTTTCTCTTTAAGAGAGTGTTCTTCAAGTAACTTTTATAGAATCTCGAGTTACTGAGAGATGATACCAAAGCAAATGTTCAGTCTGAAGTTCTGGTTTAAACAAGAGTTTCTGCTCTTGCACTTCCTTTTTTAACATAATAGTAAGAGAAGAGGAATTTGCCAAAGGAGGTACATAGTAGGCAACATTTCCTAAAACACTACTGACCCTAAATATCACAGCCACCATCATTGCCCACAATTTTTTTCCAGAGCATCCATGGCCCAATACCCTTTAGGGAATTGGGGACTCTTAGACCTAAGCCCATAGACACAAAATTGTGTGTAAAAGTTGAGAACTGATTTCACAAACTTAAGTTATTTTTTCTCCTGGAAACCTTTGATTCTTCTTAGAGTATGATGGCTATTTAGACATAGAGAGGAAGAAGATAGGAAAGCTGTATAGAACTATAAGAGCTGATGAAAGGAAGACAGAAGGGCCAGCAAGAACATCCAAGTTGCCTTATTTATTTGGCGGGGGAGTAAGGTAATTCCAGGAAACTTCAATGGCCCCTTGGAACACCACAGCATCAAAACAAAGCTCAAACCCCTTACAGTGCAGACGAAGGCTGCACTATGGTCACAGTGCTGTATATGAAAAGGTGTATTCGTTCCCTAGGGTTTCTATGACAGAAGCACCAAACACCAAGGGGCATAAAACAATAGAAATGTGTTCTCCTGCGGTACTGGAGCTAGAAGTCTAAAGTCAGGCTGCCAGAAAGGCTGGCCCCTTCTGGGGGCTCTGGTGGAGAACTGGCTCCAAACCTCTATTCTAGCTGCCAGCGATGACTAGCAATTCTTGCCATTCCGTGGCTTGTGCAAGCATCATCCCAACCTCTGTTGGTCTTCGCATGGCATTCTCTTTTCTCTGCATCTGTGTCCGAAGTTCCCTCTTCTTAGAAGGACATCAACATTGCCTCACTAGAATGGCCCATAGGTCCTTAGTAGGACCTAATCTTAATTACACCTGCAGAGATCCCAGTTTCAAATAAAGGCACTTTCACATGTCTAGGTCGACATGAATTTTGGAAAGGCACTATTCAGTACGGTACAGAAAGTGACAAATATGCCATGCATTTTAGAGCTATTTCCCCCCCAAGTGATTATCTTTTGTAAAGTAAAATATTTTGGCTAAAAAAGGATTGACTTCAAAGCAAGTAAATGCACTGGGGAAGCTTACTTTTAAGTATTTTAATAAAGGGAAGGCTTCTATAATAATGTGGAAAACTATCCCTGAAACTGTCTTAAATGTTTTGATTCCCTGTAATAATATTCTCAGAGGAGGTGTGCGGTAGCAAACACTCAGCAAAAGAAGAAGGAAAGAAAACCTCATCTTGAAAGTAAAATATTATCCCATCTCTAAGGGTGCTCCTTTGGAAAACACCGCATTTTATATTCCGTGCAATCCCAGAGATCTGTTGCGTAAAGGCTCACCAACCCAGAATGAAACAGTCTGATTTCCATGTCACTCGGAATAACAGAAAATGAATGTAGCATGATCTCTTTGCTTAGCTGCCATGGACAGTTTAGGGGGACTTTACTCTGGACATTCACATGTCTCTCTGTTTTTTTCCTTTAAGTTGTCATAATTATTACTGCATAAAAGGTAAAAAAACAGATATGAGAAGACTGAAGAGCTGAGTTAACCCACAGTTGTCTGTTTTAACAAAGGAGAAAGCTGACTGGTAAAAGCATTTAAGGATCTGATTCGGCTGCTCTGATGGCCCCTAGGATTCAACATATTGCCCACCCTACCCCACAAAACCCCTTGTACTTCTCAGAAACACTTTAAAAAAACAAATGAAACCACGGAGAAGGAACTCAATCAAAATGAAATACCTGTAATTTATAAGAGAAGGATCACCATATGATGAGTCAGAGGCTTAATCTCATTTAAATTAAAGACTCTGCCTTCTTATTAAGATGGAATTGTCACTTCAGGTAGAAATACCCTCTCTGCTCCAAACCCAGAGTAATGAAAGAGACACACACATGTGTATAATTTGTGTTACATAATATATAAATTATTTTAAAAGACAAAACTGGACTCAGGAAAAGATAAACATCTGGTAACAGAAACACAAACAGCAACAGTAACCTACTACGCTCCCAGGTAGAAACAAAAAATTTCAAAGTAGAGAGGGAGAGAGAATAAGAGGAGCCCAGGGCGCCCCATTTGTGGCGGGGGGGTGGGGGGGGTGGGGATGGGGACTGGAGCCACACAGGCTACAGAAGCAGAGGCTGGGCTCAGTTTCTCTGTCCAGTGAAAGGCTAAACAGTAAGCATTGTTCAGACCTGACTCTATCAAGCTGCAGTTAGGCCAGTGAGTGGGGGCCAAAGTCCGTTCCACTCCGACCCTGGGTGCAGCCATTCTCTGACTCAGAATGAAGCTTGTAACACACCCTTACGTCTGTAGGGCTGGGCACCCAACGCACCGATGTGTGACAAGGTCCTGGATACAGAGCTCCGGGGAGATAGGTAAGGCATTGGCAAGAACTGGTAAACAAGGTACACACACACACTCAGAGCAAGGGGGTTTAAACACAACAACAAAACTGCTACTCAAAATCAGAGAACCAAAATTTCATATCATAGGAAATTGCCACAAATGACAGCTAACATTCTAAACAATTGAGATCATTCATTTTGGAGAGCTGTAAAATATACAACTATTCCCTGAAAATTATTTACAAATAAGAATATTCAAAATACTCAAAGAAGTAACAAAAATCATATATATAATCCGAATACAAGAAATTGTAAAGAATTGGTATACCACAAACAGATGGCTATGCTGGAGAAAGAGTTGTGAATGCTGGAAAGAAATGCACAGCCACTAAAATAAAAACTAAAAAAGGGACTAATCTTGAGCTGAATGTAGTTAAAGAAATAATTGTTCAACTGAAATAAATTAAAACTATGAAAGGATTTCAGGAGATATTCAGAAAAGATTGAGAAGCTCACTCTTCTATTCAGGTTAGGAGAGGCTACATTACAGTGACAAACACCCCCCAAATCTTAGTGGCTTTAATGAAAGGGTGTGTTTCCCTCATTCCAGGTCCTCTTCCATCATTGCTGAAGCAGAAGGAAAGGGAGGCTGGAGAATTGTGCCAGGCTTTTCCCCTCACTCAGCTCGGAAACAACACTCATCACTCTGCTTCACATAGTCTGTGTTATTCTGCTTAGTCGTAATAAGTGCTTCTTATTCTGCTTCTTACGTAATAAGTCGTAAGAAGCTAAAGGTAGTCAGCCATATGCCCTTGAAGAAATAAGTACTCTGTTGCCACATATTGCTAACAGTAGTTCTAGAAGTAGCAGGTCGAGAAAATGATGAAAATGCAATATTAAAAAAATCAGATTAATGCCTAAGAATTTTCAAGAATTGAAGACAACTGGAAGAAAACAAGGTAAATTAAAAATAAATGTATATTCTCTTGATCTAGAAGGAAATAAAAACACAAAACTAATTTTGATTTTTCTAGGGAAAAATGTGAAGTATGCATCCTGAGTTAAAAACATCTATGTAGTCCTGGCTGGCGTAGCTCAGTGGATTGAGCGCGGGCCTGTGAACCAGAGGATCGTGGTTCGATTCCCAGTCAGGGCACATGCCTGGGTTGCAGGCCAGTTCCCAGCAGAGGACACACAAGAAGCAACCATACATTGATGTTTCTCTCCCTCTCTCCTTCCCTTCCCCTCTAAAGATAAATAAATAAAATATTTTTTAAAACATCTATGTATTAATACCCCCTACAAATCTTATTTTTGAGTTTTATAACCACCACCACAACCAAGTAATAAGTCTCCTTTGTGTTTAATTAATCAGATGTATCTAAGGATTGGTTTGACTAAGTGAAAAAATGTGTTCAGTTCTAAGTGCTGCAAAAAATAAAAAGTCCAACTCTTCTGCCAATATTAATATTTTGTAAAGTTCATGTTACAAGGTGGCCCACTCAGTACTGATAACAGTTCGCTGTGTTCAGAGGAAGGGGGCATAGCACTCAGTCACAGGGATCAAATAATACAGACCAGACTGTCTCTGGCTGTGACTGGAATGGCCGTGGGGGAGGCGGGCCGAGACAGGCCATGCAGAGGGAGAAGGCAGGAGCCCAGCAGAGGAACGAAGGGCGAGGCGCGAGGCAGTGCACTCGGCACCGGCAAATGGGTAGCAAACGGCCTGCTGGTCTCTACACTGACTACGTGTTGGCCAAGTTTTTATTGTAACAGTACGACTATAATTTAAAAACTCTCAGTGACAAAATACACTGACAAATATATTCTTGGCCTAATTTCTAAATAACTGCACAGTTATTGTTGAGTTTTAATAATATATGTAAGTTTCAAAATCACACGATTTCATTATTTATCCTGTCATTAATACTGGATTCCACATAGAGGTTCGGAGATCTTATAGTACAACTATAAGATCTTATACTTATAGATCTTTCACTTATACAACTTATACTTATAGATCTTTCACTTATACAACTAACCCCTAATGGATAAGGACTAGACGATACACACTCATTTAAACTGTAACGTAATAATAGTTCAGAAGGGTTGGAACTTCTTTCCAGTGCAATTTATGACTCCAACTTATGAGGTGCTATATGTTTCCACATTTAAGCAGTAAATTCAAAACAAGCCACACAAGAAGAATCTCTGTAGACCAAAAAAGAAATTTGAATTATTTTAATTTTGTCATACAATGTAACTCCTTGGAATTTTGTTCAGTTGAAAATTTAAAGCAGTAAAACAGTACAGACTATAAGGTGTAATACTTTCATTTGCTAACTGCAAGCTGTATTCCATTTGTGAGCTATTTTACAATATTTGCATTAAGATTTAACATCAAAAAGTATTTCAATTTAATCGTTTTAAAACTAGAGAGCAAATGAAGAAAATAATCACATTACTGATTATCCCATGATTACTTCTAAAAATAAACTTACTATTAAGAGAAGAGGGTGTGAACAATACCAATCTGCTGTGTGGAATATGCTAGGTATGCTAGCTATGAAGGCAGGAAGGCATCGCGGTGTGTGGTACAGCCAGTTTTACTCACCTCAAAGAGTATTAATGCCAGGGCTTTGTAATTCAAATTTCTGCTTCATGATATATCTATGTAAAAACAAAATACCCGTAACCTAAATAAATGAAAAGTGTCACATTACTCCTGCTGGAATCTTAATACTTGTATAAAGAACCACAGTTTCTCAAAACATTGAGCAAACAGAGTTACGATGAGAATTCTTTAATGAGGTCCCTCCGGACGTCTCTGTAATGGTCATCAAACAGGAGGTTACGGGAAGTCAGCAGCACCTGGGCCTCACTGGGGAGCAGGCCCGGTTGGAATCCTGTCTAATCCTCCACTTTCCTCACTTCAGTACCTCATCCTAGGTCCCGCCCACACTGCACTATTGTAATAACTTACTCCCTATAATGTATTCCCTTGCTTCCCTCCCCCCACCCATCAGAATATGTGTTTTCTAACACTCAATTTTTTTGTGATACCCTAGAGAATCACTCCTTCCAACAACCTACAGAAGAACCAGGACCTCATGATGTGATCACAAAAGAGTTTTATGAGCAGCCAAACTACGAGGGCCCTGGGACCTATTCTCTACCCTCAGGGGACATCAGGCCAGAGACCAAGGGTCACGCTTTCTCCTGTATTCGGGCTTTCAGTTCCCACAGCTCATGGGACCTACAGGGCCCTTCGACTTATTTTCTTGGGCTTAAATCTCACTTGCTGCTCAAGACTTAATTCATACATTTCTTTCATAAAGTCTTCCCAATTTAAATAGTCATGATTAATTGCTCCTCCTCCTCATTCCCAAACTCTGTTCTTTATGAGTCTCTTTGAGCCTCAGATGTGTACTCTGTATAACCGACATAACAATGACACCCAATCTCACAGACTCAGGCGGGTAAAATGGGATGCAGATGTGCCGGTGCTGTTAAAACTGCACCACCTTAATGTTGCGCCTCTTCCACCTCCCTGGTGGCACCTGAATCTGAGACCTCCTGGCCTCCAGAACTGAGGAATAAATGTTTGTTGTTTAAGTCACCCAGTCAATGATATATGTTTATAGCAGTCAAAAAGGACTAGGACATCCTCTTAATTCTGATTTGCAGAAAAGTTAATGCCTGTCTCCTGCAAGGCATGGGCCCACAGGCCTTTTAGCTACTTCCCCCAGCCCTTTTCCCTATACCAGTACTGTCTGTGGCTCCAGGGCGGGGCGGGGTGGGGCGGGGTGGGGAGTGCAGAGATCAACTTTCTAGGGAGAAATGAAATTTGATTCCTTAGACGACCAGGTTTGCCAAAACCTAATTACCCAACATTGCCCTGACACATTTAAAACTACCGTTCTTAAATTCAAAGCTTTTAATCTCAACATCTCTCACCGTCTTCTCTCAACTACAAGCTATAGAAGCACAATGGCCAAACCTGTAAGCTGCTTCCTAAAACAATAAAAGTAAATATGAATGAAGCTGCCAAGCAAAATATTCCCAATTTACCTGTTTGATTTGCTTTGAAATACTACTCACTCTTTGGCTTTTCTGAACTTTTGGATTAAACCAATATCGCTGCTTTGTACTTGATTCTGTCTGCACCCTGCAAATTCTGAGTACAGATTGAGAGCAAAATATGTTACTGATAACAGCCATTCATTGTGATGAGAACAGAAAGTTAAATACAGAAAGAAAACTGCTTGTCCCCACGATGAAAATTAAGTGCGGTCTGAAATTAACAACTTGTCCCCCTGTGCACCTGGGATGGTAAGTGGAAGCAGGAGGCAGAATCTCCTCCTGCTTTAAAGTTAAACAGACAATCATTCGCATTGACGCATCACCAACTTGCTACGTGACCTTGAACAAGCTGCCTCATTTCTTCAAGGCCCAATTCCTTCTTAGCAAACTGGGGATAATTAGCACCACAAAAATTGGTGTAATCATTAAATAAGTAATATGATTCTACCCCTTGAAGCTATGTCTAACACAAGAGATCTGCTCAATAAATGATTGGTGTTATCACTCATAATTCTGAACATTGTCGAAAAATAACTCTCCTGCTTTATGGCTTTGTGAACTTCTTAAAAGAATAACTGTGACTTCTGCCTTAGAAGACAATTCTTTTGTTTTGTATTACTTTTTCAGTTGAAGGATGCTTTCAAACAGAAAAGTACACAAAATAATAACATACAGCTCGATAAATTTTAGCACGTCATATAACCATTACCCAGATCCAGAAAAGAGAACATGACTAGCATCTCAGAATCCACCACTTTGTCCCACTTCCAGGCACTACCCCAAGGGTAACTGCTAACCTAATTTCTTAGATCATGTGCTAGTTTTGTGTGTATTTGAATTGGAAGTCATAAATGGAATCATAATACACCTATTTTATGTGTATGGTTCTTTCATTCAACATTGTTCCTGATAGTCATCCATAATGTTGTATATAAATGGACAAGTTGTAATGTGACATTCTCAATTATATACTCAGAAAATTTAAATGTTTCAAACCACAGTTCTCTGTAAATATCATTATAGCTCTATGTTACTGGGGTAATAAGCCATAAATATGGTCCAAATCAAATGTTAGATATGTACTAGTATTCTTTGGCTTTCATATAACTTTTTAAAAACTACCTGTGATTCCATCTCTTGTTTATTCTAATACTCACCGTGGACACTGGGGCCCATCCAAGGGAATACGGAAACTCCTGAAGCCGAGAGCACGGCGAGGAAGCTCCTGTGAGCAGACACTGCTTGCTGTCCAAGTGCACTCCAACGGTCACGGACGATCAGACCTCTGGGTTTTGTTTTACCACCCATCACAAGGACCTCCAACGTCACTAGTTCCAAATTTGACTCTGACATGGGACGAAAGAGTGGTGACAGATGGGCAAAATTTAGCATTCCGCTTGGACAGTCTTTGAGACGGAAGTCCTGTTATCTCTAACTGGCTGCCAAGTCCTGAGTGTTGCTTTACAACAGACACTGCTAGGAAACTCTTCAGCCTCAACCCAAAACACAGACTTCAGGGAAACAGACTCCTCGTGGTTGGGATTCGTAACATCTCACCCACACTGGCTCTGCTACAATGATGAAACAGTCACAAGTATGACTCTGAAGCATTTTGACACACACAAGACTGAATTTTTTTTTAACTTAGGACAGCACTTTATTAGACCTGAAATTTGACATTCCTGAACCAATTCTTCTATAGCCTACTGAAATATGTCAAAGTCATTAGACTTTACCCCAAATCTTCCCCCAAATATCCTATTGGAATCAGCTTTATAGACCAGCACAGACATGAACTTGAAAGCAGCCCCCCCCTGCTTATGCGCAGGGCATCAGTTCCAGGCCTGGATGTATACCTAATACAATGATAATGCCATGTAAATAGTAGTCAAAGTATATTGCTTATGGAATAATGCAAAAGAAAACAATCTGGACATATGCACTGCAGCTGCACACACTGTAGGCCTAACTATATAGCACAATACATATCAGCAACAACATAATATTTTTTCTCCATGGTTTTGTTCCACAGTTGGTTGAATCTGTGGATGAGGAACCCACAGACATGGAGGGCCCCATATACCTAAAATACGTTCTCTATTTGTTACTTGCTCATCTAGGCATCTCTGTCCTTTACAGTAACCATGTCACTTTTTCTTTGGCAGCTGAGCACCACCACGTGGCCCCTGCCACCCCAGGAACCATGTATTCGCCCAGCATTTAGGTCTACCCTATGGAGAAGAGGGGAGCATTGAGCTCTTCAGACATGCTGGGGCTCTCTTCACAAATGTATTTCTCAAAGCTTTGGTGAAAGGCATGTCTTCCAGGCCCTTCCAGCCTGGGTGAGCAGGTCTAAAGTAACAATTCTGTCTAACAGTTCTGTCTCTTGAAGACTCTGAATTTCTTCCCCTACATTAAACCAAGAGAGGCTGGGCATTTCTAAGTTGTTCAGAGTAAACCATCCTTTTTGGTCCACATGTCAACCTACCGATCAACTAAAGAAACTCTTAGAACCCTTCATAACTCCCTGAGCACATCAAACGCAGAATCTCTGCCGAGCAAGCCCGTGTCAGTAAATTCAGCTCTTTCCACCATTGCCCCATATCCCGAGTAACCATCCCCACACACATTCCCTGGCTTTCTGTTTGCATATCTTTAAAAAACCCAAGTAGATTTTTGACAGTAACCTCCTCACAGGTCACGTTTCACACCTCACTCTTAGGGGCCTGCTGGGATGTGAGTCTAGTTGTAAGACATGAAGCAAAGAGGGTACACACAGAAGCTCTTCGATCCATTATGCAGCCAGCGTTTGAGCTGAAAATCTGAATCCCTGAGCTCATCCTCCTTTCACCACTTTGTCCAAAGATATTAAGAACAACCAATGGATGTCATAATGTTTCTTAGTTTTCCAAAAATATTCAAAAGTACCATATACAGAATCACTTGGCCCCTTGCTTCTTAGAAGTGGTTGGTTAAGAATAGCAAGTGCAGGTATTTAATGTATGTTTATAAACAGTTCACACCCTGGACTACCCGTGCTCTATCTATTGCTTGAAAGGGAGTCATTAGCATCTTTAAATCTAATCAAGTAAGAGACAGAAATAAGAGAACCAATTCAGAAAATGCAGCCCTGCCCTGGCTGGTGTAGTTCAGTGGACTGAGCATGGGCCTGTGAAGCAAAGGGTCACAGTTCGATTCCCAGTCAGGACACATGCCTGGGTTGCAGGCCAGGTCCTCAGTAGGGGACACATGAGAAGCAACCACACATTGATGTTTCTCTCCCACTCTTTCTCCTTCCCTTTCCCTCTCTCTAAAAATAAAAAAATAAAATATTTTTTTTAAAAAAGAAAGAAAATACAGCCCTAAAATTCTGTTTCCTGGAACCACTCCTGGTACCTGAGTCTGTTTCCGTCAGGGTTCTCCAGAGAAGCAAAACTAATAGAGAGTGAGAGACTGACTGACTGACTGACTGATTGGACAAACTGACCCATGCACTTAGGGAGGCTCAGAAATCCCACATCTGCCATCTGCAAGCTGGAGAACCAGAGGCTGGTGGCATAATTCAGTCTAAGTCCAAAGGCTTAAGAGACAGAAGAAATGATGATGTAAGTCCCATTCCAAGTTCAAAAGCCGAGGAATGAGGATTGGGGAATGGGGAAGGGGAACAGTACCAATGGCAAAGTCCCAGTACAAGTCTGAAGGCTCAAGAATCAGGAATGCCAATGTCCTCTGAAAGTGAGAGAAGATGGAGATCCCAGTATAACCAAAAAGGGCAAATTCGCCCTTCCTGTGCTTTTTAAAAAAAATTCAGGCCCTCAATGCATTGCATAATGCCCACCTGCTCTGGTGAAGGGGATATTTTTATTCAGTCTAATAATTTAAATGCTAATCTTTTCTAGAAACACCCTCACAAACATTTCTAGAAGTAATATGTGGTCAACTGTCTGGGTAGCTCTTAGCCCAGTAAAACTTACACATAAAATTAATCAGCACATACAATATCAATCATGTTTCAGCACCAATATTTTATGTATATTTTACTATGTCAGGCCAGTCTTTTATGAATACTTTATGAATTATATATATATATATATATATATATACTGATATATATATATATATATATATATATATATATATATATATATCAGTACTATAGAGATAGCTCCCTATATATGTCATCAGTATTTTATAGACAGTTCCCACTTCAGGAGACCCAACAATTACCTTCACCATCCTAGGTTCTCTCTGAATCCCTAGAGTCAGCTCAGAGAATGAATCTTTAAAATGTCTCTCACGCCTGCTATATTCCTATCCCATACCCTGAAGGTAGTTCAAAAGGTCGTCGAAGTTAACTCAGTTCAGTGGCAACCAGCCAGTGAAAGCTGTCATGTGACGCTGGTAGCTCCCAGCATCCGCTGGAGATGGTGGGATTGACATGAATCCACTACCTGCTAGAATAATCTAATTATACCTAAAGGTTTCCACTGACAAGGCTCTGCTCCAGGTCCCTGTCACTTTCCCTGTGGGGGAAGTCAGCTAGCTACCCAGTGACTTTCAAACATTCTCTGCAGGTGGCTTTGTAACCCACGAAGAAATTCCTGAAATGTCAACCCTAAAGGACAACTGTCCATGTCACCAAAGCAATGTATCATAACCTCTGCAGTTCCTGGATCTTTCAGGCAGAAGCCAGAAGTTATGAAGGACATGGCGAATTTATTCTATCTCCCCAAGTGCAGATATTTCCACAGAGAAATACATGTGTGTTAGAAGAGTTATGGGAATGAATCTGCACTACAATAGCTTTTGCGAAGCCTACCCTATGAATAAAATCTCTCCGTTTCTAAACCTTGAAAATCTGGTAACATTCAGGGCATGGATATTCATTTAAATAGGAAAAAATGGTAAAGAGTGACATTTCTTTTAACCCACCATTTTATGGCTGGGAGAAAGTTTTTTCACTCTTAGATGGCATAATGTGGCAATCCAAGCAACCAAGCTAAAGGTCTGTCAATTCAGCACCAGATTCCAAGATTTATGAAACATCTTCTCTCACACTACTCTGGGCTTTCTGAGCAAACCAGACTTGACCTTTAAAATAGTAGAAGCATCTGCATTATTTCAACTGATTTTCCTACTGGCAGTGCCTTTAGTTCCTTATTTTATTTGTACTTTCTATCTAACTCCACTCACAAATCGTGGCAGGTGGGAGATCTGAAAGATACATGCATTTCTAATCTTTAATATTTTAGGAGATGTTTAATTTAAAACATCTGGTACTTAAATATTGGTGTATTGCCACAACTATCTATTGCCATGAGTTTCAAAATGCTCCTCTACACACAGCTGCTGAATTGATTTCTCTAGTTCTGATTTCATTTCACATTTCTCCATCTCTATCCTTCTAAAAAAAGTGCTCTTTCATACCCTAGCAGCTGTTCTAAGACATAACTGCAGTTTGGCCCAAACTCAGATCATTAAGATCAAAGATATATAAAAGAAAGCATGACTTTGGCTCAATGTTATAACTCTTAATGATATATACAAAGGGTCTTTTTCTCAAGCTCTCAAAGGGAATCTTCTTAATGGGGTTCCATAATTACAACAGGTCCAGTGGGATGCAAATGAGAGTTAGGGTGCTGTTGGAAAGTCAAGTTCCGAGTTATAAGGCCATCACTGACTCTGAATAATTGGGATATCATTACAACCTTGAGGGAGAAGCACCTCTCTCTAGAACAAAGTCACATCTACCGATACTAAAAATGGGGGTATAATCTCACGTCACCCACTTCCTCCTTAACCCATATTTTCTGAAAACAAAATAGGAAAAGTAATGATCAATGCCTTGCTTAGTACTTGGGATTGATATGATTAAGTCAAAACATGACTGCATCACGTTTTGTGAAGTCTCTATAATGCAACATGCCCATACATTTGTGTGATTGTGAAAAAACAGATTAGAATTATGGAAAATACTAATGTAGGCAAATCTGGATTCTGGCCCTTACTCAACCATTTACTAATGTTGCCTTGAGTAAGACGTTTTGTTCCTAGGGTACAGAGGACACATGATCTTGTGGAATTTTTTTCATTCACTCACCCAGTCAATCATTTGTTCATCCACTCAGCAAACACGCGGTAGAACCGTGGTGTTTCTGGCACGCTGCCGATCTGTGAGGATGCAGGGTATGAGATGGCTCTTCTGTACCATATTCCTTTGCCACCAGAGAATCTCAAAGTGCTGTTCTGCACAAAACAGGACTAAAATAGAAGATAGTTTTATTTTGTCCTCATCACTAAGTTTACTAGCTTTTTTTGTGAAATGAGGACAAACATTTTGTCTAACTGGGGAATGTTTAGGAATACTTTTCCAGATAAGCAAATTACCTATTTTTATACTGACTGAATAATAATGATTAATACTTATTTTAAGCTTATTATATTTAGAACACATCTGCTTAAGCATCTTGCATATATTATCTCATTTAATATTCATAACACTTTACAAGTAGTGTTTGTATCCCCATTTTATGGTTTACTCCACAAAGATAAATTCAGAGATTTGGTAGTTTACCCAAGTGGTAGAGGTTTGTATCTAGGCCTGTGTGCCTCTGCAGCCTAGTGTTTTTAATTTGGTTACAAAATAATTTCAAACTTTCTGCATTTCTCAGCAAAGCTTCAGTATTTTCACATGTTAGTATTCCAAGCATAGGTATAGAAGCCATAGAATAACAAAAGTGGGAGAGATTTTAGAAACCATCCAGTCCAACCTATTTGTTCACAGTTAAATTGTAGGTCTTAAAACTAAGCATAGAAATCACACACTGAATGAAAAACTGAGAGAAGGAACAACTGAATAAGGAAAAGGAAGTGAGAAATCTCGAATAATCTTTGCATTCCTAGCACTTACACAGCCCTTGGCAATTAGTGAAAACTCAATAAAATAGCTGGTCAAATGGATTACATGTTGCATGTTTTTGAAACTAGGGTCTCCAAAAAGTCAAGAGAGGCATGGGATATTTTTATTCGTTTAAGGTTTACACTATATTAGAACTAAAAAATAGAAACAATGATCTATTTTAAATTCAGTCTCGTCAGTTAATCTTTGTAATTATTTCTCTAACTTTATGTGGACACAAGGCCTAAAGTATGGGTTGTAGACACTGGGTAACAATGAAAGACTATGAGGTGATATCCCTTATGTATGCCTTACAACAGTCCCGCTGCCTTCACAGATCGTTAACCCCAATCACAAAGCAGCAAAGTGTTTAGACAACTCCTACCACAGTCACACATTTGAGAATGATGCAACAATTTTATATTCTATCCCATTAGAGTTCTGAAAACACAAAAGATCGCTATTTAAATTTTTTTAGTTAACAAACACTAAAACACACAATTTCAAAGATGTTAAATTGCTATTATGATAAACCAACGATATTTGAAATAGAAGTTAAAATATTCTCCCCTGTAGAGTTCCAAGTTCACTGATTCTAATAAACATGTTTAAAGACATTGAAAGGATCATTCTTTGAAAATGCACTTAATAGAAATAGTACTAAACTCTGTGGAGGCTCAGCGAGTCCTCATGTGTTGATTACCCAGACACATGTTAGATTTTGCAGGAATTAGATTTGATATTATCTCCTTATAATGCAAAACCATGAAAAGCATTTAATTAAAACTTAATTAAAATCTCCATGATGCTCTAACCCCATGGAGTCCATTTTTCAACAGCAAGCAGCACAGAGAGCCTTTAGGACATTTGAAAATGCTGTGTAGAACTCCCTCTTCTCGTACCTATAACTTTCTCACAGATCTTTCAGCCCCATAGTTGTTTCCCATTCGCGTCAGCCTATACGGGGCGATTTTAGGCTAAAAGTGGTGATCACTAATGATAAACAGACATATAGGTTCAAACCAGTTATGGATGCTTGCTTCATTTCTTCTGGAGTCTTGCACATAATTTCAAAACAGATGAGAAAATTTATGTCGCACTGCCCGTCGCATCTTCTAGCGACTGCCTATTAAATATGTATTTAATGCAATTAACAAATATTAAATATGTGAAAACTTTAAGACTCTAATACAATCTTTTCTTAAAACATTTGTGGACAATATGTGAGCTCTGAATTGTCATTATGATTGAATCATTTTGTGTATATAGAAATAGCTTCTGTAAAAAGATGTGCTGTAGTCAGAACCAGTCTACCTGGAGGAGAGGACACTCGAATGTGGCCTTGTTCTACAAAACTTCTAAGTAGACAGTCCATTCTGTGCAAATAGTCTTAACTTATATCATAAATACAAGCACTAATAAGAGAAGCAGTCATACTTGGCAATAAAAAAAGAAGTGACAGTAGATGCAACACAATGCACCTAATGCACCATAAAACACTGTGCTGAGGGAAAGGAGCTAGGCACAAGAGAAAGTATAGTTTATGAAGCCATTTATACGATGTTGTGGAATAGGCATCACTAAGCTATGATGGAAGAAATTAGAACAATGGTCGCCTGGGTTGGGTGGAGACTCAATTCAGCAGTGACAGAAAGGAACAGGGGAAACCCTGTGGTGACTGGGACTGTTGCATATTTTGGAAAGGGCATGGGTTATACAGGTGTGTGCAATTTTTAAAACTCATTGAACTGTACCCTTATAACCTGTGCATCTTACTGTGTGTAAATTATACTTCAAGTTTTAAAATGTAAATTAGGATATGTACCAGACATAATTGATTTCATGGAGATTAGTCCTCCAAATAGGACGCTGCTGTGGCTCAGAGATTTTGAATTTCCTCTTTCAGAGGAAATGCATCCAGAAACGACAATGCATTTCTTGGATATCATTGGCAGCAGGTCTCCTGAGGGTGAAACTACCTTTCAGAAACATCCAGCATCACTCGGGGTCCAGTTTGTTCATTCTAAGTGATCAAACTGCCAGAGAATATTCTTGCATGTCAGGCTGGAGCAGCAACTAACTTAATGAGCTTGTTTTTTCTCACAAATGGCTTACTCACACATAAACACAAACAGTTACTCACAGCTGAGTAAAATGGTGAATTCAGTTTAAGCATTCTAAATACCTTTGGTTAAATGTGGAGTCCCCCAAACAAGTGCCAAAGCCTCCCTAAATCACTACTTTAAAGGGAGTAACTTTTATCTCATTCAGAAGGAGAAGGAGTGGCAGAGTGTAATTGTTCTGATAAGTTAATTGTACCTTTTTCATGATGCACTACAGTAGAAAAAAATCTCATATTTTATTCATTATATGATGTCTGAAAGACATAGATATTCTCAGATGAAATATTAATTGCAGTTATGCTTAAATTTAATACTTACTAACAGGGAAGTGGTCTTCTCTCTTTATTAAATTTTATTTAGCATGTAATAGGTATAACACAGTAATCAGATTTGCTCCCTCAGTCATCCCCAGTAACTGTAACAGGATTGAATGCATCTTCAACTCACCATATGGTCGTACCCTCTATCATGCTTGCGTTTCATTCCATCATTCCCATGGAGAGCATGCATGTTCACAATACACAACACATGCTAAGAAAATAAAAGTAGCATCTGCCAAATGACAATAGCCCAGCCCTGGAAAAGAACTGGGTATTTAAACTTAAGCAGATTATATGCAACAATAAATTATTTGGCTAAGTAGATATGAGAAATCAAAGTTTACCATCCTATCATCACCTTCTTTTTGGCCAAAAAAATTCCCAAATTGAAAAAGCTAGTTTGGTGGACTAAGCAATATATTTGAAATTCTAGTCCTTTATCGGGTACAGTGAAACTATCATAAATATGAAAGCTTTGAACTACAAAGTCCTCCCAAGTCCTTGCCATTCTGTAATAACATTTTTCTACGGATCTGTTTGATGTAAGCGAGATAGTAACCAGAAACCAATTAAAGCTGCTGGAGTTACCGTCTTAAGTTAGTGACACACAACGTGAGCAAATAAGTAAATGGAATGTCAGTGCACAATCTGGACTCCACCCTTCAGAAAATGACAGCTTTCTGCACAGGGGACTTCTAGGAATTTCAAAAGAAGTTCGGGTTAATTCTGTTAAGTGTTATATCTGCTATTTCAAATTTATGTAGCATTCTGCAATCATCCACTATATTATGCATAGTTTTATTCGATGTTAGTCATGTATCCTGGAGCATGGGGCATTTCAGAGATTAGTAAAACGGTTTTCAGAAGTCCCTACCTAAGAATACCAAAGCACTAAGTACTGATGTAAAGATCTGAATTCTGAATTGTTGGCCTGCATCTGTCCATTCCCGTTGAAGTCTTATTTTCCAAAAGAGTTCTATATTCCAAGTTGTTCACCTCTCAGTACCTGCAGGTCATCCTCTTCATACTTCTCTAGAAAGCCATCACAGAAAAATGAAAATTTATGCTATTTTTTACAACCTTTCAGGAAGAGTCTGCAAACTGCCTTAATAATTTATTCTAAAATGTAACCACTGTCATCGTCTGGAAATTATCTTTCATGTTGAACATAAATTATGTCACCTAATAGCCTCCTGGAGTGAAACAATCCCAGACTGTTTTTTTCCTCTGAGTTTTCTTTTCTAATACCTCCTGTATTAGCATTCCATTTTAATCCTTGTGATTACTCTTCAAGATTTTTAAGCCCACTTAAGACCAGATTCCACATTCTAATGAGTACCTAGCCCAGGGTTGGCAATGTGCAACCCACAGACCAAATCTGCCAGTTTTTATAAAGTTTAAGACACCGTGTTGATCAAGTGATCAAAGTTAACATCACCAGCAATATGAATTCTCTCCACGTGCCTCCTGGGATGATGCTTCAAGGATACATCGTTTTTGTTGTGCCCTGCCAAACGCACATAGCCTAGATCCATCCTTAAGGAAATCTACCGGCCAAACACAAAATGGAGGAAAAGTATCAACATCTTAAGGTACAATTAAGATGTTGATACTTAAATTAAAATAATTAATTAAAATACAGCCTTGATCATCCATGTATGTACTTATGTGTTGTATAAGGTGGCTTATGTGTTTGCAACAGAAACCATGTGGCCTGCAATATATATATATATATATATATATATATATATATATATATATATATATATATACTTACTTACTTACTTACTTATTTACTATCTGGCCCTTCACAGAAAAATGTGCAGATCTCTGACCTAGTCCATGAAGTTATTTAAAATGCACAACTACTCAGGTTTCATCTTACTTTTAAGCCAGCACGGCCTGAGCAGTTTTATCTTACCTCTTTCAACTTTTTCAGATGCCCTCTCTCTACTCTAACCTGGGATTTATCAAGCCTGGTTAACATATCATCCTAAAATATTGGTAAATGCCAAATGCTTAAGCGTATCATATAAGATGTGCATTACAAGTTGGTGATCAGTTTCCAGCATTTACTCCAAATGGAGGAGCGCTTTTCAGTGAAGTGCTTACCCTTCTCCGTAAACAGGCTCACACAGGGACACAGGGAGTCACAG
Source organism: Sturnira hondurensis (assembly GCF_014824575.4). Taxonomy (NCBI): domain Eukaryota; kingdom Metazoa; phylum Chordata; class Mammalia; order Chiroptera; family Phyllostomidae; genus Sturnira; species Sturnira hondurensis. The sequence goes on from NW_028077910.1 coordinate 8,772,733, forward strand.
TGCTCTCTCAGGGACAGCACACTGAGGCAATGGGTTCCTAGCATTGTGCCACCTCCCTGTATGTTCCTTTTCCCAGGAAAGTATATGGTTATTATATGAGGACACCACATCCAATGCTTCCATGGGCAGAGACACCACACAGATGAGTGGAGCGGGCTGGGGTGAGACTGTAGAGCATGGTAGAGACTGGGAGAGCCTGAGGGCACACGTCTGCCCAAACACGTTAGCACTGATTTGCTCCAAATGACTGCTGTGCTGTAACATGGGCCCACAATATGTAGATCTTTGGATTTTTTTTTAAACACAACATTTTTTTAAAGATTTTATTTATTTATCTTGAGAGGGTAAGGGAAGGAGAGAGGGAGAGAAATATCAATGTATGGTTGCCTCTCATGCGTCCGCTGCCGGGAACCGGGAACCGGGAACTGGGAACTGGCCTGCAACCCAGGCATGTGCCCTGACTGAGAATCGAACCGCGATCGTGTGGTTCACAGGCCCATGCTCAATCCACTGAGCTACACCAGCCAGGGCTGGTCTTCGGGTTTTTCAAGGAAAAACAAAAATCAAGATTCAAGTTTCTAAATACGCTGTGAGGGCTGATACTGCAATAGCCAAAAACCTTCATCTCTGTCCCCCTAGGCTGCAAAAATATTTAAGATATACAGTACTTAACAAACAAGATATGTCTAGTGAGGAGATGATTTTAATTAAAAATCCCCTGTTATTTTAGAAAAGAAGAAAGTAAAGCTTGGGAAGTTTAATTTAGTGATCTAAGGTTTTACTGAGTATAGCTGGTCTAGGGCTCTAATTCTAGGCTAGTGCTGCTTTCAACACATCACTCCACCAGACACTTCTTGACTTGGAGGGATGCAAGGCACCCACTGAGAACCTGATAAAAGTGGTGGGCCATGTGAGAGAAAAATACACAAAAGCATAAAGAAAAATTGGTTTATAATTTAAAAGATTTTATATACACATGAAGTTTATCCTTGCACGTCCCTCCTCAGGGGACCATGGACAGCAGGTAGAATATTATTTGATTCATCAATACAAAGAATCCATAATCCTCCAGTTATTTTATGTAGAAACAATTGAAAGCCCTTATAATATTTTATATAGGTTTCATTTACTGTTTCCATTCATTTATCTGACCTTTAAGTCATTTCATTATAAAAGAGAAAATTTTGCAGACAGAACAAGTTCTTTGTTATGATTTTAATGATCACAACTTTGGTTCAAATAAATTATGGTCTCTTTTAGAATAAGAATTATCATCTAACTCCAATCATTCTAAGGGATATCAAGAAACGTCTTCTTGGGCACACTGTAATGTACTTATTTTCAAAAGCAACTCCCTAACCAGCTCTCTCTGGGTAAAGGGCCTGCCTCTCCCTTCCTGCCATTATTGTCTTGTTTCGGGCTTCCTTTGCTAATGTACCTCTCTGACTACACTGTGAGCCTTTTGAAGATGGGCAGTCACATATGTGTCTCTGGGCACAGAGCCTTTCACGTAATAAACACCCTGTTAATGATGGATGAGTTAATATAGTCCTCCTACGAGATTTTTACCAGGTTTGGATTAAGTTGAGGTTTTCATTGAAAATATTATATTAACAAATAGTCAAAATAAGAATAGTGTTTTGGCATTTCTTCTTTTGTCTCTTTTATGACTTTTGATTTTTTATAAAGGAAGTAAGAGGTGAAAGATGAAAAAATCTCTATGGAAGAAGAGTAGGAAATTAGTGTAAAAGGGAGACTGGTTTTATACCATTTGGGGTGTCAGTCAGGACAAAATTAATCCTGAAAGAAAAGGTGTGTTACTATTCTTCTCGTCCAAAGTTTCCCAAGTTCCATCCGAATGGCGAATAAACAGGAAACACACAAATAACTTTGTCTGAATGTTATTTCATAAAAGGGACCCATTCATGTACTTTGAATTTCACATAGTATCCTACACTAAGTAAAATAAAAAATATATAATTATTAAAAAGGAGAAATCAAATAAAATGTAAATAAAATTAGAAATATAAATATTGTTCAATTTGTTATGTTTGGTGTGAGAATAATAGAACACAATTTTATAAATTTCTCTGAACTGACTTCGTAGAAAAGTTTGTTTTATAGGAAATTTTACAACAGATTAAAGGCCAGCATTTTAGAGGAAACTATGCAGGAATATTGGATAATTCAATTCAGATATTAAGCATCTAGGTTACATGAAGTCCTGTGTTTGGGGGATACAAAGATAGTGTCTTCCTGCCTAGGAGAGGCAGAAAGTACAGAAACCCCCAAAGAGCCACCCTAATAGGGCCAACACTGTACAAATCTGGGATAATTTGTACATCAAAATAAATAAATGAGGGTAAAGAATTATAAGATATTCTATAAGCACCTATTAGCCCACATGGAACAAACCAACAAAGTTCTTCCATACAATAGAAGTCCAAATAAGAATTGTAGAAAAAAATAATTAAGTTGGAAAAATCAGTAACTGGCAAGAATTACCAATAGATGCTAAAAGCAGTGGCGACCCGTGCCAGACACCATGTTGAGCAAGTGATCAAAGTCAACATCACCAGCAATATGAACTCTCTCCACGTGCCTCCTGGGATGATGCTTCAAGAATACATCGTTTTTGTTGTGCCCTGCCAAACACACATAGCCTAGATCCATCCTTAAGGAAATCTACCGGCCAAACACAAAATGGAGGACGTTGTACAAAATAAAGACCTATATTATTCAAAAGTATCAACATCTTAAGGTACAATGAAATGCCGTCTTTCTATATTAATGAGGAAATGGTTCATATTACAAAGACCAAAGAGATATGACAACAAAATACAACACAGGATCTGAAGTTTTCTTTTGCTGTCCAGGACATTGGGCAAATCGGTGAAATCTGAATGAGACCTAATATTATAGTATTGTATCCGTGTTAACTTCCTGATTTTGAAAACCATCCTATGGCTATGTGAAGAGTTTATTTGTTCTTAAGAATACCTGCTGAAGGGCTGAGGGCCATCAGGCCTGTAACTGATGATGCATATAGGCATGTGTGTGGACATGCATCTGCCTAAGCAATGGTCCCCTTTGAACCTAACTTGATTTGGAGTAAGGAAAACATACAATGGCTTTTTCTGGTCTATCCTGCCTCCTTTTTGTTAGTAATTTAGAAACACTGGACAAGGAAAAAAGCAGAGCATTTCAAGTAAAATTCAAACCAGCAATTTTGGTTCTTCAGTACTCCAGATAATTCTGGGTTACTATAGGCAGAAAGTAAACTTGGTCCTTCTTTAGGTCCAAGGTCTGGTATCAGACCTTCTTTAATTTTCATTCTAACCCACAACTTCTTTTCCACCAAAAAAAATCACTATATGGATAGGTACAAATATATGGATATTTGAAACCAGTTTACAAAAGGAAGAATCCTTAGCTTCTCACTGTGTCAGTCAATTCCCAAAAAGCAAAGCAACAATCAATAAAATATCCAAAGTTGTCTATGGTAGTCCTTTGGCTATCATCCATCATCCTTCCCCCTGCCCCCATTTCCTATGAAAACTGTGGTCTCTCCATTTTCCACTTGGCACAATCTGAGCAGTAGGACCTACCTCACTGTGGCCACCCACTGGGAAGAGGAGAGGCGGCTTTATCATTGCCCACTCCTGGTAGCCTATCAGCCACTTGCTTCTGGCAGCTTGAATCATAAGACTTCTGGAGGCCAGATACCTTGCCATGCACAAATCAGACTTCTGCTACTGAGTGTACCGTGCCCCTTTCCCCCAAAGCCTTCCAGGGACATCCTTGGGGCTTAAAATAACCAGCCAGTTTCTGGTGATTGCAACCAAGAATCCTAACTGACAAAAAGTTATTAGAATTTCTAAAATCTCAACTTGAAAAAAGTTACTGTTAACTCTCTTAATAGGAAGCCAAGATGGGTCTGTTTACACGCGAGCCAATCTCTCAGGGGCACTTGCAAATGTGGAGAGAAGATTGGCTTCACATTTGGGCATGGCCTCTCTGGCTATTTAGAGATAGGCTTCCATGCAGATTAATTCCTATAAGAAGCAATTAAAGCTCAATTCTTTTGATGTGCTGGAAGTTGAGATAAAGATGAAAAACTGCCCAACTCTCACTAAATTTGCTAAAATATTTTAATTGAACATGTGGCTGTTTCCAGAGATTGTCCAGCTGGTCCAGGTCCTCTTTACCTGGGCAAGTGCAATCACTGTTGCCAACCCACATACTATCTCTAAAATACCATCCTCCAACACTCACGCCGAAAATAACATTCCTTCCTCCAGGGGCTATTTTCTGCCACTAAGAAACGTCTTTGTTTTCACAAAAGCAAATGGATTTCACACTTAAAATTTTTAGTTAGTTTTTATTTATAAGTGTAGGATGAAAAGTAATTGAAAATGCTGTTAATTAAAAGGAAAGTTATCATTTGCCCTTTAGCTGCAAATAATGTTAAAGCATGTTCAACAACAAAGGGCAGTAATAACTAGCCCATTGTGATGGTGAAGTAGGAGCATCACATCAGTGGGACAATATTCCTAACAAGGGTCCAAAGGCACTGATTCTAAATAGATCACACCAGCTCTTGTTCATGCTCACGTGTGCAAATAGAGCTGTGCCTGTAACCTTGGTCCAAATCTATTTATGTCCTAAACCTTTCTAGGGTCGTTTCACGACAATTACGTGGTGAGACAAATTGTTCTCTGTGCCCATCTATACACTTTGAAGGAGCTTACAATTTTTAAAGAATTTATACGGCAGTGATTTGCTTTTCCAAAATGCTCATCTGAGTAAGTCAACTCCTGTTTAATCTCTTGATGATTCACCACTGCCCGCAGAATGTATTTAGCATCTTAGTATGATATCCCAGTATCTGGATAACCTGTTTGTTGTTAACCTCCCAACGTTCTCCCATCATATCCTCTCCCACATTCTTACAGCCCTTCAGCCCCAATCTTCACACACTGCTCTCCCACTTCTCGGTGCTCTCGCATACTCTCTGACTGCCCCCTGAATGCTTCTTGTTTCTCTATGTTCAGATCTACTTAGGAGTTAAGACCTAACTCTGTGTCAGATGTTCTAGGAACACAGAGGAGAATCAAGCTAAATGATGGAAGTGAAAATTTATTATAGCAGGCAGGAAATAAATGAGTGGTTATAATTTAACATGTGCTACGTATCCTGGCACTGTTCTGGATTGAGAATATGACTTTGAAGAAAGGCAACAAAACCCCCTAACTTCATAGAGCTTGTATTCTAGTAAGTGATGCTAGAAAATAAGTAAGTGATATAGTCCAAGAGTCAGTGGTAAGTACCAGAGAGGAAAAAAAATTAAAGTAAGGTAAGGAGGATGGAGCTTGCCCAGAAAACAACTGTAATTTTAAGGATAGTCAAGACACCCTCGGGAAGGAGCCATTCCATAGGGGGAGCCCATCACATCCGCATTTAGAAACTGAAGAGTAGAGAGGTGACAGAGACCCAGCAAGAGTCAGCGCTCAGCCTGAGGCAGGAGCATGCTGGGCATATGTGAGGAACAGCAAGGAGGCCAGTGTGTCTGGAGAGCCGACAGGGAAGAGTAGAAGTCAGAGGAGAGGAGTTCAGAGACATAACAGGGTGGTAGGGGCAGATCACGCAGATTCTCACCCACAGGGCGGCAGTGGGGAGCCACTGCAATAGCACGCTTTAGCTATGCTGCTGCTGGAATCACTCTGACTGCTTTGTAAGAAGACAAAGGACAGCAATCGTGGAAGCAGAGAGCCACCAGAGGGGCCACAGTCAGGGGGCCACTGCAATAATCAAAGCGAAAGATGATGTTGGTCTGGATGACAGTCGCAGTGGAGAAGGTGAAAAGTGATGGGGCTGGACATAATTTGAACATAGAACCAAAATGATCTTTTGAAAGATCGGGCATGGAATGTAAAAGAAAGAGAGGTGACAGGGATGACATTCAGATGTCATCCAGACTGAGCAACCGGAAGTCGTACCATCAAAGAGAAGGGGAAGCCTGTGGGAGTAGTAAGTTCGGGAGGAAGATGAGCAACCTAGTGTGGGAATGTCCAGTCCTCTTTTAAAAACCAGGGGCAGGGGAAATCGTCATTGAAGACTATTTCAGTTTTTAAATGTTGGGAGATTAAGAAAATTCTAAACCATGTATTTCCTGTCTTCAAAGAGCTTATAAGATGTGTGGCACCGTTCCCACACTATTAACAGGAGACAAACTATGTTAGAATTATTCAAAAATAAAGTTAAAGGCTAGTACTAAATAAATACGGCACTAAGTTGGATATCAAAACATATAAGAAATTAAGTTTTAGAGATGTCTAGGAAGTAAAGATACCACTAACTTCTATCTCATGATAGAACCTTTTTTAGCTAGTTCTTCCACTTACATACATTAAAAGAAGAATTTCAGACTTTAAAAATTCATCAAACCCTGGCCATTATGGCTCAGTTGGTTGGAGAATCATCCTATAAATCAAAGGTTTGCAGGTTCGATCCCCCGTTGGGGCACATGCAGAAGACACAATTCTCTCTCACATCTCTCTCTTGTGTCTCTTTCTGTCTATTCCTCTCTCTGTCTCTCTGTCTCTCTCCCTTCCTCGCTCTCTAAAAGCAATGAAAAAAACTGCCCCTGGGTGAGGATAAAAAAATGTTTTTTTAAATGATCAAGTCTCCGATAGAAAATATGGTTCAAATCTGCTCACAAAAACTTCCTTGGACAAATCTAATATAATGTCATTGAGTTATATGATGCTCATGGGGTAAAAAAAGGAAGCCCAGGTATCTTTTTCTAGACTACACTGTAGTGTAGATGAGAAATAAATGTTAGAATTCAGGTGTAAATGCCATCCTACACGTTCTATACTTATTTTTGCCCCCCAGGTGATTTACACTGAGATCCCAGGTGGATTCCTCGGAGAACCTCAGTCTGCCTGGCTGCCAGAGCCGGACCTTACAATCACGTATTTGAAATGCCCTCTGTCATGTTTCACAGTGGCAACTGATCATAAATATGACACTCTGCTTTTTTCAAACCTCTCCGTTTTCAGTTCTTCTTTAAAATGTTAAGCATATTTTATTCTTAAACATTTAAACTTCAAAATAGTTGCAGGTAAAGATTTTAGGGGGTATAAACTTAAACCCCTTGCCATCATGTGCGCAGGGCCCTGCCTTGTAAATGCTGGAAGTGCAGACAATCATATAAAACGCAGAAACGAGGGTTGACTGTATCAGGAACCATCATTCTCACTAACAGTACTTTGACCTTACAAACCCTCCAACTTCAATAGATTTTACCATGTAGATCAAATCATAGATAAGCTGTCTTCTCCTTTATTATTTTCACCTTCTTAACCCATTCACCATCAAATTTCAGTCTGAGGTCTACGAGGAGGAAAAAATGGCTAAGTGCATAAAAATATTCTGATTTGTAGCTTCTGTAAATAGGGACACAAATGTGCTTCTCAAATGGAAATCGACTGCTACCGCTTCCTTCTCTCGCATCGACACAGGCACACACACATGCACACAGACGCATCTACACCTCTTAGCAGGCTGAGTGGATCAGAAAGCATGTGGGAGAGGCTTCCTATTCATCTGCTGAAACTCTACCCCAGCCAATAAAAAATTAAAATATGTATCCCCCAGGATGGAAAGTCAGAATTAAGGCTGGAGAGACATCATTATTAATGCAAGAAGTAAAGCACAAAGCCAGTATGAGGTGGGTTCTTTTTAATATGAAATGACATGTCCTATAAGCTCTGGACCATGAGTCTGTAGGTCTGATATAGATAATTTCTTGGGAATTGAGAACACCAAAATTCATGTGGGATGGCAGTAAACTGGGTTTGAAAACTAGGGTTCCTGTTTGCCTCTGAATCAATTCTGCAATGTTGTGATCATATTCTCACCCTTTGGCCCTTAGTTGGGTATTAATAGGGTTTCTTGACAATTGTGTGTAAAGGAGAAAAAAGCAGCACCCACCATCTGACTGATAAATATTGTCTTTCAAACTCTGCCAGGCTTCTAAGCTTGAAAATAGCACAAGCTTACTGTGAATGAAAACAGATTCAGGTCAGCAACCCTGAATATAAAAGCTCCACTTGCAATATATTTGTAATAGTGAGAAAAGCAATTGTCCATGAATTCTTGGTGAACCAAAAGCAATTAGATTTATGAAAAAAAGGAAACTTAGAAATGTTTCCCATGAAAAAAACAGAACAGACACTATTCCCATTACTGAAATATATCAGAACTGATAGTGTTTGTATCAGACTCTTCCAAACTTGTTAAAAATAAACAGCATCATTTTTATTCAAGGTGACTAAGATACAAAGTTGGTGTTCCCAACTTTGTTGATACTGTGATTGTGGCTTATAGGAATGCATTTAGGAAGTGAATTCAAAGTCTGTCAGACAAGGTAGGCTTAAATCTCTCAACCAAATGAAATCTAATACTGTTCCTTTAATGCGAGCTGGGACAGAGAGTGTAACAGTCTAATCAACCCCCAACAGCTAATGGATACATGAGAGCAGACAGGAGAAGCAGAGTTGCCTGGCATAGAGAAGACAGACAAAAAAACCTGAATAATAATATCTTGTGTTAGAGAGAATGCTTTTCTTCAAGGCTTGCAAAACACTTCAAATGACTTCAACTAATTAATCCCTAGGACGTTTTATGGAGGGTTAGCTGGAGCGAGAGGGCTTATTTCCTAGTACATAGAAGAAAGCAGGAAGAGTAAATCCCAGCCTGCTCAAGGTCATGCAGACCAGAAAGCCAAGAACAGAACTGTGACTTCTGGGTTTTATCTCCTGCACTCAAATGTACCAGAGCTGTGCATTCCCATGTTCTTTCAGTAGGAGCTGTAAGATGAGAATTAAACTATATAAACAAAAAAAAACACAAATAAATTCATCCACATGGGCCTAAAAGGGCTTTTTTACTTTTAAAGCATACTTTTCAAAACAAGCAAGTCTTTTATTTTAATTATTCTTTTGATGTATTAGTCAACAAAATGCAGTACAAATTCTCTCACGATTTTTAAACCTCAATCTGGCACCTAAGCTACATGCAAAGGAAGCCACGATTCAGTCAGCTAATGTTATTATTACACTTTAAAAAATGTACTTATTGAATCACACAAAGAAATTAAGAAAATGATTACCAATTATCTTGGCAAGGATTCCTTAATTAATTGCCAGCACTAATACCATGTTATCTTCCCCATTATTAAAACAATGTGACTTCTATTAAAAACTATTCATTAAAGATTCATTCATTCCTTATTGCCTCCTGCTGTTTCATATCTTGTGTAGCTAAAGGGCTGTTTCCAGAGTATGAGGTACTGCTGTGTGGAGAAGCAGCACCAGCTACAGAATTTATGTTGAGAGATGTTATGCTTCTGAATGCTTTGTCTAGAGTATCACAAGAATACTACTTAGGAAAGTAAACAGAGCTAATGTATGGTGGTCTCGTGTGTGTGTGTGTGTGTGTGTGTGTGTGTGTGTACACAAGCACTAAAAATCTAAAATGTTAGTATTTCCTACAAGTACCCCATGATCTTGGAAATACTAAGCACAAGCACTACCTTTCTTATGGGAGAGTAAGATGACAACCAAGGACATATTAGAATGAGGACATTGTTATACCTTTCAAAAGTAATTTGCCTGTATACCTGTTATACATTTACAGCAATGGTTCTCAATGAGGGGCATTTTGATGCCTTGCTTTTGACAATATTTGAAGACAATTTTTGGTCTTCACCATAGGGGAGGGAATTGCTGGCATTCAGTGCATAGGGGTCAGGGCTGCTGTTAAGCACCCTCAATGCAGAGGACAGCCCCCTCACAAAATAATTACCGGACCCAAAAATGTCGATTCAGTGCTGCTGTTGAGAAACCCTGACTTAGAGGAAAAATATTGAATTTCTGCTACCAGTAGCTACTACTGCTCTCAGCCAGCTCAGTCAGGGCCGTGAGAGAATTTAGGCTGGTAGTTAGATAACGCCACTGAGATCATTAGAACCTAAGGATTCTTTCCTATATTTCTCCCCACAAACGAGCCAAAGAAGAGGTGGAGTAATTGGTTAATTTAGGATTACTGTAATTGCCACTTAATGCCCCCACCCTCATCCTCTCCCCCAACTTACCCCTTATGTTAAGAATGGCTTACATTTTATTAAGTTAAAAAAGATAAAATCCTGTGTCTCTGACATGTTTGAATTAAAGCTAAGGAGACAAAACCAAACCTTAGTCTGCAACCTCCCTTGGGAAATCTTTGTTCATTTTAATACTTGTTCAGTCGTCTGTCTGCCTGAATGACAAGGTTTTTATCTCTAATGTGACTGGCTTTGAAGGCTGCTTGTGTTATCCATTCCTCAGCAATTGCTGCGAAACCACAAAGTTGCAAACTGATAATTAAATTTAGCTGCCTCTACTATAAATTCAATCATACCAACATTAGCAGCAATCTTCGTGGTTGTTGGGTTTCTTTCTCCATTTCTAGACAACATAATTAACTTCACTAGTCTTCTTAGATCAAACAAAACTCAGAGCTGATGAACACAATGAATTAAATGATGGTAAGTACTATTCGTGTAAAGGAATGCAGTCAGATCATTACCATACCCGTGTATCACTTACTTAGCTACCCATTTGACCTCATATGCATTCATATTATGCTCAATCTATAGGGTTAGCTTCATATTTCACTTGCAAAAGCTCGTGTTCACTGACAATTTAGCTCATGAAAAATTAACTCCAGAACACGCAAACCAGACACAGTCACAATGCAAAAGTCAACCTGTCAGACGTCAGGATATTTGACAGTACCGAATGCTTTCACATCATTTGAAGTAATAGCGCAAAACAAATATGTTCCAAATGACTTAAAAATAATCTGTCAAAGTTCCAGTATTGCAAAGCCAACTGATTTTTAGATTGTGATGGCACCATAGTTGTACTTAGCCCAAAATGCACATTCACTGTAAACCATTTAATTAGTATTTGACATTATTAGTATGGAAGAACATTCTCTGTTCTAAATAACACGTTTACTTGAACAGATGCAATCAGTATTTTTTTATAGACTAAAAGTTTTAAAATAACATAAAAGACATAACTACAACCTGTTATAGGCATGGTGACTGCATCCATTTGGTATTGCTACTGCGACAAGTTACTACACACTTAGCAGCTTAACACAGCTCGAATTTATCTACAGTTCTGGAGGCCAGAGGTCACGCACAGGTCCCACTGGGCTAAAGCAAAGCTCTCAGCAGGGCAGGGTGCCTTCTGAGGCTCTAGAGGAGAATTGATTTCTTTGCTTTTTTTAACCTCTGGAGGCCATCTGCTTACCTTGGTTGGTGGCCTCTTCTTCCATTTTCAAAGCCAGCAGCACAGCATTTTTGTATTGTTTTCTCTGACCACACCTGGGAAAAGTTCTTCACTTTTAAAAGTTCACGTGATAGATCACACACACATGGATAATCTCTCCATTTCAAAGTCCTGAACCTTCACCATGACTGCGTGGTCCCTTTGGCCACGCAAGGTACCCTGTTCACGGGCTCTGGGGACACAGCATTTGGGGAGCCTTTACTCTGCACACCACAGTGACTGGTCACTGGATTTTTACATCAAATGAATTATCAAATCACAGAATAAAAATACCTTTCCTGAGAAACATTGGCAATGATATTTAAAGTAATATTAGCATAACTGAAAATAATTTACTATCATAGAAGAAATTGACAGAGAAATTATAACGGACATCCCTTTGATCTGGAACCCCACGGGGCTGTTCCGCATTTTTCTGTTATGATCGGTATTGTGATTCCTAAGACTGAGCAACATACACAGAACGTCGCCAGTCTCAGAATGACTGATGGCAAATTTTATATCCAATAACCACCCTCCAAACTATTAAGGAGTATCCTATGATTTATATGTTAATTTTCATACTTCTCCCCCCATGAATATGTATGGTTTATTACTTTTTATACATTGTCAAGGTAGGTTAAAAGGATGCTTTCTTAAGTGACATTCAGTGGTCTTCCTACTCTGCACACGGCACCCTTTGGTATGAGTATCAGGTTTTGACACACCAGTTAAAAGATTTCTCCTTCACAGTTCCCAGAGAGTTTTCTGCATAGCCCAAGGACACAAACGACAATGTGGTGACAGCCAGGGTGGGGCACTGGCTGGGTGGCTGGGGAGAGATGGGGGGAATATGGAGGACATCTGTAATAGTGTCAACAAAATAAGCACTAGGTAATGAACTATGAACAGTTTGCTTGAATGCAATATACACTCACGATAACTAAGAATTATGCAAATACAAATGGTAAGGGGCTCATTCTCTGGACAAATATTCTGAGTGCTTCCTCTGTGTGTGGTGCTATGCTAGGCACTGGGATATCAACATCAAACAAAACACACACAACTCTTATCCATAAAGAAGTTTCCATTCTGGTGGGTAACACAATCCAACGCGATATACAGTGCTGTAGACAGGGTTAACTGCAAGGAGCAAATGAAGTTGAGTGGAGCACAGGAAGTGCAAGAAGTGGCAGGAAAGGGGGTGCCGTTTCAGATAGGAAGGGCAGGCAAGCCTCCCAGAGAAGATGGCAGCGTTCAGTGTAGACTGACGATCTCACCTCATTAAGCAGGACTAGCTTAGGAAAACGCTTCTGCTTGGATCTCCTCTGATTCCTATGCTTCTACTGACAACATGATCAGGTCTCACCTGCTGGTGGTTTTCTGAATCCCATGTTGGAACAAGTCCCATTTCATTTTGGCTCATTTGCATCTGTGTCATGTGGATCACCCAATGCTAACACTACTTCATCATTATTAACAGTTTTTCAAAGCTTAGGCCTTAAAGTCCACTCTGTCTCAACCACAGGGGCGATTTCTATACCTATTTACCAGAACTTGGATTCATGCGAGTGTGGCCATTTTAAGGAAGCACAACTCTCCTCCACTGTGCACATTTTAAAACACCTACAGTCTTTTTCATTTCCCTTCTTGGCCATGGGATAGCTGTGTTTTAACAACCTGGTGTGTTGCTTGTCCACTCTAAATCATAAGAATCGCTCCCACTTCTGAACGGCAGCACATGGTAATAGTTGGTGCTCTGTAAACACTTGTTGACTATGTGGCGTCTCATGTACTAGGTGTTTTGCATACAGCATAGCCCTCAAGGGTGGGACTTAACATTCCCACGCAAAATTCAACAAAACAGGCTGAGAAAAGTTAAATCATTTCCCTAAGGTTATACAACTGATAATCATAGAGACAAGAACACTATCAATCTCTGGGGACCCTTCCCCAGCAGGGTACATTTGGGGTTGGTGGCTTTATTCATCTCCTACCCCCACCCACACTTCATCACTACAATCCAAGGGTTATCACAGTATTTACTTGGTCACAGAATAGCTATAGGGTAAATCATGCCCTCTTGTCTTTCTGGGTATTATGTGTGTGTGTGTGTGTGTGTGCACTCCAACTGATAATCTACACTGCATTTGGATGTTAACAAGGTAGCACATTAAGATAAAAACTAGAGAATTAGTAGTTCTGTGAGAATGAAATGATTTTAAGTTAAGAAAGAGTTTTAAATAGCTAAGCTCTAAACCTTCATACACTGAATGTAATTTTTAATCAGAAATACTTCTAGAATATACCACAAATTTTGCCTCTCATCTATAAGACAGTGAGTAGACAGTGGATCATCACTGAGCCATTTTTTGCTGTGTTCAGTATATACTCCAATATATAGATGCTCATACAGTTTGTCTCATGAAGATAACAAGGTCTAGAAAAAGCCCACTCAGTCAGGTGACTCTATGATTGACTCGTCCCGTTCACAAAGAAGCAGATGAAGAATGTACCCAGATTATAGACACTGTAGCATAGCTACCTGTGTGCCAAGTCAGTGATGATGGCAATGATGATAATGGTGATGATGATGATAACACTATTTATCAGGTGCTTGCTACATGCCAGAAACAGTATCAAATACTTCATACAGATTTTTCTCATTTAACTAAGTCAATAATCCTATCAGGTAATTGTTTCTCTTTTTCCATGTTACAAATGAAGAAACTAAGGTATAGAGAGAGTAAACAACTCTTCTCAAGTTACTGACTAGAAATCTGCAGAACTCACTAAAAAGTCTTACAGCCGATTCCAGGATACGGCTTTAACTATTGCACCTGCTGACTCCAGTTAAAGAATGAAGCAGTTTCTGTACGGAACTCTCACTTTCTAGAAAGTATACCTTCTGTGCACCACCATTTGGAGCAGCAAGAACATTAACTAATGTCGATTAGCTAATGAAGCTCATCAGAGACCAGCCCTCTGGGCCTTGTATTCACCTGAAAAAAAAAAAAAAAACATAGTGTAAAGGTGAAGAGCTTGGACTCTGGAGCCAGCTTGCCTTTGGATCCAGGCTTTCCTTCTTACTGGCTGTGTGATCTTTAGAAAATTATACAGCTACTCTGTGCTTCAGCTTCAAGAATAAAATATCTGGGAACAAACCTAACTAAGGAGGTAGAAGACCTGTATGCAGGAAACTACACAACATTGAAGAAAGAAATCAAAGAAAACATAAACAAATGGAAACATATACAGTGTTCATGGACTGGAAGAATTAACATCATCAAAATGTCCATACTACCCAAAGCAAGTTACAGATTCAGTGCAATACCTATTAAAGTACCAATGGCATATTTCACAGACATAGAACAAACACTTCAAAAATTTATATGGAACTGTAAATGGCCCCGAATAGCAGCTGCAATTTTGAGAAAGAAGAACAAAGTAGGAGGGATCACAATACCCGATACCAAACTGTATTACAAGGCCACTGTAATCAAAACAGCCTGGTACTGGCATAAAAATAAGCACATAGATGAATGGAACAGAACAGAGAGCCCAGAAATAAACCCAAGTCTCTATGGGCAGGGGGCAGTAACATAAAATGGAGTAAAAATAGCCTCTTCAACAAATGGTTTTGGGAGAACTAGACAGCTACGTGCAAAAAAAAAAATGAAACTTGAGCACCAATTTACACCATACACCAAAATAAATTCAAGGTGGATAAAAGACTTAAATATAAGCTATGACACCATTAAAATCCTAGAGGAGAACATTGGCAGGAAAATCTCAGATATTTCACACAGCAACATTTTTACTGATATGTCCCCTAGAGCAAGGGACATAAAGGAAAGAATAAACAAATGGGATCTCATCAAAATAAAAAGCTTCTGCATGGCTAAAGAAAACAGTATTCAGATAAAAAGAACCAACTGTTTGGGAAAACATATTTGCCAATGATACCTCAGACAAAGGTTTAATCTCCAAAATATACAAAAAATTTACATGACTCCTCTCTAAGAAGACAAGCAACCCAATTAAAAAATGGGCAAAGGACTTAAACAGACACTTCTCCAAGGAGGACATACAGAGAATCAGAGACACATGAAAAGATGCTCAATATTGCTAGCTATCAGAGAGATGCAAATTAAAACTACAATGAGATACCACTTTACACCAGTCAGAATGGCTATCATAAACAAAGCAATAAACAACAAATGTTGGATAGGTTGTGGGGAAAAGAGGACCCCAGTTCACTGTTGTTGGGATTACAGACTGGTACAACCACTATGGAAAAGAGTATGGAATTTTCTCAGAAAACTAAAAATGAATATGCCTTTTGATGCAGCAATTCCACTGTTAGGAGTAATCCTAAGAACACTGAAACACCAATCCAAAAGAACCTATGTACCCCAATGTTCATAGCAGTACAATTTACAATAGACAAGAGTTGGAAGCAACCTAGATGCCCATCAGTAAATGAATGGATCAAAAAACTATGATACATCTACACAATGGAATTCTATGCAGCAGAAAGAAAGAAGGAGCTCCTACCTTTTGCAACAGCATGGATGGAACTGGAAAGCATTATGCTGAGCGAAATAAGCCAGGCGGTGAAAGACAAATCCCATATGATCTCACCTTTAACAGGAAGCTAAACAACAAAACAAACAAGCAAGCATAATAAAACCAAAGACACTGAAATACAGAACAGGCTGACAGGGACCAGAGGGGAAAGGGGAGAGAATTTCAGGGGAAAAGGGAAAGGATTCACAGGAACAAGTATAAAGGACACATTGACAAAAACTAAGGTGTCAGCGGGGGGAATGGGAGGGAGGTGGGGAGCACTTGGGGGTGGGGCTGGGATGGGAGTATAAGGCAGAAAACTGTACTTGAACAATAATTAAATAAATTTTAAAAAGTGATATTGAGTCTTTACCTCACATACAGTGTAAGGACTTAATATGCAGTTCACATACATGGTGCTTTAAACAGTGCCTGGCAAATATAAGGAGCTCAATAACTGAGTTATTTGTGTTTCATCTGCACTAATAAGGGAAAAACACTCTGTCATTCCCAAAGCTCATGTGGTAATATTGTAGGATAGGTTTTCCATCAAATGCAGCAGCTGGAAAATTCTTCAGAACAGAAGAAAATCAGAGCACACCTTAACTGGGATTTCAGGAAGCTCAGACTTACAGTTAAACAACCTGAGATCACATCTCAACTCCACCACTAACGTGAGTCCTAGCTGGCACTAACATGCACCAGAAGGGCTGAGAATTCCCATTCCCGTGGATTTCCCCTTGTCTGGGGGCACAGGTGTCTATCTGGAAACTAGTAAATGGCTTAGAGCACCCCACAAATCAGCATGTGTTGATTAGTCTATTCTTAGCATTCTATAAAGATATGCCCATTGTTCAGAACGGTTAAACATATATTTTAGATCATTTCAATTTTGATACTAAAACTTTTACTTGAACTATTTATGAAAACTGCCAAAATTGGTCATATGATTTTCCAAGTTATACAAAATGGGAAGATACAGTCACACATGGACCATGAGCTTTTCAGGTCAAGTATATATTGCCATGAAAGCATAGAAATGTAAGACATGACCTCAGGCTGAAAGAGTTGATGTCTAGTGGGAAGGACAAGACACAGACCACAGATCAACGACCACCCGCAGGAGGGAGAAATGCCAAATAACCGACGGCCACGCTATAGGGTTTGAGAGGACAGAAAAATAATTGTGAGTTGGCGAAATCAGAGAAACTGGCACTAATGCCTGAAAAGCTGACAACTGATACACTTGAACCCATTCTCTAATTCCAAACTGCAGTTTCCTTTCAATGTGCGGATTCCTGTTGTCTTGTGGAATTCTGTGTTCAGAGGGATCCTGAAGCCAAATGTGGGCTCAATAGGAAAGAGTCGTGTAATTGACCTTAACATCTGCTGTAGGAACAGGAAGCAGAGATGAAAGCCCAATTCTAACCCTTTTTCAGCACCTTGGCTTTCTTTCTATACTTTTGAGCCCTACTCCTACTCCTCCTGTGGAGCCACTGTCTACTGACCTTTTCCTCTCCTCTCTTCTCCCTCTTTTCTAAACTTCACTGATGTTTTTTTCAGTTTTTACAGTAAATCAACACAGCTGTCATGTTTGTTTGTTTGTTTCTTTGTTTATTTTGGTTAGAGAACCAACTAAACACTACATCCCATTCAACACTCAAACTCCAGATATCTTCGACTGTCTTTAATAGTCGGTTCCTCACCCTTGGTTTTGCACTATGAGAACCCTAATGTTTACCATTCTGATCACCAGCAAGTCAACTACTCAGGTTTACCTAGGAAGGGTTCTCTGCAAGAGGAGAGATGCATGGAAGTTGCTGATTCTGGCACAGTAAACTGCCTGCACTAATGCCTACCTCTTCAAATCCACAGAATGTGAGATCAGAAAGTGACCTTAGAAATCAGGTTTAATTCCTTACTTGTCGGTAGGATGGTAATACCCATGGAGATACAAATATTTTATAATAAACAAGGTTTGATCTTATAACTTCTAGACCCATGCTCTTTTGAATGCATTGCTTTAATTGCCCAACCACTTACCAAAAAAACAAAAACAAAAACATTGTCTACAAAAAGATATGTCTCAGCTTGTCTATCCAGTCTGCATTTCTCTTTCTTTTTTAATCCTCACTGGAGGACACGTTTCTTGATTTTAGAGGGAGGAGAGTGGGAGGGAAGGAGGGAGGGAAGACAGAGAGAAAAACATCAGTGTGAAAGAGAAAAATTGATTAGTTGTCTCCTGTACACAACCAGACCAGGGATTGAACCTGTGACCTAGGTATGTGTCCTTACCAGGAATCAAACCCGCAACCTTTTGGTGTAAGGGATGACACTCCAACCGACTAAGCCACCCAGCCAGGGAAGTCTGTATTTCTTTGCCCTCTTTTTCATTCACTCTGCTAAACTTCTAGCAGTTCTTCAAATGCATTTGCATGTTCATTGGAGTTCATCTCTGAATGCTTCCTAAATTTCTAACACATGTTTATCCAAGCACTGCATGTTATATGTGCATACTTCTTGGCTCATCAACACCTGGTATGAACCAGATTATACTAATGGTGAAAGCATTCTTCACTGAAGCTTGTACTATCTGCCATGGCACGGTAGGGTATGTCGAATTTCTGAGGACCACAAAACTGAGGGATTAATGTTCCATACCTAAATGGTAGTTAGCATTTTCATTTATTCATATCAAAGCTTCAAAGTCATGTTTGTTATAATTAATTAATACTGATATTTGTTGGAGAGTGCTAAAAATAATAAAAATAAGCGCCAGTTATCAGATACCTACTACCTGCCAGGCCTGCGTGCTCTCCATGCATGATCTTATTTTATCTTTTCAAACCCTAAAACTAGGCATCATTGTGTCAACTCTACAGACAGGAAAAGACAGAAGCAATTTAAGAAGTATACAGTCCCTTGGAGAAAATTTGTGAATGAAGTAACAGATTTCCTAAACTCATTCAAATGAAATCATTTCATAAAGATGTCCTGCATTGCTTACTTCAGGTGCCTTTTACCGTGCTTGGACCTGCAGGTTAAAGAGAAGCAGCTCTCTCCCTTCCAAACTGTGTATTTTTATGAAGTCCTACCAGTTGAGTACAGAGGACACAGCTGCCATAGAGTTCAGGTGGATTTCTTGGGAAAGGAGTTGACACCCTCGTGGGAACAAAGAGGCCAAGCAGATCACAGCAGCCTCAGAGATGCTCCCTGGGCCAGGCGGAGGCTCCTGTCTGGCTGAGGTGAACTGGCCCAGATCACCATTGAACTGTTAACCTACTGTGTCATTAGTACTCGCTTCTAACTGTCCCTGACAAATTTACGTAATGACATGCTGCTGAATATACACCTGAAATGCCTTCAAAGGAAACAGTTTACTCTCTATAAACATCAGTTCTCACACCTCAAAACCATTTCCTAGACCTTATTCCAAATAAAAATTGCTTGAAAATGTATACAGGACATTTAAATGGTTCTTGTTGAGGTTTGCAATAGGATGTTTATGCCTATTTACAAACTTCTGCCATCAGAAATCTCGGTGCTACCACGCTATCTTACACAGGCCGCCCCTTCCATTTTGATTAGGAGAAAAATGCAAACCACTCTCTTTTCTGTTCCACTTTTACAAGGTTAGCTGGCACTTTGAGTCGGTTGCAATTGAAAGCTAGCAGCTAGAAAGTAATTTACTTGGAGTTTTACTCTTCAGAGCCCATACAGTCTAGCACAATTTTGCACCGAAGACATTAAGGGAGAATTCCTTTTCAGGTGGTTACTCTTGAATTCATTTCCTTTTGACACACACAATGAAATCCCAATTCCTCTGCAGGCTGCAGTGTTTTTGTTTGCTATTTTGTGCACTATCTCCCTGCATTTTTGAATGAACAGCGGTAGAAGTTTCAGAAACTTGTGAGGGCTTCTTTAGGATGGACTATTACTACCGGAACTCAGCCAGCTGATGGTTTCTCAATCACCATTTTGCTGTTTCCTTTTGGAAAACAGTGAAAGGTAACAGAAGATGCTTACTTTTAAACAGGCTCCATCAGACTTTAGGATCTGGGTCAAGTACACACTCAAGTAATAAAACAGCACTGATAAATGGCACTTGCCATAATTTATAATGTGATAAAAGCCTGAAATATCAGTTTAAATCTGTAGAAGATACTCCTGTTGGCCAGAAATCACATTAAAAGCAGTGGCAAGAGAAAAGTGCAATACTTCCTTCACTAGATGATTGGATAAAGATGTGGTACGCAGCTTCCATGGAACACTACTCAGCCGTAAGAAAAGATGAAACACCGCCATTTGTGACAACAAATGGATGAACCTTGAGAATATCACGCTACATGAAATAAGTTGGTCAAAAAAAGCTAAGAATCATATGATATCACTCATGTGGGATATAAACCTGAAACTCATACACACAGATGACAGCATAGTGGTTACCAGAGGGAAGAGGGAAGAGAGTAGTAAAGGGTAAAGGTGGCCAAATATATGGTGACGGAAGATGACTTAACATTGGGTAGTGAGTATATAATGTAATATACAGACCACATATTATAGAAATCTGAACTTGAAACCTATATGGTCTTCTTAACTGATGTCACCCCAATAAAATTAATGAAAAAATAATAAAATAAAATAAAATAAAATGCTTTCTTCATAGAGCCACTAAGGAGTTACATGCAGTATCTCACTTGGTTTGGCTTTTCCATTTCGATTAGGAGAATATTGCAAACTAATTTCTTCTAAAATATTTATACTACTCTATGCCACATAGTAGATGTCAAGTATATTTTAGGGTTAGTACAGGTATGAAATTGGAAGTCACTTAGAGGTTGAAATTAAAATTGACTTTGGCCATGGACTGGCCCATTTATATAGGATCTTGTGCTTACGCCTAGTAGCCATCTATTTTAATACAGAAAATATAAAGCCACTCAGCGTGATTAATCAATGCTCTTGTAACCATCACCAGCCTGAAGAAATACCTTTGAGGAACCATGAACAAAACTGGCCAACTTTTCCCCCTCATATCTTACACTTTTTCAAATTAATCTTCCCAGTTCATCCTTTCATTTCAAATGGTTTACCTTCAAAATGCACCTTTTTCTTCTTGTTTTTAAATATAATATTGTGTTTCTAGTATTGGATAAGTTATGTTTTATGATAAAGCATATAACAAGGCTAGAAAATTTTTGCCATTTAAACTGGTATCCTAATACCTTAGAGAATCAGAATAATTATAAACTCAGTTTTCTGCATTCATATTTTAACCTGAAAAATGTCAGCAATGGAACAATAATGTCATAGGAATTGAAAAAACGCTTTAATTACAGAATTTGGTGTGAATTTAAATTGCTGACAGTAACCAGCAAATGTTGTATACTTCTGCTTCTTTGATGAAAGACTTCCAAAAGGGGCTGGACTGAAGATAAAGAGTGCCACTCGGGCAGCCTGGGCATAGATGCTTTCCAAAGGTTTATGCCACAGAGATAGACAAGCACATTCAATATATGTAGGCATTTGCAAGCAACTATCAAGCAGGGGCATCTGGTAGACCAATGCCTCCTCCTCCTCCCAGTCAGGCCAGCGCAGGAAATGAAAATGTCTCCCCAAATGCCAGTGTGCCAGAACGTAATGAGAAAGAGGCGCATTTAGACCATGAAACCATGACATCAAAGGCAAATTTATACTAAGAAGATTAGATAGGCAGATTTGCATCCAACTAGTTTCAGTCTGAAATAAGCCAATGTGGAAAAAGATTTCATTTTCAAATGTCCATTACAATTTCATCTAAGTACCAAGATCACCTCTAGAGAAATACAAAAGAAGCCTAAGCCATAAATGTATATTCTTCTCTTCTTTTAATCCAACAGTTTCACTCTAAAATCAGTAAAGAAAAATAAGGCAAGTATCAGAGGTTCTTACTCTCATTTATTCAGAGGTATACATTAAGTCCCTACAATGGAAGAGGAATCATTCAGAATTATCATTTAGTAAACCATAAAGTGTATATTTTAAAACTTAACTATATTCTGCTTAAATGTTTATAGGCACAAAAGAGATCAGATTTTTAAAAAATTCTGGCTTTAAGCTTCCCATTGCAACTGCATAAACCTGCAAGAGGCGTGAAAATGGAAGCTTAACTCAACGTTTGGTGACTTCACAACCACTGGCTGCAAAGGATTAGGAATTAGGCAAGAGAAACAGGTCAAGTGGCATGAAAATGCTAACACAGGGGAGTCACACAGGAGACGACCACAGGCAGCTTCTGTAGTATTCTCCCCAGTTACTGCAGCCAAGCACACAGTGTCAAGAAAAGGCTGTGTCTCCTTGTGAGAAAAAAAAAAGTTGTGGAGTAGACAAAGAAATGAGAATGAAATTGGAAGTCTTCCAATGGCAAATTATTAATGCCTTCTCTTTGAGAAACTGCAAGCAGGCAGAAAAAGGTCTAACCTGGAGAGAAGGATCAAAGACTGAAATAAAAGCTTTGATGCCCAAGTTGCTCTGCAGCCCCAGAGCACTGAGCAGCCACAAATGAAGCTGGGAAGATTGTTAACTCAAAAAAGAAGTGTGGAATGAATTGCTTACTTAATCCCTGGGAGGACACAGGAGTGGGATTAGGCAGTGATTAGTTGCTTCTGGAATTTAGTGACGGCATGTTATTCAAAGCTAGATATTTCTATTTCTTTAGACTTTGTTCTAATATTTGTACATCTTTAAAAAATACATCAATGTTTAGTGATTGGCTGATATGAATGCTTTGACTAAATGTTCATTTCTCAAAAGATACCATTATTGATTAGGACACGGGGAATAAAGTGAAACTAAGGATACCTGCCCTGCGAAGAGCCAGGTGGGGCCAAGGGGTCAGCCACCACCTGGCGGTACTGTTCATTCTGACAAGGGTCTAAAATGCTGATGTCATAACGCAAAGAAAAATAAATTGCCTTTGAAGCCCAGCTTTGTAGCCTCAAACTTAAAGCTACATAACAAGCTAAATAAAATTCTAACCAATCCATTAATTTACTCAGTCCACCTGCACATTTAAAGCTCCATTTGTTTCTGGCCACTCACTGAGGGACAGACACAAAAATGACAATTTTGGTCTCAAAATCCCCATCTTCAGATCATAAAGCCTTAGACACTGAAGTAGTCTTAAAAGTTGTCCTTTTTTTTCTCTACTACTTAGTCTAACTTTGTAATCACCTTTATACCAGTCGTATCACGCAGCTATTCATAATCAAGGTGTACCTCTTCAATAAGAGGAAACTTCCCTGTGAAGAAAGTTCTTTTGTTAAAGTATTTAAAAAAATAAAGTATGCTTAAGGTCATGTCTAAAAATAAATAAATAAACTGAACAAGAGCCACTTTAATTAAGCCTCTGAAATTAGATTGTATGCTTTTTCTTTTTGCCTAGCAAAAATGTTTGTGTAACTCAGTAAAATGGCACACAGGCATTCTAAGGATCAGATATCAAAAGACTGCCTTTAATGTCAAAGACTGATTAGAATCACAATATTGAGGCTCACCCCTGGATCCCCAGCTGGTTCCCACCGGCAACATTTCACAACAGAGATAAGTTGAATCCAGAAGGACCCCGTTGGACTTTAAAGCCATAAAGAAATGTCCTTGTAAAATTGTTTCCAGTCCAGCTTGATCACTCTGTCCAGGACTCAGCAGAGGCAGGATAATATACACTGTACTTATGCACGACAAGGTCGGGAAGTCGGACAATGCCTTTTCAAACAATGGGCAAAGATTTTGAACATAGGGGGCCTTCAGGCACAATAGAGACCGCTTTCTTGACTTTTGAAAGGTTGTTAGGTTGTTGTTATTGCCATTGTTTTTCTGGAACTCTATCTTTACTATTCCATTACAGTAAAATACAACTGATCCGTAATGAATGAAGACTGTCCCTATTCTAAGAAATATGACTAACTTAAGGTCATATACCTTTTAGAAGGATTTAAAAATATTTTAAACACCAATGAAATATTTATGACTAATTTATGGTTAAAATTTCAGAAAGGCATTTAACCATTTTTCCTGACCACCAAGAAAATTTCTTAACCATTAAGAGCATTTCATGTTTTTGATCAAAAGATCTACAGGAGCTAAGGGTCTGGCACAACGATTTTTTGAATGAATGAATGAATGAATGAATGAACGACAGCTCCAGGAGAGCAGCAGAGCTGCAGTGGCACTACCATCAGCAGTGACTTCATTGAAGACACCGTCATTCTTTGTCAGTACATAAATGACCAAATCGCATACAACATCATCTATCATTTCCTATTTATTGAATATTCCACTTGCTCAATTTTAATTTCCTTATCACCTAACTTTTCTAATTTATTAATAGGCCATGAAAAACCTTCTTAACCCTAAAGTACAGTTTTTCCCTATTTATAAACATTGTTATTCTATTTTTTCCATTATCATTTATCCCCCTTATACCCTCTCCTACCTCTACCTTGGCCCTGCAATGACCACAGTTGTCCGTGTCCATAAGTCTTTTTTTGTCACTCCATCCCTCCACTCCCCAGTCCCCCACAAGAGCCATCAGCCTGCTCTCTATCTATGAGTCTGTCTCTATTTTGTTTGTTAGTTCAGTTTGGTTATTAGATTATACATATAAGTAAAAGCAAAATTATTTATAAAATTTAATCACTGATTTTCATAAAATAATTCTTTCAAAAGACATTCACAGGGAAAACATTTTTCCCTTCCTCAATTGTGCTGTAGTCATAAAGTCTAAATGAGAAAAAATCAAAAAGAAGAAACGCTTCAAATCACATTTTTCAAGATATGTCTGCTATATTACAATAAGTTTTATACTTCTTATGTTAGCACATTAGTCTTCATTTCCATCACCTCCAGTGTAAGTCCTTCATTTGATTTGCATCCTTTCAATTTTAATTTCCATCAGACTCATTGTTTTCTTTGAATCCTTTTGCAACCATCTCCCTCTATAACTGCCATCAGAATGGATTCATAATTCTCCAAATCAACAATGAATTTACCATTGAGGTTACCGGACGTTCAGACCTCTTCTAACACATTTCCAACCATACGTTCATGTAGTGAAGACATTTGAACTTTTCATTGTGTTTTTGTTTCTGGCTAAGTGGAGATTATCACAGCTGATGCCTTACCTGAATATTTCCTCCTTCATATCTGTGAATAACCGAATGTCAGCAACCATGTGCTTTCTCTATTCTATGATATAGGTGCTCTGTCCACAGTGGACATTTGTCCATTTTAGAACTAAAATGAAGAACAGTATTTCTCTGTTAAACTCTAAGTAGATGGAAAAGAAGCCATGCCAACTTGTACTCTGGTCATAAGAAAAAACAGTTGGTTTTTTTTTTTTCAGGTATTCCTAACACACTCTTCATCCATCTGTAATATATTCATGCTTAATTCACAGATTTATTTTGACCCTTCTCCAAGGTTAGCTGTAATATAAGCATCTCAACCCTGCAGCAACTGTAGTATCCTGGAGAAGATTATTTGTGGTAAATGAAAGCTAAGCAGGGGTCACTAGAACTCACAACAGAACAAAACATCATCTCTTCAGTCGAAAGGAAGAAAAAACAGCCTTTGTTTAAATTATGTAAATCTCCAGTTGTTAAATATTCTTTAGCATATAGTCTTTAAAACCATTTTTAAACCATCACAATGAATTCAACAAATGTGCATTCAGAAAGCAGACAAGCTCTTAAAACGATGGATTTATCTACTTTACTTTTTTACTCCCCCGCATCCCCCAGTCTCCACTGTTCAGAACTAACAGATTACAGAACTGTTATTTTTGCACTTGCCTTCTGTGGTTTGCCATCTGATTCAATAAATGGACGGGTTAAGCCATTACTTTCAACCCACTTACGCAGTCTAGACACTGTTGTTCTTCACCAATGATAAAGAAAGCCACCATCCAGTACCATCTCGCACAAGGAGCAACCACAGAGTGCTACTTATTTTTCCCGTGCCCCACACTCTCCAGGAAGCAGAACAGAAACTTTATTCATGAAGGAGAAGAAATGGGAGGAGACTTCCCTTCTGAGAGTTCTGGCTAGTGTGATTCTAATACCAACTACAAGCTCAGAAGGTTCCCCAAACCATCTTCATGTTCAATAACTTGTTACAAGACTCACAGAAATCACCAAAAGTCACTATACTAAAATCAGCCAAAGAAGTGCATAGGATGGAGTTGGGAGTACCAGGAGTGGACCTTCCACTGTTCTCTCCTTGTGGAATCAGAGCATGTTGCTTTCCTGGCCTCAGTGTGCAACAATACACATGGACTGCTGTTAGTCTCGGAAGCTCAGCCGAGTCCTGTTCTGAGTTTCTGTAGAGACTCCATTACAGAGGCACGATTGGTTCCATCACTCATTGCCCTGTGGGTTGATTTCAGTCTTCAGTCTCCAGTCTCCAGTCTCCAGCCTCTACTTTAAATCATGTTATTGGTCTCTCTGTTGTGGCAAGAACCCCAACCTAAGACTGTTCAGATGTGTCCAGCCCTCACCCTAAATCACATTGTTAGACTATCCAGTAACCCAAGGTCCCTGGCAAATAAAGATGTTCCAATCAAATACACTATTTCAGGGGCTTAGAAGTTACCTGCAGAAGCTGATGCCAAAGGGTAGAACACTTTTTACATAAGGTTAAATTCTTTATTACACATCTTTTTCTCCTAAGTCTTTGATTTGGGCCACTTACCTCATACTCACTATGGTTGTAACTATGCCCTTATGTGTTTTGAAGATCAATAAAATAAAGATTAAGAAAGTTAGTTTAGGCCCTAGCTGGTGTAGCTCATTGGATTGAGTGCGGCCCTGCAAATCAAAGGATCCAGGTTCGATTCCCAGTCAGGGCACATTCCTGGGTTGCAGGCCAGTTCCCAGCAGGAGGCGCACAAGAGGCAACCATACTTGATATTTCTTTCCCTCTCTCCTTCCCTTCCCCTCTAAAGATAAATAAATAAAATTTAAAAATAAAAAAAGAAAGCTAATTTAGTAGAATGTACATAGAGAAGGGTGGTAGGCATTAAGTCCAAGAGAACACCTGATCAGAAGCCCAGACCTTAGCAATTCGGGCTTGGAACAAAAAAAACAGGAACACTTTTGGATACCAGTGATAATGGAGTAGATTGCCCCCCTACATTAGGACTCGCCTGAGAAGAGGCAGAGTTCTGCATCTCTAGCTGAAAAGAGAATAACCAGCAGTCTGTGTAGTACATTTAAAGGGATTTCCTCAAAGCTCCCCTACTCTACCTGCTGACTGCCAGAACTCAGTCACCATTTAGGCTATGCTTTGTGTGTTCAATGCTTAATACAAATATGTTAAACCAGTAGTATCCACGAATACTTTAGTTTGATATTGTTCACCAGGATTAGCAATGGAAACAAATGCTGATGGATGAAAGGAAAGAAAGAGAAAAGTGTGATTCATGACAACTTCCATAGGGCCTGCGTGGAGAAAGATGAGAAAGAATTCCCCAACCCCACTTTGCCCCACCTATTTCATAGCCCAGCACAGTGGTGTGTGGACAAAAAAGGGGGTCTTTGGGGCCCATACCTGCTCATCCCCAGGTAGCTGTTAGGCAAGAGCACAAAATGCTAGAGGTAAGAATCTGGGTTGAAGTCTTCTTGGCTCAGCTGCTAATAAGCTGTGACTCAGGGAAATCAATGAAGCTTTCTGACTCTGTCACCTCAGTTCTAATTTGGGAATAATGCCAACTCCCCCACAGAGTGGTGTGAGGCTTTGATGAGATAACATACGGGAAAGCACCTCACTAAACGTGTTTTTTAACTGTTATACAAATATGTTATTATTAGTTGAGCAGGTTGGAAAATAGCTTTAGCTATTATATTTAATTTTGAGAATCTATATATACATACATATATACTTATATATTGATTTTTTAATTTTAAATTATACATATATATATATATATATATTCCCCTGAACAGTTGAGCTCTACAAAATAATAATACTTCAAGAATATTATTTAAAAACACAATACTGCAAGATATTCTATAAAAGGGGCTATACAGTCACATGGGTTTGGAATACACAGAAATCTAAATACACTTCCTGGGGAGTTCTCAATACATATTAGCACAATACGGCTCTGGAAAGACCTACAAAAGTAAACACAGTGTAAGGCCTCTTGTAGAATTTCTCAAACTTATTTGAACACAGAAACTTCATTTCCTTTAACATTTCTTAAAATCCAATGGGAACAGGGATCCAGAGAATAAATTTTGAGAAGTACAGTAAAGCAGATTATTCACGGTTTTAAAATGTAATAATAAAGCATCACAGCTCCACAGTCAGCCTTCTACTGTGCTTGGCCTGGAAGGAAGAGAGTGCCTGGCACAGACGCTCCTGATAAGAACAAGGTCTGAATCTGTGCGACTAAGTTTATATTTTCAGTAGCACCTGGTGACTCAGTTTTCTTGACTCTTGCTACTCTTCTCCCTTTATCTTACCTAGAATTTGACTTTGCCTTTGTCTTTCAGTAAATGCACTCTTAAGTTACCCTCCAAGGCCCGTGAGCCTCCTATGACAGGCCCACCTGGTGCCTCATCTCGTCTCCTACTCCAACTGAACAGAGTCTCACCAGACTTCTCTGACAGCAGAGAATACTGGGTATTCTCTGAATACTGAGAATACAGCAGAGAAGATGCATTTATCTTTACCCAACAAAAAAACACCCCCACCACTTAGGGAATTTCAATGATTGATTATCATGCTACTAGTTTCCAACACCAAGCAGCCTAATCTCTAGTAGACAATGAAATGTTCCATTGTCTATAGTCTTTACTGGCAGGTTTTTACAGCAGATTACGAATTTTAAGGTTTCTGCCCCGGCTAGTGTGGCTCAGTGGATTGAGTGTTGGCCTGTGAACCGAAAGGCTGCTGGTCCGATTCCCAGTCGGGGCACACACCTGAGTTGTGGGCTAGGTCTCCAGTTGGGGGATGCGAGAGGTGATTGATGTATCTTTTGCACATTGATGTTTCTCTCCCTCTCTTTTTCTCTCTCTTCCCCTCTCTCTAAAAATAAATAACTAAAGTTGTTTTTAAAAAAGAAATTTACAGTTTCAGAAATAACTCAGAAATAAAGATATACTGTCCAAACCAAGAGGTACACCCCAGTGGCCGCTGTTGGCAATGATGCTGCTAGTGCAGTTCGCGATACCCAGGTGCGAATCAGCCTACTCACCACTCACAGGCACATGCCCCACATACTTCAAACGTATGTGGCAAGCCAACTCCCCACTAAACCATTCCAAAAAATACTGAACAGTATTGCTACCTGCAATAGAGAACTTTTAAATCCAGGATTTCTTCTTTCAAACTATGTTTATCAAATTTCTTAAGAGACAACAGAGAAACATGTAGTCAAAAAACAACCAAAAACACAGCATTTTTAAGTATTACTTTGTACCTGATAGAATAAGAGAAGTCTGATATTTATTTTTTTAGATTTTATTTATTTATCTTTAGAGGGGAAGGGAAGGAGAGAGAAGGAGAGAAATATCAATGTATGGTTGCCTCTCGTGAGTCCTTTGCTGGGAACTGGCCTACAACCCAGGCATGTGCCCTGACTGGGAATCGAACCACGATTGTGTGGTTCGCAGGCCCATGCGCAAGCCACTGAGCTACACCAGCCAGGGCAGAAGTCTAATATTTAAAAAGAACTTTTTTCAGCCAGCAATAAAAAAGGAAAAATGACTACTGCAAGATGTGGCCATTTCAAGGACATGAGATTTTCTATTCCTTTGGGTTTTCAGACTCTTTCCATTGGATTATAGCTGTATCTTTAAAACACACTTTACACATAAAATGCCCATTTAACATCTTCCATGGCACACCATGTCCAAGCGGTTGAGATCCAAACTATTTATCTGGGCAGCAAAGAGCAGCATGGTATCACATACAGTCATATGCCTCAGCTCCCCCAATCCAGCTCCCCACCACACCCTGTGTCCCTTTGAATATATTTCTGAGACACTGTTCATTCTAATATAAGGATTGTTTTCCTGGCTCTGTAACCAGAATGTGTACTTTACAACAGCAGAGTTATGTGTTTTTTACACAGGTCCTAAACATGCGTGTATGTATAATGAGCAAAACTTTAAATGAAGAGAAGCATTTGCCTCACACTTTTTGTAAGATTGCTTTCTTAGCATACTGACCAGGTTTAAACACTTAAAATAAACACAAATACCTTATGTCTCTTTCAGGGAAATAATATCAACCATATTTTTCATAAACAGGAAAGGTCTTATATTTTAAAGAAAAGCATCACATAGTAGTGGTTGAAAGGTCGAACTCGGAAACAGGATTGCCCGAGTCCACACCCTGGCTCTCAGGTAAGTCACCTCACATCTCTTTACTTCAGGTGTGCCACCTGCAGAAGGGAACCATTAATGGCACTTACCTTATAGGTTTATTATGTTAAAAGAGCTCGCATGCATAAAGCATTTAGGACAGCAGCTAGTGAGTAGAAAGTATGATTTATGAGTCAGCTATTATTGTCATTATTATCTACTTTCAGTATTTCCTAGTTCATCACTAATTACACCCTGTGGGATCAAAGGATTCCGGATGGTACTGGGTTATTCTACTCTAAGTTGTCATATTTGCAATATCAGGCAATTCTCATGCAGACTTTTTAAAGCTGTAACTATGGTTGCTAATACTAACACTGGCCATGCAAAGCATACCTGGAAGGAAATGTTAGGAAAAATACTTCTAAAGCTTCTGTTTTCAAGTCAGTTTCAGGTAGTTTCCATCTGTATGGATTCCAAATAGCGGAGTGCCCCGTTACTAAGCTCACAGGAAGATGTCACATGGTTATTGTTTCACTTACTTCATCAATGGTCTGTCTGTCCCTGTATTGTACTTGTCCCAATCCCTGCCAATACTACCACATCCTTCTGCCAAGTTACATGAAGCAGAAAGCAGTTGCCTTAATATGAACTTGCTAGAACCCTGCTGAGAGCTTACAACTCTAATGCAATATATCTTTATGTGATGAACAAAACAATACTGAAGTTTACTCTGTTTTTCATGCTAAGAAAGCATATTCATTTATTTTCATAATACAAACTGTGTTTCATTTTAGACTATCTTCTAGTGATATTCATTTAGGGTTGCAGATTAATAAGCATGTTCAATTAATGATTTTGCATTTTTCCAAACTAAATCTTCTTTCCATACTAATGTTATAGTTCAATTAAAATAATCCATCACGTTTTCTTAGCATGATTTGCACTTTACAAACCCCCTGCCAATGCTTCCCCATTTTCACTGTCTGAGTAGACCTATTGCTGAAATGAAGCTGTGGATAGAGAAAATATTTTCTGAAATTTCTGTATTTGTTTGCCAGGGTTGCTGCAACAAAGTACTACAAATTGAGTGGCTCAAGCAACATAAATTTACTGCCTCAGTTCTAGAGGCTAGAAGTTTGAGATCAAGGGTTGCTTCCATTTAAGCACTGCAAGGGAAATTTTTTTCCATAACCTCTCTTTAAGTTTCTGGTGGTCCACTCGCATTCCTTGGCTTGTAGATGCACTCCTGCCCTCCACCTTCATATTCCCATACTCCCCGTGTGCATGCCTCAGTGTCCAAATTCCCCTTTTTTATAAGGACACCAGTCCCATTAGAGTGGGGGCCCATCCTACTTCAGTATGACCTCATCTTAACTAATTGTATCTGAAACAACCATATCATCAAATAAAGTCAAATCCTGAGCTACTGAGGGTTAGGATTTCATTGTAAAAATTTGGGGAGCAACAGATGCAATTCAACCTATAGCACTTCCCAAATTCAAAGTGCTCTTGGGGCCATGACATATTCTGTTTAGTCCGACCTCCTATCCACATAGAACAGATATATCAGGCAGAGTTCATTGAACTCTTTGTTTGGAAACTACTGGCTGGTACAAAATCATACCTGTGGCCCTGCACCCAGGTTTTGCTTAGATTTACCACAGGATGGGAAGCAGAGTAACAACAGAAGCCTTTCCCCTTCAACTTTGTGCCTTCTAAAAATTCTCATAAAATCTGCAGTCAAAAGAAAGGGTAACGCTTGGATAATGCTTTCCAACTCATAGATCACATGCATTATCTCATATGAGTCTTGCAAATAACAACCTGCAGGTAGACAATTATGTCAAGTACTCTTACAAAGGGACCATGGCTTGAAGGATAAACTTGCAGACTGTGAAACCAGAACACATTAACATGGGTCCAAGATTACCTTCGTCCTGCATATTTGACCTTAGTTAGGTTTGTATGCTTCGGTCAGGTTCAAAAACAAGAAGGACTGAAGGAAGGGAGGCAGAAAGGGAGGAAGGGAGGGAGAAAGAGGGGGAGAAAGATAGAGAGAAAGAAAGAGAGAGAGAAAATACGAATAAAAGAAACAAAAAAACCTCAGAGTCTTAGCATCCAATTAGTAGGCATATTATTTAATTTGACTTATAATTTAACTCACCAGAGAAAAAGAGGATGAAATAAGTGATGAGGGGAAAAGGTGTAATTTGTATGAGATTTTAGTCAGTTAATAAAGCTCTGAGTTGTTCTACCTGGGTTGATAGAATTAAAAAAGAGGAAATTTCACCACCAGCTATCTAGCCTGATTTGCATGTGTTCAAATCTTCAAAGTATTCCTTTTGATTCCTTTAATCAATAGCTATTTTAGAAAGTTCTTCATTATTTCCTAATTGTCAAAATTCATTTTCTTCATTTTCCCTTATTAGAGGAAGATTTTTCAAATGAGTTAAGTAGATCAGCAATTTTAGAATCATTATTAACTTCAAGCATTCCTCTCAGTTATTAGCATGTTTCTCTCTAGGACTAGATTCTTCTCTCCACTTTTAAAAGACCATCTGTTTCTTTTTATAGACTCCTTATTTTTCTCATATGTCCCAAATAAAGTCAAATTTACCCTATACTAAGAGCAATGCATAGTTACAATAACTGATCCTAGGTATCTTAATTTATGAGATCACCAGTTTTGGATGAAGATGCAAGTGATTCCCTATTATGTGACCACACCAAAAAATAATTATTAGCATTCATCTAAACCAAGTAAACTGATAAAACCATTACTATGTCCCAAAAACATTTTACAAATGATTTAAACAAATATTTTGATCCTTAAATATATTAAAACTAAAACATATGTTCACTGAGGATCCTGACAATCTCATTACTAAGAATCCATATCACAGAAATAAAAGCACCACATTATTGCACCATGGTTGTTGTACCAAAAGACTGGAAACAAGATGAATATCCATCAATAAATGGGTGGTTAAAAATTATGGTACATAGAGACCATGGAATGTTATACAGCTATGTATACAATTCCTTAAGCCTGGAGAAACGCAAGAGTATTCCGCAGGTTGTTTCTGGGGAGGGGAGGGAAAAGGAAGTTGGTGGGGAAGAGGAGAGAAGAAAGAGAAGGGTAAGAAAAAAGGGGGCATTCATGACAATATGTAGAAGATAATCTCATGTATAACTGCATATGTGTGTATGAATATAATATACACAAAAGCATGATTTCATGATTATCTGAAGGAGACAGAATTGTACATGTTCACTTCCTTTTATTGTATTACTGTTAATTTTTACATTTGAATTTTTTAAATTTGAATTATTTTTTGTCACTTGAACTATTTATATAATGTGAAAAACAACACTGGATAACAGAGATTATAGGTGGTAACTGCAGGCTATAGTCAACCTTCTCGATAGAGTATATGTCCTAGCAGTTATAGTCTTTACAAAAACCACCTTTGCTGATTTTCCTTTTTAATCCACTTTCATGACCCAGCTCACGTTATTCCTTCTTAATTGGGTTCTCAACTTGTCTCATCACACATTTGATTTCTTAGGCAGTCTCCAAAATTTCTCCATAAAACCCTCTTGAATTTACATACTTTGCAATATCTCATTTTGCTGGATAAAATGTGGTACCTTGTAGGAGATACCTGAACTCCTACGTGAGGATGTACAGTATATCGCTCAGTGTTCATCCATTTTTCTTGTTAAATTCAACAGGCAT
The DNA here is from genome assembly GCF_014824575.4 of Sturnira hondurensis. Lineage (NCBI taxonomy): Eukaryota > Metazoa > Chordata > Mammalia > Chiroptera > Phyllostomidae > Sturnira > Sturnira hondurensis. The sequence continues at coordinate 8,806,779 of NW_028077910.1, forward strand.
CCTAGAGTGACCCAAAAAAGCCCCCACATCAAAATATAAAAATAAACACACTTGGACAACTACACTGAAAATGTAATGCAGACTCCCGAAAGGTGGTGTGTACGGGTGCTCTTCTCTCACGACCTTTGGAACTTTGTAACTTAGAGACTTGTAAAAAGAGACATGCTAATCCTGCTTAAATTGGAAACAACCCTGTGTTTTCACCAACCAAGAATTAAAAATGTGAAATTTAGCTGCTTTTGTCTCAGAAAACATTTTAATTACATTAGTAAATAGAAGTTGATAAGAAATTAGAACAATCAAAATACTCAAGTACTGATGTAGAAAATAAAGAACAAATTAATGTAGGTATAATTTCTAGGCCACTATCATTACCATGTGTTTCTTTAATTACCTTTCCCCCCAGGGATTTGATGTTTTGAAAGATTTGCTCTATCAAAACAAATGAATTAATAGAGCAATAAATTAATTTTTTTAATTTTAATGAATCAGTGACATGTGTAACTTCCCATCACAGCTATTGATCAGGATGAGGAAACCAGTGTTGCACATGTTTCCTCCAGCTGAAACCATGTATTTGAAGGCAAATAATTTATTGTCATGGATCAATGTATAATTTCTGTTAGCTTCTTAGAAATAATAGAAACAGTTGAAGGTATATGCTAGACTTCAATGTGTACACTGACCTCTGTCTCAGAACCAGTGCTCCAGCGTCAAAGAACAAGTTAAGGTTGAAAATCAGCTCTATTTTAATTCAGAAATTTATTTTTTTTTAATGTAAGAGGACTAATTCACAAGAATAGCAGTGTGGCAACCCATGAAAATCTTGAGCTTTAACCTCACACCAAGAGCAGAGGAGATCAAGGGATATGAGTGGTGAGCCTTCAGCAACCTTCCGATTCCACTTACAAATATTCCAGTGCTAGATAAGAGGAAGCAAACGTACCCAGAGAAGATAATGGGTACAATATTTTCATTAGCATGTTACACATATTTATTTAACTTCTTCAGTTTTGTTTTGCATATCCTGCCCTGAAAAGATAAATGCAGATGCATTCACATTCTCTGGAGACTAAAGCCAGATGACCAAGTCAAAGCAAATCCCATTGGAAGAACCGGCTTTCATGGCAGATGCAGTCAAGGATGAATCATTGGCCACTGCAAAAATCTCCTGCGCAAGAAACCTTCAATGCACCCCTCCACAATTATCAGTAAAGTTCCAACCTTGTGAACTAGGTTATCAGGTTTGGAAACTTTTAGAGCCATGTGTTACTGCTGTTTTTTTTTTTTTAATAAAGGGTACAAAAGTAGTAAATACCACATGACAATGAATTTGCATTAATCCCCACTTTGTTCATTCACGAACCACAGAGAGCTCACAGAAAAAGACTGTACCAGCACTTTCAAACCACGACTCCATTAAAAATTTAACATCTGAGGTTAGAATGAGGTTTGCTTATTAAGCTGACATTTCCTTTATAAAACAGACCATTTTGTACTTACTGCTACCCTTTGGACTCTTACAGTGAATAATAAAACTAAACTACAAAGCATAATTTGTGATGCTGAGTGTACTGCAGATTGTAGGTTTTTGCTTAGTGGCTTATTTTAAATGCTCACCAACCCCCAGAGGAACAACCCAGCCATTAGTCTAAATCGACAGAATCGGATGGCCTTTGAAAGCACCGTGGACAACTCCAAATCCTCACACAGACAGTCTCCAGCTTAGCATGCCTCAGCTTACAATTTTCAACTTGACAAAGGTGCAAAAGCAATATTCATTCAGTAAATGCCATACTTTGAATTCTGACTGCTGATCTTTTTGCGGGCTAGTGATATGTGGGGTGCTAGCCTCTTGCAACGCTGGGCAGCAGCAGCAGTGAGCCACAGCTCTCGTCAGCTACACAATCACCAGGGCAGACAACACACACTTACAGCGCAGCACTGAGGGCATTTTTCCCACTTAGGAGAGCTCACTAGGACACAACCCCATCATAAATCAAGGAGCATCTGTAAATGGTCTTGTCAGTGACTCACCATATTGGCAGTGGGGGCCCTGAAAACCCCTGGAACACAGGCACCGCTGGGCTTCCCTGTCTGAGCAGCTAATCCTGTGGAAACAAGTCCCCACTGCAGAGGCAGGTGAGAGGCAGGTGAGTAGACAAGGAACGATGAGGCATGGGGTCAAGGGAGAGAAAATTCTCAAAGTAAGCACCAAGTTGCTAATATAAACATAATCTACAAATTTCCACCCACCCCAGCCCCTCCGCAGCAAGGTTAAACACTGTGTTCATTACACGTAAGGCCCTTCTCTCTAAAGCTTGAGAACTCTGTAGGTGGTAGCATCTGCCCCACCATGAAGCTTCTAGAAATACAGAATCTCAGGTTCCACCCCAGACCTAATGGATCAGAATCCACATTTTTAAAAGACAGAGGTTGGTTAGTACTAATATAAGAAAAAAACTCCATGAATAGGATGATTATGTGGCCCAAACAATCTAAAATGAAAAGGGAGCCCCAGTGCACTGTTACTGGGAATGCAGATTGGCGTAGTCACTGTGGAAAACAGTATGGGATTTCCTCAAAAAACTAAAATGGAACTGCCTTTTGATCAGGCAGTTCCACTGCTGGAATTATATCCTATGAATCTGGAAACACCAATTCAAAAGAACCAATGCACCCCAATGTTCTTGGCAGCCTTATTTGTAATAGCCAAGTGCTGGAAACAGCCTGAGTGGCCATCAGTAAATGAGTGTATCAGAAAACTATGCTACATTTACACAACAGAATACTACACAGCAGAAAGAAAGAAAGAGCTCCTACCCTTTTTGACAGCATGGATGGAGCTTGAGAGTATCATGCTAAGCGAAATAAGCCAGGTGGTGAAAAACAAATACCATATGATCTCACTTATAAGTGGAACCTAAACTACAAAACAAACAAAGGAGCAAAACAGAACCACAGACATAGAAATGAAGAACAAACTGACATTGACAAGAGGGGAGGGGAGAGAGGGATAATGGGGGAAAGAACAAGAAGGGTCTAGTCAAGGAATATGTATAAAGGATCAATGGACAAAGCCAAAGGGAGGACTGAATGTGGGAGATGGGGATGGGGAGGGCAGGGGAGAGTGATGGAGGGGAAATGGAGACAACTATAATTGAACAACAATAAAAAATAAAACCAGCCCTGGCTGTTGTAGCTCAGTGGATTGAGGGCAGGCCTGTGAAGCAAAGGGTCGCTGGTTCAATTCCCAGTCAGGGCACATGCCTAGGTTGCAGGCCAGGTCCCCAGAAGGGAATACATGAGAGGCAACCACACATTGATGTTTCTCTCCTATTTTCTCCTTCTCTTCCCCTCTCTCTAAAATAAATAAATAAAATATTTTAAAAAATAAAACCATAAAAAATAAAAATCAAGCAAGAAATACCAACATTTCCCAGAGGCAAAGGACTTTGATAGGTACCATACAACAGTATGAAGAGTTCACCTCACGGTCATTGATATTCAAGAGTTTCTGAGTTGAAATGACATTGTGGACAGAAGTTTTTCACGAAGCTGCAGTGGCCTAGCACCATAAGCAAATTCAGTGACCACTACCACTAAGCCTGCTTAACACGGGAAACTGAGTCGACTTCACTGAGATATTTCAAGAGAGAAAGCACAGCAGGGAAGGAGGCAGGATGCTGACAAACTCGCTAAGGTCCAGGCTGGTGGGAGAGATCAATTATTGTGCTGTGGTGCTGCCTTGATTGCAGCACACTGGAGCATTTTAAGTGACTTGGCAATAACCATAAACATGGGAGTCCCTAAGTGGGGCCATTTCTCCTGGCATGCACAAAGTGCAGGAAGCCACTAGTTCTGCTGTCTGAGTGCTGCCAAGCACTCTCCCAGGTTCTGGAATACTCTCACCAGACGTTTGTGAAAGGGTTGCATTCCTCATCTTACAAAGTAACCTGCCTCCAGAGTTCTGCAATTAATCATGACATGTACAGGTTGAGAAATCCCATTTAGATTTAGTACAGTGATTTCCCTCCAGACTTTTGAAACAACTGTGGATTACAAATTTGATGATATGGGAAAGGGGCAAATGGAAAAGGGTGATGGAGGTCAAGGTGTAACTGGCTGGCTTTAAGTAAACTGTCTTTTATTTAAAGAGACAGAATATAAAGTGGCAGTTCTACAGGTCTTGAGTTCTGACCTACCATTAGAAACATTTAACAGAAAAGCCTCTTTTTTTTTGGCATTTTTGCACATGTCATTGTGTGAATTTTCAGTCCAAAGAGATGCTCTGAATCGGTAGTGATTCTAAAGATGCCTAAAACTTGACAGGCGTGGTATGATTGAAGCCCAAAACAGAATGAAGCCATTACTTCAAGTGTCAGAGAGTTAGACAGGAAGAATTACAACTTACAGTGAAGGCAGCCAGGTTCATGGTCCTGCCAGCTCCAACCCGGGCAGCACCTATAGACGGTCTGCTGCTCCACACTGTATGCCTGTCTGTAGATGGTGTAGTACCAGATCCTGAGAAACGCAGGCATTTATATCATACTTCCCATAAAGGCAAAGCTGTCATCTTAATCCCATGAAAAATTCTCCCTGCAACCCAAATCCTGCCATTTCTATGCACACACACAAATATATATGTATATGTAATCTGCATATATTATGCATACATGCGTATGTGTGTGCGCATGAGAAAAGCCCTCATGTCCTGTGGTGTAAACTATTCTAAGGGCCAGTTGAGCTATCAAGAATGAAACTCAAAATTGTGAAGTGAATAATGATGCAATGAAGGATAACAGATACGTGCTTTTTCAACTTGACAGTGAGGGCCCCTCGTAGATTGATTCCTCTGTAGCATGCATTCTCAACGGTGGTAATATCCTACACAAGGGGGCAACAGTTAGTTCTTCGGTGGGAGGGGTGGAGAAAATTTTGGCTAACACCCTGGTTTGTGGTCCTGCAAAAGACCATAGTACACAAACAGCTACAAAGTATACCTGTGGTATTAACGCTTCATGGGAGAAGGAGACGATTACAATTTTTTTGAAGTTTATAAAGTCTCCCTCGGGGGACAATAATGAACAAAGGTTGAACACACTAAACTATAGCTGTTCATGCTGACATCTTAATACACGAAAATACCAAACACATTTACATTGGCTAATTTCCTTTCTATTTATTCTCTATGTCCAAAGCATTAAGATGTTTTCTCCCCTTTATATATCTATCCCCCTTACAGATCTTTTCATTCTTCAAAGCCAGTTTCAAGTTATGCTTCCTCCACGTCTCTTTCCCCACCAAACCAGTGTGTACCGCTCTCTCAAAAATGGGACTTACCTGCCAGACCACTTTTCTGACAGCCCTTCACCATCATGAAGTATAGCCTGATATTTGCATGTGTGTCTCCCCAATAAGGATATAAGTATAGCTTTCCACACCGATATACAAACAAAAGGGATATTAGTTGGCCAAAAATGCCAGACATTCTTGGATACCGCCTCAACTCCAAAGCCAGTATCATAAATATTTACTGAATAAAGAAGTGTGTAAAAAAACTACACGCTATTGAGAGTAAAATATAAATTATGTTTTTCTTACTTATGTTTCTTTTCCCAAGTCTGGGTGTCTCTTGCTAGTAAACTTTCTTTGGTTCAGTCTAATAACAACAATGACTAAACCTCATGGGGGAGTACAGAAAATACAAACAAAAAGTCATTTTCCAAAACAACTACTCTAATGAGGAAACATCCTGAGTCTCTAATGGGTACCAAGCACATTGCCACATGTGCTAAATATGTGTTAAGTTAATCCCCATAATATCCATGCATGGTATTATTTTGTTCGAACTTTGTAGACTAAGGCACACAGAAATGTGGGAACTTTGCCTAAGGCCATATAGCTAATAAGAGCCAAGGGAAGTTTCCCAATTCAAACCTCATTTAAAGGTCCTGAACACAGAGCTAAAAAAGACTATAAATGTCAAACACACACACACACTCACACACATATACAAGTGCACATGCAATGTACATAAAAATATATACAATAATAAAATATTTAGTCTTATTTTATTTAGTCCTATATTATCAGTGTTCTGGTATTTCTATATAATAGCAAATCCAGTGATTTATAATATCTCCAACTTTCCTTTGGCAGTAATAGTGGCAATAATAATAAAAAATAAATTTATTAATCTAAAGCCATACATTTTTAATTCAGACACAGGTGATTCATTTACCTAAAACTTAACACATTAGCAACTAGTTGTGTGTGAAGAGGTACTTAGATGTTTTATAAATTTTAAAACTTTTTTTTCAAAAGTCCATATGAAGCTTAGACACACAGAAAGCACTGTACTTGCTTTTTCTCTCCTCTCCCAACCCGCTGAGTTAATCCTAATTCAAAAGCCATACTAAAGTCAAAGACGCCCTGGGTTTCACAGTGTTAGAAGAAACCAAGGGCAGGTCAGACAGTCTTTCACAACCATAGGTGCCCCGGATCCAAGTCGTGCTAAACTTAGCAAATCAACACAATATTCCTTGTTTCTGCCAGTCTTCTGATCTTCAGCTTGCAAGAGTCTGTCCTCCTGTCATGTGGTAAAATTAGTAGCATCTGGCCCAATGTATCTCCCACATAAATGAGGCCAAAAGTAAATTAACAATATATCTGTCTCCAAAGGAAAATGTAGGACTCTGAAAGTTCCTGGTGGGCATATCTTCTGTTTGTTTACTTACATAAGTATACAATATAGTTATATAATATAATGATTTTCTAAAGTTTATTGAAGGATATCTTTAGATGCAGTTGAGGCTTTTGATTTTAATTTTTGGTAGTCAAAAGGAACAGTGAAAGCGCCCTTACCTTCTTTCATAACCCATACACCATCCTGGGCCGGCACAGCCCTGTCTCCAGAACTCGATAGTGGATGTGAATGCTTGAACACACAGGTGCTGAAGTCCCACCACGGTCAGCTGCCATTCTTCACAAATGTTTGGCCTTGAAAAAGAAGTGATAATGCAATAAAAATAGATTGTTTCTTAATGTTTTATACATTAATCATTCATTCTTCCACTTTCCACAAAGAGCTGGTGATGACTTACATAAGTACAAAAAATAAGAGAGAAAATACAAGCCACATAAAAAAGAATTCATCCCTGGCTGGTATAGTTCAGTGGATTGAGCACAGGCTGCAAACCAAAGGGTTGCCAGTTTGATTCCCAGTCAGGGCACATGCTTGGGTTGCAGGCCAGTTCCCAGCATGGGGAGCACAAGAGGCAACTACACATTGATGTTTCTTTCTCTTTCTCCTTTCCTTCCCCCTCTCTCTAAAAATAAATAAACAAAATCTTTGAAAAAATTCAGGCAGAGGAAAATGAAAATTCAGAAAAGGTTTTTAAAATAAGGAGAAATTTAGAACATAAACATAAAAGCCATAAGCTTCCATGTTCTTAGAGAAAATTGAGCTGCAAATTAAGCTCTGAGCTCACTGGTAGACAAAAGTAAAAAAAAAATAAGTAAAAATTAAAAAAACAAAAACAGAATTATAAGCTATCCATGCAATTCTTAATGCTCATGAAGAAAAAGCAGGCAAATTCACCAAAATAAGTTAAATTTTCCTAGAAATTACTTCTGAATAATAATTTCCATCATATTTAGTTAGTCCACTAACTAAATCACACACAATGCCTGTTTGTACATAAATATTTTGCAACCAGCATTATTATTTGCAATGATATTCCCTTATAGAAAGTTCACACAAATTTACAGGATTTTAGACACATGATCTTTAATATTTATGTGTGTTCGGCTAAATAACACTGATCTCCCGGAGTGTCAGAATTAATCCTTTCATAATTCAAGAAATGGAGGGAAATGTACAGAGAACAAGAAGAATAAGTGGTAGGTGTAAAACAGACAGGGAGAAGTTAGGAACAGTATGGGGAAAGGAGAAGCCAAAGAACTTATATGTACAACCCATGGACATGACGAAGAAGAGGAATACAGGTGGGAGGGGAGGTGCAGGGCAGAGGGGGATAAAAGGGAGGAAAAAACAGGACAACTGTAATACCATAATCAATAAGATGTACTTTTAAAAAGGAAAGACTTTACTTAGTGATAATTAATTTACTAGTCCATAGGAACTGTTTTGTATTTGAGAGCAATACTAACTATAAAAGCAGTAGGCCCTACCCCTCATATTTTCCATGCATTCACCATCACGTGCATGCCAGGCATCACTAGATCAGACTCAGAGGGTTTTACTTGCTATCAAGAAACAGCTTCATCTCCGTACTCATACTCTGCTGAGAGTAGAAGTGATTTCTAATTCAGGAGTTCCTGTCGGCTCCCAACTAACACTGTGAACTCGCCCAAGGGCAGAATAATGATAACAATAATGGTGGAACCTCTAACAGGACTTTCCACACTACAGTCAGTTATGTCTGTGTCACAGGGATCACCATTCTGTGACCACTCCCTCCTGTGGCTCTGACCATGCCTCCCCTGCTGATTTCACTTCCGGCCCCATTCCCAGTTCCAAATATAGGGATATAAATGGTTTGGACTGTTAATGTGACCTAAATTGAATAAAATGCATGTTGAAATTTAAGAGTTTGCACAGTACATTTTAATTCTTAAAGTAAACATGGTAATAAAACAATAAATGTAAAAGCTACACATAAGTCGGTCATCTATAAAAATCTTCAAAAACTGTGTCTGAGAAAAACCTTAGCTATTAAAATTTCTATATTAGATTCCCTGAAGAGTGCCTATACCTACCCCTTTAGTGGGCTTATACGTTTTTTTGTGAGCCTGCCAACCCCAGGCAGAATGAGCCCACAGCACCTTTGTTTTTTCAGTCAATAGTTCAAAAACCACACACCTCATCCAGGTTTGAACTCCATTTTGTAACCTACTCTTCACTTATATTCCATCCACCCATCCACCCACCCACCTCTCCATTCACTCATACACTTACTATCACCTACACACAACAGAAGAACTGCCCCCCCCCCCACCGCCACACACACAAAGATGCGTGAGCCGACAGCAGACTAGGAAGGAGACTTAGGCAATGAAAGACGTGTTATTGAGCCACCAGTACTATAGATAACTAGCTTCCCAAAAGGGTGAGGGATCCAGGCATTTACACTCTAATTCCTGCCAGTGATTCATTCAGGGCTACTCTCTAACATTTCGGGCAGAAGCACAGGTAGGCAGCGCCAGCCTCTGGAAGACAAAGTAAGTCTGCAGGCCAAGAAATTCACACGCCGGCTGCGGAAAGCCTGGCCCGTGTGCAGTGGTAAAGAACAGGGACCGGGATGCTGCTCGGACACTTTCAGCTTCAGGGGGGACAAGCCAAAGGAAGTCCATGTTCACTTAGCACCAACAGCCTAAATAGAAAAGAGGGAGAGGAAGTGAGAACACCCAAATAAGTACAAAATGTGAGGTGCTAAGAAGCAACTGGGGGGGGGCTGAATAAGAGAGGGGGAGTTTACTAAGATTCATTCATTAGGAAAGGCTCAAGAAGAGGTGACACCGTGACCTCAAAGGGTCCAGAGAAGCCACCCACAGAAAAGCTGGGGACGCCATTCAGGTGGAAGAAATGGAATGAACAGAGGATCGGAAAGGGGAAAACGCTCGGCCTCCAGGGCATCTGAAAGGCCAAACCTGCTCCAGTGGTGAGATGCTCCGTAGGGCACGAAGGGCCTCGGAGGCTGAGGAGTTTTGGCTTTATTCTCCAGGCACTGGAAACCACAGACTGTTTTTAGAATTTTGATTTTTGGCCTCCTTTCCTACAGCCAGGACCTGGAGATGGCCTTGTTACACTATCTCTCTGACACCAACGTGAGAATGACTTAGGTTATATCTGGTCCTGGACACTACAAGTCACAGCTCAGTCTAATCTGGCCTGGCTCCCAGATCCCTAGAATCCCCCATTCATCCCCCGGGGTTTTCCTGATTCCTACAAAGAAAGAATTCCTCAAAGGAGATTATGCCTTCAGCCTAAGCACCAGTGAGTGCAGAAAGGCCCAGCACAGCACATATTTTAAGCCTTACAAGAAAATTGTGCCAGACAAAAGTGTCTAGAAAACACTATGTGATCCAGATTGTCACCAAATAATAGTGACTAAGGAAAGTTAAGGTGACTTCAGAATGTCATGTATTATAATACTCAATCATACAGTTAACAAGCAACATAGTTTTGGTTGAGATAAGTTGTTATTTTAGGTTATGTTAGGGAATGTTGAAGCACATGTGGCTAAATAAAGGCAGTAACTTCATTATTCTGCAAGCGTCCTAAGTATATTTTAATAAAGAAATTAATTTCCTTTCTTAATTATGAAAGCTGTAAATGCTAGTAGTAAAAGAGCCTGAAAATGGATAAATATAGAAAGTCAAGGTTACCCTCAAGATGCTCCAGATACAACCAGATATGGGATATATCCAATATTTTGGGGTGCACAGAAACATATTTCTACATAAATAAAATCTCATTCTACTTACTATTGTTTAAATTATGTGACAGGTCTTTTTTATCTGGGTAACATTAGAATGCAGCACGACACAGGTTTCAGGTGTCCGACATTCTAATGTGACTTCTCTACACCAGACCATTGACCCCCTTTGCCCATTTCCCCCTTTCTTCAGCCCTAGTAACCGACCACCAGTCCAGTCTCTGTATCCATGAGTTTGTTTTTATTTTGTTTGTTCATTTGTTTTGGTTTTTTTTTTGTTTCTTAGGTTCCACATATGAGCAAAATCAGAAGGTATTTGTTGTCTCCATTTGACTTATTTCACTTAGCATAATACCTTCAAGGTCCATCCACATTGTGACAAGTGACACGATTTCCTTCTTTTATTATGATTGAATATTATTCCATTGCATATGTATATAGACCACATCTTCTTTATTCATTCATCTACTGATGGACCCTCAGGCTGCATTCATATCTTGGCTATTGTAAATAATGCTGCAATGACCATAGGGGTGAACATAACTTCTCAAATCAGTGTTTTGGTATTCTTCAGATAAATACCAAGAAGTGGAACCACTGAATCATCCGGTAGTTCTGTTCTTAACTTTCTGTGGACTCTCCACTCTGTGTTCCACAGTGGCTGCACCAGTCATGTTCCCACCAACAGCGTTGGAAGGTTCCCGTTTCTCTGCGTCCTCACTAACACTGCAACGAGTTGTCAATTCAGCAAACAACATGGTGTATTTTTCCATTTTCAAAAATGGAAAAATATTTTTCTTTTGTTTTGTTTTCTTCCTAGAGTATGTACTTATCAAAACAATATAACAAATTGATTTAGCCAACATCCTATTGATAATTTAGTCTTTCTAATAGTTTGTGATAATAAACAACTCTGGTGTCAGCCCTCTTATATAAATAATGGAATGACAGGTTAATTTTTTTCTTCTAAGATTTTCTTATGAAACATTTGTTTCCTCTGAGTCCTTTTAGTGCAGGTTTTTTTCCTGCCTCTCTCTTCTATGTTAGGCCTTCTCGAGGACAGGTTGTCATTGCCTGTCTACATTTAAGCATGAGGCACTAGAAGCCGATTGGAAGCTAAGTCTGATAGAAAGAACTATAACCAGTGGGCTTGTTGTCAGCTGGTGAGGGTGAACTTTTTTTTGAGAAGCTCCTCAATGTCAGTGTACAGAAATCTGATTTCTAAAGCTATCCAGATTTTCCAGAAAAACCATCCCCAATCTGCTGCCTGGAGCACCTTTGGCTGGTGATTGGGGTCCAGACAAGGAAGGAGATTCCTGCTGTTTTTAGCCCAATCCAGCCCTAGGCAGTGCCAATCTGCACCCCTTTGGAAGCTTCCCTGCTCCTTGTTCTCCAGAGGAAAAAAACAATTCACAGTCATTCTCTCTTTCTCTCTCTCTCTCTCTCTCTCTCTCGTTCTCTCCTGAGTGGAAGTACAGGAGGGTTATGTGTGCGGCTCTGCAGTTTGGAGGAAGAGATTTAGAGACTACAACAACTTCACACAGAGTCTGTCAAACAGCTCTGTCTCCAGCCCCACACATCCCCCTTGTGCAGTCCTTGCCTCCACTCTAAATGATAAATGTTGCACCTCTCCAGGGTTCCCTGTGCAGGGACCAACCACCTGCCAGAATGGCATAAAGATTACATCAAAGTGAAAACATCTGAGCTGCAGATGCGAAGGAAACCTTCTCTGAACTTTCCCTACCTAATTAAAGCAGAGATTTACTAAAGTCCTCTGGCACAGCTGACCCCTCCCACCACTCCCCACCTCCACTCCAGGGCAGCCTCCAGTCCGGGAGGCAGCTGACCTTGGGCACTGGGACATTTCAAAGCAAATTCATATAAACAGACCTCATCAGAGCTGTCCACCCTTTAAAACCCTGGCCGCCCCCACTCTGTTAAACTGGCACTGTGAACATTTAACCCCAGTTGTTCAGCAAGATACTCCCTATAGAGCACTCTCTCGTGTGTAATAAGTGTTTCTCCTGTGAATTTTTCTACTATCAATTAATTTGCAGGACCCCCAAACATTCGATCCTAAATTGGTAGAGGAAAAGGTTTTCCTCTCAAGATAGTTAGCAACAAGGATGGGATGGTCAGAAATCCTCATTCATTCTGGAGCCTGCAACTGAGCTCTTGGGTCCCTGACCAAGCTGGCTTAAGCTTTCTTGCCCTCAGACTCCCACATCTGTGCTTGGGGTCCAGTTGAGCAAAAAATGGCAAGAGCCTCTCAGCTTTTCAATTTTTTTTCAAAATTTAGATTTATAGGAGAAAGGGGTTTGTTAGAACTAGTCTTTGAAGTATTGTGTTTCTGATTTGTATCTCCCTGGGATAGTCACTGTGTTCTGTGCTACTGTTTTGTGTTTTGCTGCCATAAAAGGGGGGACTCAGAGGACAGAACATAAGCATAGGTCCCATAAGCCTGTTGTCTGAGCCAGCCTCACAGACTGGCGTCTTTGTGGTTTTCACAGGACTGGTGTCTGCTTAGACAAACATGCTGTGAGTCACCCATAAAACCACATGAGTTTCTCTTTCTGTCTCAATTCTGACTTGGAACCAGAGAGAACACCCTCGTCCTCTGGCTTTCTGTCTTCCATGAGGACACAGATTGTTGGGTCCATGTTCAGAGATGGACAACCATCAGGTCGCGGGCCTGAGACTTAAGAGGAACAAACAAAACTTTCTGCCAGCCGCTGCCAAACTTCAGGGAGGTCATCTAAGTCTAAACCCTACAGGCTCTCAATCCGTAACAGCTCTTCGTTTCTTTCCCATCGCCTTTGTAGTGCTGAGACCCCCCATCTCAATGTCACCCACCTGGCATCACAGATTAGCAGGTCTGTGATGGGAGGTTCAGCACTGTATGGGAGAGCCGAAAGGGAGCACCCTTACAGCCTATGACCGCTGAGTGTTCTCAGCAACAGGAGGAAATGATTTGGATTATGGAGGGCTACAGCTTCTGCACCTTCTTCACTGATGCCTGTTAAGTTCATGACCAAATCATGAAAGGCTTATTGCTTTGAGTCCCATTGGAATGGGTATATGTATGCAGACCCTAATTGTTAATAGCCCGATGACAGATTCTTTGATATTTAAAAATTATTATATTAAAGAATTTTTAGAGACCTTTCATTGTGAACAAAATGTCCTCGTGGCACCTATAAGAGGATCATATTGAAAGAACATAAAAACATCAGGTCTAGCCTAAAACATTCCGTTTAGAACAATTAAAGAGCAGACAGAAGTCACTCAAACTTCAGGCCCCTTGACACCACCAATGGCTCTGCAGGGACTCAGGCCACCAAAAGCAACCATCTGAGGCTGAAAAAGAACTAACTGAAAACAGAGTGGATAGTTTATCCACTCAGGTGAATCTGGAGACATCTAGATGGCCAACTGATGTCTCTTCAATCCCTCACACTAACTTTAACCTACAGTCTCCGTAAGATTACATATCAATGCAAAACAGAACTTTAACAATCTTCTCTATAAATATTGGGAAAAGGCTTTTGCTCTCACATTGAAGAGAGAAAACAACCTGTTCCACCTGCTGGAAACACAATGAGGATAAAAATATAAAGCAGGAAACAGAAACCAACTCTTACATAAAATAGTGACTTTTGCATTACAGTGTTATGCTTAAGTCAGGGCTACAATCTTAGAATGAAAGTCGTAAGATCTCATGTACATCTGTCTATATGTTTATATTTGTTCTCTGCTGTGATATATGATAAAACTACCTGTGCATTGTATTACCAAATTAATGCACACCATTCATTAAAAGAGCTCTATTCTAACTAGCTTAGAGTGAGAAAGTTCTTATACAAAGTAAATATTCTTAAACCTCCCTGAAGTATAGAAACTAATCCAAAGGCTTTTTTAATTCATATGATTTGGGTAAATCTTTAGCAAATAAGATTGGTATAATATTATTATTGGTTTAATAAAAATATGTGTATTTTCTGAGTTATCAGCATTAAATGTAATACAAGCATAAGTTTTATTTTAGCTGGATTTACTAGTCAAATAAGCTAATATCATATCTACTACATATTTAAAAGTATAAAAAAATGAATGTGATTTAAATCAAATTGAGTCATTATTTTGAAAACTTTATTTCAATAATAATAATATTTTATAATATGTCTCCCTAAAACAGTTTCTAAAATCTTTTTGGTAACTTGCAGCCTTAAAAATGATGCTAAATTACCTGGCTGGTGTAGCTCAGTGGATTGAGCGCGGGCCTGCAAACCACATGATCGTGGTTCGATTCCCAGTCAGGGCACATGCCTGGGTTGCAGGCTGGTTCCTTGCAGGCTAACTACCAGCAGGGGATGCACGAAAGGCAACCATACATTGATGTTTCTCTCCCTCTCTCCTTCCCCTCTAAATATAAATAAATAAATAAAATCTTAAAAAAAAGGTATACTTCCTTTAAAAAAAATGATGCTAAATTAAATAACAGATATTCATTAAATAGTTAAATCATTTGTAAATAAGAGCAAATGCTGACATATTCATTATTAAGCATAAGTTAAGGTCTATATACTTTTGGCTTCTTATTCTTACATGGCGCAGAGAGACTAAAGATATGAGCCTGTAAATAAATATCATCTTTTTTACCACAATAAGAAATAGTAGTCTAACAAAGTATATATCTTCAAAATTATGAGATGGCATGTTCATAAATTTTGCTAATCTGCTACAAAATGCTGGTATATAACAGAAAATGTACAACTGTCTACTTCCTAGTTTTCCCTGTGAAAGAAAGTCTTCTGAGTCAGTCAGCTCAGCCCATCATAACAAACCATTATGGACATTCATTTTCTCACAGTTCTGGAGACTGCAAGTCCAAGGTCAAGATGACATCTGATTGACTGAGGCCTCTCTTCCGGACTTCTTGACAGCTGCCTTTTCACAGTGTCCTAACACAGCCTTTCCTCTGTGTGCGTACACATACACAGAGAAGTTTCCAGTACTGCTTCTTCTTCCTATAATTTTATCAGATTGGGGCCTCACCCTGATAGCCAACCTCACTTGACCTAAATAACCTCCTTAAGAAGCCTACCTCCTTAAACTACATTGGGGGTAAGAGCTTCGACCTAGGAATTGGGGGCTGGGCATAATAACCACTAATTCATTCCATAACAGCTACTAATGACAAAAATAAATTATAGTAAGAAGTATGAATGAAAATATTTGAAATGATAAAGGTAAAAGGACACAACTTTTTATGAAAAGCCTGCAAGAAATATAGGATGTATTATTGTTAAAAGAAAAAGGGGAGTAATTTTATTCTAAAATTTTTATTTAGAATAAACAAAAATATGTGACTGGTTGTTCAACAATGAGAAAGGAGAAAAGAACAGGGCAAAACCTGAATGGATATAGAAAGCTGTGGTACACTTACACAATGGAATTCTACTGGGCCATAAAAAAGAAGGAAATCTTACCTTTTGCAACAGCATGGATGGACCTGGAGAACATTATGCTGAGTGAAATAATCCCATCAGAGAAAGACAAACGTCATACAATTTCACTTATATGTGGAATCTAATAAACTAAATAAACTAACAAAATAGAAACAGACTCATAGATACAGAGAACGGACTCACAGCTGTCAGAGGGTAAGAGGGTAGGGGCTAGGTAAAAAGGTTAAGAATTAAGGGGGAAAGAAAACAATTCATAGACACAGACAGTATTATGGTCTTCCGCAGAGGGGAAGGGAGGTGGGGCAAGGTAGAAGAGGGTGAAAGGGGAATAAACAATGTCTTCTAATATCAGGGAAAACAGTACCAGGGTCCATGCCTTCATGGACCATGAAGGCATTGGCAAATCTCTAGGAACTTTATGGAATCTCAGAATACTCATGTTAACAACATTTATTCATACAAATATAACTCAGGGAAGTTTAAGCCTCTTTCCTTATTTGACAAGGCTTTTCATGCAATTCAACATACCTAATTAATTTTTAACATCTCTCTTCTTAAAATGTAAAGAACAGATCCTTCGAGATTTTACATGAGTCCTTTGGGAAATTTCAAAGTCAGTTCAATATCAAATTTTATTTAGGATTTGACTTTTAGAAGGCAAAATATCAAAGATGTCAAAATGTCTGAATACTTGATTAAATAGGATCTCAGGTCACTATGCAACAATACTGAGTTATCTATTCAATGATGACAATAAAAGACTGTAAAAGTAATTATAGACAGTGACATGTTTATAACAAAAAGCTTAGCTTTTCTTAATAGTGAGAAGACTGGGTTCTCTCTAGTCAAGCACTTGATGAAAACAACAAAGGAAATGCTCCTGATGAGACAAGGAACCCTTATTTTCTAGGTAGATTACTGAAAGGGTAAAGAAAAACCTTCCACAATCCCTTATCAAGGATACAGATCAATAGCCCAAGAAAACTTTGTCATTTACATAGAGAGAAAAATTCTCGTTTTGCATTTAGGTACTTTTAATACTAAACCTCATTAAAAAGTAAAACCTATAAATAAATCCATCCAACCTTAGCCACCTTTGAGCATTCAATATAAAATTCCTTTTCTTTAAACCTTGCACAACTTCCCTTTTCTTTTCTTTGTTTCAAGTTTAAGCTTTTGTTTTTCTTCGTATTTTAATTGAATTTATTGGGGTGACATTGGTTAATAAAATCATATAGGTTTCAAGTGTACAATTCTATAAAACATCATTTATTTATCGTATTGGCTGTTCTCTCCCCAAGGAAATCACCACAAAAAAAGGATATCAGTCCTAAGACCAGTTCTCGTTTTCAGTATTGTGTGTCACAGAGACAACCAAATTTCTTTGTCCGTTTAGTTACTTTTATAATGAACTCTCACCAGATCTTTAACTACAGCTATGTTAAGTCTTCTGTCAGCCACTGATACTGGTTTAATCTAATGCTTTCCTGAAAACTTCTTCGATCAGCTATAGGCCAGAGTGCTTTCCTTCAAGAAAAAAAAACTTTCTCAAAGACCTACAAAAAAGGACTATTCCAGGTGCTCTAGAGAACAGGCTTGTAACTGCATTGCTTAAATAACTGAGATCACACCATTAACGTGTCAGGATTTCCAGAACTGTAGTGGAAAAGCTGATAGGTCCATGAAACTACTAATCCAAGGTCAAAGAGAACAAGAATTACGCGGGACTGACTGAACTGAGGAAGAATGATTACGGCTCTTGTTTGGAATATTGCTGCTGATCTTAAAAACACTCATTTTCTCTCCTCTCAAGCTGTCTATAACTGACAGCGATTTTATAAATCAAAAGTCTGTAAACAGAAATGAAACATTTATATTTTTCTCCCTGCCCAGTCCTTCCAGAATCCAGAAACTCTCATTAGGTATTCTTATTTTCATGGCAATCTAGCTATTTGTATAAATACAATAAGGATCTGACCTCCTTGCAACAGGACATCGTTAGAAAAAAATGGCTATATAACCAAGGTTTTGACTGGAATGTCATGTTTTTAAATGGTGCCTATAATCATGTGTGATTATAGAGTTGGAAGGGACTAAAGTTGACTTTACAGAGCCAATGCTTGCAAAGCTCTCGAGAAAATCGGCCTAGTTCCTGGCATATAGGGTTCAGGCCTTAAGGGTGCATAAGGGAGGTATTTTTGCAGAATGGGAATTGGGATATTTTAGAAAACTTGAGAACAAAGGAATTCACTCAAATCTGGAGGGAAGGTGAAGTCTAGGGACAAGTTTTTGGCTTGGCTGCCTAGCCTTGGGAGGGTTTAAAGTCCAATCTAAGATTCTTTATAAAAGTTCCAGCAAAGTAAATGTTAAAAAGGCCTTTAACATTTGGTCAATTACCATTCTTGCAACACTTATGCAAATAATCAGGCCAAATATAATGAACTAGATTTGTTTTGTAAACAAGACTAACCTAATTTTGTAAATAAGACTAATGTTACTTTGTTATTTTTTACGGAGATGATTTAAAATGAAGATGATTGTAGAGAAAAATTTTATATTTCAGGTGAAAATTATAACCCACCCTAGTGTGGTAGCAGGTCCCATCCGTCTGTAAATTGGACTAGATCTTGGCATCTCACACATTTTGTCAGTCCTTACCAAACCGTCCATTATTTCAGTTTCCTTTTCAATATCTGGCTACGTTTCTCCAAATGCCCCATTCTAATTTTTCTCCCACCCTCCTGATTGGACGTCACTGGGGACTGAAACCTGACTCACCTGGATAAGTCTATGTTGTATAATAGCTGCCTCTTTCACCCAGGAAAAAGAAGTCCTGTGAGTTGAAGCTGAATGACTTGATACAAACTTCAATAGGGCTCATCATCTATATGGGCTACCTCTGTGCCAGAAGCTGACCCTATATAGACTTCTCAGGAAGTTCACCAGAAAACCTTCCACTCCAAGAAACAGCCATGACCATGGCATTGATATATATGCCATCACCAAAGACCTTAAAACCAGGAAATTTACCAGGTTGCCACTGGCATCCTCACTCCACGACCTACAAATACTTCAAGGCCAGTGTTTAAAATCTTCTCAACTTGCTGCACTATAGACTCAGAAAGCGGGTTTACAGTCTGCTCCAACATTAACCTTTGATTTTCTCCTCCCCATTCTAATCTGTGTTCTTCTCTCCTATTGCAGATATCTTCCCTTGCATTTCCTAACCCAAGTCATCTCCACAGAGCAAACAAGCCTGTTTCTTCCCAAGAAGTTTCACATGCAGGAAATGAAGCGCCAACAACCCAGCAGAATGGTTTAAAGATTCCTTCAAAGTGAAAATATCTGAGCTACAGATGAAAAAAATGTTTCAGTCATCCACCCCAAACCCACCCCTTCTGCTCCAGAGAGGTCTTCATTCAGGGAGACAACCGACCTTGGGCACCAGAACAAACACAATTGTGCAAACAGACATCATCAGAACCTTCCAGCCACTGAAGCCTTAAGTGCCCCCTTTGTTAAGCTTTTATATGCACCCTCACCCCCGGGCTTTTTGGTGTGATGCTCCCCGCAGAGCACTCCTGCATGCATGAATAACGGACTTTTCTCCTGCTAATCTGCCTGTTGTTAATTAATGGGCAGGCTCCCAAACACCAAACCTAGATTGGCAGTGGACAAGTTTTTCCTCCCCAAAAATGTAAGAACTGAGTGTTGCTGATTTGTACTTAAATTATATACATGTCAAAGGCAGTCATCTGGTTAATGGAAATCCTTCAAAGTTTATTAATATAAAAATATCTATCATTTGGTATATGGCAAATTTTTGTGTAGTTGTATTGAAAAGTATTTTATATGTGTGTCCTCAATAATATGTATTCTCCATTCATAGGCACATGGAAGCATACATATGTATGTACACATGTGCACACATTCACGCTTGTGTATTTCATTGATCAAGGGTCTGTACTTACTAAATGTTTTACTCCGCTTAGTTTTGGATTATAAAAGATATATCCTGAAATCTCCCATTAGTCCGACTTTACTCTTTGCAACTTTGACAGTTTGGTTCTTTATATATTTTGAGGCTGTGTTCCTAAGAGTTTATAAGTTGATGATCATTGTACACACTTGATATTCTTGTTGCTCCTTTTATCATCATGTAATGTGTCCTCTTACCCATGATGATGTGTTTTGTATTGTTCGGTTTTACAATCTAATTACAGTTAAAAATCAATGTGTCTGTGAACATTTTTATATCAATGCTCATTTGGTTAGCATTTTCTTTTTTATTTAATCTTTATTGTATTTTTCCCATTAGCATTTACTCCTCTTATACCCCCCTCCCCAGCATTTTCTTAGTCACATCTTGTCCTGATACTTTATATTAAATCTTGCTCTATATACATTCCTTCATGTCTATGGCTGGAATTTAAAAAATCTAATTTGTTAGTTTCTGCTTTTAATTGGTAAGGTAAATATATTACCTATATTTCCACTACCAGTCTAACTGTGCTTATTTTTGCCATCTTATTTTGTGGCATCTGTATACCAGCAGCTTGTATTAACCTTTTCCTCTTCCTTCCTATGGCTGTTGGAGAAAAAACACTTTCTATATTGTCTGTTCTCCACAATCTATTTGCCCTATTCTAAATTATATTTCTAATATTTTAATGGTTACCTTTGCATTAGTCGGTGCATTCTTGTCAGTACTTAAGCATGAGTCCCCTCATGTTTTGGAGTTTTGGGGTTTTTTGTAGTTTTTAATTTTTTTTAATTGTTGCTCAATTAATCAGTGCTGATTATGGTCCAAGAACATGTGAACCAAACTTAGGAGACCCTGTTGGAAGAGTTCATAAAGTAGGGCTTGCAGAGACAGAGCTGCTGCAAGCCCACCCCATCTCAGTTCTCCCCAAATTCAGGGAGGTTACTTGGCCCCATGCAAAGGAGCACAGAGATGAGAGGAAGGGAAGAAATCACTAGGCTCCATGTGGCTACTGGATCAAGTAATGACACAATCAACAAAAGAAAGAGTCGGGCATATGGACCATTGGCAGAACCCGAAGGAAAACGGCGCAGCCTCTGTCTGAGATGATCCTCACAGACAGACTGGGTTAATGGTGAGTGAGTGTTTCCCCTCAGGAACGCAGGGCACACCACCTAAAACAGAGGACACCAATTTCAGACAGAACGGGGCCAAGTCCAAGTAACATCAGGCATCGCCCCCAAGATCATCAGAAAGTCGGCCTGCTTCCCCCCTTTCCCCTACCCTTCCCAATCCCAAAGGACCTACCATTGTTAGAGAAAATGGGAGAAAAAGATGCCTCAGCCAGCACTTGCCCTTGCCTTCACGCTGCCAGAGCTACAGTTCTCGCCCATGGCTACAGAAGGGAGGAGTCGACTTGGAAGACTAAAGTTTTCATCTGAGCTAAAATAAGTTAATAAATGAAAGTGACTATAAGATTTTGGAATCAGATAGTGATTTGTTGTAGGGATGGGAAGGAAATTAGGAAGCACCGAACATAATTCAAAGTAGTAATTAGAAAACACTAAAACCAAAAACAGCCCCATGTTACACCCAGCACACTGAGACTTCTTCCAAATCGGTAGCACTGGTTAGTCTCTAGTTCCTTCCAGCTGCCCTCCTGAACACTCAGCCCAGAACCAGGAGTCTTAGCTCAGAGCCACCATCCTATGATATACCTGCGGCTTCCATAGACCCATAAACCCATGCAGCAGGTGCTGTTGCTCAGACCTTGGACATGGGGCTGATTCTGTCCTCCCAGTGCAAAATGTACAGCTTCCTGGAAGTCAGTGTCCCAGGCAGCCATTGCAGGGAAGAAGGAGGGCAGGAAGGGACAGTTCCTAACTCCATGTCTGGCTTTAGGGCACTATTATTCTTCTCCAGCTCCACAAGAATCCCAGATACCTCTGCTTGCAGACCCAGAGCCTAGCAAGTCCACATGGTACCTCAGCTCACAACTGCTGGGCATTTCTACATTCTCTCTGGTCCACCAAAAAATCTAATTTTAAACTTTCACACAACAATGTTCTATTATGTTTTTAAAATATGAACCCTGGCTGGTGTAGCTCAGTGGATTGAGCACGGGCCTGTGAACCACACGATCGTGGTTCGATTCCCAGTCAGGGCACATGCCTGGGTTGCAGGCCAGTTCCCAGCAGGGGACTCACGAGAGGCAACCACACATTGATATTTCTCTCTTTCTCTCCTTCCCTTCCCCTCTGAAGATAAATAAATAAAATCTTAAAAAAATAAAAATAAAATATGTTATCCAGCTTTGATAGATATTCTGAGCAGATGGGATGTCAAAATATGTACTTATAATACTATGTAAACCAGAAGCCAGGCTTACTTTTCAATAAACTCTTAAGTGTGATCTTTTCCCCCCACCTTCCTCTAAAACATTAGTGTGTCCCACCTAGGTCATTGGTGGGCACGGAGACAGTATCCAACAAGTAGTGACTGGATGACTTGGACAAGAAAGGGCTCCAGTAATAAAGATAACACAATTGAGTTAACACATATAAAGCATCTAGACCAGTGGTTGAAGCATGGTGTTTGCTAGGAAATATTAGCTACTCATTTTTTAAGCTCATAAAATCAGAACTTAGATTGCTCCAAGAAAAAATATTTACCAAATTTAATTTCAACATTGCTGTCAATGAGTATTAAGTGAAACATATGAAAGTCGATAATGTGTTTTCTAAAAAACATCAGAACCTAATCTGACACTTCTTAATGAAAACACTAACTAAAATTAATAAAAGGCATCATAGTGCCACAGCTGATGTCTGACCCTTTAGTAGCCTAGGTATGGATAAGCTTGTGTTCACCAACATTATGACATAACTTAAGGACAAGTATTTTTTGTTCCTTAAGTAGTAAGTATAATGTTCTGGAGTCAACAAACTCATAGTGATCTGAAGGGTACCATGAGATAATGGGAAGTATAGAGAAATCAAAATGAAGAGTTAAAAATGAATCCACCCTTGTGCTCCAGAAGTGTATCACTACACACCACTTTCCTCTTTGTTTTAATGGGCTCGATCCCACCACAGCTGCAAATTAATTTTCTCTGCTCCCTAAATGAATTACACGTAACTGTTTCCATAAATGACTACAGACATGAAAGTCATTTTCACTTAATAACTAACTATTAATCTCATATTTCTTGGTGTCACTTTAGTATGAAATACAAACGAAAAATTATGCTAAACATTGCAAATTTATGGCAAACACCAGCCCTTGATTTATATTATTATAGATGGTTTATCACCAGAAGCAATCTAAACAAAACTCCATCAGATAGATGTTACAATTTGTATTTATTTCTCCAAGCACTAAATGGTTCTTCAATTTCAGAACTATCATTAATTTCTTATAAATGCAAATCTATATTTCTTATTTTAATCTACAGTAATTTCTCTACATCTTCAGAAGATTAGCTTTTATATAAAATATTCAAATAGTGTTTATA
The DNA here is from genome assembly GCF_014824575.4 of Sturnira hondurensis. Taxonomy (NCBI): domain Eukaryota; kingdom Metazoa; phylum Chordata; class Mammalia; order Chiroptera; family Phyllostomidae; genus Sturnira; species Sturnira hondurensis. The sequence continues at coordinate 8,830,206 of NW_028077910.1, forward strand.
ACTGATACTTGGTTTTTCCTGGGCAATCTCTTAGCTATTATGCATAAACTATTTAAAAGGAATGGGTGGTCTGTATTGATCAGGGATATAATGGGCTAATACCATGGTCCTCCTTTCTCTTAAGTGATGCCCTCGTGACAACAAATCAAATCAAAGTCGCTCCAATGTTTACGGCTATCCTTAAATTGTTTTGTCTACTTCCTTAACTCTCTATTTTTATATTTTCTTTCAGAATCTCTGATAAGACCTAAATCACCACATTTACCTTAAACAAGAGGAAGCTAAAACTATTTCGCCTGCACTTACTTTTCACTGCCATCTCGAAGCAAACACACTGTGAGTCTTCACCCGACTATGCACACGCATGCGCAGAGCAGGTGCACAGCTCGGACTTCGCTCCGAGTCAGACTGCACGTGTTCTCCCACTGTTAGTCTGTCCTCAGCCGAACCTGACCTCCGCCTCCGGTGTCCTCCAGTAACCAATGCTCCGCTAAAACCTTCCTGATGCCAGTGAAAATTCTGTACCGTTCTAAAGTTCCCAGCCCCGACACCTCAAAAAATCGTAATATAGATCATAGAACCTTCTCATTTCCCACCTAACCAGCCTTAGGTTCTATTTGACAGGTCTATCAGGTGGGTGTCCTCCTTGACCTAAGCCATCCATGCGTATTTTGCTTTCAGGGGTCATCTCCTCACCTTATGATGGGAAACCCTTTATGAATTTGTATTGATTCTCCATAGAAAAACAATGGTTGGTGTAAATCCTGTGTTTTCACTCTAAAAAAGTCTGAGTACTAATATATGTTCAATATCAAGTCATGGATAGTGACACCAATAGCTAAAACATGATGGCTTCACATTACTTTCAAGATACGATAATGAAGAATCCATGAATTCACCCCCCAAATTTCCTTGACTATCTACAATGTATCAGCAATTTTGTCAGGGCCTGCAATAGTCAGAAGTGAATGGTCCGGGAAATGAATGAAACCTAAACTTCAGGGCCCTGGCATGGTCCACTTCCAACCCTGGAAGAAGTTAAGCCATATTTCCACATTAGTATATGTTTTTGTAAAATTTCCCAATATAGGTTATAGTTGTACTCTTTAAGAGGGCCTTCCAGATATTCCAAGTGTCAGGCTCCATAAAAACTGGAATTTACCCCTTGACATCCAAGGAAAAGCTGCACAACTACTCCACAGGATACGTGTTACGTGGAGCACTAATTCACCAATGGGAAGACAAAAACTGCACAAAAGTGAACCCCATAAATCTCTAATACAAAGCCTTACTCAAAAGGGGCATGCTAAATTAAAGTCACTCCTGCCTGTCATGTCTGAGACAGATAAACTTCCTTCTAATAACTTGGATGTCTTCTGTTAAATATTTCTTGTGCAGGTTAAAAGAGTTCAGCCTTCTCTCATCAAAGATAATTGGCCTTACTATGCAACATGCTTTTGTTTATCAAAATTAAATTAAGGTCGATACGAAGGTACTGAAGTGATATATTATTTAGACAGGGGAGACAGGGTGGAAGGAAATAGAGAAGACTGATAACGTCTTCAATTACCATATGACTCCACCTCTCCAAAGTCAAAAAGTCTAAAACAAAGATGAACTAAGTTTCAGGTAAAGGCTTTACAATAGACTTTTTTCCCATTGAAAAACTATCTGAATAAGTTATGAGGGAAGCTATTGTCTCCCTCCTTGAAAACCCTTAAACACAGAGCAGATTTTCTAATCTCCCACAGAATCATGGCTATTCAATAAGAATCCATTCTCCAACAGGTCCCCCCCCTTTTCAAACCTACATTTTTAAAAAGGAATAATAGTTTTCCACAGTGAGGGGATCTGCTAGATCAATGGTTCCCAAAGTGTGGTCTCTGGACCAGCAACATCAGCATCATCTAAGAACTTGTTAAAAATGCAAGTTCTGGGACCCACCAAGGAGTGCCCAGGGAATCAGTAACTCTGGAGGTGGAGCCCAGCCTCCTGTGCTCTAACCAGCAACCCCAGTGATTCTTGTGGTCGCCGCAGTTTTGGAACTGCCACCCCAGAGATCTTCTGAAGATCTAGACAGCCAAGAACACATGCTGTCCCCCACTAGTCATGAGGAAACTAGCTGGCTTCTATCAATTTAAACTTTCTATTTTACTCTAAAAATGTCAAAAGCCAGACCCAGTTTTGTCTACAGTGGCAAGTCACATTGTTGGGAAATTTGCAATCATAAAATAGACATTTGTTGACATATGTCCAGAAACAATGTACAGTTGTAACTTAAGGTCCCTGCTGATTCTCCAACAATGACAAGGATCTCATCGTTTGGGGAGCCTGACAAAGACCCTAAGGTGGAGAACTATCGCTCAGTGAGTCTGTTCAATCTCAGAGTCTCAGGAGCTGCTGCCACACCCCTGGAACCTGGCTCTAAAGATCATTCGAGGAATAATGAAACTGGCAACTTCTCACATCAAGTTCCTAGTGCACTGGACTATAAACAAGATAAAATGTTGAATTAAGGCAAAAGCAGTACGTCAACAACACTACTTCAAAGTACATTGTGAAAACAGTAAAAAAAAAAGTGATGCATTCACTCAGATTTCAAAACATAAGTAATCGCATGAGAAGCTCTGCCCGCTTGAAATTATATGCAAAACTCAGCTTTTGATGAAAGGCTGTATTAAGTAGGTAAACATAATGTGCAATCAGCCAACAACCGTTCATGAGGCTCCATTCAATTCTCATGGCTAGAGGAACAACACAACCTACCGCAGCCTTTAAAACTTATATTAATCTCTTCATAAGTTTATTTCTGAATATACTGTCTCCTGGGAACAAGGACCGATCCTATTAGGCTTTATGTTCACAGTATTCTACACGGTATCTGACACATAGTTGGTGCTTAATAAATATATACTGAATCAAGGAGTATGTGCTACCAGTCATGCAACACAGAAAGACACCGATTTCATGGACCACCACAGGCCCAGGGACATTGCAAGACTTCCCTAGTCAGTTGAGGTGATAAGAGACCCTCACTCAAAGGAAGGGCTCCAAGGGTTCTTCTGAACTTAGAGAGGTTATTGGGCTTCAAAGAAACAACCAGTAAGGGGACCAAGGGGTGTCTGGGAGGAGGAGCCTTTGTCAGTCCACACCCCTATCATTTCTACCAGACGCCCCAAATTATCCCAAATAAATACATGCAAGCAAGCCAATGCAGTTCTATAATAAATACCTTGTCACCTTTCCCAAACACGCTGCTATCCTAAAACTTCATACCTCTGAGGTCCACCACCACACTCTGGCATAAATGAGGTCACTAGAATACCCAGAAAACACACACACACACACAAACAAAGATAATAATAGAAGCATTATCTGTCTAAAGATGCTCCTCAAATGTTTTTTTTTTTTTCTTCCTGCTTCTGTTTCTGGCCACTTTCAAGTCACATTAGGTCCTAATCAGTCACTCTGCTTTGTCACAGACCTCAGGACATGCACCAATTGACTCAACCACTTTCTGTTTCTGCTCCTGTCCAGTCAGCCTTCCAAGGACCTCAGAACCAGCCAGGATCAATTCCCTGACCAGGCGGCGGCTCCCACAGTCTGCCCCAGACAGCGCATTCCCTCCCAGCCACTCACTGGCCTTCCACACTTGCAGGGTGACAGTGGAGGAGAGAAAGCCTTGGCACAGTGTTCAGTCAGGGTCAAACACAGGCCTCCTCTATCGTGAACAGGAATAACGGTTATAAAATGGTCACACTAAAAATCGGCACAACCCAAATCAAAAAAGTATGATCCCAACTAGATATAAGTAATACATATATTAAAACAAGCAATAAAAAAGACTAGAAACACTTGATACCAAATTCTAGTAATCATTTTCCCTGGCTTGTAGAATTGCCACCTTTTTGTTTGTTTACATATATTTTATTTTACAGATTTTCTATGGTAAGAGTGCATGCACGATTATATAATTTGAAAAATTATCTTTTAAAATAATGCAAGAAAGGGCTGAGTCTTGAGTCCAGTCTTTAATTAAATAAGTGTGAGTCTGGCTGTGGAAGATTTTTATCTGTTTTAAAAAGACTAAAAATGAAAAAAATAGAACTAATAGAAATAAGCTGACATGATAAAAATACCTTTTTCAAAAATAATCTCCATACTACTTAACAGTACCTATGGATGGCTTGAGATGCACATACATTTTTAAATCTGCTTACACTGTTATCTTCACTCTAAGAAGTTCAGAGTTGCTCAATAACAACTGACCCAGTGGCTGTAATATTGAGACATTAGCAGGAATTGACTACTGAAAATCAAGTTCTTTCAAATATGCATGACCCTCGGTCTTAGGTTATTTTTTACATGGATCCTTCCACATGGGTTTTCTCTCTTCTTCCTAGGTGGATCACTAAAAACTAGTGGAGGAGGCAGGAGGAAAGAGAAGAGAAGAGAACGAGTGCTTCCTAGGCACCTAGTACGTGTTAGCACTGAACTAGGTACCAAAGATGCCTGATCACAAAACTGCTAGAAGGATCCAGAACACAGGTTTCATGCCTCTTAAAGGGAAACTCCCTAAACAGCTACCTCCTCTATAGTTCTGTTTTCCTATTCTTTAGAGTAAAAACCTTTTTTTTTTTTTACCAAGTATACCTGACTCTATGTCCAATGTCTTAAAGGTACTAACAGGAAAAAAAAAAGGAGGGATGAGGAGCAAGGGAGGGAGGGAAGGAAGGAAAAGAGAAGAAAGTCAGTATGTGTGATATCTGATTTATATGTGTACATCCATTAAGTGCATATATATATGTCTATGTGTGTATGTGTGTATCAATTAAATGTATCAGTTATAGATGGATTGGTTGTCCTGTTCATCTTTTTAAACAAGAGTCATAAAATCAAAAGACAATCCTTTCAAAGTAAAAATTAGGATTCCTGGCCACCTCCCTTTTATAGAGTAACTGCTAAGCAATATACAGTATGTCTGGAAAAAGTCTAGCTATTGTTGTTGGGAACCACCCTGCTTGGTTTCAGAAGCTGTAACTACTACCCCCTCTGCCCTGCCCCACCCCAGGGGCTAAGGCTGAGTGAGCGACTTTCGGACCATAAGCCACTAAGAAGACAGAGCTTATCTCCCTGGCACAAGCTCTGCTTTTGCTCCTTTAACTTCATCCGTAACTGACCCCCAATGCTTGATCAGTTAGCCAATGGTGGGTTAGATTTCCCAAGCAGGGAATGACCTAAGACAGGCACAATCACAGGGAGGCCGCAAGGAAGGGGGGGCTATAGCAACAGCGGGTGATGGACCCTCAGTCCTTGGCTTTGACATGGCCTAAGTCCTCATTCTGTCTGGAGAAGTCTCCTAATTTCTTGGCTGCCTTACTTCCCCTGCCTGACTTAAGCCTGAAACAATGACAGAGGGTGGTGCAGCCCTGTGCTGGAAAGGGCGGGTTCCCCAGGTGATTACGCCTAAGAAAGAGTATGTAAAATCCTGTGAAACCTACTTTGCTAAGAATGCTCTCAATTAAATGATAAGGGTCAGAGCAGGAAATGAGTTTATTTCTCAAAGTTTTGTAGCCCTTTAGCTAACAGACACTGACTCAGAATAAGCCCTCATAGTTTTCTATGTTATCTATTGTTTGATCCTTACTGCCTGACAAGGATTAATGAGCTTTACCTGTATTCCTGTGCAAAATGAACCCAATAAAAGCCCATTGAGGAAAAGGCTCTTGGCCCTTCTCCTTTGAGAGATCAGCCATGTTTCCTCCCCAGGCAGATCATGTCTTGGTAGACTTATTCTCATCCATGGTGGCTGGAGGGGCTCTGTGGGCAGAGCCCCCCCATGCATTGTTAATATAACAAGAACAGTCTGCATGACATTGATGTAACCTGGCAGCCAAGGAGAGTGGACTGTAATGCACATGCATGAATAATGACGACTTCACTGTACTAGTCAGTGGGGGCAGTAGTTACCATTGAGTGAGCATGTGTACTGTGTGGCTATCACATTCAAAATGACTGAGTGAGTAGAGTAATGAATCTGCATCAAATTTTGCATTAAGGTTGAACATTCCTCCGTGGAAACTATTAGGATGATTCAGAAGGCTTCGGCTATGGGCTACTGATGATCAACAGCTTCATTACCACAATGCACCCACTCATGCATCATGCCTCATATAGAGACTTTGGCAAAACGTTGATTTACCCAGGTGACTTAGCCCCTTTACAGTCCAGATTTGTTGCCCTGTGACTTCTGGCTTTTCCCGAAACTAAAAATCACCTTTGAAATGGAAGAGATTTCAGGCTGTTGGTGAGATTCAGGAAAATATGATGAGGCAGCTGATGGCAATTGGGAGAACTGTGCGGGGCCCCAAGGTATCTACTTTGAAGGGACTATGTACAGTGTTTGTCCTATGTACAGTGTTTCTTGTATCTTGTATCTTCTTCAATAAATGTCTCTAATTTTTCATATTCCATGGCTAGATACTTTCTGCACAGACTACATACACAACCACATACACACTGGTACATATATATGTGTGTGTGTGTATATGTGTGTATGTGTCATTGTAATTTATTTCTTTGTCTTATACAATTCTTACCTGCTGTGATCACTTCCTTTTCTGATTTCTTATTTCATGTAAGGCCTAATATGCAGTACCTAGTGGTTAATTATATACTATTTCTGGTTTTTCTTGCTCTTTATTATTTTCCATATTTTAATGTTCTCTTTCTTACAACAATACATAATCTTTGAGGACCAGGGCCACATCACTGCATCTTCCTTCACACCAAGGTACCCAATAAATTGGGTACCTAATTGAGCCCTAGCCTTGTAATTGCCCCTCCTAATGCTCCATGGTGCTGTTTCTCCCACTGTTGCCACTTGTATATCACTGGGCTCTGTACATCAGCTGTGGGCATTGGTCTGTCTACCCACGATACTGTAAATATTTTAAGGGCAGAGAAGGTGCCTTTTTCATCTCTGCAGACCCCTCTGGGTTTCACAGTGCAACTGGTACATTACAGGTACTCGATATATATTGACTGCCTTAAATAGATTAAGGAAGGACTTCTGATGTGTCCCCAAGTCAGCTAAGGATAAGCAGAGTTTGCTAAGAATGAAAGGGAGATCAGAAGATTCACCATCCTCTTCCATGGGATTTTTTTTAAAACATTAATCACACATTTCAAAAGGCCACATAGTCTAGAGGAAAAGCAGGAACGTCGGAGTCAAACCAACCTAGTCGAAGTCAGGGAGGCCACCCCTTTTCTCTCTTGGTGTTTTCATTTTCAAATGCCCCTTTTAGCAGCAAAATGTCTTTCTTCATCTTGAAATGTATAAATATGTGAGCGATACATGAATTAAAGCTTTAAACAACATAAGAGATTACTGAAAACGACCTTGAAAATACTGTTCTACTGGTCCTTCCCCGCAAATAACCCGTCAGCCAACTGGGGTGCTCAGCTCTGGTTCTCTTTGTCTGCCTGTCTGTGTGTGCATGTGTGTATGTACACTCTGTTTCTTTTGGATTTTTTAAATAGGTTCATATTCTATACATATTGTCTTGCCATACGTTTTCACTTAATTTTTACCTCATTCAATATTCAATGTCTATTTATATTGTTTACCTGGTGTTTTGCCAGCGCTAACACCCTGTAGCTGTGTGTCTTCGAGAATGACAATAAATGCTCTGGGCCTCAGTTTCCTCATCAGCAAACTGGAACGACTCCAAAGAGGTGAGGTGAAGATTAAATAATGCATGCAAATCTCCTAAATTTTTGGTGCCGAATACAATTTAGCCATTGTTTTTATTAACTCTGAACCACAGAAATTAGACTGGGAAATTCCTAGCTTCCTCTCAGGGCGGATCCTTAGGGGGATTCCAGAAACTCCAGTCCCCTAAACTCCAGTCCAAACCTAAAATATCATGTTTTCAGGAGGACTCCATTTCCTTATTTATGAAATCAAGGACGTCGCTGGGAGTCGATGGGAGCTTGGAGCTGCTCACCTTGTCTCTGTTCCCACGGGGTTACAGCGGCGAAAGGGTGAGGAGAACTATCTCCTTCCGAACTGCCTTGCAGGGAATCAGCAGCATGAGTTCACCTTTTCATTAACCAGAGCCAAATCTACAAAGACCCGCTCACAGCAGTAGCCACCTGACATTAAATGGTGACAAAACCAATAACCACCATGGGCTCCAGTCTACAGCTGTTCTACCTTCTGCACCTGCCTTCCTGATACAAGAGGTTGTGCACTGCATGCCTATCAGCTTTGTATTTAAGAGAGCATCTCAATACACATCTTTTAAATAAGACCCGGTTTGCTGATCCAAACTGTTTGAAGTTTTCCAGATGCAAGTACATTTATCTGCAGCACTTCTGAAAATAAGGGGGAGAAAAGCCCAAACCCTGTCAAAGTTAACTAGATTCATACAAAAAGCCCTAGCAGTCCCGCATAACGTTTTTACTCTATTACATATAAATGTACAATAATTCTGTAAACACTTGATTTAATTGCTCATAATATTTTAATTAAGGTTATGCTTTGTATAAATACCAACTCATCGTTTACTGTGACTACGGTCCTATTTAAATGATGGAATCAATTTGACAGTACATTCATGAAAAAGAGAGCCTTTTAAGAGTGTTGCTCTTATGTGGTCCGGAATACTAATGGAGGTTAATTGTCAAAACAAGCCTAGTGCAGACTTCAAAACTGTCTTCGCATTTTAGTGACAGAACAATGTAACCACATTTTTATGTGACCTGCTGACCTAGTACCGTGAATAACATCATTGGCTATTCTAAGTCTCCATGTCTGCTACCTGAAAATCAGCGCTCCTTTTTAATATTTATATTGTGCATCTGCCCTTTAAACAGATACCCTTTAACTACTGTATTTGCTATTCAGATGATCAGATAATTAGATGTAAGATTAGACGCGCCAGAAGAGACGGCTGCCTCAGTTAATCTTACAGTCTGTGCCTCTGCAAATCACTGCTTGGTGTGTAACAGAAAGTATCAAATTAAGTTTTCGGAGGCAGGGAAATTTCAAGTCTGCAGTCATTTTAAATCCATCTGAGGCAAGGATATAATTTATTACTGTATTCAGAATTCATGTCCTCTTTTTCCAAAACACCAATTTTAATTAAAGTACAGAGACCCAAAAGAGTAGGAATAGGGAAGGAAAAAAAATGCCTGCAAGCGTCCTACAGGGATTACTCTCCCCTCCTATAGACAATACCTGTTGTGAAGTCGACAGCTGCCCTGAGTAAATATCACAAGATTAGACACAGTGCGTCTCTCCCTACCAAGTGGCCCTCACCAGCCTCCAAAAGAGCAGTGCGACATCTCCCATCTGGCAAAATACCAGGACTGCTTTTCTTCCCTTTGCTACTGGTTTCCATATTCAAATTTTCCCAAATCACTTTGTCTCCTAAAACAATCTCGTAGTTTGTCTCATCAAATACAAGGAGATGCAAAAAATCTCATGCTGCCAACTCTATGTACTTTTTATAAATAGAGCAGAATGTTTAACAGAATAGAAGCAAGGCATAAAAATAGACCTAAAGGACTAGAAAGCAGATGGCAACAAAAGATACACGTATTTACCCAGGGGTGCTATTAAGCGGGAGGTGCAAAATAACCAGCCCGTTTTGGATTCTTTTAAGAGTTTCGAATAAAGTAAATTCTTAGATCATCCAGTGAAAGTACCAGGCGGGAGGTAGGGTTTGAGTATTCTAGTTTACAACTCTCAGATGTGAAATCGAAGCTTGAATCCTGCGGTAGGACTCGACTACAACAAATCCAAACCTAAAATCCCATGAAGGCTTCATTTCACCTGGGAATGCTGTATTTGAAAGTCGAGGTTAATTAATTTAAAACGTCACTCCATTCATTCAACAAATATTTATGAAATACAAGCAAGCTTTCAAAAGGAAGCAGTTGCAAAGTTATTCGCAAGGGAAAGAAATCTCCATAAATAACAAGAGGGCAGGAATGGCTTGTCACAGAATTATTTAATATTCCTCTGATCTCGGAGCATGAGGGGGACAGCACACAGAGACATGCTAACATCTTCAAGGATACCTGAAGGAGAAATCTGTTAACAGCAACCTGGAACCAGAATCAATGAGCTTGACCCCATTTACTGCTTGATACACAACTAAAACATGGTGGTTTTTGCCTATATGCTTCTAAGTTTAGCTTCTGGGGGACAGAGACCACAACCATCCTTTTTCACATTCGCATTCACACAGTAGTTACATTATCTTTAGCGGTGTGCTAACTATTGTTTCACACGTATGGAGAGATCCCAGTTTGACAATCCCAAACTAGCTGGTGAGCATTTAAAGGGCAAGAGGATGTCTTCTGCGTGTTTTTATTTCCCTTCGTTGCTAGGGGTTGTGCAGAACCAGGCACAAAACCATGCAAGGGATGGAAGGAAAGATGGGAAAGAAGAAAAGCAGCCAGAAGAGAAGGAAGCTTTGGTTCCAAGGACTTGCTTATCAGCATCCTTTCCTTCTCTCTAGTGCTTGTCAATGGCCTCCATATCCTACCAATCATACTACTATCTTTGGGCCTCTCTGAATTCTCCCTTTTCACCTACTTGGGTCTGTTTTCACAACATCTTCCTCACCACTCGGTTATTTTCATTTCCTCAGTGTCTCGGCTATGACAAGTAGTCATGCCTGTAGCTGCCTAACTGGTCTTTGTCTTATCTCTTCCCCCAAGGTTATCTCCTGAAGCTCAGTGGTGTTCTTTCCTCCTCAAAAGTCTTGCTTGACTTTCAAAAAACACCACACGTGGCACATAAAGCTTCTATGTACCACCTACTGTCTTTCTCTGTGCCTGGGGTGGCCCCGCTCCCTCTGACAATGCATCTCTATCAGTCAAAAACTCTTTCTCCCCTTCAAGCCCCAGCTCAAATGCCATCCTTGAGAAAGTCTTATATGTGCTCATGTAGCTCAAACTCATGCCCGCCAGCTCCCTGCTCTGGTAGAAATGTCTGTGTGCCTCTCAGGCATCCCTCGCCATTACTGTTACCATCAAATCTCCCTGAGGATATTGCAAACTCCTTTTTAAAAATGCACCATGCTTTGTTAAATTACATATCTCATGCCTTTTCCCATAGTTGCTCAGTAAATATGTGCTCAATGGTACCCTATGGGCTCAGCTCCGTATCACAGGTACTATACAACAAAAATCTCAAGCATGATCAGGGACTCATAATTCAAGAAATGATTCCGGGAGTCTATTGATTTTATCCTTCTATCTGAAAACATACAAATATCTCAGTCAATCTCAGTCTGTCATGATTTCATACTATGCTAAAACGGTAATTCAAAACATTTTAAATTAAAAATACATATGTTTATATTGATACATATTTCCCAGCCACCAAACAAAAATATTTTTACAAATACATAACTTTTTCCTATAAACATAGCAAGCTAACATTTTAAAACCTCTATCTTTTTCTTCTTCCTTTATTTACAGTATGTTTGGCTTGTCTAGACATTTCCTTCTACGCCTCCCCTATGTTTTAATGTGCGTTAACACCTCCACTCTTCCATTGCCCCTGAGAGGAGGGGTTTTTTGTTTGTTTGTTTTTGGCCTAAGAGCAATTCTTTGCTGTTCCCCTTAGTTTCTTTTTTTAGAAAATTATTTTATTGTTGCTCAATTACAGTTGTCTGCATTTCCCCACACACACACTCTTCCCCCACCCCACACACTCTCCCCCCAACCCAGCCAAACCCACCTCCCTCCCTTGCTTCCACCCTCCCCCTTGGTTTTGTCCACGTGTCCTTTATAGTAGTTCCTGAAAACCCTTGTCCCCACTGTCCCCTCCCCTCTGTCTATTGCTAGATTGTTCTTAATTTCAATGTCTCTGGTTGTGGGGGGTTTGGGGGGTTTGGGGGGGGGGTTGTTGTTGTTTTTTTGCTTTCTAACACAGCCTGCAAATTCTTCATAGGTGTGGTGGTGGCTTATCAAATAACCTTTACTGACAGCTCTCAGAGACTTACTTCTCTAATGCACGCAGTAGCCCGGTGTGCCTACAAGTCCTCCACCCCATTTTCAGGCCTGCACTGTCTCTCCCGTTACCCTTTCCAATATTGAAAAATCCCACCAGAATATTGGTCCTTAGAGCCAACCTAAATTTCCCACACTGCAGTTTGAGGAGATTTCCCCTCTTTTTCTAATCTTGGTAGATGTGGAGTAGGGTAATTGCCCTCTGTTTAATTAGCGAGAAAAGCCTTCAAGGCCTGTTCCAAAAAACTCTTTTGATATTTTGTTTTTCACTTGGACAATATTGCCTTTTATATTAGTTATCCACCAGAAAGAGTGAGAACGTCAAATTCTGTCTCTGCCAATGCCATCCTATTTCTTTTATCCTGTCTGCACAGCTATCTTGTTTGAGCTGATGGCTCCTGTTTTAAAAAGTCAATGAAGGATTGAAAGATTTGGCTTTAAGCTTGGTGAGCTGTGCTTGTTAATCCAACCTCCACACAACATGGTAGTGTAGCCAACTCCCCTTAAAACGTGCACGATCTTAATGAAGAAATGCAGAAATCCAAGAGTTCATTAGCTTACGGGATTTGCATATATTAGCAGTACATGTCAAGTGTCCGATTCATATTGCATCCTCATGTACAAAGCCCTAATAAAGTATTTGCTCACTTGAGCCTAGGGGTTCCGCCACAGACAACCCTAGCCACTGTACCTCGTGAAATGTACACAGAAGATGGGGAAAAGATTAGGAAAGACCACTCAGAGAAGTCCCTGCAGAGTGCAACGGAGGGTCTGTAGCCAGGTCCAGGGGCCCCCTTGCTTTTTGTGCTAAAAATATAACATGGCTACACAAGGATCATTTTCGAACAGTAGACTGCTCGAATCTCTTCTCTCAATTTGAGAAACAAGGAGAAGTTGGCTGGAACTGAAATTTTTCTCAACACGTTATTTAAAATAGAGTGAGGACAAACTTTGCTGATAATATACATTAAAAAATGAAGCAAGTAAACAAATGTAAGTCCTTACTGGGCAGCCCAGAATCTGCTTACAGCTCCTGAGGCCCATTCGAACAGAGTGTTTGCTCTGTTCACTTGTTGTGTCTTGAGCGCAGTGGCCCTGTAAAAATGGGACCTTGTCATCATCCATCCATCCTCTCAGCAAAGAACAAGGCCAGTTGAACCGGCGTAAGCTCCTGAAAAATAACCCGATTTATCTTCTGCAACTAAGCAAAGAAATCATCCCCTAACTTAATGCTGCCCTCACATGTCAAACTGCCCACTCACCAGATTCGAAATATCCGTCCAAGTCAGAAGCCCTGATGCTCACTCACATCAGCACCTCACAGGTTCCACCTGACTCGCACTTAAGTCAAAAGTACTAACTGAACACGTACTTACTCAGAAACCTCATTCCCTTTCATGTTCAACCTACTCAGACATGTTGGAAACTTCTGTACATTTTCATATCTCCTTAACAAACTCCAGACACACTGCTTGTCATTTTGTAAAACCACCAAGATAAAAATAAAAGACTTCATGGTCTTTCCAAAGTTGATAAAGTAAAAGCTATCTCAGTGAAGGGATTATTTTCTATTTACTTCCACATGGCAATTTATGAGATATATCTGTGGGAAACTATACACACCTACATGTTTTATTTCAATTTGGGAATTGGTGTTATAGATGGTATATAAGAAAAAAGTCAACCATCTGGGGCAATCTAATACATGGGGGGTATTTTAAGTTTGTGCACTTTTTGCAAAAGGACAACAGTTTGAGTTACATACCCGCACACATCAAGAGCTTCATATATTTGACTCAGTAATTCCACTACCAGGACTTTATTCTCAAGAAATTATCGACTGCCACTCAAAAACTGAGGTACAATGATGTCAATCATATTCTAGAATCATAAAAAATTAGAAATAACTTAAAATTCCAATGATAGGAAAGCATTAATAAATTATAGAACAGATAATTATTTACAAGATAAAATGCTTTTCAACCCTTGAAGCATATCTTTAAATAATATTTGATATGCAGAAATTCCTATGATTAAAATTAAGTAAAAGCAACATATACAAAGCAGTGATTAAACAGGATCCAAATATTTTTTAAAAATAAAAGAAATGTTCTTTACTATGCATGAGGATTGTAGGTAGAAATTTAGGAAATCCACCACCCAAATATTAATAGTTTAAATATCTAGAAAGTAGGCTTACAGGTGAGCACCATTTTCTTATTTATATTTTACATATTGTAACTGCTCAGTAGTGAATGTGTTTTACCTTGTTAATTTTAATCAACTATTTTTCCACCTCCTTAACTCTTGACACTCTGTTTCCCGGATTCTTTACACCCAGACTTTGGAAAATCGGATACAAAGTCACCCAGGACAGTCCCTTCTATTTTTTTTTCTTGTTATCCTGTCATCAACCACTTCCTTACTCAAATGTGTCCTGGTTTATATAACAAATTAATGGTGACTTTATCCAATTTGTAGGATTAGAGATAAAAAACATTTCAAGAAGAAGAGAACTCTAATACATGACCAGTCTAAAAATGGGTTAAAGCTCCATTCTAATTACAGAGGAGGAATTGAGGGAACGGCCTCATCTCCATTTATTTGTATTTGGCCGTTTCAGAACAGATTAAAGATCAGTCTGCACCCACTTGGAACTGTCTTTGCCTCTAAAGACAGGAACCAGCTGCGATACAGGCTGCATGAAATCAGTGTGCACACCCGATCATTGATGTTTATATTCAACTTGAACTTTTAGAGATAAACTGGAAGAATAAGGTTTATCAAAGCACAACACATAATCTCTACCGGAGTGCAGCATGGCTGTGTTCTACTGTCAAGTTTGTCATAAATAACTGGATGACTGGGATGTCGTCTCCATTTCCACAGAAGTTAGAAAAACAGTTATTCTCCTGTGTGCTGATATATGGTTTTATTTTTATTACCCTAAGTCAGTGCAGGAATATATAATTTCCAGCCAAAGTAAAAAATCATAGATGATGGATTAATATTAATTACTTTAAAACTAAAATAAATATCGTAGGAAGTTTATCTTCAGGAAGCAATCAGAATTTACTGGTTTGTCTGCCCATTTCCATACCCCTTTCAGGAAGTTCACTGAGCAACTAATTCATTTGACGAGGTCTTCTGAGAAAGATCTTGTTGAAAATAAACCAATCCATAAAAATTTAATGTGATTATTTTATTGTCATGATGAGTAACAAGCTAAAATCCCTATGATCATACAATATGGTAGTAGTTTTCCAATATTTTAAGAAAAACAGTTCATTGTACTGTGTTGTCTCAGTCTTTTGCCAAATCCCAAAGTATAAAAATTAGTAGGGCTGAACTGCTTAATCCTACCCCTGGAGCCTTTCTCTTCTCCCACTTCCACACTCGACAAGTGCCCCGTGGCACATCTATTGAAGTCAGAGCTTCGAGAAACGTGGTGGAGAAAAGCATTCTGATTTTCCTGGTGGAAGGTGGACTTCACTAGCTTTCTAGCTGATTTCTCAAGCCATGGCCTGCCATGGCTATGGACCAAAAAAATTTCTGCTTTGTCCTTCTTTGAACTAGAACCAATTAATCAAGCTTTTTTCTCAAATTCTGGCTAATAGAAGTGACTTTAAAAAACACTGTTTTGGGATATAGAGTCAAATTCTAAACTACTTTGGATCAAATCAGACCACCTTAAGTACACATACACAGACCAACCACATTGACCCCATCACAAAAATGACTTCAATAAATAGACACGATGATATCCCTTAGACTTTTCTCCTGAGGTTGTTTTAAGAAAGAGCATTTGTTTCGAACAGTATTGATGAAGGAATTGCCTGTTAAAATGGTGCTTATTATTAATGGTCCCATGTGATAAATATCTTCTAAAAATCAGTAGTAGAAAAAATTGACCACTGAGGAAACTATTTATTCTTTTGGATAATAACAGTAACACAATGGATCGTGTCTCCTTTGTCATCTGGGCTGCGAGAACCTCAGAGCTGCATCTGAAGGTCAGTGATAACGTTAACGTCAGACCTTAGGAATGGAACCATACTTCAGCTCTGCTGCACCACGGTGCCAATTTCCACTTCCATTTATATTGTACTCTTCTCATTGCAGGTATTCTAACTGTAAACTTCTTCAAATTCCTGATGAAACAAATTTTTTTAAAGATTTTATTTATTTATCTTTAGAGGGGAAAGGAAGGAGAGAAGGAGAGAAATATCAATGTATGGTTGCTTCTTGTGAGTCCCCTGCTGGGAACTGGCCTGCAACCCAGGCATGTGCCCTGACTGGGAATCGAACCGCGATTGTGTGGTTCGCAGGCCCGTGCTCAATTCACTGAGCTACACCAGCCAGGGTGAAACAAATTTAATATTATTCATGACCCATTTGCTAACACTGTAATTGTAATAGTACAAATCTGTAAATCCAGCTACTGACATTGTAATTACGTCAATAGTGCTCTATTCTGTCCACTACATTATCCTCAGGTTTTGTTGGGTGCCTTTTAAAAATATCACTTATTTCTTGCTGGACTTTAGAAATATCTCCAAGATTCCTTGAAACCTAACAAAAGTGGTTCTGTTATAACTGCANGACCTTAGGAATGGAACCATACTTCAGCTCTGCTGCACCACGGTGCCAATTTCCACTTCCATTTATATTGTACTCTTCTCATTGCAGGTATTCTAACTGTAAACTTCTTCAAATTCCTGATGAAACAAATTTTTTTAAAGATTTTATTTATTTATCTTTAGAGGGGAAAGGAAGGAGAGAAGGAGAGAAATATCAATGTATGGTTGCTTCTTATGAGTCCCTGCTGGGAACTGGCCTGCAACCCAGGCATGTGCCCTGACTGGGAATCGAACCGCGATTGTGTGGTTCGCAGGCCCATGCTCAATCCACTGAGCTACACCAGCCAGGGTGAAACAAATTTAATATTATTCATGATCCATTTGCTAACACTGTAATTGTAATAGTACAAATCTGTAAATCCAGCTACTGACATTGTAATTACGTCAATAGTGCTCTATTCTGTCCACTACGTTATCCTCAGGTTTTGTTGGGTGCCTTTTAAAAATATCACTTATTTCTTGCTGGACTTCAGAAATATCTCCAAGATTCCTTGAAACCTAACAAAAGTGGTTCTGTTATAACTACATACAAAAGTGGTTCTGTGTATGATTACATACACATTTGTCAGTAATCAGAAATATAATTAGTGTAAGATTGGAAATCTCACTTTGAGGCTTTCTCCCTGTCTTCTGATATCTTGAGATTTGATTCCCTCTCAATGATACTCTTTCCAGTCTGAATATCATTTTCCTCTTTTAATGGTAAATCTAATCTCATCACAATCGTTTAGTGCTTACTATGTGCCAGGCGCTATTCCATCTTATATGTAATACATCGCTAGGATCTCAGCACTAGTATCGCCCGGTTTTAGAGTTAGGAATTCTACAGCCGCGCAGAGTTCAGGGTCTTACCCAGGGTCACACGGCAGTAAGTGGCAAAGCCATGACTTCATCCCCTGTGATCCGGCCTCATAGTTCATGCTCTTAACCACTATTCTATGTTGCTTCTCTTGAACAACATACAAAAGTAGCAAGTTTGAATTCTGCTTTTAAGAGACTAAGCAACATATTAATAAGAAAGTTCTAATAGCAGGAGTAGCTATTATATTTTGAAGAAGGACACCATGAAAATCTTTGAAAACAATTTTCATTTTCATTTTCTTAAGCTGCCTTCAGCGTGAGGGCTGCCTCAAGATAAGAATGGGGAAGACATTCTAAAGGTTCCTTCTTGCTCTGTCACTTTAATTTTTACACTTTTGGATGAAAGGAGTTTTATGCAAACGATGGGTAATTCACAAGCCTCCGCTTCTTCAACTCTTCCTCTGTGTAATTTTTGTAAATAAGTATGGTTACTAGAGTAGATTATACAATATTATTAAATCTATTCAGATGCCATCTTTGTGCAGAGGTGGAGGCAGCAATAACGTGGAGGAGGGACACTCTCAAGAGATAAAATTCTTTGAAGCACATTTTCTGTAACCAGTGAAAATATACGGCACCTAAAGGAATATGAGAAACTTTACACTACATTTAAGCACAAGCACATTTTCCACATCTTAATGTAAAAAAGGAAAGGACAGCATTAAAATGCGCATACAAATAAACAGGCCATTTCTTTACTGGTACTAATTAACATCTCTTGAGCTCTCCAGGGTCTCTGAACACCTCTAGGGGCCCTCTCAGAGGATGTCCTCTTGGCAGGAGAACCAGCGGTTCAAAAAGTTGCTGAGTCCAGAGGGAGAAATGTCAGAGAAGAAAAGCCACCCCTAAAAACAAACATGTTAATTAAAAACATGAGATAAACACCAACATCTTCCAGCTCTACCTACTCCCCTGAGAGGCCAGGGAAAATAGTCTTTCCAGTTAGCACTTTTAAGAGGCCAAATTATGGATTCTCCAGAACCAGTTAACATTTGCTCCACCCAGTCATTACTTCCTAGAAAGACAACTCATAAAATGAGAGCTAAAAAGCTGTAATAGAAATTTCTAATTGCTCAGATGTAAAATACATGAGACTGAATGAGTTTAACCTCAAACAGAGCCTGAAATTCCCTTGGCTATTTCCACTAGTATCAACAGGAATAAACAAGGACAGGTAGAAGGCATCCAAGAGGGAATGGCCAAGACTGGGAGAAGACCAGCCAGGAACAGGGGCGGGGATGGGCACCAGGTGTGGCAGTGTTTGATTATCCACCAAAATGCAGTCTTAGTGGAAGTACGATTCTCACTGACCAAGACCTGAAAGTGTTGGGGGTTTGGTACACATTAACCCCCAATTGGGCACCTTATATTTTAAGCTGAAGGAGTTTGAGGAAATAGCAAAAGCAGGAAGGCCTCTCGATCCTCGCCCTCACTCTCCCTTCTGCCCTGAAGGAGGTCACAGGACCTCAAGTGGGAGATGCCCCCTCCAAACCCACAGGAAAGGAGTACCTGTGTCTCTAAAACTGAGGGACGAAGCTCCAAAGAACCTGAAAGAGCAGAACTTGCTAAGTCTCCCCCCGTTTACTACACTTGCCTTGTACTCTGTCCTATCATATCTTTCCACTACTGTCCACTCTTCAATAAGTAGCGTAAAAATACCCAGGCTTAACCATTTCTTTGGTTCTTCATTTCCTTGTGCAGGCTCCTGTGTCACTGAACACTGACATTAAATAAATCTATATGCTTTTGTTAATCTTTTTCAGTTTAATTATTTTGATCCACCCAAGAACCCTAAGAGAGCCTAGGAAAGCTTTTTCCTACCCTATAAAAAAAGTGTGGGGAAGGTGAAAAGAAGGAAGGGAAGAGAGGGGAAGGGGAGGGAAGGGAAGGGGGGGGAAGATTAATGAAGAAGTATAGGGAAGAAATGAAGGCGGAAAGAAAACTAAAGTCGAACAAATAGAGTCAAAGCAAAACATTTTTATGGTGTCATTTTGGATTTCTTCTTATTTTTTCTTGTGTGTATCTTTTTAAATGCAGGAGTGCCATTACAAGTTTAGTATAAAGTGGAGGCATGATCTGGGAGGCAGGCGACCCTGGGATCAGGTCCAGCCTCTGCCACTGAGCAGCTGCATGAACTTGACGAGTTACTTAACGGCACCGATCTGCAACGTGTTGATAATAAGAGCAATCGAACGATTACCGTTTTGCCATAAACATGTTTTCACATATGTATTTGTGACAAAAATAGTATCTACAATTTTATCTGCATAAAATAATTTTCTCTCATCATATAAAAGCAGTTTCCATGTTGCTAAGTCTTAAGAAGCATAACCCTCAATGCCTGCAAAACTTTCTGTCAGGTGAATGCATCACACCCTATAGGGTTGTTTTCAGTTTCTCTTTTTTACAAAGTAGTTATGAACATCTTCATGCTGATATTTTTCCCCTATAATTTGGATTACTCCTTTAGATGAAAAGAGCTTCGTGGTAAAGGAGACCTGACTCAATAAAGGGCACAAGTGCTTCTCTTCTAACAAAAAAGGAGTCAAAAATCTAGTTTTGCCCTTACTCATCAAGAGTGTCGGTCTACACCAAATGCTATTAATTACCATGATCTGCAACCAGTGTTTCAGTTCATGTTCATGTCATTTTTGTCATCTTTCCATTGGCTCCTGTGCTCTTCAAATTTTATGTTGAGTGAATTCCTGATTTCAGATCAGTAGTTAACCCATGAGCCTCCCCAGCACTCCCCCCCTCACCTCCCGGGTAAGAATGTGTGTACCTGCACCATACAGATGGGATTTCCTTAGAGAACTGTTCTCTACCCCTATCTGCCATCAGCATGCTGTAAAAAATTACGGCCCAGTATATTCAGCCAAAATTCAACTGCGAGATGTTTGTTCATGGCAGCTTGTATATTATGTAATTGAGACCATTAGGACAACTTTTCTCCATTGTGGTTTGTGAACAAACCACATAAATGCAATCTATCAGCAAATATACACATGTCAATCATTTAGCTACTTTGAATTGTCTGGAACTTTGTTGAAATGCAAAGAAAAATAAGAGCTATAATCAATCGAATTGGTAACACTGGAGTGAAACCAGACTTGGATGTTTTAAGCACACAGGTGTGAAACATAATTCTCTAGCTATTCTTTACTGTCTCTGCAGACTTGGTATATTAACTTTAAGTCAAAAGTTCACTTGATATTTTTAAGGAAGTTGTCATTTTTCATATTAATATCTGCCACTTCATATTACTAGTATTTATCTGCAAAGATTACATCTACATCCTGTCATATATAAATCTCATACTAATAGCTTCCTGAGCAAATAACATTGGAAGTATATTACTCTGAGTTTAAGCACAAACTTTTGAAAAAAAGGTCATGATCTCCAAAAAGAACTCAAGAAGAGAGTGAGAGAGAAAAAGAGAGAGAGAGAGAGAGAGAACATGACGCCAATTTCTAAATTTATAAAATTGTTGCACTCATCTGGATTTTGCAAGGTATTATCTATTCTAAAGCACTTGAAGTTACCCAGTGAGGCAGAGAGGAATAATCCCACTTTACGAATAAAAGAAGAATAAAATATAAAATGTGATTTAACATGCATTTGAATTTTACTACACCATAAACCAAAGCATTTTGGAATTGGGAAAAAATAATATGAAACAAACAATATATAACTCATTTTTGCAGATACCATGAATGAAAACTATCAGTCAAAGCCCTCCATATTGTTAATGACAGAAAAATCCAGTATTCTGGGAAGAAGACGGTATAGTGGGAAATACCCAGGATCTAGAATCAGAAATGTGTGCATGGACTGCATAATTTAAGTCTGCGGCTTGGTCAGGTTCATCACCATTACCCCACCTCTTTAAAGATTCCTTATCTGTAAAATGGAATTATATCTCTACCTCACTGACTCTTGTGACAATTAATGATACTGCAAAAGCATTTCATCAGCTCTAAAGGAATCCATGGATTCTAATTATGAATCCTGTTTCTTCAACTTTCTCCAAATGCAAGTAGCATTTCCACTTTAGAAATCAGTTTTGCCTACATCTGGTCACTGTCAAGCTCTCCACTGAGGTTCAAACTGTCACACAACTTTTCTTTGTTCCCCATTCCCATGATACTGCATAGAGATTGAGAGAGACCAGTTTTCTAAATAAATGTATTGGGGTGGCATTTGTTAATAAGATTACATAGGTTTCAAATGCACCATTCTATGATACATCATCTGTGCATTGCATTGTGTGTTCAACACCCAACATCAAATCACCTCCCATAACCACACATTTGACCCCTCTATCCAGGCAGAGGTCACTTTCTACGGATTTATAGGCCTGTGGATTCCTTCTATGTGTTTGTTTCCTCAAACATTTTCAGAGGCACTGAGCATAGGGAGATAAAACAAAAACTCCAGCTTCAAGGCAATTTGCCCATCTGATGAGGGAGATACCTAAATAAACATACATTTACCAAAACCTCTCATAATAAATACACAGGTGAGTACTCTGGGTTCATAGAAAATGAAGCATTTAAACTGCTGAGAAATCACAGAGGCTTCACAAACAAGAAGACCCTTGAAGGATGAGTCCATCTCCCCATGCACGATGGTGGTGTCACGATATTTCAGATTGCTTAACAATTAGAAATAGTTTGTGAATTTACACAATCTCTTTCAGCTCAAAGCCTGAAGGCCTTTAAGGCTAAGGCTCCTAAGAGCACACACTGTCACCTGCATCTAGGACTACCAGCAAAGAAGCAAAGAGGCATCTGTGAAGAGTCAAACATATCTCCTCACAAGGAGGCAACATGGCATCTCGGGCTTTAAATAGCCTTCACCTTCTCTCCTGCAGGCTGTGAAAACTTGGGAAATGTCTTTCCATTACTTCACTGAGGCTGTTTCCTCATCAGAAAAAAAAAGGATAGTAGCAGTGAGGGTCCTGCAAGATGACTGGATATCACGGATTCTGGCCAAATGTGTACCTCTTCCCAAAAGCCACCTGAACGCACCTCTGCCCAGCACTGACCACCCTGTGCTGTAGCTGCCTGACTCCTCCCGTGACTGCGAGCTCCCTGTGGCCCAGCACCTGCCTCTCACTCATCTTTCCATTCTAGCACCTGGTGTTTTCGGTAGGGCTGGGGGTGAGGATGCCACACTGTCCACTAATAGAGTATCAGCACTTGAACAGCATGAGGTGGCTATTTCCAAAAGTAATGGATACCATTGCGGAACAATATGCAAAACAATACAGTAATATAAGTGAGGTTAATATGACATTAAATTAATTAATTAATTTACTTATTTGACAAATATTTATGAGCACCTACTGCATGCTAGGTACTTTTCCAAATGCTGGGCAGATAGCAGTAAATAAAATGGACAAAATGTTCTGCTCTCACCAAACTTACATTTTAATTCAGGAATAGACAATAAACAAAAGTCTAAGCAAATACATAGCATACGAGGTTATTATAAACTTGGGATAAGGAAGGGGGACAGGGACGGTCAGGATTGTGGAGAGTTGGAAGTTTCACTGAGGAAGTAGCATCCGAGCAAAGAGCTAAACAAGGTGAGAAAAGTGATGTGTGTGTGTGTGTGTGTGTGTGTGAGAGAGAGAGAGAGAGAGAGAGAGAAACACATTCTTGATGGAAAGAACAGCAAGTTCCAAAGCCCAGAGGCAGAATTCCTTGCAAGGAGCCCAGCGTGACCAGAGCACGGTGAACATGGAAGAGGTGAGTTCAGACAGGTAGGCTGCAGGAAACGCCTGACCACACAGGATCACACAGTGAAGGCACTGGCTTTCACTCTCGGTGAAGTGGAAGCCAAACGCAGAGTACTGAGTAGAGACCTAACACGAACTGACACATTGTAACAGAGTCACTCTGCCAAGAGGATGGAGAAGAGGTGCAGAGACACACATAAGGACGCCAACTGGAGGGTAATACCGATAACCCAGCTAGGATATACTGATGACTTGGATCAGGATGAGAACAGTGAAGGTATGTGGTCAGAGTAGGGACACATTTGGAAGGTAAAGCTCCAGATTTGGATATGGGGGTGCAAAACAGACAGGAGGCAGGAATTAATGCATAAGCATTTTGAATGCCACCTAGTTTATAGAAATGTGAGTTATTTCAGGCTCTGAAAGTTAAAAGGTAGGTGGCAACTTTTGAAGAATAAAGGATGACTACTGGTTAGGGTCTAAACAAGCAAAACACAGCAATCACTACAAAGAAACAACCCTTTGACCACAGCCTCAAAAGCATGACATACAAAATGCGGTGTGTACAACATTAAGTAGAGTTTGGTGGCCTTACCTTCATAAGAGAGAATGTAAGAAGATATTCAGGCAAGGACTAGTACCCTGGGGCAGGGGGGCGTGGAATAAAAGGAGTGTGGGTGTGAATGGGGAGAACTGGAAGGGAATATACTCCTAGCCAATCAAAGAAATATAAGCCCAAATTCCCTTGAGGTTGCTGGACACATGTCCCTTGGTAGTAAGTGCAGAAAGATGCAAGGAGGGAAAGCAGTGTCCTCATCTTTGGCAAGTTGACCAGTGACCCTGGACTTTGAAAGCAAAAAGGGTCTTGCCTTGTTTTTAGAAGAATCCCAGGAAAGCTGATGGCCACTCCGAACCCAAACCGCATATAGCAGCATACAGCACTCCAGAGGGGGAAGGCATAATTGAGTATAATTAAACATCAGAGTCCCCATAAAGTATGAGATCGACAGAGAGAACCTACTTATGATGTAACCATGGGGAAAGAGTTAATTTTTCATTGAAAGAGGAAAGACAGGAAACTTTGATAAGAGCTGTAATCACATCAGAGTAACCTGCTCCTTTTTTCAGCACTTTAGTTACTTTTTGCCTGGGGCAGTGAGAGAGTGCAGACACACAATAGATGTGAATGAAAAGTTACATCACATGCTCCTCAGATTACCTAACAGGTGTACATTTCACTTTAATATAAACAGATGGAAAAAGGATTCTGTTTCTTCCTCCCCCAAGTGGAGCTGACACATGTGTGGGTACACACGTGCACACACACTGGGTGTTGCAATCTCCAGGATCTAAAATACACTAATTTTCAAATTTCTATAATCCAGTTCCCATAGCAACCATAACTCAGTCTTTTGAAGGACACATGGGAAGGATATTCTGGCTGGAAACAACAACATTCTTTGACAATGGACAAAAACCAAACCAAAGACAAATCGAAGTAACCCAAGATGGCATCGTTTTAAAGGCCCCCACTTTCTTCTTTTGACAGTATTAATGCTAAAGTGGGCAGGGTGTCTGCACGCTAAGGAAATCTTGAATTCCAAGGAGAACTCTGGCACGGAGGGGCACTGCCTGGCCCGCCGAAGGGAACCTCCCGCTGTGCCTGTGATTGCCTATCGATCCTTTGCGAGCCAGCCTCCGTGCACACCGGATGGGTCGGCAGTGCATTTGTATCCAACATCGGCTGTGCTCTTTTGGGCAATCCTATTTCCCAACAAATGCAGTGCAGTGCATTTTCACAGCATCTCTCATCTTCTTCAGAATTCAAAGGCACATCAACAGAGCTAAATTTCCACACACTCCACTTCAAATGATTGCTAGAAAACCTCCACATAAGATTTGAGTCTCCCCTGATTTGCTCAGGAATAACTCAACTAAGGAATGTGAACATCTCCTTCTATGATACTCTAAACAGAATATGGAAAACTCCAAACACTTTGGAGCATTCACAAACTGCCGATAAAAAAAAACAAAATAGATGACATCAGCTCTAAAATTGTTAGAAGTACGGCATCCATCTCTTGCCAGATATGTTTTGGCCAGTCACGAACAACACTTTGGGGTTCTCTCTTAAGACAATCCAATGAACTGAATTGAAAAGAGCATTTACTGAAGAACATTTAGAATTCAAGTCAAAAACACCCCTTTCTACAATTTCTTGACTCAACTGCCTTGGGTTCTCTCTCTCTGGTGCTGTGTTTTTCTGTCTCCGTTCATTGGCTTTGCAGCTCCTGCCCACTGGTCTGTCTTCTAACATCTCTCCCTTTGAAAATTCAGTTTGTTTGTTATCATTTCATAGTAATCCTTCTCAAAAGAGCCACCTTCCAGGAACTGCAAAGTCATTGTTCAGCCCAGCATCTCCTGTCCTTGACTTAGCTGGTTTCTTCTTCCAGCCCCTTCTTTTCTCCACCCACAGCCAGTGGTCTAACCCACAGGGCGCTGCCCAACAGACCTCCCTGATTCTAGACTCGCCTTGCGCTCCCTGCATCTAATCCATCCTACTTATGATCCTCCGACTCATTTCCCTCATTCTCCTTCTCACTACTGCGTTCTGAGAACAGGAGCCTTCGGAGGCATCCTTCTCCCCACTTCCGGCCTTAAAGAGAAGGAGATGGAAAGTCAGAGTCATTGGGCCAATATCATCTAGTCCGAGGGATGGCACTCCTCATGTTCCAGCCTAACCAAACTTCTTTCATGCCCTGGAGAGTACTGAGCTCTCATAACTCCAAGACTTCCACACATGCTGTCTCTTCTACGTAGAAAACTCCTCCCTGCTCCCTTCCCCTGGCTATTCACCTGGCTAGTCCCAACCCATCTGCCAGCTCTGTCTTACCACCACTTCACTCGTTTCAGCAGACACCAACCTCTCACGTCCCCATTGTAATTCTAGCCTATGACACAGGTGCCCAGAGGACATTTCAGCAAGGGAGGCAGGGAGGGAGGGAGGGAAGAAGGAAGGAAGTCAGCATGTTTTACGTTACCTAGCTTCATGTTCTTTCCAATATACTATTCTGGCTTTTTATATAGAAAGTATCCAAATAAAAGGAAATCAGTGGTTACCTAGGGACTAGCTTGGTCAGCATGACCACAAAGTGACCAAACTTGCAGGGGGTTCCCTCACTCAGGAGGGTTGGTCCCTACACTGTGGTCTGACCTGCTGAAGAAGCTACTGAGCCGCCCTCCTATACTTCAGGTCAGCACCCTGCTTTGCCACTCACCGAGTGGTCCTATTCCCCCTATCTCGGACCAACACTCTCCTGAGAGTGTCTCAGCCACAAGAGGCAGGTCCCTCCCCGTGACGCACTTCCTGGTCAGCCAGAACACAAGGATGGAGGGTTACGGCGGTCTGCCTTCACCCACAGCCCCACACTGCAGTTCCTTGAGAGTTAACGCAGCTCGTGGCCCAGTGCCAGACACAGGATATACTGAGGGAAATGTGATCAATAAATGACGGCCTCTTTTAGTTTGGTGCCTCATTCTGTCTTTTTCCTCACTCTTATAAAATGCTTCTGATTCACCCATACTTCACAGCAACCACAGACACTCACTCAACCCCGTCTCTCTCACCACTGTCCTAAATCTTTGACTTGATCTGTGCCTCTTGAGAAGGTGGTCCCCACTTGACCACTCCAGTCTCACCTCCTGTTTATCCCTCAGACCACTGATCAGGGCCTGGGCCCCCTGCCAGCAAGCTACCAGCAAACTCTAATCACAGAAAACAAAGGACACTTTCTAGCAATTACTTGGCTTATCCTTCCTGAAACATTTAACACTACTCACTTCCCCTTTTGAATTCTGGCCCACCTTAATCTTTATGACTCCCCTTGCAGATATTCTCCTCTACCCCTCTGCCAACACACACCTATTCTGTACTCTTCACTGGCTCTCCTGTTTGTTTGCCCAAATTTTCCTGAATCGTTATAATCTTACAGTAAAGCTAAAGCCAAATCTATTGAACTTTTACTACAAGGCAATCCTATTATATATATTTTAATGTATTAACTCATTTTATGGTTCCCAGCCACCCTATGACTCAAATACGTGTCATCTCCACATTATGGATAAGGAAATTCAAGAACAGAGAGAAAAGGTAACTCGCCCTAGTAACTGGTAGGACTAGGATTTGAACCCAGACAGCAGAGCCCACACCCTTAACTATTATCCTGTACTGATCCCTTAAATGATGGTGGTCCTCAAAGGTCCAAGTGAATCCACAGATATTAACTTAGTGATATTCCCCTGTTTCATGTTCTCATAGATACATACCCAGGCAACCCTTTAATCTTTTATTCAGGTCCACAGGTTACTCCCAGCTCAAGATCCACATATCCAACTGCCTGCTAAACATATCCAAAGCCAGCTCATCATCTTTGAACTATTCCCTCCATCCGCTTTATTCACAGCGTTCACTTGCTGAAGACACCACCACACACCCACTCATCTAACCCGGCAGTAATGACCTCATCCTTTCCCCACCTATTTCTTCGCCTCCACACCCAACAATCAGCGAGTTCATCCGATCAACTTCTTCCTCTCCAACACCTGAGTTCAGATCCTGATCATTTCTTGCCACAACTTAGCTGCCAGAGGGATTTCTCAAAACACCAGCTCTTCTCCCCAATGGCCCCACTGACATTATTTCCAATGACTCCTCATCCCTTCAGGATAAAACCCCAAGTCTTCTGCACGGCACACGATGCCTCTTTGACAGACCATGGCTAACTCTCAAGCTCGGTTCTACCTTATACTCTATTCTCCGTGACCGTAAACACATTATGCTAGTTGTCTAGTCCCCGAAACCATTATATATGTGCCTCTTCTGGCTGAAACACACTTTATCATCCTCCTGCCCCTTGCCACTCACCTATCTTCTCTGGCTCACCCTCACTCTGCTTCTCCACTCCGGCATCTACTCCCAAAGAGCTTCCCCCCGACCCATGTGCTCCTGCAGCTTCCTAAGCTACCCTCTCTCCCTGTATTCACTATACTGCATTGTACTTTCTTTCTCTCTCTCTCGCTCTCTCTTTCTTTCTTTCTCTCTTTCTTTCTTAATTACTAGGCTGGACTTTCTGAGTACACAGAATACATCCTACACTTCTTTCTATTGCATAAGCATCTAATACAGGATACACACAAAGCAAGTAATCAATAAATCCTTTATCAAATGAACAAAATATAAAAACACAGCTCTTGGAAGCTGTCCTTGCCCCTCTTCTGAATGAAGTAAATTGCTGTATTTCAAGTGTATTTCAAGCAGCACGTGGCTCTAAACCACACCAGCTCCAGCCAGGGAATAGGTACTCTTTTTCATTCAAGACCCCCTTAAATTGTTATTCTCATTATTGATACCCTCTTCTTTAAAAAAAGTTACTTTAAAATGTTTAATCTAAGTAGAGGAGAATAGCGAGAGCTCTTTGGCAGGAAGATCAGTAAAATACACCATGCTGTATTTTCCTCACTGATACAGCATCATTACGAAGTGTACTAAGTCACATAAAGTAATTACCTGGATTAATATGTATTTTCCTGAAAACATCAAATAAATGAATTATTTATCCCTTCTGAAAAACATCATTCTCAAATACAGTATACATTTCTCTGCTATTGTAATCAAAGTGTATTTTAAGATAGGCTCACAGCACAGTAGGTAAAGGTGATTTTAGAAAGCAAAGCACAGTCCCATTTTCTTAAGACAAACATATCATATTTTTCAGATTATAAGACCCATTTTTCCCCGAAAATGTGGGTGGAAAAGGGGGGTGTGTGTCTTATAGTCTGAATGTAGCTTCCCTGACTAGTAAATGTAGTTTACATTTACATTGGTGAAATACTGTGTTATTAAATATTTTACCACATTTTTTGCTTCTCCTATTTTCCTTCTCTAAAACCTAGGTGTGTCTTATGATCTGGTGCATCTTATAGTCCTAAAGATATAGTACAGATTTGCATTTACATTTACATTTGTTGTTTACATTGCATAGGGTTTCTGAAACGTTAACCGTGGATATCTCCTATGTGAGATCATGGAAGGTTATCTTGTTATCTGATTTCATCTCTACATTGTAATCTTTCTATAATAAAATGTATAAACTACATAATAGTATTATAAATGTGTATAAACTAAAACTCTATCAAATATTGAACCCAATGTTTTATTGACAAAATAAATCTACCACCATCAAATTCCATTTTGACTTATTTACACTTAGAAGCAAATAAAGTGAACCAGATGACTGTACCCATCCAATCCAGAATATAATGCTTTCAGGATTCTTGGGATTATATGTTCTTCAGCCCATCTCACTATCCACACAGACGTATCTTCTCTTCTACTATCAGTTCCTGCTTCTAGATACCCCTTTCCCATTTATAACTATGATGCTTGTAAATATGCTAAGGTCATTTGAAAAACAGACTAACCTTGGAATGTAATATCCAGTACATTTTTAACACAAACTTTATGGCTCTGTTTGAATTTTATATTTACTTTAATACTTAAGAGTATATTTGAACTTTGGAATGTGTAGTTCAGCTTCTAACTCCAGAGCAGTTAGCTACATGATCTTGGACAAGCTACTCAGCTTCCTGAGCCTCAGTTTTCTCATCTGTAAATAGGAGCGGCAATAACAATTGCATAGGGTTGTTATCAATATTAAATAATGTAACAAATTAAAGTACTCCACAGAGAGTTCAAAATAATTGCAAGCACCCAATAAGTGTTAGCTATTCTTATTTGTTACTGTCATTATTTACTTCTTGATTCTCAATTATTTGCCAGGTATATAAGCTGTCAAACAGCTGAGCTCTAGGTAAGCAAAATATTTCTATATGTGAGCAACTGTTCACAGAAATAAGAGCCATCATCAAAGCTATGTCAGGTTACCCTCACCCTTAAAGAGTAGAAAAAAAGGTGATTTTGTCAAGTAATTAGCAATTTACAGCAAATCTAACATCCAATAAATTAAACACAGTACTGTAACTATAAAATGAATCACTGACTGTGGGTGTGAAGAAGCCATGTCCGTGGCCTACTTATTCCTGTAAGTGCTTCCACCAGGCCTCCGAAGCCAGGTTACAAGCCTGGAGCTCACGTGGTGTGGCTAGTACGTCCTACTCCGGCTCTGGGACACTTCTAGAGGCTTTGCACAGAGAAAATCACCCTTATCTTCTAATGGGACATCAATGGAGTAAATAACAGCAACCCAGGCAGAGAGTAAATTATGACACATGTTTCCTGAAAAACAAACTGTAAAGACTCTCATCAGAAACAAAGTTCAGCGACATCGGTAGCCTCAACAGTGGTCTTACAAAGTGACCTTCAAGTGCTCAAGTCAGTAATACACTTCAGGTCTGAAAACGGTTTCAGAAACAAATAGAATTTAAAAGTATTTTGCCTAAGAAAAAAGTAATAGATGTGTATTATGTAAAAGTCAGCAAAAACTGAGGACTGTAGATGGGAGAATAAAAATTATCCATAATTCACCACCAAGAGATAAATTCTATCAAAACATTTTGATACATTTCTCTCCTTTTATGCTTATTGTCTTTATACTTATGCATTTCTATATAAAACAATACCGTTATAGACACTTGTATCTTGCTTTTTTATGATAATGTAAGCCTTTTATTGAGCATTAAAATTATTTGAAAACATCATTTTTAATAGCTGTGTAAATGTTCCATTATAAGGGTGTATCATATTTACCCAACCATTTACTCATTGTTGGGCATTTAGGCTGTTTCCAACTTTTTTTTTTGCTAACACATAGAAATTTTAAAGATGGTTTTCAAGAGAAAACAAGTTTCATTTCTTAGGCAAATGAAGTATACAATGAGACAGACGGTGATGATATGTTAGTATAATAGATTCACTGCTAGACTCAGGTTCAATCAGAATAGGCATTTATCTTTCCTTCAAGCAATAATTCATTTTAATTCAGATTTTCCACTCCTAGCTGCTTCCTCACAAATATGTTTTCCATCTCACACAATTGCAAAGACTCAGCCACAAAGCTCACTTTATTGACAGGTGGCATTTAATTTGTCTGTAGGTCAAAAGCCCTACTATCTCCTGTCACCACACTGAGCAGAGGCAGAATGCCACCTCACTTACAATCCTGCCCGTGTGGAGCCCTTTTCCCTTGTGAAAACACTTACCTCTTCTCCAAGTTCAGTTCTTACCCAGTCTGTCAAATGCAAAAGGATCTTCCGCGGGCTTCTGGGGTCCTTCAGAATTAACGTTTCTTCCCAGGCCCTTAGGCTCTCTTAAACTGTCTATTTCCATGGACACTAGAACTCCATTTCAAGGGACTCCACCCTTCATAAACTGTCTCCTTCAGAAGAAGCCTCTTTCCAGCTACGTGCCAGAAGCATAAATGACCCACCTATGCCACCAGATGAGAAGCTTAAATTTAAAAATAATTAAAGTAGGCACAGCCAGAAGCAAGGCCTTGGGGAAGCCATTAATAATGCAACATGTGGTCATGTAGGTTCCACATACAAAAGAGAATATTATAAGTATATTTAATGTGAAGTGCAGGAAATACAACAAAGTGAGTGAGGCATTTCATTTGACTCCCCTTGGAAACTAATGACTTACCAGAGCTGCAACAAAGGTCTATAACAAATGCAATCAAAAAAATATAACAGTTTGCTGGATCAAACTAGGGGCTTCACAAGACAAAAAAAAAAGTATGAACAAATTTAAATAGGAAAGTTTGTAAGGCAAGGAGAGCAAAACTACTTCAAAGTCTACTTTTATTAATAATGACCTTGCACTAGGGGGTCCAGCAGACTGATCCTAAAAAGACCACCTTACCCTTCACACCACCAGTACTCACTCTGGAATTAGACATCATAAAAAATCACCACGAGTAAGACCCTCTGAAGTTTTATCCTTACTTCACAAAGAATGAAATGTAATGAATAAAACACCTCAACTGTGGAAATGGATTTTTCCCCTCGTCACGATTCCTAAATCATGGTATTTGGACACGAGAGGCATGGTACTAGTGCACGTTGTTTGTTGTTCCAATGGAATGCGTATACGGAAAGCTCTTGCCCTGTTGCCTGGCGTGGTGACCCAGTTCAATGAATATCAACTGATTTTCCTTCTTTTACACAGAAGCAATGGGCTTAATAGAATAACAACAAAATCTATTTTCATGCATTATCCTGAATGGATCATTTAATCTCTATTTCCTGGTTATTAAGATAAAACTTTTTTAAATCACAAAATCTGATTTTTTTTTAACTTTTGGAAAGGTATATTATAACATATTGAGATTTCAGATTTTTAAAAATCCATTACTGTTATGATAAAGCACTTTTTAAATTTTTTTGAGAACATAGGAAACTGAACCTTTGTTATTTTACACTAATCAACATGAAGAATT
Source organism: Sturnira hondurensis (assembly GCF_014824575.4). NCBI lineage: Eukaryota > Metazoa > Chordata > Mammalia > Chiroptera > Phyllostomidae > Sturnira > Sturnira hondurensis. The sequence continues at coordinate 8,862,938 of NW_028077910.1, forward strand.
TAAAGAAAACTAAATGGGTACTTTTTGCTTGAAAGTAATTCCTCATTTTATAAAAAGAATTCTGTTTAAACTACCATTTGAAAATTAGTATATTCTTCAATTATGTTTATAAGTACAGGTTAGAAGAACCTATATTCTCGTTGAAGAAACAAATTGAGGTCAAATTATTCGGAAATTCGGAGTTTTTCTGATTTAAGAAAGGCAACATGGTACATATGTGCCCAAACACATTAATATTCTCCAAGGAAACGTAAGTTTTTCACATTGAATGAAATAAATAAAGTCTATAATTATATTTCTGTCAGCTGGGTGTAGGCTTTGCCACCAAATTAGTTTGTGACAAATAACAATGAAAAGTGTCTGTCAGTGTTTATACCTTTTCCGATTTCAGAATTATGGATAAGGGATTATAAAACTCTTTTTTAAAGTTTCCTCTTTATTGTATTTTTCCATTACATTTATCCCCCCTTTACCCTCGTCTACCCCCACCCCCCCAGAGTAATCACCAGACTCTTGTCCATGCCCATGCGTCCTTTTCCTTCTGTTTAATCCCTCTACCCTCACCCCCACCCAGTGCTGTCAGCCTGCTCTCCACCTATGAGTCTGTCCCCCTTTTCTTCGTTAGTTCAGTTTGTTCACTAAATTCTGCATATGCATGAAATCAGATGGTACCTGTCTGTCTCTGACTAGCTTATTTCACTTAGCATAATGTTCTCCAGGTCCATCCATGCTGTCATGAAGGGTACATTTTTTTTTTCTATTTTAAGGCCCTGTAGCTTTCCATTGTGTAAATGTAACATAGCCTGTTTTACTCACTCATCTACTGATGGGCACTTGGGCTGCTTCCAAGTCTTGGGTAGTATAAATAACACTGCAAAGAACATCTTGAAATTCTTTAGTTTTAGGAGAGACATACTTCACGGTAGTTGGTGAAATTGAAATATGTCTCTCCTAAAACAAAAGGATTTCAAGAGCCTCTTGTGCAGATTAAACATGTAAAAGTATCATCTTGGCATAAGATACCTTAAAATCTACTCTAATTATGATTAACTACCACTAGCCCAAATCCTCTGGCTGTAAGTCCAAAACCACACTTTTGAAGACAAAGCAGAGTTCTTGAAACTGAATACACAATGTGAACATAGCCCAGAGAAGGCACTTTCAGAAACTCACAATCACATAAACATTGTTCACCTCATTCTTCAGGTTTATAAAAGCATGTACACGACATGCTAAAAAGGATAAGTGAGCACATGCTTCCAGTTACTGCTATTTTTGTAAAATTTGCATCCTGTTATCACACTAACTCCCAGGATTAAGAATAGATCCTTAGCACCCCAAATAACAATTTATTATAAGATGACCTTGGGTCTTTCTGGTTTTCAGTGCACTTTGATGGTATAAGGCTTTTGATCATTTTGATATTAGTCTCTCTCTCCCCAGCTGTTTTTCCATAGAAACCAAATTTTCTCCCTACAAACAAATGAGAGGGTTTCATTATTATCCTCCAGTTATTAAGAGATAAAAAATCCGGGGACTTCCGCCAAGATGGAGGCATAGGTGGAAACATTGTGCCTTCTCCCACAACCAAGTTTGAATACAAGAACGGTTTGGAGAACTAGGACACACCCAAAGACCAGAAAACGGAATTATACGGAAGTCTGACAACTACGAACCATTCATCTGGGACGGTAAGAGAGGCGGAGCCAGCAGCGGAGCTGGGTCGGGCAGGACAGATCCCCACCTAGGCGCGCAGACAGCCCGGAACCAGTCGGGGTGTGGGGAAGACTGACCACGGTCGCACATTTGCGCACGGTGAGATGGACCACGCAGGCCCCAGTGGGCGAACCCAGTGGTGGAGGGCTGACAGCGGTGGCACACTCGCGTGCAGTAGAACTAAACGCGTGGGCCTGGTGACAGTGGTGGCTGTGGCGCCGGTGGGGAACGCGGCAGCAGGCGGCAGACCGGAAGCCATTGTTCCTCTTTGACCCCGCCCCCACATACAACGTCACAACCCAGCGACTTAGTTGCCCTGCTCTAGTGAACACCTCCGATCCTGCTACGGAACAGGCACGAACAGCCCAAAAGATGGCGCAAGTAGAACTCAAAGTCCCAGAGCCAATAACTCTAAGTGACCGAGAAATTGCCAGCCTCTCGGAAGCACAATTCAAGACACTATTTATCAGGATGCTCACAGAACTGTTAGATTATAGTCACAAATTAGAGGAACATGAAGGCTAAACTAATTGAAATGAAGGGAGATGTCCAGGAAACCAATAGCGATGGAAAGGAAAATGGGACTCAAATCAATGGAATGGACCAGAAGGAAGAACAAAACATCCAACCAGAAAGGAATGAAGAAATGAGAATTCAAAAAAATGAGGAGAGGCTTAGGAACCTCCAGGACATCTTTAAACGTTCCAACATCCGGATTATAGGGGTACCAGAAGGGGGAAAGAAACAGCCACGAGTGGAAAACGTATTTGAACAAATAATAAAGGAGAACTTCCCCAGTCTGGCAAAGGAAATAGACTTCCAGGAAATCCAGGAAGCTCAGAGAGTGCCAAAGAAGTTGGACCCAAGAAGGAACACACCAAGGCACATCATAATTACATTAGCCAAGACCAAAATGAAGGAGAGAATCCTAGAAGCAGCAAGGGATAAGGGGACAGTCACCTACAAAGGAGTACCCATCAGACTGTCAGCGGATTTCTCAAAAGAGACCTTACAGGCAAGAAGGGGCTGGAAAGAAGTATTCCAAGTCATGAAATCCAAAGACCTACAGCCAAGATTGCTTTATCCAGCAAAACTTTCATTTAGAATGGAAGGACAGATAAAGTGCTTCTCAGATAAGGTCAAGTTCAAGGAGTTCATCATCACCAAGCCCTTATTATATCAAATGCTAAAGGGACTTATATAAGAAAAAGAAGATGAAAAATATGAATAGTGAAAGGACAGCAAACACACAGTTATTAACAACCACACCTAAAACAAAAGCAAACCAAGAGGACAGCTAGATCAGGAGTGGAACCATAGAAATGAAGAACACATGGAGGGTTAGAAACAGGGGGGGTGTGGGAGGAGAAGGGGGGAGAAGGCACAGAAAATAGCATAGATGGTAGGTAGAAAATAGATAGGGGGAAGGGTGAGAATAGTGGGGGAAATATAGAATCTAAAGAACTTGAGACACATGGTTGTAAACTAAGGGGGGAGAATGGTGGGGGAGGGAGTGTGCGGGTTGAGGGGAATGAAGGGGGGAATAGAACAACTGTAATGGTATAATCAATAAAATATATTTTAAAAAATCCTTAACTACATCTTATCAGGGCAGACTTAACATGGGCTGGAACCAACCAGAAAATACATTGGGCAGACATTTCCCTACGAGTACTCAATGTTAAATAATTGTATACAACACGTCACCTTAGGGGCATTGATTTTAAATCTGGTTAATCCTCCGAGCACTGGTATTTCCAAAGCATACCTGAGAAACTAGAGACCAGAGAGGTCACAAACCTCACACAGCTTATTTGTAGCATAAGAGCAGGAAAGCCCAACACTAATACATAATTCAAGTTTGAGGCACATTATTTTATCTAAGGTGGGCAACATAGGGAGTGCAAAAACATAGGTTGAAGTGAGATTATCAGTAACTCTTTTAATTCAACAATTCTTGGGCTCCCATTTTTGCCTTAATGAAGTTAAAATCTAGCTGTAGAACTAATGTGGGCAAGTACATGAAAGTTGGCAGCAAATGCCCAAGAGGACTCCCGGAGACTCTAGGATTCAGATGAGAGAGAACAGAGTTTCCGGTGGGACTGAAATGGCTGATGCAACAACTTACCTGGGAGCACACTTAGCCACTACAAAGAATCCTTTCATTGCTCAGAGAGCCAAAAATATATTTAGAGCCTTTACAACCTTCACTAGGTCATTAGAGTAGACTATGAACTCCCTGGTCCCTTAAATTTTAATGAACCTGAGCCTTTAACAGTGGCACAGAGAGCAACTTTAGCTGTGAAACAATTAAAATGTTAATGGGATTTCTACTGTAAATAGATTTATGAAAGGAGAATGCTGAGTTGTTTCCTGTCCCCAACTTGTTACTGTCAGTTGAATTCAAGCAAAATGTGTGTTACAAGAGATGTAAGGTGCTACCTTTTGCGCTTCCTGTTTCAAAGTTCATTTCATAGACCAGGCCTAAAGCCTAACACAAATACTATTCTGTTATCACATAATTAACCAGTGTGTACTGCTGTCTCTTGAGCTTTCACTTGTTTTATTTTAAACATGGTATAGCAGTACCTTCAAAGGAAGCCCATGTTAATTTTCACTCATCCTGATACAGGGAGAGTTCAAAAGTTCGAAAGATAAGAAGAGGTTCTCAGCATGAGTAAACTGTGAAATACAGTGGAAAATAAATTTTTGATGTCAAGATACATTCCCAGTTTATTCATGCTGAGGAGAGTTTCTTATCTTTTGAGCTTTGTAAGCTGGCATAGCCAAAATTTGTTTAAACTCCACAATACATAAATAAGCAATACAACTCGACTATTATTTTTTATCATATTCCTTTGTCTATAAATCAAACTCATCATATTAGAAGTACTGTGAATGAATATTAGTGCTTTGGGTTCCAGTAAGAAAAAAAAACTATTCATAATTAGGTTGTCTTTCTCCCAGTTGGAATCCACTACACTAAACCATGAGAAGAGTTTTCTTAATAATTCAGAGAAACTAAACCTCAACTCTCCTGGGATTGCCTCGTTCCTCAAGAGCAAACTCCACTAAAGCTCAGAATTACTGTCAATTCTTAATTAACCATGTCAGTGAAGAGGGGCATTAAAGATCACTGAAGACTGTCCACTGAAGAGTGACAGAAAACATTTCCCAGATCACGAGTTGACAAGCCACATAATTTATATCCAAGGAGCTAATTTTACAGAGTCAGCAGGAATTGCTTTTACTAAGTTTAACCCTCAACACTGTCACATGGTTATCAAATAGATGTCTCAAAAGAAACCAGAGATCTCCAAAGACCATGTCAAATAAAAATATCAGTGAGATTCCCTAGGCAGACAGACATGCAATTGCTCCTACCGAAGGGGCCTGGAAGGATTCATGAAATAGATGAGTTTTGTGCTGGGTCTTCAAGACTGGCCTGGAAGCTAGGGAGGAGGCAGGAAGTTCACTGAGACCAAAGGCCCCACGGCAAGAAAGCGTGGAGTGCACCTGGGGACTGTGGAGTGTCCTGGTGAGGGCAGAGCAGCCAGTGTATGGGGACAATGACAGCAACAACAGTTAACTGTGTAGACCATCCCCAGGAGATACCCTGCTTCCAAAGCCTTGCCATGCTCTGTTTTCTTCTCCTAAGGAAGGCTCTTCTGCTCCCAGTCCTATTTCACCTTCAAATGTCACCACTTCCAAGAAGCTTCCCATGAGTTCCCCTCATGAATTTGGTTTCTCCTGCCTTTTTAAATATAGTCATAGTTTGGTCTAAGGCCTTTGTGGTGCTTAACCACCCCACAACAAAAAAGCACAGTATTTGATTAAAAGTTCCTAGGGAGTGGAGACTTTTATCTTACCTATCTTTACAATCTCCACAGAACCAAGGGAAATGTCTTGATTACTGCGAGATGATCTTAAATTGTGCCTCATCTGTAATTAATCCCGCTGTGGTAGCACAGCAGGCAGGCCTTCCTCCTGTCACTTCTGAGGATGGGAATACTGACGCTGAAAATGATGGCAGAGACATAGGACATGTTTAGTCACGAGAGAGTGCAGACCACCGACACATGGAGTTCCACTCCTGCCCGACATGACCAAACAGGAGAGCCGCTAAACTTGAGATCTCAACTCAGAACAAGTTGTCCCATCGAGTTTGTTTAGGTAACTCAATTATTTTTTTCAGTAGTGACACTGTCCGCTTTCCGTATTTCTCTTTCCTCGAATGTTCCAGAAGCTTTCCACAGCATTTGCCACTCCATCTTTCCTTCTTCTCAGTCTCCTAATCTCCTCCTTAGGTCCTTTGTCATCTTCCTCCTCTCATTTATTTGCATTTCCCAGGTTTCCTTCTGAAATGATCCTTTCTCCTTACTTTTTACATATACTTATCCCCTGCCTCTCCAACATCCAAATTTAGCTATAGTCTAGACCACTCTCCTGGCCTCAGGCCCTTATGTGGAGCTTCTCCAGAGTGACACCATCCAAATCTTGCAGATACGTAAGTGCTGAACTCACCCTCTTCTCCCCCAGAGCTCTGCCTTCCTCCATGTTTCTGATTTTCTCCATTATCCAGGGGTCACCCTTAAGTCTTCTTTCTCTCTCAGTTGCTTACTTCCACACGTTTATTAACTCCTCTTGATAGTAAGACTTCAAATCTGCTCCTTCCTTTCATCCCCACCACTATTCCCTTATTTATTAGACTCACATCACTTCTCCCTCTCCTACTCAGAGAACCTCCTAACCAGGTTCCCTACTCTGGCTCCCCTCTTCCCCATCCTTTATTCAAAACACAAATCTGATTAAGTCACTTCCCTGTTTTCAGTCAGTTGCTTCCTGGCTCCTCATTGGTCCACTGCAAAATCCAAAGTTCTCAACTTGACATGCAGGATGCTTCCTAAGATAGTCCCTCTCAGCTGCCTTAAACTCATCTTCCACTGTGGCCCCTTTCATATTCTTCCTTCTAAACACACCATTAAGAGAGTGATTTATGGTTTTCTTAAAGGACAGATTTTATCTCCTTTTTTTTGAACCTGCTCTTCTCACCAACTAGAAACACAAGTACCACCCTCACCATCTTTACCACCCATCTAATCTCTACTTAAAAATCAATTAAAACAATAAAGTCTTGAAAACTTATGCCAAGGCCCTGAATTCATTCTTACCTCAAGCTAGGTTACTTGTCCCATCTCGGCCAGCTGTTTTTGGTAGCCTCTGGTCTGTTCCTTGACCTTCCCCCAAGGTCTAGGCTGCACTAAAAGACACAGGATCACCTGTCCTCTCATATCCTGAAAGTCTAGCAAAGTAATTGTCACTGAATATTTGTTGAATAGAAGTAATAAGTGATTTGATTTTAGCTTTAGTGGAGAGAAAAAAACAATTACTTGGCATTTTAACATAGTCTCCTGGGTTGGCTCACTAAATCTTTGTGTTCATCTAGTTCCAGAGTCTTCCCACTTGTTAAAATATAATGGCAAAACTCAGAACTAGATTTAATAAAAGAAAACAAAACTAGATTTAAGCTTTAACAAATCCCATATGGCTGAAATTGTGAAGGAAAATATTAGGGGTTTGGGGAAACAATTCTTCAATGTCTCTTGCATTTCTACATATTCTGTGAAGAAGCTTTAATTACTTTTGTGCCGGAAGGATATTTGTGTAGCAAACAGCCTTAGAATATATAGACAGTGTCTTCAGCCTTAGAATATATAGACAGGCAGAGTTGTTTCCTAAGCAGGATAATAAAGATGATGTCTCCCTCTAAGGGCAAAGGCTGGAAGAGTTTGATAGCAACACCCTACAAAGACTGGAGACTTTTTGAGACCTGGGTTCCTCAGCTGTGACACAAACTCACTGTGTGCACAGCATCAATTGGACTGCCCCTCACTGCCCCCAGGAAACATGGGTGGGGAGAAGAGAAGGACTAGGGAAGCCAATGCAAACATGAAGCTCATACTACCTGCGGTGGCTTGTCTAATAAAGTTCTTTGTCTCTGATCCAGAGTCTCATGTCTTCTGCCAGCATCTATGAATTGTAGCAGGCTAATGTGCTACCTTGCTGTGAAACTAAAATCTTAGACACAACAGATTTCTTGACAAGGAGAAGGGAACTAAAGGCAGTATTTTAAAAAGTGCTCAATAAGTATTTACAAAGTTGAAAAAGTCCAAAAAGGTAAGATCTTGAATATAATGCCGTGGTTTAAAGCACAGATGCCGGAGCCAAAGAGCCTGGGTTCACACCCTAGCTTTCACAATTATTAACAACATACACTCTCTGAGCTTTGTACTCGTACATGCAATTACTCCAGAAAACCTTAACGTCCCTGGATCTCAATTTTCTTATCATGAAATGTAGGCACTAATAGTACCTTCGAATAGGAATATGTGAAGAATAATTATTTAAAATATGTAAAGTACTTAAATTGTTCCTGGTATGTAACAAGTTCTACTTAAGAATAAAATTCTGGTGTTTAAAGGTTTTTTTCATGGATAATCAAAGTTTTTAAGAAAGAAAATTATATTAGTAGGTCTTTGCTTTAGAAACCAACTTTAATGAAAATTAAATCATATATGTAAAAATGAGAGACTATTACAGAGAAAACCAACCAAGAGACAATTGTAAAAGTCCAGGAGTAAAAACAGTATGACTATGCCTGAGTGTTGGCAACAAGAAAGAGAACTAATTCAGGAGGCATTGTGTCTGGTGTTTATAGGATTCAGCAACTGATAGGAATATAAATGTTAAGTTCTAGTTATCCGATTGTTATAGACAATGATCTTTTCATAATCATCTTACCTAAAACTCACAATTACAAAGTAAAGTGAGAGAAAAGAAATAACTACAATATTTCAAATAGGAAGAAAGGGAAAAATAAGCAAAGCACCTAAGAAGGAGAAAATACAGAGACAAGGATAACAAGAGATGATGCATGCAAAATCCAAAACCCATAGAGATAATAAATTTATAGTTGAAAATGCAAGTCTGTAACTGAAGAGACTGGGGCTTAGATGTACAGATATGGGGCTCATTCAAATAGAGCATATGATGGGAGCCAATGAAAAGAAAGAGATAAACCTGGCAAACTACAAAGAACGGGAAAGGAAATAAAGCCAGAGGACAGGTGAATGCAGGGCCCAATAGGGAAGGAGACCCAGAGACGATACTGAGTGTACGAAGAAAAAGCACACGTGAAGAAGTGAAAAAGTGGGAAGTGGGAATGAGCAGTTATATTACACGCTACAGAAAAATGAGAGTAGGGTGAGTGCTGGAAAAAAATCAGCTTCTGAGAAGGGATTTTAGCAGAGGAGGCCCCACCGCAAAGGGCTAAATGATCAGTGACGAGGAAGGAAGCGGCCGCAAAGAGCTGCTCCTGAAGGAGAAGAGCAGCAAGGTCAAGGCGGATTGGAATACAGACATAGACATAGTGAAACATGGACTCGAGGGAGATGCAGAAAAGGAGACATGGATACACTGAGCAGAGAAATAAAACAGTAGAAAGGAAAGAGCAGGAGATAAGATAAAGAAAAGACTGATAGAGGAAACACTTTAAAGATGGGGTCTGGAATCTACAAGGAAAGAACTACCTTGAAAAAAGAGTGGGAAACGTATTCCCATGAGACACAGAAGAAAGAAATAAAGATACATTAAAAAATATTGACAACAAGGACAGGGAACCTGACAAAATTCATGTAATACCATGTCAATCTCATCAATAAAGTATGGATTAAAGTTGACTGCTAAAACTACAAGGCAGAGGTGAGGATTAGTTCTATGTGGGGAAATAGGAGAAAGTCCACTGTTGCTGAAAATAATTAAGACCCAGACTGGAAGAAAGACCAGGGAGGCTGGTAATTTGAGTGTCTAGGAAGAAGAGGTCAAGGGCAGAGGAATCACCAGAGAGAACAGAGATTAGGAACAGCATTCTGGAGTTAGACAGTGGACCCAAGGCCCTTCTCACCACTGCTAGGCTGTGATGCTGCAGGCAAGTTACTCTGTCTCAGTGTCCTCTTCTGAAAACTAAAGAAGATAGTGTGGACTACTTCGTGTGGTTGCTGTTAAAATGAAAGATATTGAAAAACACAAACTGCTGTACATAATGTCTTGCCCACAGAGAACACACACAGCCTTCTCTAGTTCACTTTATGCTCATTTAATGTGGCTGAGCTCACAGGAAAGAAAAACATTTTTTAGCTAATTTAAACTCATGAGGAAATGACAGACCACAGGCCATATGTAAATGATGTGTAAATTTAAAAGTGAATTGATGTTAGCCAGACATCCCTAACTGGCTTAATTTCAGGCTTTAGCATAAGAAAAGTGAAAAACAAAGTAAAACAAATTCCAACAGGATGTGTGGTGCAAGAAACAACTTTCTCAGCTGCCTTTCATGATTCTGGTTTATTATAGCCTCTGGCTTTTCTCTACTTCTCCATTTAGCAATTCTTCAAAAATCTAAACTTCTGCCACTCTGACCACAGGTTTCTATATCAGCTACAGAAAGCTGAAGTAAAACATATTTCTATACGTGGGATGTCGGGGTGTGGCAGATACCGTGGCTATCCTATCAGGCATATTTTGGATTCGTAGGTCAAACTGTCTGTTCCAGATGCCAGCCTTAGGAAATGAATGTGAGAGGCCATAACCAGGTAAGAGACTGCTCAGTCACAAAGTGGCCACATCTTTTAAATATTTCCCCCAAGCATTAGAGAAGTCCAAGCGTCTCCAGTCCCAGAAGCTTAAGCTACTACATCTGGCTGTATGCGCTTCTGTGGGATATCTGCACACTTCCATGTTTACTATTTTCATCCTGTTATACTCAATAACTATGCAAGTGTGTGCAAGAGAGCAATACCAAGGATAAATTTTAATAGAGTGTGTTACAGCCAGTCATTTTCTTTTCATATCTCAAAGATCTGGAGAAGGGTTTATTTTCTTCTTTTTAATCCTTTAGAAAACATTTGCAGAATACCATTAACATAAGTAAATTCTTCAATATCCCTTTATAAAAATGCCATTACCAGTTATAACACTCCAATTCCTGGCACACTTGCCAGGGTTATCTTTTGCCATTCCACAAGTCCTAATTTAAGCCTAGCTCATCACCTTTATACTTAAACACCTACAGCCGTGAGAGAGTGGGGCAAATTTTTCTATGAAGAGTCTCAGTGAGGAAGAGAGGAATCAGACCTTCCTTGCCAGGAGCCCTCTATTCCCACTGGAGGCCCATTGGCATTCCAACCCCTCCCATATTCAGCTCGGTCACGGTTACAACACTCAAAAAAGCACCCATAGGTTTCTCAATCAATACGATGTGGAATACACCAGCCCTGCTCTCATTGAGAACCCCTGTCAGTGATTTTTTTTTTAAGTGTATTTGTAAAGAGAAGCTTGTCCTGAGTGTTCTAAAATGGACATAGAACTCCAGCACTGGAATTCAAACGACCTGAACCCAAACCTTGTGAATTCTTGGAGTGTGAAGTTAACCATACTCTGTTTCTTTCATCATCATAAATGGAGATGATAATACTGCCTACCCTGTAGGGCTTTTTGCAAAATAATATGGAATAATACATGTAAAGGAGCTAGAAATTTGCCTGGCATCTAAGTACAAACTCAAACAGATTAAGTATTAACTATGATTTCCAATGTCAACTTACACAGTAGGTCCTTAGGCACTCTCTTTGTGGAATACTGATTTTACGAATCTGCCTTATTCTTAGTTCTACAAGTTTCCCTCAATGTAATAAGACAAGGTCATCAGACAGACCAATTATGCTAGAGTTGGAGTATCCATCAATAAAATTTCCTAGGAAAATGAACTTGCCTGTGGAGGAATGTACCGTAACTACAATGCAATAAATTTGGGCTCACCTTTACTTAGTTCCACAGTCATTTCTTCTTTTCACTTGCCACACCAGCATCACAATCTGTTTGAGTACAAGTCTGAATCCATAAAACTTTTACCTTTGTTAAGGACCACAAGTGCCAGTCTGTAAGTTGATGCATTCCTGTTGGTGGTCTTCACCTCATTAGAAACCTGCTCCCACTGGAAATGGACCTCCAAAGTCAATAAAAATCTTAGGAAGAATTCTTTTTCATTTAATAGACAAACACTGTGTGGAAGCCAAGTGCTATATACATGGTTGTATTCCACATCCCTGTAACAATGGCAAAGGCATCTGCAGAACTAGCACTAAATCCCAACACAGTTCCTGCTGGAGACACTATTAATTCTAATACTAGGGTAGCCTAAATACAAATCTGATTGGATTTTTTCTCATCCAGATTTCAGAAAGTACTAAGAGTCATCAGAGTCATCACAATAACTCCCGTAGAAAGAGCATCTCTATTAAACATCCAAGAATTTATATTGGTTTTAATATCCAATCTCATCTCACCTGATAAATAAATGAGCTGCCAGGAGCAATGTCCTTTAAAAAAATGCAATGTCATCCCCCAAGCCTTTTCAACAAAAGTATCAATCTTGAAACCTGAGATAAAACAGTTAAGCAGTGTAAAAAGTGATGTGATATTTCTGTTAGTTTTCAGTGTCTCCCAAAGAGATTACTTGATCTCATATGCAGGGGTGACTCTGTGGCTAAGTTAGGGTCCACTTTAATAATGCAAAGGTAAGAACGAGGCTAGCCAACAAGATTACTGAAATGCAGTTTCTAAGAAATGAAGGCTTATGAAAGCACAAGCTATTCAAAGTAAATGTGTTTCCTGAGATAAACTGGAAAGGAAAAGTCAAAAATCAACGTTCTCTTTAAAAAAAAACAAGACACATCTTATCAATGCAAGAGAAGGCACCTACCCAGAAACCCTGCCAAACATGTATTTACAAACTACATGGGCAAAAAGTTCTGTGATGCCAGCAGTACCTTGACCATGTCTGAAGATTTATAGTGAGTGCCACTTGCAGTAACCAGGCAGCAAATTGAATGAGCAGGATGAAATATGGAAATGTAGTGAACCCCAAAATAGTATTTTTCATACAAGAAAAGGAAAGTCCTGGAAAGATACAGATGGCTTTTGTGTACTTATCTAAACCATTTTTCTATTACAAAATATTAACATCTCAGAAAATAAATGGTGAAGCAAAGAAATAGCAAAGTAACAAAGATATTTAAGTGTTTGAAATACTCTGGTGTCTATTCATAAGTGCTCAGAGGGAAAAGGAAAAGCAGAGTTCGCTCTGGCTTCGCCCAGACGACTGGGTGATGATCCTCCCTGACACTACAGAATTCAGTTGCAAACTTCAGCCAGCCAAGGCGACCAGGCAGTCTGCAAAGACAGACTTTCCCTGAGCTTCACGCTACGCTTGACACTGTGATCAAGAATTAATATCTCTTTGTCTTGATCACTTGTAATCTGGAAATGAAAGAATGCCCCATCCTCAGAGAACGAGTTCCAGTCACCTTCCTACTCTTCAGTTCTCTCTCAAGAAGGCTAGCGCCTAAATGGCTGCGCATTCAGTCCTTGACATACTGGTCCCCCAAGCTCCTCACTTCAGCAGATGAGCCAGGCTCATTTCTATTCAAACCTGTGGAATAATCCACTCCTTTGGACTTGGAGATACTTCTTAAAAAAAAAAAAAGAAAGAAGGAAGGAAGGAAGGAAGGAAGGAAGGAAGGAAGGAAGGAAGGAAGGGAGGGAGGGAGGGAGGGGAGAGAAAGAGAGAGAGAGAGAAGGAAAGAAAGAAAGAAAGAAAGAAAATGAAATATATTCGAACTCATCCTCTCTAGAAAGAACATGTCAAAAAACACGCTGTTCGACATGATTTCATTCAAAACCCTTTCGGAAAGTGGGACTTACTAGCCGATTACTCTACCAGACAAGACATTAACAGAAACACACACACTCATACTCACAGGCACTCACGCATTGCGCGCACACTCCCAAATAGGGGGAAAATTATTTTAGGTGCTGAGAAAGTATCTATCAGGTGGGAAAAAAACACATCTCCCAGACCCGGTGATGCTTTAGGGACCACGTTCCCGCCGCGCTCCACCTCGGACAGACTACAGACCCCACAGAGTGCCTTCAGACAGCTCGTGCCTTCCAACCGTTCCGAAGGAAGGGCTCCGGCCGCACCACTCGCAGCGGGTCCCGGTTGGGGCGGAACTACGGAGAAGCCAGCTCTCCCCAAGAGTCCTAGAGCACCATGGCTCTACTTACATGTCCGGCTGGAGCTGTACGGCGCTGTCTGGCGGCCAGCCGGCGGCCACCCAAGCGCAGAAGCACCAGGGCCACAGTTGCGAGGTCATCTCCACAGAGCGAAAGGGCTCCAGCTACCACCCAAGCAGTACACTGCGCGCCACTCCCACTCCCGCTCTGCGAGTCCGAGCCAGCCGCAGAAGTTGGGCTCGCGGAACAGAAGTTGGTGTGCGGGGCTTCATGGGGCTGTCGAGGTGGGTCTTTCCAAGGAAGGCGCAGCAGCAGCTCGACCCCCCTTGGGCATCACAGGCTCCTAGGAGCGTGAGAGTAGCAGCCCAGAGAGCCCCAGAGACACCAAGGCTGCAGAGATGCGCGCCCCTGCACAGCCGAGAGCGACTGGAACCGAACGAGCCCTGCGGCCCTGCAGCCCCCGCAGACTCGGTGCCATGGAAACGCGTTCACCGCCCTCCCGCCCAGGATCCTCCAGAGCGCTTAAAGAGACAGGCCCGCTGCCTCCACGGGCTGACTTGCTGCTGGGCGTCCCCCCGCACCACCACCAACCCCCTCCTCTCTATCAGCACTGCCTAGGGGGCGGCGAGGAGGAGGCTGGACGCTTGGGGCTGGAGATGTAGCTGAGACGCAAATTAAGGGGCTTCGCTCAATAGTCCCGCCTAACTCTGGTTCCCATCTCTTCTTCCCCACCCACCACCCAACACGCCTCACCCAAACCCAGCCAAAGAGGCGAAAGGGCGATGGCTTTTTCCCTCGCATGTCAGCCTGCTCAGAACTAAACCAGCTGTGCATATGCCACAAGCGGAGACCAAAGGAAGGCTGACCTTTCATTCCCTCCGGTTCTGTTCGCTCCCACCCCAGAGTCCCGGGAGTCTATCAGAACACAGGCTGGGGGAGTTGTGTTTGAAGTGGGAACCAAACGGCAGTCGATTGAGTCAAATTTCCTGCCAAATCGACAGTTGCAGGACACATCCTGGGCTCATTCAAAAATCCTCGTTACTCAAAATGCGATAATATCCATTAATTTTATTTGGCCGCCGTGTCACCCCCTTCAGGCACCAAAGATTCAGAAGAGCCAACCCTTTCACAAACCTACTCCTTCCTTTCCTTCAAACCAGCTCCTCTTTCCCCAAATGTTCGGTGGCAGCAGCCAGTCGTGAGCCCCCAGGCCTTTCCAGAAGGAAGCAGCGTCCGCTCAGGCCGCGGTGCTGGCCCAATTGCTGGGACACACAGCCAAGGGTAGCGCCGTGGCCTGCAGCGCCGGCCCAGGGTTATGCCTCTGCTCAGCGCCAGCTGCTGTCTAGAAGGCCACAAACCTCTGGAGTCTGTTCGGTGAAAACAAAGATCTATGGTATATCGCGCCCTCCAACAAGGACACCCCAAGCTCCGAAGCCACACTCTGCAGTTTAGCCCTGCAGAAAATGGATCGATCTGCCGTGGGACTTTCTGCTTTGATTCCTGAACTTACCCAAAGTGGCTCTCCAATGATTCATTGGTAGCCTGATAGTACTTAAAGTGGTGTCACCTGATTTTCTCAGTCCTGGGAGCTCTGAAATCATCTTTTCCCAGTGGTCTTTCGGGCTTCCCTTTGCCCTTCACATTTGAATGAACCATCTGGCCCTTAGTTTCAGCCCTCTGAGCCTTTGTTCTCCCTTCTTTTCTTTCTGCTTTCTCTGCGACTATGGAAGCAATTGGGCACTCGCAGGAGAGAATGAGGAGCAAATTTGGGGGGGTTTCTGAAAAGAAAGAAAAAGATGAGGGTAAGAGAGAACACTCAGAAATTCTTACACCTTTGTGACTTCGCCCTCTTTAATTTGTGTAGTTGGAATTCACACCACCCTGCAGTGTCTTCTCCTTTCCTTAGACATGCCTATATATCTTTAACTTTCTTACCCAAGTTTGCTTTAAGGTGAAGATCATAAATATACAACTAGATGATATCCCTATCTTTTGAAAAGTCTTTAAGAAGGCATTTTAGAGCAGGTTGCACAATAACAATAGCTATGCAAACTTCCTTATTTCATAAAAGAGGGGTTCAGTGTCTCTTTTTTTCTAAACCCCAGTCATTCATGAAGCAGACCTTCTCCAATGTCAGAGAGAATAGAGTTGGGGACAATGCTACTGTCATGGAGATGTGGTCACTTGGCTAACTCTAAATTAGTTCTGATAATGACAGACCTAGCATGGGTCAAACACATTGATAACTTAAAAATCTGTTAACTCTTAGTTTTAACTTTTCCTAAAACTCTTTGACACCTTTGTTGTCAAATATCCTATTCTTTTTCCTCTTGTTCTTCTTCTGAGGTGCTAAGGAATAGTGAAATGACCAAAAGGCAGGCAGGGCACTGTGGGGATGGATAGGAAGAAAAGGGAACTGGATAATTAACAATAATGGTGGCTTCTGAACTGAGTGTACCAACTATGCAAAGCTAGGGCTGCTTTTGTCTGCGCCCCTCTCCTGGTTATAAGTACAGGTAAAAAGACTACTCCACTCTACTGATTCAATTTCTAATTTGTCTCTCAGATGAAACCCAAAGACTCCAGGGTGTTTCAATATAGTTGAATCTTAATTGTTTCAATGAAAATTTATAGCTCACCCAAAAATGATAGTATAGATTAACTGTGCCCTGAAATTTCCTGTGATTTGCTAAGCTGTTCTTTGTTTCTGGACTAGTTTTAACTCAGCAGGTCTCTATCTTCACCTAATCTCCTTCCCTCCTGGAGTGTAATAAGTTGCTAATCACTTTCATTCTTTATATTACAGAAAGTGTTGCATAAATAATAGACCTCCCTTATTACAAGATTGAATTTTGTGTAAGTATAGCTGAAACTCAGAACTATCTTAAGAGCTAAAGAATAATGAGAAAATGCAGGTATGTATGCAAATTATCTGATTGCATGATTGTTTAGTAAAGGGCAGCTTAGGTACATGGAAAGTGAATCAGTAAATTGAACATAAATTAGAAAATTTTTCTTTTATGTGCATTAGTTTTATGTGCATGTTTATTTTAGGTGAACATTTAGAACATTTGGATGTGACAGGCTAAATATGATTAATGTATATTGCATAAAGGGAGGTTGATTTCAAATTATTCTAGCATGGATATAATATGAACACAACAACTATGTGAGCAATTATCATTAAATGAAACATACTCCTCTAGTGTAAGAAGAAAAAGGTTGCCATGTACTGGGAAACTCTAATTTGAATTCAGCTCCTCTTTTGCAGTCTATTCATACAATTTTAAAATAATTGGCGATTTGTTTTGATTGGTTGTTCATGCTATACCTCTAAAACAGGGAGCATTATGAATCCTGTCAGTTACAGCCTTACATATTACAAAAGCATGTAGTTTGGTCATTTTGAGATGCTACGAACACACAAAATGAAGCTAGATACAGACGAAACAATTCATTCAGCATTGATTGCCTAAAGTGAAAGAAACTTTAAAATTAACAATTCAAGAAAATGAGACATGTACACAAAGAACCGATTTTAAAAATTAAGGGAAAGAGTTCTGTGGTGATGGCATCTCTTTCTCAGGCATGAATTTTGTGAGGGAAAAATCAAACATCATAAACTGCATCCTATTTTTTGAAAGATCTTTGACACTGCCAGCATGGACAGGCTCTTCCAAATGGATTAGACATAGCAGACAAATGTTCTCTCTGAGAGGAGTCCAAAGGATTTGGTGGGACCTCCAGTGGGAATGCCACATGCCACCCCAGTCTCTCCAGACCTGCATCAAAGGAGTAATAAATCCAACCAGCTTCCCTCTCGTTAGGAGGAGGCTGGGTAAGCCAATTTCATGCTTTGTGTATGCTGGTTGTAAAAAGGAATACTTACCTAAGAAGAAAGACATTTCGACCAGATGTTCTCACAATCTTTCTCAGCTGCTGCTTGAAGCTTTACAGTCACCACATACTTTATCTTCACATCTATCTTCTTCTAATTGAGAAATTGTTGATCCATGCAATTCGACAGGCAGGCTGCAAAAACCTTCCTGCCAAAGCTTTTCAGCCCTGCTCGCCTTCTGTACACAGAAACTTCGTGTCTGTGTGGGAACAGGAAAAGAGAGCAGGCCACTTCATTCGGCAGGTGTTGTGGGTTGAAAGAGGGGGAGGTCAGGAAGCAATTCTTCAAAGGACAGCTTCAGTCACCTGAGAGTGTAATAAATTGCCATTATAGAAATGCCTACAAGCACCAATGAGCCATGTACATTGAAATCTTGATGTCAGGCAAAAGAGAATGAAATTCACCCAGGAACCAACTGGGGTTGTCACACCAAGACGTGAATAATCATTCTCACTTTGGTTTCCTTTGCCATCAAATTTTGCCCATACAAACCAATAGCGCTCTCACTGTTTACAGAAAATAATAAACTCAGCAGAAAACTCCTAAGATATGACTAGTGATTTACACATCTCTCTATACAACATGTATATAATATATACCTTTGTACGTTTACCTGTATAATTTCTCAGTACTTCCCTACTCATTGGCCATAAAGACTTGATCAATCAGATGTGAGTTATGACAGAATAACCTACTCAAGAATTACCCATATTCCTTAGAACATCATTAGGAAATTAGCTCATGTACATGTTCTTTTTGAAACTATACCTTGCCCAGCTAATTTGTGTGTGTGTGTGTATTAAAAAGCATGTCACATTAAATTCACTATCTGAAGCATCTTTTAAGTATACTGTTCAGCGGTGCTAAATAAATTCATGATGCCATGCAATAGATCTCTAAAACTTTTTCATCTTGCAAAACTGAAATTTTATTTCTATTAAACACTGACTCCCCCTCCTCCTCTCTGCCCAGCCTTGACAAATACCTTTCTGCTTTCTGATTCTTTGATTTTGACAAGTTTAGACATTTGGGAGTAGAACAATACAGTATTTGTTTTTTTGTGACTGCCTTATTTCACTCACTATAATGTCCTAAGGGTTCATCCATGTTGTAGCATTGTGGCATAATTCCCTTCTATTTCCAGAGCCTTCACTATACTCCATTGTATGTATACACCACATGTTGTTTACCTACGCATCTGTTAATAGACATTTGGGCTGCTGCCATCTCTTGGTTATTGTGCATAATGTTCAATTGATATGAGTGCAAATATCTCTTCAAGATCCTGCTTTGCATTCTTTTTGATAAATACTCAGAAATGGGATTGCAGGATCACATAATAATTCCATTTTTATTATCAGGGAAACTTTATATTGTTTTCCATAGTGGCTGCACAATTTTATATTCCCAGCAGCACAGCACAAAGGATACAGTGCCTTTACATTCTTGTCAATACTTGCTACTTTATGGCTTGTTAATAGTGGCCATCCTGATGGGTGTGAGATAATATCTTGTTATGATTTTAATTGCATTTCTCTTATAATTAGTGATGTTAAGTATATTTTCATATATATAGTAGTTGGCTTTTTGTAGAGCTTCCTTAGAGAATTACCTATTAAATCATTTGTCCATTATTTGATCATCACTTGTTTTTTGTTGTTGTGGGAGTTTCTTATATATTCTCAATGTTAACCCTTATTCAGACATACGATGTGCGTTTACATTTTCTCCCATTGCCCAGGTTCCCTTTCACTTCCGTTGGTGTTTTCTTTGATACACAAAAGTTCTTAAGTTGGATGTAGTGCCATTTGTTGATTTTGATCTTCGTTGCCTGTGTTTTGGTGTCATCTATAAGAAATCACTGCCATAGCTCAGTGGATTGAGCGCGGGCCTGTGAACCAGAGGATCGCGGTTCGATTCCCAGTCAGGGCACATGCCTGGGTTGCAGGCCAGTTCCCTGCAGGCTAACTCCCAGCAGGGGACGTACAAAAGGCAACCATACATTGATGTTTCTCTCCCTCTCTCCTTCCCCTCTAAAGATAAATAAATAAATAAAATCTTAAAAAAAAAAGAAAGAAAGAAATCACTGCCAAATCTAATGTCTGAAGTTTTTCCCTATTTTTTTCTAGGAGTTTTATAGTTTTAGACCTTATGTTTAGGTCTATAATCCATTTTGAGCTGAGCTCTGTATATGGTAGAAGGTAAGAGTCTAACTTCAATCTTTTGCATGTGAGTATCCAGTTTTCCCACCCCCATTTGTGAAAGGGACATTTCCCCTGATGTATAGTCATGGCACCCTGGTCAGAACTGTTTGCCTGTATACCCAAGAGTTTATTTCTGGGTTCTCTATTCTATTCTGTTAGTCTACATACCTTTCTTTTTGCCAGTACCACACCATCATGATTACTGTTACTTTGTAGCATATTTTGAAATCAAAATGTATGAGGCCTCTAATGTTGTTATTTTTCAAGATTTTCTGGCTGATTTTCTGGCTTTTTGGAGTCTCTTCAGGCTAATTCTGATTCACAAAGAGGATCCTCATTATTATTTAGTAAAGCTCACTTTTTC
This sequence comes from Sturnira hondurensis, assembly GCF_014824575.4. Classification (NCBI taxonomy): domain Eukaryota; kingdom Metazoa; phylum Chordata; class Mammalia; order Chiroptera; family Phyllostomidae; genus Sturnira; species Sturnira hondurensis. The sequence continues at coordinate 8,883,252 of NW_028077910.1, forward strand.
TGATAGCCTTCTCTATCAAAGAGGAAAAAATGAACCAAAATTTCTTCCCTGGTAACTTATATTCTGAATTCTATTTTTGTGTGTGTCTAAATGCTTAGGTAACTGACAGAATTTAAACAGCCACTACATAATGCCTCTGCAACTTTCCATACTAAGAATGGTGACTGTATCTAATCAGAAATAAGCACAGATGGAGCACACAAACTGACATGTGCTTGATAGCAGACCCGGTAATTTGGGCCATAGGTGCAATAAGTTACTGATAATGTGGCATTAGCTTACCCTTTGTAAAATAAGCATTAATATCCAGGAAAGATTAAAGCCAGTCCATACAATTTAGTGTTTTCCATTCTTTTCTTCCAACCCAATCTGGGTAAATCAAATGAGGGTTTCCCAAGAATGAGTAAGTATACCTCAGGGTTAATAAGTAAAAATATCCACCAAAGGAAAAATCATCAAACCCAATATGGTCCCTAGCCTATGCATTTCAACCCCACATAAGAAGATGGGAAGTACTTTCAGCCATTCATTGGAAGGTAAAGTGCAAATTATAGCTAAGAGTCCAAATTATCAACCCGAAGCTTGTGTACTTGAAAGTCATTTATTCTACATTTGTACAAATATAGTTTACTTTTGAACATGGAATATTTTCTAGAGTTTGACTGTGAGTTTTATGTACTATATGAGACAGCTTACATAGATACGAAGCAATGGTATCCAAAGTACCCTTAGCACCCTACCAGAAAAAGTGAAAAAACAACCCAAAGAAAGCGATAAACTTACTGATCATATATCTGATAAGAGAATAGTAACCAGCATATATAAAGAATGCTTACAATTCAACATTTTTTTTAAAATGGTGAAGTGATTTGAGCAGATGTTTCTCTAAGAAGATCTATAAATATCCAAGCACATGAGATGTTCAACATGACTAACCATTAGTAAAAGGCACTTCAAAACCATATTGAGATACAATTTCATATCTACTAGGATGATTATAATAAAAGACAATGACAAGTATTGACAATGATGTGGGGAAATTAGAGCCCTCATACATTTCTGATAACAATGCAAAATCATGCAGCCACTTTGGAAAGTATATTGACGTTTTCTCTAAATGGGAAGCATAGGGCTGCCATACGACTCAGCAATTCCACTGAATGAGAATAGAAATCATATGTCCACACAAAAACTTGTACAAGAATATGCATAACAGCACTGCTTGTAAAAGCCAAAATGTAGAAACAACCTAGATTCCCACTATTTGATCAGCAGATAAACAAAATGTGGTATAGCCATATACTATAATATTATTCAGCCACAGAAATGAAGGAAGAACTGCTACATGCCACAATGTGGATGAACCCTGAAAACTTTATACTAAATGAATGAAGCCAATACAAAAGGCCACACATTGCTTTATGACACCATTTATGTAGAAGGTGTAGAACAGAAAAAGCCACAGAGATAGGAAGTAAATTAGTGGTTTCCCAAAGCTGGGAGAGAAGAGGAAATGGAGCATGACTGTTAATGGGCACAGGGTCTGCTTTTGGTGGAGATGAAAATGTTATGAATCATGTAGTGATGATGGTTGTACAACTTTGTGAAAATACTAAAAAAGCACTAAAAATACTTTAAAAGAGTGAGTTTCCTGGCACATTCTCCTAAATTTTCTTTGAAGTGTTGTTTGCAGACTAGTGTCAACAGCCAAATATTCCATACTTGCCCCTGAAAAGATGAGGAATTTACAGCAGAATAAAAGAGGCCTGCATCGCCAGGCCCACTATTTAGTTCATCTGGTTTTTGTTTTTTATGGCAATACTTTTCCATCAAGTATGCAGTCCATTGATTTTCCTTCTGAGGTAAGCTTCTTATCATCCTTAGGACCCGGTAATGAGGAGTTCACGGATCAGCTGCTGTAATCTGCGTGCCTGATTTCAGGAGTGCACCTGCCACTGGCCCCATGACACACTGATGAATGAATGAAGACATTTACAGTTTCTGAGAGAGACATTCCAAGCTTCTGTTCTACATATTGATTGTACATGGTAACATAATTTTAGTTCAGTTTATCATGCCTCTTTATGTCAGACAATGGGTTAGGCAACAGAAATTTTTTAAAGAGTAGCAGGAGAAAGAGGAAGAAGAGGGGGTGAGAAGTGGAGGAGAAGGGGCAGTGGGGGAGGAGGAAGAGGAATCTAAAGTAGTAAGAGGGGTGTTATATGCCTAAAGAGTTTATTCCAGGGGAGCCAGACATCTGATTTGTCCAATGTGATTAGTATAACAAGAGAAATAGGAATAAGATATGGAGGACAGAGGAGTTACTTTAGGCCAGCACATGCCTTTTATATGGACAGAAAATTCTTCCGAAGGCTGTGCATGGGGTGGGTCATAAAAGATGAGAAGGATTCTAGCAAGCACATAACTCTAGTTCTGAAAGGCTTGAACCAGTTAATTAAACTAAAAGGTCATACACATATAAATTGGTGTTTGTCGAACAGTGGTTCCCAAACCAGTAACATCTGCTTGGCACCTTGTTAGAAATACTTCTCAGGGCCATCCCCTTCCGTCTGAATCAGACAGTCTGCAGGTGGGACAGAGCGATCTGTTTTTAACAAGCCCTTCAAGGGATTCTGATGAACACTGAAATTGGAAAACCACTGTTTTAGATAAATATAGCAAAGAGTTTAAAACATAGATGCTGAGTCTTGGAAAACAGCATAGAGAATATTCCAGTTTATCACAGCAAATTGACCCCACTATTTTATCTCTTCTGCCTCTGAAAAATCTCACTAAATAAAGAGTAAATAAATGTTTCAAGATATTACTCCCCCAAGACAAATGAGAATGGGCACAATAACTGGCCAACTATTTCAAGAAGAGTTTGGAAGCCAGTGGTCTGAGGCAGGATCCCTAATCACCTTGGTAGATAGAACTGACAGGAGTTACAAGGTAGTGCCTACTGAAGGAGGCGATGTGTAGGAGAAGAGAAGTCAGCTAGTTCCCAGCCTTGACACAGTGGAAAACAGGAGTGAGTCATGGGGTCGAACACAAGAGCATGAGATCTAAGGCAGGGATGTCAAAGTCATTTTCACTGGGGGCCACATCAGCCTGGAGGTTGCCTACAAAGGGCCAAAATAATTTTAGGACAGTATAAATGTAACTACTCCGTAACAGTTAAAGAATTCAAATTACATTCAGCCCTTTATGTGGGTGGGAATAAGTAGTCAAGTAGACTTTACTGGAAGGTTATCAACCACTGGACTTTTCACTGTCCTGGTAAACAGACCTTAGGACCTTTCACCCACGTTAAACACAGCTTTATTCCAATAATCTTTGCAATGCTTACCTTAAACATAATCAGCCAAGGCTCATCAGATGTGAAGAAATATTCTTGTATATAGAGACCTATGATAAAAGAACAGATCAAAGGATCCTGAAAGAAGAGAAAAAAGCCCCCCTCTGTAAAAGGATAAGTATTATCTTCAGAAATAGAATATACTACATTCACATGCACAAACAAAAATGTCCTGCCCTGAAAAAAAAGGTACACTCAGAAAAGAAAAATAGCTTTCTGAAATTAAAAATAAGATAACTGCAATGAAAAAATGCAATAGAAGGGCTAGAGATCCGTCGATGCAATTTCCCAGAAGGAGGGGTATGTGCTTGTGTATGGGCTTGTGTGTGTGGCGGGGGGTGGGAAGAAGGAGAGAGACAGAGGGACAGAGTTTCTGGGACAACAAAGACCCCACAGTGATGCACATTATCATGAATGTCAGAACAGTAGGGAGAGAGATGATATGCATACATAAGGACATCATTCAGAATAGCATCAGGCTTCTGAAAAGAAACACTCACTGATATAAAATAGGGAGCAATAACCTCAAATTTTGAGGGAAATGGTTTTCAACCTAGAATTTCATACTTAACTGAACTACTAATCAAGTACAAGGGAATGATGTTTTCAGGTATACAAAAACTCAAAAAATTGACTACCCACATACCTTTTCTTGGAAGCTACAGGAGGAAACATTTCAGTAAAATGAAGACAGGAAATGAGAGAGGAAAATATTAAAAATCAGAAAATCAGGGCTTTGACACTTGAAAGGCAAAGCAAAATTTCAGGTGGGTGGCAAAGGGAATTTTTACAACCCAGGCTATGAACCAGAACTAAGAAGCATTCTACCTGCTGGGAGCAAGTAGGAGGTATAGGATGAAAAGCTCTGGAAGATGAAAGGGGATGGGTCATTAATGTGTTTAGGAGTTATAGAAATTACTTCTGGGCCATAGAGCATTTGAGGAGAGAATTACTGATAAATGAGAAAAATAACACAAGAAAATAATTAACTGTAAAAAAAGACAAAGTTCCTATGAGAAAGTAAATATCCTAAGACATTATTTGTTTTACCTATCAATAATGTGCCACAGAGAAAATAGCATATTTATGCATATTTGTGATGTCACCACTGAGATCACAAGGAAAAGGGAGAGTGGTGAAGTGGGGGCTTAACAGAGTCAACGGAGGAAGGAAGTGAATAAATACTACCCAATGTGGTAAGTTAAGAAACCACAGAATAGGAGATTCCATTGTGGTCTACGTGTGAAAAAATACAAGAATGTTAGAGGCTAGGAAGAGAAAGCAGAGGCAGACTGTTTTGCAGAATTCCCAGGCCTTTCCCGAGCAGATATCTGGTCTTAGAAGGAGTCGTTCAAGTCCAGGGGCCCAATATTCAGGAAAAAGTAATAGCAAGTATTAAGATTTCACGCCAAGAATGAACCGTGCTCTAGAAAAGCAAGAAGTCAGTATGCTTTGGACAATGTCAGCAATATGGGAACAAGAGAAGATGCATATCCAGATAGGAGGAAAATCACTTGAGCATCAGTCCTGGGCTATACTTAAGATAGTCCATGATTCAAAGAAAAATAAAGCAATACCATATTTTATTTTGTGTATTTCTTCTGTCCTGCACTTACCCCACTTTCTTCGCCACCTTAGCACCATCAACCATTAACACACCAGGCCCTGTTTTGTAAAAATCACAGAAGAAGGATCTTTTGGCTAACCTATCTGCATCTTTTGCATGTCTGGGAGTTAGTCTGCTACCGTATAAATCATGCCCTCTCCATTTCTATTTACTCTGATCCATTTTGCATTTTTCAATGTAATTTTCATCACCCCAGGTTCCTATCCACATTTTAAATAGCAGTAACCTGCAAGATTTCACGTTTTCTGAAAATACAAGACACTTGCATAGAAATTCTAATTAGGCTGGCTGGGCAGTGTTCTATGGTTAGAAAGAATTGTGATTTTTAGAGTTGTGGGTTAATGGCTAATAACTGTATACAGTGTTTTCCCTCAAGATGTTTCCTATTACAGTAATTAACTGAGCAGCTGGGAGAGCAGGCATTAACCATTTGTCTTCACAGTAGCCCTCACTGGGGACTCTTGCCAAACCTTTGCGCATGGCTTTATTTGCTCTTTGATGGGTAATGTAAGAGGGAAGCATAAGACATATAGGATGTTTACACTTTGGAGTGAATATCCAATTTGCAATGATTTTTTTTTCTCTTGTTGAAAGTGATGAATAGATCATGAGAAACACAGAATGTCTTTTAGATATATGGACTTATGTGACTAGCTTTTATGTGCATATTTCTCCTAGTATCCTCACGTAATGAAATTTTGTCACAGTGATTGTGTCGGAAGCCTGAGCTACCCTGAAGACACCACTGGTTTATCTGTTTACAAAGATTGGACCAGTAAGAGCTGGCTGATACTGAAGAAATCTGTTCAGTAAAACTCTAGGAGCCATCTTGCCTGAGAGTCAACCCCCCCACCTTTTCTATTTTTTCATGATGACTGAATTCCCATTTAATTATTAACTCAGCTCTGCCCCTTGACTGTGTCTCCCGAATCTCCCTCTAGAATCCTCGGGGCCCCCCACCTGAGTTCCTACTTGCTGCCTGATGCGGCCCCTCTCTCAAGACTACATGCAAAAGTTGAGGGTTAGCCCAGGATCTCCTGGCCGACACTGTGCTGTCTGGGCTCCCTCTCTGTCAGGCCGTGTTCTATTCGGGAGCACGCCTCTCCTGAGTACAGAGTCATTCATTTTTTTTCAACGGGAACAACTTAATTTAACATCTTTACAATAACAGGTCCCAAATCACCAGTAGAAACTAAGTACCAAATTAAAATAAATAAAACTAAGCCTTTATGAAATTGTCAGGTACCTAAGAATCCTTTATCTTCCCTCTTGAATAAAAAAGAAATTCACTACTTTTCAAATCTCCTTGCTTTTCTTCTTACCCTATTTTTCCAGAGACAATAATTTTCTTTCTTCTTAAGATCACTCCTTTTCTTTAAATTCAGAAAAGCTCTGGGTTTACACTGTCTTGAGTATTTGATCATTAAAAGCCTCAGTAGAAAGAACGCTATCTGATTTACACTAATTCCACAGGAGTCACGCAAACAAAAGCGTGCCAGGCCCTCTGGCAAATGGTTAGGCTGAGATTTTCTTTCCCCTCTGACAAGATACAAGACCCTGACCCTGTAAACTGTGGTTGGTGGTGGCTCAGCTTGACTCCTTGGGACCACCAGCTCGGTGTCAGTGATCAAAACAGAGCCCCACCCATTCAAGACCACACTCCTGAGTCTAAACTCCGCAAGTCTTGAAGGTTTGCCTCATACTTGGGAGAGTTGGAGAGCAAATGAGGCTGTAGTATAATGTGAAGGAAACTTTCTGTACAGAGATATTTATACTGCAAATCCCACTGAGAGCCTGGGCCATTAGCTGGAACAACTATGGAAAAAAGATTGACAAGACAGACTCAGGCAGCAACCTAGAGTCTGGTGTAGATACATTTAGGAAGACAAGTTTCAACGCAGTTAGAGATAAGAGATCAGGCAGAGAAGTGTAAGACTATGGTCCTCAGGGTTAGCAAGGGCTTCAAACAAAGGTTGAGCAGTAACTTGGAAGCCCTCAGGAGAGACAAGTTTCTTTCACCATTTGCATGTGGACAAAGGAGCTCTGAGGCACCCTACCTCTTCCTCCAGAAAACCTTGACCCTATGGGCTCGCTTTCCCTATACAGCATTCAGACCTCAAAGATGCAATCTGCTTAATTTTTTATATACAGTGCTTTGCAGGGGAATGTTTTAATGAATCATTTTTGATTTACTGGTTAGTTGAACCAATTTTGAGAAAGCCTTGCAAAGCATGAACTAAAATACAAATTGAATTTAGAAAACATCAGCTTGCATATTCCAAAGGAAAATGAGCTCTTTCTACAGATTCATAGATAGAGAGCAGGATGACAGCTAAGGGGTGGAGGGTGTTTGGGGGGTAGAGCGATTGAAGAAAAAGGAAAAAGGACCCATGGACATGATCTACAGTGTGGCGATCGCGGAGGGAGGGCGCAGAAGGGAACTACATGGTAATACAAAAGAAAAAATAGTAAAAAATGGAAAGTTTAAAAAAATTAAAAATATATTAAAATAAAGAAAAGAAGCTCTTTTTAGCTTGCCCTCACCTTTTTTCTTCATGGCAAACCTCTTCCCAAAACATTCCCAGCAGTAACTAATATTGAAAGCCACCCCCCCCCAAAACCTGCAACATTTTCTCTCCTCTTAAAATGAATTTCATATGATGTTATCTGAATTGATTGTTTCAAATTCAAATCCAGGTATTTTAATTTTACTCTCCACTCCCTTCGTCTAAATTTACTTTGAACTCCTTAAGATGGTAAACATTTTCTTATACTCATTTACATCATTCAAAATACCCAAAAGGTTTTGGTAAGGTCATGTTGAATGATAGAACTGTTTTAATTAAAACTCAAGTTTTATTAAGGCTCATCTAGAAAACTGTGCAACAGAAGAGCTGACTCACACTGTCAGCATTACCTTGGTCCACAGAGAACAAAAGAAACACAGACAATAGCCGGGCCTCTTCTGGCTAGAACAGAAACAGTCACACAGAAGAAATGAGAACCAAGGACAACGGTCTTGGCATTCGGTGAGTCATTCATAAGCAAGAAAACACAGGAGACTTTGCTATAATTCAATAACCATCCCTGTCATTGCTTCCAAGAGGGTGGAAATTAAGCTGTATTAAAGCCTGTCTTGGCCCAATTATAGAATGAAAGTGAGGCATGTACAGAGTGGTTCCGGGATAGGTTTCAAGTCATTTTGAATCCAGCTATTTGTTCCTTATTAGGACTTCAGGGGACAGCCAGGAATTACATCTCATTCATTATCTTGTTCTGAAAGCACGACAGTGGCGGCTACACAAATTGAAAGCAGCGTTTACACAAGCTGATACCTGTGGTATCTTTCTAATTTATCTTTGGGGCATTATCACCTCCCAGTGCACCTCCTTGAAAGTTTGACACGTGGCCTGAATTCCTGTTTTGTAGGATGACAGCTACTCACCCTGAAGAGAACATTGGACGAAATGGCCCTACATTAAAGTGCTAAGAATGCTGCATGGAATACATTTTAAAAGATTTCAAAACAGCTAGTCTTGTGGCAGAAATGTGTAAACTTGCCTTTTAGGCAGTTCATGCTCTCTGGATGGGTGCCGCAGCATTACTGACTTAATTTATTACTGTTTGGTTCATGTCCAGCAATCACAATGAAATCATTGCCCCATATATGACACATTTCAAGACCACTGATTTTTAAGGAAAAATGTAAACAACATGTTTGCCTTCATGGTGTGAAATTAAATATAACCTGTTGAAATGCAAGATAGGAAAAAGTTCCATTGGAAACTAGGAAGGATGATACAGAAAGAAATGCTACCCATATACAGAGTGATTTCTGATAGTTCATTATCTCCCTGTCTGTGGTCCCCATTAGATTACACATTCACAAAAACCCTGCCTAAATATTAAATTGACAGTATAATCCTGGAGTGTTTCATGCAACTACACATTAGAAACAGAGCATACTGTATTGACACCCAGATTTCAGGCAATGGCACTCCAAGCAACTTGTACTAATTCCTTTCATTGATACAAAACCTTTCTTCCAAAAAGCATAAAGTGCTACCTTAAAATTGCCTTATAACAGCAATTTAACACCAATCAGGTACCTTGCATTGCTGAGCTGGGTGTGATAACAGTTCAGCAATGCAAGGCACCTGGGACCACAAAGTATTGAGCTGAGATAATACCTTAGGTTTCCTGATTTCTAATATAGTATTTCAAATATTTCATCATTATCTATCCTTTCAGTTTTCAAAAATGCCAAAAAGTATCTCTTCTATATAAGACTTGAAAAGGTTATATTTCAGAGAAGATTATTTTAGAGTATAAACCATTATGTAAAAATTGAAAAATCAATTGTATGAGAACTCAAGTGACTTTTTTTTCAACTAATGGCTTGTTTGGTATTCTGTTCCAAAGAAGAGTAACTTGAATGTTAAACAAAGATCAACAAAGTAGACATTTTCCAGTAATTACACAAAATTTCAAAAGTTAAACACACTCTTTATTAATTACAAATGCTTTCTATCCATGAACTCGGTATGTGCTTCCACTTATTTCTGTCTTCTATTTGTTTCTTCAGTGCCTTATAGTTTTTTGAGTACAGATCTTTTACATCCTTGGTTAGGTTTATTCCTAGGTATTTTATTCTCTATAGCAATTGTGAATGGTATTGTTTTCTTAATTTCCCTTTCTGTTAGTTCGTTATTGGCATACAAAAATGCAATTGATATCTGGATATTAACTTTGTGTCCTTTTACTTTGCTGAATTCATTTATCAGTTCTAGTAGTTTCTTGGTGGTATCTTTAGGGTTCTCTATGTACATGACACCTGCCAATAAAGACAGTTTTATGCCTTCCTTTCTAATGTGGATGTCTTTTATTTCTTCTTCTTGTCTGATTGCTGTAGATAGGACTTCCGGTACTACGTTGAAAAACAGAGATGAAAGAGAACATCCCTGTCTGATTCCTGATCTTAAGGGGGAATGCTTTTAGGTTTGGCCCATTGAGTATGACGCTGGCAGCGGGTTTGTCATGTATGGCCTATATTATGTTGATGTATGTTCCCTCTAATCCCTCCCTCTAATTCCCTCCCACTTCGCTGAGAGTTTTTGTCCTAAATAGGTGCTGGATTTTATCAAATGCTTTTCCCACATCTTTTGACATGATCATATGGTTTTCATCCTTCATTTTGTTTGTGTTATGAATTACCATTTATTGACTTGTTAACGTTATGCCAACCTAGCACCCCCAGAATAAATCTCACTCGAACATAGTGTATGATTTTTGATGCATTGCTGTATTTGTTTGGCAACATTGTGTGGAGTATTTTAGCATCTACGTTCATCAGAGATTTTGACCTATAATTTTGTTTCTTCACAGTATCTAACTGGTTTTGGAATTAGGAATTAGGATAATTCCAAAACCCGTTAAATGACCTCATTAAAAGAGTTTGGGAGCCTTCCTTTCTTATGAATTTTTTGAAATAGAGAAGGAGAGGTGTTAGTTATTCTTGGAATGTTTGGCAAAATTCACCTGTGTTTGTTGGGAGTTTTTTTATTATTACTCCTTCATTTCATTAGAGTAATCTGTCTATTTAGATTCTCTGATTCTTTCCTGAGCTTTGGAAAATTGTATGTTTCTAGGAATTGATCCATTTGTCCAGGTTGTTGTCATATAGTTGTTCATGATATTTTCTTACAATCTTTTGAACTTCAGTGTCGGTTGTTATTTCCCCTCTTTCATTTCTGATTTTATTTATTTGGGTCCTCTTTCTTTTTTTCTTGATGAGTCTGGTTAAAAGTTTGTCATCTCTGTTTGCCTTTTCAAAGATTCAGTTCTTGGATTTATTAATCTTTTGTACAATGTTTTAGACTCTATTTCATTTATTTCTGCTCTGATGTTTATTATTTCCTTCTGCTCACTTTGGGCTTTTTTTATTGTTCTTTTTTAAGTTCACTTAAGTGTAAAGATAGATTGTTTATTTGAGTTTTTTCTTTTATTTCTTTTTTTTTTCAGATAAGCCTGTAATGCTATGAATTTACCTGTTAGGATTGCTTTCCCAGTGTCCCACAGATTTGGGATTATTGTGTCCTTATTTTCACTTGTTTCAATTATCTTTGATCTCTTCCTTGATCTTTTTGTTGGCCCATTCATTGTTTAATAACATATTATTTAGCCTCCATGCCTTTGTGTGTTTTCAGTGTTCTTATTATGATTGATTTCCAGTTTCATGGCATTGTGATCAAAGAAGAAACTTGATATGATTTCAATCTTTTTAAAGATGCTCAATGTCACTAATAATTAGATAACTATTAGAGAAATAATTAAAACCACAATGAGATATTGATGCGGACACTGGCCCACAGTGTCCGCATCATTATGGATAAAATGAGACATTCACAAGGACTACTGAGTCCAGTGGAGGAAAAGGGACAGCATGGCTTTTCTCTCAAGGGGAGCAAAAGCCATAGCCCTTGCCCTGACCAGCCTTTATTGGGTTTCTTGGCACATTACATGATGGCCCTCATTTACTATGCACAGGTTGCTTTAGGTGGTTACCTTTTACAGAAAACAAAGGAGCCAATGCTGCTAATCACATCACAGAAGAAGGATACTTGCAAATGAAAAGGGAAACGTGGTTGGACCAATTACACTGGTCCTTGCAAGGTTTAGCATGGATTTTAGGAAGTGACTTTGCAGTAAATGTTTGTCACTGGGGGCAGGAGCCATGCCACTCAGAATGGTCTCCTACATCTCCCCCCTTGTGTTCAGTTAGGACTGCTATAGATCTCACAAAGCTTGCTAGTTGCTGGTCTCTCACATGACCCTGGGAAAATAATTCGCAAATGCGTCAAAGTACACAGAACGTTTTTATAATCTGTAAGCAACCAGTGGTTCCAAAGGCCCACATTCTTAGATTAAACCCATCAATCACTGTCAGTCAGTAGTGATCAAATAGATAACATTCAAAGAACTCTGAGGGCCTATTTTGAGTCGGGGTCAAATAGTTAAAGTGCCACAAAAGTTTAGGGAAATAAACTCATTTCAGGCTTGGACCCTTATTATTTAAATTGAGGGTACTAGCAAAGTAGGTTTAATAGGATTTTATGCTTTTTCTCTAAGGCCTGATTGCCCTGGGGAACCTACCCTGTCCAGCACAGGGCTGCACCCACCTGTGGCATTGTTTCAGGCTTAGGTTGAGTAGGAAGTAAGGCAGCCAAGAAATTAGGAGACTTCTTGCAGACAGAAAGAAGACTCAGGCTATGTCAAGGCTAAGGGGTGAGGGTCCATTACCCTCTTTTTCTACAGCCCCCCAAGTCCTTCCCTGAGGGTCTCCACGTGCCTGTCTTAGGTTGATCCTCCTTTGAAGAACCTTACCGGTCATTGGCTAACCCACTAAGCATTGGGGGCCAGGCAGGGGGAAGTAAAGTGGGCAGAGTTGGTCCTCCTGCCAGGGAGATAAGCTTTGTCTCCTCAGTGGCTCAGGTCCTCATGGCAGAACAGACCCAGATGAAGCAGGTCCCTGGGGCTCTTACTCAGCCTTAGCCATGGGGGGGTTACAGCTTCTGAAACCAGGCAGGGCAGTTCCCAACATCTAATCTTTCCCCCTTTTCTATTGTAAATGCAATTGTAGCTGTTAAGCCTGTGAAACCTACTATTTGCTGTTCCCAAATGTGATCTCAAGAAAACAATCTCCATATATACCTCATAAAGCACAAATAAGGATTAAGACAAAGGGGCCTGCAAGGGATGCTGGGACCCAAACTTATAAATTCAGTACATTGAAACCGTTTTTAGGGTTCAACCATTAAACACTCTGGGGCACCGAGGGGTTGTTGCCCTCTGCAGGAGGTGGCACTTGAGCCTCAGCCCCTGTCACTGGGGCAGGCCCCATCCTCCTCCATTGACAGACCCAGGCCCATAAGTAACGGTGGGAGTGTCTGTTTTCCTTCTGGTTGTTCAAGGCCAGCTGGGCCATCCGGTTTGTCAGTTGATTGGTTCTTGGCTTCGGACAGCAGAGCTTGGTGTCTGTCCTGCTCATGATAAGACTTTACTCTTTTGGTTGGTAGCCAGACAGGACCTGTAGGGATGGAAACACATGCATACCCTCTTCCCCAAGTTAAGAGGTCTACAGGGCCCTGCCAAGAGCCATCTCCCAATAGATCTCTATATAAAGCCTGAGGATAAGTGACTTTGGCTCTTTCTTCTGAAAATGTTTCTCAGTTAGAGTACAGAGTGATTCATCACAATTTAGAAAATTATAAGTAAACATGCTAATAAAATCAAATTTTGGGTGGAAGGACTCATGACTCCCCCCTTTTCTGCTTTTTAAGAAGATTTCTAAAAGTATGATGAGCCCATTCTACAACTGCCTGACCAGTTGGATTTTAAGGTATTCCTATTTTATGTCGGACATTCCAACACTGAAGAAAAACCTGAGTAGAATGTGCGAGGTATCCAGGGCCATTATCAGTTTTCATTTGCTGAGGCTGTCCTAAATGGCTAAAAGCCTCAAGCCAGTGGGCTCGTGTATTTGTAGCAGATTCTCCTGTTAAAGCAGGTGCATGTAGGGCATCCGAGTAAGTACCAATAGAAATAGGAACGTATTTGAATTTTCCAAAGGGAGCATAATGAGTGACATTCTGTTCGCCAAAGTATTTGAGAACTTAGTCCTTGAGGATTAACTCCTATAAACATGGGTGTCTTGCTAAGGGTTTGGAAAGCCAGGCCCCCTGCTGTTTCTGAAAGCTGCAATGAGTTTGAGCAGCAAGTTAACTGCCCTGTTGTCCTCAGGACTCGGTAGCTCCTAGGTCCGGAGGTTTCAAGAAAAGTGGGAAAAATTGTGGAAAGAGGTGCTCTGAAAAAATATGTTCTAGACAAAAAGAGTTGTGCACCAAGGGCCTTTTGTGACTTGATTGACTAACCGTTCCCTTTGGGGGGACTAGCCAGTTCTTCCCCAAGGAAACAATGAATGTTTACAGGTACTGAGTTAGAAAGTGGTACTTAGTCTTCCATGGAGAAGGGAGAGTTCTCCCCAGAGGTGGTACACCTAACTTTCATTCTTACAATAAAGGTGACAGATCTGGCATAAACAAGGAGGATTCTTAATATTTCTTTAACCCATAACACCCCCCATCCCATTTGTAGCATGCTTTAGATTGACAAATTTATGAACACATTCACAACTTTATCAGACAGTTTTTTTTCTTAACTGGCAAATACATTCACTTTTTTAAAATTGGAGTTTTGACCCAGTTTCTGACCTGGGCCGTTCACCCCTTCCTTAAGCAACCTGGTGGCCTCCCCACCCCCGCTCCCGGGAAGTCACCATATTGATGCCAAACTTATTGCGGACACTCGACTGGCATAGCACACTATAGCCCAGACTTCTTGGGCTCAAGCGATCCTCCTGCCTCAGCCTCCTAAGTAGCTGGGACTACAGGTGCGCGCCCAGCTGGTGGAATCTGCACCAGCGTGTCCGGGGTGTCCGGGACTGCATGGTGCCAGGCTCAAGGGAATGGTCTCCCCCGACACGCACTGGGGAGGAAGGGAGGCAAGGGAGACGAATCTCCCCTTAGCGCTGCTGCTGGTCCCAGGCAGAGAGACCCATCCCCCACTCGACTAGTCTTCTGTGTGCTGGGGGCTGCAGAGCCCACCAGGCAGGCCATGAGACTAGGGGCCCCTGGCGGGAACCAAGAGAGGGTTGGTTGCCTAGCTAGTGCGCACTGGCCCCTTCTCTTCCATCTTTCCAAAACTAAAGATCCCTAATCTAGGAGACATTCAGCAGCCCCAAAATGCTGCTGAACCTAAAACATTGCTCCTGTTTTTTGGAGAGCCCATTCCCCATGGTTGAGAATTCACAGAAACCTTCAAAGAAATTTTTTAAGACACAAAAGAACCTTTTCCTGAAATTCCTCCCACCACAAGCACGGTGATTACAAAACCACTCTCAATTTTGCCTTTTCTCCACGTGCACCTTTAAATCCTTCTGCAGGTGGATGAAGGGAAAGGCAAAACTGAAGGGGAGGCAAGAGGCGGCTTAAAAGAAAGAATTTGCTGAGGTGCCTGTTAACTGTCCTGTAACCAGTTGATGTTTTTAAAGCCAATTAAAGGGAAAATCTTTGCTCTTTCTCCCAACCTAGTTGGGGGTTGTGCCGCAGGGATCGGCTTGTGGGTGTTTTTATAGTGTTTCGACAAGCACCTTTGTGGTTCTTAACTGCTCAACCCTTGGCCACGAGGTTGTGGCAAAAGCTTGGAAGAGGGAACGAGGCTCCTGCTTACTAAAGAAGGTATAATTGCAAAGCGATCCCCAGAGAGGGCGACCTAGGAAGAAAACCCTTTTCCTCTGTAATCCAACACACCCTGCAACATCCCCGAATGGCACGCGGGGTCCTGGGCCCTTACCTGGGCTGATGTGTGTGTATTTCAACCAAGTTGGTGTGTTGTCCACAATGATGGTGGCTCCTGGCCTATAGGTCCCTTTTTGTGGGCACCAGCTGATGCGGACACTGGCCCCACATCAAGATATGTGAGATGGTATCTCATACTTATCAGAATGGCTATCATCAGTAAATCAACAAGTTCTGGCAAGGATGTGGAGAAAGGGGATCCTTTTGCACTGTGGGTGGGAATGCAAATTAGTACAACCACTGTGGAAAGCAGTATGGAAATAGCTCAAAAAATTAAAACTGGATCTGCCTTTTGGCCTAACTATCCCACTTCTGGGAATATATCTGAAGGAACTTAGAACACTAATTTGAAAGACCATAAACACCCCTATGCTCATTGCAACATTGTTTACAATCACCGAGATATGGAAGCAGCTCAAGTGTCCATCAGTAGACGAATGGAAAAAACAAGTATGGGACACTTACACAATGGAATTCTACTTAGTGATAAAAAAATGAAGAAAACTTTACCCTTTGCAGTAGTATAGATGGATCTGTTTGAACATTATGCTAAGTGAAATAAGCCAGTCAGAGAAAGAAAAATAGCATAGGATTTCACTCGTGGAATCTGATGATTAAACTGAACTAACAGGGAAAATGTGGACAGACTCACAGGTGGAGAGCAGGAGGACAGCTGAGGGAGAGGTTAGAGGGTGGGTGGATCAAGCAAAAAGGAAAAGTGACTCATGGACATGGACAACAGTGTGGTTGTTGCTGTGGGGAGGGGGGCATAAGGGGACTAAATAGTAATGGAAAAATAATGCAATTAAGACTTGATAAAAAAACCAAAATGCTTGACTAATCTAATGGCAGAAATTTTTCACCAGACATTTAAATAGCTAAGGAGTAGTTATATTAGGGAATATTTAGGATCACTCAATACAGAAATCAAATGCAAGAATAGTTCTTCATTGTGGAAGGTAATCATGTCTTCCTTTCTTATAATATTACTTCTAGTCTCTGACTTAAGGATGTGCAGTGCCTAAATTACAAAATCTTCCACCAAATATAATGAATGAATCCAGAAATGAACATTAAAAGGCGAGACTTTATACAGGTTCAAGGCAAAGGGAGTCTTGGCAGTTCAAAATCAACATCTACAAGTCAAGGCCTCAACCATTAACTTGCCTTCCTACTTTGCTGAGTTTACTATGATGAGCTAAGTCCTAACCTAATGTGTTTCCCTTCTTTCTTCTTGTTAGAGCACATCTTCCCCTCCCTTCCTCTTAATCACTAGGCATTTAAGATATTTACATCGATGGGGAGGGAAAATCCTTTCCTGAAGGCTGCAGCTGACAGTCAGCGTCTCACTGAGATTTCACAAAGAGGAGCATTGAGCATGTTCTCTTCCTTTGGTTTTGATACGATGCAGGATACTTTTACCAACACCTGCTGTTTGCCCTTTGAATTAAAAGATAGGAAAGGAGGAAAACATATACATTGCATTTAGGTTTAAATGACCTCACACTAGCGACACCATGTGACATCTCTGCCTTTTCTACATTCCATATACTTTCTCATTTATTCAGAGCAACAGTGTGTTTGTTAATAACCTCACTGTTTTCTGCTGTTA
This sequence comes from Sturnira hondurensis, assembly GCF_014824575.4. NCBI lineage: Eukaryota > Metazoa > Chordata > Mammalia > Chiroptera > Phyllostomidae > Sturnira > Sturnira hondurensis. The sequence continues at coordinate 8,900,264 of NW_028077910.1, forward strand.
AGGGAACTGAAGTGCCATTAACACGTATTAAAGTACCATTGATTCCATTAGTGCCCACAAGCACTAAATCCCAATTTCTTTTTAAGTAAGCATTAAAACAAATGCAGATGTCCTTTATTAACAAGCCACATGCTGAGCTATCCTTATTGCAATAGTTAAATATATGAGAGATGGCTTAAAGACCAAGCTAGAATCTTAAGGAGCTGAAATACTAGAACTTCCAGTATTGTGAGAAAAAACAAATCTGGAATATTTGTTACAATGAAGAACGACAAGTGAAGGAATACATAGAAATTTTCTACATTCACAGAAACCTATCCAAAGTGCCATTTTTATCTCAGATTAGAATCACAATCACTTTTCACCCCCACATGTTTCTGTATCTACGTATTAGGATACCTATAAAACCACAGTGGTGAAGAGATGCAAGCTGTAGAGTTATAATAAGCCAATTTATCAATGGGAAGCCTAAGCCCAGGAAACGCGGGCAGCTTAGACAGACTCCTACTCTGTGTCCATGTGGTGTCCATGCTTGGGCACTTGTGCAGAGTAGTGAAGCACTTTTACTCGTGAAGCAGTCTCACAGGGAGGATAAAGACACAGCCGCGCACTGGGTTTTCTTAAAAGATACAACCTTAAAAGATACCTGAGGGTAAAGAAGGAGGAGCTCTTACCCTTTGCAACATCATGGATGGAACTGGAAAGCATTATGCTGAGCAAAATAAGCCAGGCAGTGAAAGACAAATACCACATGATATCACCGTTAACAGGAATCTAAACAACAAAACAAACAAGCAAGCAAAATATGACCAAAGACACTGAAATACGGAACAGGCTGACAGGGACCAGAGGGGAGAGGGGAGGGAATCACAGGGGAAAAGGGGAAGGATTCACAGGAACAAGTATAAAGGACACATGGACAATAACTAAGGTGGGGGACAGAAATCGGAGGGAGGTGGGGAGCACTGGGGGGGGCAGGGCTGGGAATATAAGACAGAAAACTGTACTTGAACAAGAATTAAATTTTTTTTAAAAAGATACAACCACATTAGGAAGCTCTTTCACAGAACCTGGAAGACTTCAGCTAACCCTCAGAGCCAAATGTGTGGCAAAAAATTTTTTGTATTAATCTCATCCCTAAGCACTATTTCCTTGAAAACATTCTGAGTATGTTCTCTTTAGGAAAAAAAAGTGGCTTATTACATTTGGCTTTTCCATGCTGCTACTTTCTGAAGGGTTTTGTTGTCCCTGGACGGCAGGGAGGGTAGAAACAGAGGGGCACTAATGGAGCTTTAAAAGAACATCTCTTGAATCTCTCGCTGGTTTAGCAGCTTTGGTTACTTGTTTAGCCCTTGAAATTCTAACTTCTTCTTTTTTGATATAAAAGCATTAATTTCAATGCATTGCAATATAAGACCATGAAGGCAAAACCGAGACTCTTCTCTCTTAGTTGGCCAATCAGCCCTGGGCAAAATGAACTCCTCTACATACTTCTTGATGTTTTAGTAGTCTGTAACTAATACTTACTCATTTGTGCTTTAAAAAAAGCCAAAAAGTATAAATTCATACAGAAATTCAAGTGGAGCAACCAAAAAGAAATTGAACAAATATCCAAGATTTGTTTTTTTCCCAGTTTCGTCTGGGTCCTGGATATTTCTGTCTGTCCATGCACTTTTTACTTTCCTAGAGAGGCATGTGCTATCCCCTTCACTCTGCAAGTATGGGGGACGTCCTAAATGAGGCACCAGGGTCCCTTCTGCACTGTGCGTTCTCCTGTTCATTGCTGCTGCAAAGCTTGTTAGATTTGCATAAAGTAAGTGGTTGTTTGGGTCTGAATTTTAAGATTAAAATAATTACAAGAATCCAAGACATTTCACAGATACAATTTGACAAATATGCCCATATTTGTTTACAACTTGTTAGATGACTTTGTTTATTTAGCTGTAAATAAACAAATCTAATAGTAAAAATTCTAAAAAGAAGCAAGCAAGAAGATAAACATCAGAAGCACAAAATTATGCTTTTTACTGCGCTCATAAATTTGCTTTTATCTTGAATTGCACTCAAAAGTGTCTTCACATGGCCACAGCCCTGGTGATCACTCTAACTGATATGCTTTACTACTCAGCCAAGAGCCACAGATCTTGATTACATTAATTTGTTTAAGTTTTGGATTCTCTTCTTTCAAGGTGTCCTCCAAATAAAACAGCCTGAAGTGGAATGTCTTGTAAAATGGGTGAGCACCTTTGAAAAAAATTCATATGTAAGAAAGGCGTGAACATCCAAACATTTTCCATTTCTATTTTTTCTAATTAATTATCATTAACTAACAAGTTCAGAAGGATAACTAAAATAAACTATGCCAAAATTTGTCCCATACTTACTGAAGGCCAAATAGTATTCTATAATGAGGAAATAGAAAAAGAAAACATCTAATTCTCACACTAGTCAGAGTCCAGAGTGGCAAAAATTTTGTACAGAAAAGTCTCTCATTTCTTTGCATAGGACAAAGAGTAGTAGACAAAATTGCCTAGATGTGACACAGAGAAGTTGGTCTCCAGTGACCTCAGAGGACCATTTTAACCTTGTAAGACTACGGAGATAATCCTTATGTATTAGAGAAGATGGTTGTGATGTAATTTGTTCTTATTAATTTCCCATGTTTGAGGAGATTGTTGACATTTATGATCAGTTTTTACCCACCAGTATGTATCACCTTTGTTTCCAAGAAATATATCTGCAATGACAGCAACTTCTTATGACGTGCCATGGGTGGTTGTCTACTTCCCTAGTTTAGAAAAATTGCTTCCCCTCTTTTCCAAATTGTCAATATTATTTGAAGGGACTCGAGGACTTGATGAGAGAAGCATTTGAAAAGAGGAAAGGTTCTTACTTTGGCCCCAGAACATTAGGCTTAAAATATTCCATCCAATAGCTTTCAGCATCACATTTAGCACATCTGAGCCTCTACAGAGTATTTCATATTCACCTGATAAAAATCTAACTGTAAGCTTTGTCACAATAAATCAGAAGTAGGTCTTTCTTACTCTCAAAAGGTCACTTGACTTCAGACAGCATTAAAAAAAGTTCAGCTCTAAAAGATAATCCTAATGCAAATGGTATTGGATACTGGGGCCCAAGAGGTGAAGAAGGAAGATGTAGAAGGCAAGAAAGATGAAAGAAAACCAATCATACCAATCATAAAATCAGTCTTCACTGACAGTTTTCCAAAGGAGGGGCTTGCTTCCATTCCTCATCTTTTTACCTGAGGACTTAGTACTATAGATAGGAGATATCAGATCATCTCCCTGGGAGATGAACCAAAGATGGATATTAAGCTTCACCTGCAATTTTAAAGTTAGCATCAGTACTATATGGTGACCAAGAAAAATGAAATGATTCAAATGGCAAAAAGAAATACTGATCTTGTTTCATAAAGTGGGCGGTGTATCTATGTGGCCTGACTGCTATAATTAGTTTACACAAGCATGAATACTAATTAACAATAAAAGACCTAATTTTAATTGCATACATATCCTTATGCTAATTAAGCTGCCGAATACATGTCTCAAGAATTTTTCAGCATGAAGAGAGACATTGCCAAATGCACAGGGGTGAGGAAATAGGGCCGCTGTAAACTCAGAGTAATGGAAAGGCTTCTAGATCTGGCCTATTGCTAGCCTCATAATGAGTCCTTTGCTGCATTTTTACTGCCTCTTCTCCTTCCCACCCTATTTGTGCAGATGCCTTGCACAAAGTGGGCACTTATCTATGTTTGTTTGAAAGTCATATTAAATAGAATGGAGTTAGAACTAAAAATTAGGAGTCTGTGATTCTTAACTTACTTTTTGCCAATAGCTGTTTGACCTTTGGAAAACCAAAGTAAGATATGCCAGGTGGTCTTGATCCCTGGTTGGTTCCCTTTGCTTTTGTAAATAGCCCTTTTCCTAGAATTTTCAGTGGCCTCAATTCAGTGGGTTATATGTTTGCTATTGGAATGCTAACTGATTGACTCTTCATCCTCCCAAATCACACTGAATTGTTCATCGTTCACCATTTAAAACATGCCCACTCTCCTTGAGACCGCACACACATCCTATTTATAAGAGAAATGGAGGTGGCATTATTAGAAAGCGCACCACATGCACATATGGTGGCTGGTGCTCACGTATTGTGCTAAATACTAGTAGTTGCTTGTCTCACCAGTGCCATTTTTCCCTTTTCAAAAAGGATCCTAATTTGGATCAAATATCCAGCCTTCTCACACATAATTCCACTGCTCTCTTCAGAGACTGGTTGTCCTAAGGGTAACCACATTGTTTTCACAAGTGATGGGCACAGGAACTTTGGCCAGAGCCGTTCAGCGATAGGTATTAGCTGCTCTGTGGCACAAATATTCAATACAATATTATTGGTCATAAAAAAGAATACAATTTTACCATTTGTGGCAACATGGATGGCCCTAGACAGTATTATGCCAGATAAAACAAATGAGTTAAAGGAAGATAAGTACCACATGATTTCACTTAAATGTGGAATCTAAAGAACAAAATAAGTGAATAAACAAAACAGAAACAGGCTCACAGATATGGTTGCCAGAAGGGAGGAAGGTTGGAGAACTGGGTAAGAGAGGTGAAGGGATTAAGAAATACCAATCAGCCCTGGCTGGTGTAGCTCAGTGGATTGAGCAGGGGCCTGCGAACCACACGATCTCAGTTCAATTCCCAGTCAGGGCACATGCCTAGGTTGCAGGCCTGTTCCCAACAGGGGACTCATGAGAGGCAACCATACATTGATATTCTCTCCTTCTCTCCTTCCCTTCCCCTCTAAAGATAAATAAATAAAATCTTAAAAAGAAGAAATACGAACCAGTAGTTACAAAATAGGCATGGGGTATAAAGTACAGCATAGGGAATATAGTCAATGATATTGTAATAACTATGTATGGTGCAGCAGGAACGTTTCGTAACATATATGATTGTCTAACCACTATGCTGTGCACCTGAAGCTAGTACAGAATAATATTGAATGTAAGCTATTGTTAAAAATTAAAATTTCAAGCCCTGGCTGGAGTAGCTCAGTGGATTGAGCACGGGCCTATGAACCAGAGGATCGCGGTTCGATTCCCAGTCAGGGCACATGCCTGGGTTGCGGGCCAGTTCCCAGCAGGGGACACACCAGAGGCAACCGTACATTGATGTTTCTCTCCTTCTCTCCTTCCTTGCCCTCTGAAGATGAATAAATAAAATTTAAAAAGATTAAAATTTCAAAAATAATATGGTTAATACATGATATAAAGAAGACTTTGACTCACAAACGAATATGTGTTACAATTTGATCAAATGAGACACGAAGAAAAGTTCTGTGGGAGTTCTCGGAGAGACATTTCCTTACTCCAAAAAGAGACCACAAAAAGTGGCCTCTTTTCCCTGAATTTTCTTTGTGTATTTTTATAAGGTCTAGAACTCGGGCAACCATCTTAGTACCAGTATGAGGCAGAAGTCAGCATAGGCAGCAAGGCAAAGTTAGAGAATCACAAAGAAATAAAGCCATTACTTCAATCATGCCTGATCATTGGCAACCTTCTGAGTTTTCTCAGTTAGGTCATCCACTATATTTCTCCATTTTGAAGAGCGTTTGAGTTGGACTTTCTGACACTTGTAGCGAAAATCTTCCCAGCTGACACATCCATTCAGTTCAGTGAAAAGTTCCTCATTTTGTGCTGCAGTTTACGAGACTCCAGTTTAGGCATGGAGACTTCTGCAATGACCCAGGGGCCAAAATCTACCAGCACAGTTACGTAGTTTAATTTCACAGTCCTCTAAGAGCTAGATGTAAATGTCTGATGCTGAAAGAAGAATTCTTAGCTGAGGGATGTTCAATGACTTGTTTAAGGGGACTCATGAGAAAGCACTGGAACTGGACTAGGACTGTCTGACCGACTGAGTCTTTTCATTCCACCACTCTCAAATTTAATTAACTGTATTAAATCATCCAGCCGCCGCTTAATCAAGATCAGAATCCACACAGAAAAAAACGCAGACAGGTAAGTTTTATAAGAAGAAAGGAGGTAGATAGATAACCCAAGGATCTAGAATCGCTTCAGTGAGTTTAATGGAGAATTAAGTTAGACACAGAGTTGCCCTCACCTCATGACGTGGCCCTACCTTGACTCTTGTCCATTCTCTTGTCGATGCCCTTAAGTCTTTTTTTCTAATGTTTATGTTATTGTTATTATCGTTAAATATTTAACACTTTCAATTACGGTTTACATTTAATATGACCTTGTATTATTATCTTCAGGTATACAGCATATTGGTCAGACAATCAAATAATACTTTACTAAGTGTTCCTCCTGGTATTTCAAGTACCCGTCTGACATCATACATAGTTATTACAGTATTATTGGCTATATTCTCTATGCTGTACCTGACTATTTTGTAACTACCAATTTGGACTTCTTAACCCCTTTATTTTTTTTTCACACAGACCTCCAACCTCCCACCCCTTTGGCAACCACCAGTCTGTTCTCTGTATCTGTGAGTCTCTCTTTTTTTGTTTTTTCATTTTTATTGTTCTTTAGATTCCACCTATAAGAGAAATAATGTAGTGCTTGTAGTTCTCTGACTGACTTAGCATAATACCTTCTAGGCCCATCCATGTTGTCACAAAGGGTAAGACTCCATTCTTTTTTATGGCCAAGTAATATTCTGTTATATATATATATATATATGTATTGCCACTTTTTATCCACTCGTCTATGGATGGGCACTTGAGTCTTAGCTACCTTCTCCACCTCGTAGACTCAGAGAAACAACTTTCTGCTTTCCTGTGGGGGCCAAGAGCACATCTACATCATTCTGATGTCACAGGAACTTTGCACGATAATAGCCTGCTTTCACTTTGACTTTACTCCAGTATTTTAACGGGAGGCCAGTATACTGTTCTGGCTTCTGATTCCCACCGAAAATGATTGCCACTGTCCCAGATGCCTTCCCGGGTTTCCAATGCAGAGAAAGGAAAGCACGCAACCATGTCTGACCAATCACTGCCTCTCATTTTTTAGCCTTTCCTCCTCCCATTCCCATGCTTGGGCAGGTTTTACACTTTTCCAGGCTTGTCAAGTGTGTTCTTTATATCACACTCCCGACTCTGACTGGTTGCTGAGACTATAGAGTGGATTGGATACAAACAGAAAATCTACTTTTTTGATAACGTTCATCAACATTTTCAGAACTCTTTCCCCCATCTCATTCCAATTGTCAGCACACTGACTACATGAAACTGTTTTCAGAATAAAAAGAGATTGCATAAAAGCTGTTGATAAAATGCAAAAGACCATAAAAATGTAAGATATTATAGTATTATGTTAAGTCACAAAAGAAACAATACATTTAGCCCTATTGTCCAATTCCAACATATCTCTGTACCGAAAAGGAGTTATGAAATTAAAAGATGTCATACTGTTACAATCTGAGCAAGAAAACAATCAAAAGTTTCTATCAAAAAGTTCTTAGTGAATTTTTGATTCATCAAATAACATTTAGCATGAGACAGTCTTGCAGAGTCTCAATCAGTGGTTTTCAGCCTGGCTGGACAACAGAATCACATGGGGAGAACTGAAGTAATACAGACAGCTAGGCCCTACCTTCAAAACAACTAAGTCAGAATTAAACGTTCTTTCTTCAGAAAATGACATTACAGAAAAGACATAAAAAGAGTTAAGAGTTACTAAAAAGTTAAAAAATTTTAAAGCTATAGCTCCTTTGGAAAATCAGGACCTCCACATGATTAGTGAACTAAAGTAAAAAACCTGAGGTCACTTAGCCAGTCTGCAATCTTAGTTTCAGGGCTGGAAGTATAAGTGATTCTATTTAGATGTTGTTTCATTTTTAGAGAGATACATGAAGACTTTGCCAAATTTGTCCAAAATTTCCCCCCATCATCCACATTCTAACTCCCCCGAATTCCACCAGGACTCTTGAAGACAGCAAGAGTGTTGATACCCCTTTTTCCAGAATTCTCTGCCTTCTGACTCTGGCATTTCTGCCTCAGCACACAATTCTCTGCCCCTCTCCAAGATGAAAGCACAACTTCAGAGAAATGTGAAGTAGTTCCAGTTCTTCCTCACACTTAGATTGGCCTACAACATCGGCTGATCAGAAACACAGATGCCTGAGATAGAAATAGTCCTGTCTCACTGGCTCCCAGGGCCAGAAGATAAATAGGGGAGAGGCCAGAGCAGCCATGGAGATGCTGTTGGAGCCAGTGACCCAGCCGCAAAGTGAATCATCTCTGCCATTCAAAATGTGTCAAAAAAAACCCCAAAAAACCCAAACAGAGAGCTTGGGGAAGAGGAAGCCAGGTTTTTCATCCTGTGTCTCTGCAGAGGTGGTAGGGATGGCAGCTGTGCTTCCTCCCCTCAGAAAGTCATTTTAACGTTAGATTCTCCCCAAGGAAGAAGCAGATGGGGAGATACTTGACTTGCACATATGTGGCTGCTGCTGGCGTTCTTGCTGTGCTACTGACCCTGGATTATATGCAGAAATAGAGCTTTGGAGGAGAGAGGGGATGATTATTCAAGAGGCTCTTTTCAGACCTGCTGACTGGTAGCCCCAAGGGTGCATTAATATTTGGGGTTAACTGTGTACTCTGACATTTTTCTAAAGATGGCTTGTTTTGTGTAAAATGATGATACCTTCTGATTCCCTGGTAGACATGACAGGCATAACCTGTGGGACCGGCAAGGTAGCTACAGAAATGAATAGCACAGGGCTCCTGGCCACAGAGCGGTTATATTCAAATCTTCCAGTAGCACAATAAATTGAACCTCAAGCTATATTTTGGCATAATAGCCAAACTTTTTTATTAGAGCAGTTCTCACCTTCTCGTGATCCTACAGAGAAGCACCTGGTCTGTGTTGGGTGTATCACCCAAGAAAGCAACATACTTGGGCAAAACAGCAAATAAGAAAAATAAATCTTCCTTCATAACTTTGCTCCCAATGCTATAAGCCTTGAGGACACGGTGAACTTCTTTCTATAATGGATGAAACATTGTTTGAAAGACAAAGATTCTCCTTTTATGAAGCAGCAAGGAGAGATAAAAGGGGAGAGGATGAGGGCAGAGAGTTAAACGAGAAAGGGAAGAGAGGGCTAAATCCATTGAAGCCACACAAACTGGAAAATATTTTCAGCAAAGAGCAACCCTGACATAGCTCAGGCATCCAGGAGACGAACGGAAGCCAAATTTTCACCCTCAGACTACCAGGCCTACAGAGCATCCCCTGTTCCCACCACTGGCCACTGCACCTGTGCCGCATTTCCCTCCATGGCCAGCTGGCACTGTGTCAAGTGGACACTCAGCCGCTGGCCTCTGTCTCAGCCCAGAGGCTTTGCTCTCAGCCTCCTTATGTACCTCGAATAGACACACCTTCGCTACTACGTTCCAAAGAATCAGAGCAGCACTACTACCCGGTGGTGTGGTAATGGATCGTAGGAAGCCTTCACACCTACTACTCAGAAATCTTGGGGACAATAAAACAAAAAACTGGTCAAAATTCTTCCTGAGCAAAGAGACTGGTAAATATATGCCATTACAGGTGTGACAAAGGTAATGGTAGATCAGCACAGGTAAAGTAGAATGGGAAAGAGAAAGCAAGGGTCATCCATGTGTCTGGGATCAGAAAAGGAACTGCTTCTTTGGGTAGTGACACTGGTCCCCATGTAAAAACATGAGTGGAGAGGGGCTTTTCAGGTAGAGAGTCCAGAAAGAAAAACATAGCACCCAGAGACATAGAAGAACCAGTAAGTTGTGTGGCTTAAAACCTAAAGTGGAAGGAATGCAGAGTTAGTGGTCAATCACTTTAAGTGCATCAGAAATTCCTAAGAATCCAATGGACATGAGAAATGCCCATTACGTTTAGCCATTGAACTTAGCCATTAACCGTTAGGTTTAGTTCCAGGAGAGCATCTGTGAGTGTGGTCAGAGCAATGTCAGTGGACAGAAGACAGATTGTGCTGTACTGAAGAATGAGCTAGAGGGGAGGGAGGGAGAGGGCAGTGCACATGAAGAGAGATGCTTCTCAAAGCCTTCTCTAGACCAGGTGCACAGTATCATCTAGACACCTGTCAGAAATGCAAAGTCACACACACACTCCCTAGCCATCAATCTGGGTCTTCACAAAGCCTTCCAAATGATGCTGATGTTGGCTAGAGACTGGGAGCCACTTGTTCTTGCAATGAACTTGAGGTATTTAGATATTCAATTAATAATAACAAGGAGGAATTTTACTAAATATTTACTTAAGAAAATCGGGGAGGAATTCATGTTAATAGCATCTTAGTAACCAGTGAAGTATTTCTTAATGATTTCTGGTAATGATTAAGGAAACTCATTTATGTTTTTCAAAGATTTTATTTATTTATCTTTAGAGAGGAAGGGAAGGTGAGAAGGAGAGAAATATCAATGTATGGTTGCTTCTGGTGTGTCCCTGCTGGGAACTGGCCTGCAACCCAGGCATGTGCCCTGACTGGGAATCGAACCGCAATCGTCTGGTTCGCAGGCCCGTGCTCAATCCACTGAGCTACACCAGCCAGGGCAGAAACTCATTTATTACATAAGATCAATAATAGGTATATGAACCCAGGAAATTCCTAAGAACAGGTGACTAGGGAGTTAAGAGACCCGCTGAAAATTCAAACAAGGTGACTCAGGGGAATTTCAATATTGCACACTTAAAATCTGTTTGACTAAATGAAGTCAATTTTTGCCCTTTGTGGAAATAATAATTTGACAGTGTATATAACATTTTCTAGGTAGAGCAGACAGGCAGGGAACATGTGAGAGGGTGGGAATTGCTGGTACAGAAGTGGAGGGAAGGCAGTGATCAAGACGGGGCAGGGGGTGTGAGTGCTGATAAAGCCAAATTAGCAGAAACTAAATGAAGCAAGGACAGATCAGCTGGGCAGCCCTAACCTGTGTCAGGTGGGGGTCCTTCAGTGTGCTCTGAGGCAAGGAAGTCCCAAGCATAAGGCACTGGAGCCCACTGAAGTCTACTCTGGGCAGCTGGGCCGGCTGTAATCTCAGGTTCTGAGTGCCCTGGACCCTAACGTTTCCTGCCCAAATGCCTCCAAGTTTGCCTCAAGAGTCTGCACTGGGTCTCGCCTCCCAGAGGCGGGCAAGTGTCCAGTGGATGTCTGTTTGCTGGTGGAATGGGTTGAGCCTGTGCTTGTGCAGGCTGAGGTGTTCGAAGCTGCATGTGAGACCCTTGGTAGGGCAGAGAAAGAACCAGGGATAAGAAGAAATGGGTCAGGTGGTAACAAGCACAGGTGTGGCGGTTGGAAGCCATGAAGCTCATAAGGAAAGTGGAGAATTCTAAGTCTCACCTAGCCTTGCAGATTATGGAAAAAGTATATATGTCCAGGTAGAACGTCAGAACATATTTTCATCAGCAACACATTAAGTTCTTACCTGTAAGCACTCAGCTGGTATGTAAATCCCAATTTGTATTCTTGTCCAGGCCCCACCAAGTTAGGTCTGGGCCAGCTAATACCAGGATGCTTAGTCATGAATATTCTGGGCACAATAAGAAATATTTTTATTGTACATTAGTATATGGGGCTTCCTATACATTAATCCTGGCCTATTTCCTGGTTGTAGACCACGTTCTCACCACCTAACAAATGACGTTCCCTCGGCCTGTGTCTTTGAGAACTTGGTCCAGACAGTAGGGGTCATCTGAAGGCGGTGGCACAGGGGCACAGCCCAAGTGCTGGCTGGCACCTTGGATGACTTTGATCTTGTCTACAAGAAGAATAAAAAAGATCAGAAAAAAGGAGATAAACTAAAGGAGAGCTGAAGCTACGTATAAAGACCTCTAATACCTATAAAAGAAATGCCAGCCATTACTCAGCCTCATTTTAAAGGTTTAGAATTAATGGCCAAAAAGCAAAAGTTCTGATGCATCAATTTGGAAAAAGCTGTTATCAAGTACTAAGTACCCCTTAAGTAAAATTATGGAAAATTGGAACAGAAATGCAATGTATTGCACAAATAGAAAATTATGTAGGGGGCATAAAAGGAACATGCTGGAAGCTACCCAAGCTCTAAGACTTAGAAATATCCTACTGAACCCAGTTCTGTGCTGCTTACGGGAGACCACTCACCGTGACTAAAGCTGACAGTGGAGGTGGAGGCTGTGCTGCCGTCCAGGCCTGTGCACATGGAATGGTCCCCCCGGCCGAAGGCAGGCGGAAGCGGAGATCGGAGGAAGCCCACAGCCAGAGGCTCATTGTCTGCACTCTGCTCCTCTGGACACTCTCCAAGATGAGGTTGTTTTCCAAGGGAATTGTTTATTACAGAGGCAGGCAATTTTAATACTTTCCAAAGCCGAAAGGAAGCACTTAGAACTTGTAACAGGTCAGAATAGTAAGTTGATCTCTGGCACACACGGTTTGAAAATGTAATTTTCCCATTGGAGCTAAAAATCACAAGGAATATTTTAGACCATGGCTCCATTTCTTTTAGATAAATATTTGAGCACCAGAGGCTACAGATTTAAGGAATGACATTCATACTTATTGACTGTAATTTTTAGAAAGATCCAAAATATTGTCTTCTCCACCCTGTACTAGTTTCGTATGAGGGAGTAAATAGAGAGTAGGAAAGAAAAAAAGTAACGGACAGAAAAGGGGGAAAAATACACATAATACAGTAACACTAATACCTGACACGTGAATATAACACTTCTTTCTTTAAAGGATTTTTACATAATCCTGGTATGTGCTTGTTACAATCAGCCTGTGAGATTGGTATTACCACATTCATTTTATTGAGGAAAAATAATCTGGGCACAGGGTTGAATAACTTGTCCAAGGTCACATAGTACAGCTGTATGAAGTGCAGCTGGGCCAGGATCAATGAAATAATTCCCAATTTCACATCATAAGATTAATGATTGTATTGATGCCACAACCAATGTTATTTAATATGTTTTCATGGATTATTATGTGTTGAGCGTTATGACAATGACTCTCACAAACCAGTGAGACAGGAATTGTCATTGCCTCAATTTCACAGACATGGAGAAAGAGGCTAAGTAACTTGGTCCAGCCACCCAGGCCACAATGAGTCAAAAAGCCAGAACAGGCCAGCTCTGCCTGCTACCCCTTTGCTCTTCATCATTGCAGCCCCATGTAAAACTCACCTGCCTGTATTTGGTTCTCAAACATCATGGAGAAACAAGTCATGGTCAGCTTTTTCTATGACTTCAGTTTAGTGTTCTTCCTTGCTTCTCTTCATCCCACACACGGCAACCTCAAATCCTTTTAAAATAAAAAAATACTTTCCTTGGTGCACTTGGTCCAAATATCAACCTCTTTATAGTGCCTACTAAAATTTTATCTTTTTAAAGATTCTATTTAATTTTAGAGAGAGGAGAAGGGAGGAAGAAAGAGAGGGAGAGAAACACCATTGAGTTGCCTTTCACATGCCCCCAAGTGGGGACCTGGCCCACAACCCAGGCAGGAGGCCTGACCAGAATAGAACCAGTGACCTTTCAGTTTGTGGGACAACACCAAAGCCACTGAGCCACACCAGTCAGAGTTCCTACTGGAATTTTCTACCATCCTGTATGGGTCTACATTTCCCTTCAACGTGTTTTCTTTAAGCATTTATTTTATCTTTTTAAAAATGCATTTTCCTATTTCACTCTCTGTACACTCAGAGATGTTTCTGTGGGATCCAGCCCACCATTATGTAGTCCCTCCTTCCTCCACACACTCAGGGCACTGTTTTGGTGACCTGCTACGAGCTGTATTTTCAAGCCCTCTCAGGTAGCGATGGTCACCAGGCACAGCTCTGGCTAACGAAAAGTAAGCATAAAGTCACTGGGGATTTCTAGGAAAGTGTTGCTTGCCTTCCTGCTAAGGATACCACCATTTCTTCCTGGGGTGTTCTTCTCCTTCTTCTTGGGATGCTCAGAGAAGGCTAGAGATCGAACGTCTGGGATCTCTGAGAAGACCATATGCAGAACGGTCACAGGCCAAAAATGGAGGAGCAGAAAGAGAGAAAGTACGCAGACTCTGGTATCACCAAGAGCTGCCAGAACAGTCCTGGTTGGCTGGTCTCTGATCAGTTTTCTTAGAGCAAAACAAATTCTCCTTTGGATAATTGATTGTGATCTGTTTTATGCAGCTGAAAACAATCTTATCTGACACAGCGTGCTAATGCTGAGATAATAGTGTAACCATCCTGGAACCACCACCACAAGAAAATAACCTAATAGCAACAGAAGCAACAGCAATTATATCAGAAGAGTACATGCTGTGGTTTCAGGGGTGTGCGTTTATACTCCAAAAATGAGAAATCAAAGCTCATTCCTATGGGCTTGTAGAAAAAAAGCAAGAGATTTATTAACAAGAGATGTAATGAATACAAAACACAAACAGTCATCCCATGAACACTGAATTGTAAAACACAATGTAAAATGTGCAAAATATTTATTTTACTTCTATGCAATGTTTCTATGTATGTTTTAACCCTACATGGACCTAAAGCAAGTATCAATGCGCTAAATTCTCTGCGTAGTACTCTACTTAAAGGCTAAATCGTGAACTTCGGAATTGCTTTAGCTGGTGTCCCGAACGTCTTGCTCATTCCTTACTGATGTCTAGTATCCTTAGCCTTCTCCAAACCTGCATCATGACTTCTGACGTAGCATCCTATGTGTGCCTTCTGGTGCCACCAAGGACAACCTTGAAAGCCACTGACCCTGTCTTTCAAACCTTCAGGACCCTGCGCTTCGCTAGGAAGGACATGGATGTGCTAAAAGACCCTAATAAGTTATTTAGAAAATATGACTCCTTATTTATAAAGAAATTCATGAACATTTAACAACACCCCCCCTCTCGCCTTCCAGCTTCCCTTGAATGACTCTGTGGGACGCCAATGACTCTGCAGAGCCAGCTCTGTCCTGAGGGGAGGGAGCCATCAAACAGCTGATAGTTCGACAAAGTAGTTGTCACCACTGAGCCTCATCCAGTAGATAAACCTCTTTAGGGCACCCCAAAGGTTCCCTTACTTGAACTTTTCCTATTGAGCCCTTCGTGGTTCTCCAGTAGGTGTGGTTAATGCCCAAATTATCTTACTTTGGTTTATGCATCTGATGCCAAGCTTAGAATCCCAGCAGTTTATATAATGTGATACACCATTTTCTACCACTTTCCTTTTTGCATCGTGTTATTACACCTGTTTCTGGAGTCCTTTAGGATACACGGGTTGAAATGGCTCGTAGAGGAATTTCACTTCTTTTTAAATGAAAGTTACTGGTCAGACAAGTGTTCTATGAAATTGTTCACATGGAGGATTAAAAGAAAATCCATACTGTATTTTTTTTTACCAGACCTAAGCAGATCTATATAATTTTCTTTAACTTTGAGGTGCACCTTTTTCTCGAACAAACCCTGAACTTAATGACATCACCAGTGTGGTTGAAACCTCTAACTGGGAAAAGAGTTTTTTTCTCTTGAGATTCTTTTGTGAGTCCAGCCTTCATTTTTGCCATTGATTAGTGGATGCGAAATTTGAAATTTAAAGTCTCTCTGATGGATGTTTTTTGAAAATCAAATAATTCTAATACCATGCGGTTCTTTTTAATGGCTCTTTATAACCACAGCTATTTTATCCATTGTTCCCATTCACTCTTCGCTTTAGACAATGAAGTACAGCATTTGCTACAACGAAGTATCCGATGAACAATTACACTTAATGTGTATTTTCTCTTTTTCTGTCTCACAGGGTATTGAAGTTATGGATTCAGACAGAATCTCTTTGCAAATGCGGACAGTAGACTGCACTCTGTCTTTTCATGCTGTCATATTCCTTTGTTGATGTCTCTGTTTTAAGATGAGTTTGCCCCATGCATCACCGATTGTCTTTAGTTTTCACGCTGCAGGGAAGCCTGGGCTAATCCATATGTCACTGTGAAACTTCAGGCCTCTCCGTTTGACAGGTAGCAGGCCTGACAGCAATCTATTGAAAATGCATTTTAGACAGCAATCTATTGAAAATGCATTTTAGACTATCATTTTTCCCGTCTAATTTACTCTTAATAAAATGACTTTGAAGACAAGGGGTCCACTCTGTGTTGGGTTGCTTCTTTCAGATAATTGCATTTTGAGAAAGACACACTGACAATTTTCACAAATACAAAATGACGAAATTCCCTTGGGAATAAAATAAGATAACTTCACAATAAATAGCACCTTTTAGCCTAAGTGGTCCCGAAGCACTTTAGGAATGGTGGACACTCAGATGATGCCCTGGGGCAAGGAAGCAGGCAGACATTCACGCAGGCTGCAGAGTAAGAGCCACACACACAAACCAACGTTTGTAAAACAAGGGATATTTATGTCCTTTTTGCATATGTATGTTACAACTGCTAGCAATATGTTACTAAAGTGATGCATACAAAATATTATAAAGGTATATACACAAAACTAATAGTTACCATCAAATTATTTGTTAGAAGGACTTAATAATTTTAAATTCACTGTGTGCTGTGAATTTACTTTATTTCTTCCCTCTCCAAAGAAAAATAAAAAGAATGAGAGTTAATGTCTACTGTTCCTTTATCCATTTCCTGTCAACCTGAGAAATTCGTTAATCACTAAGTACCTATCCTCAAATTTGAAAGAACAACCCCTCATAGATTTTTTTATCACATGATATTTTCACAAAATTTTGTCAAATTGACTCTTGTTCATTCACCCAGCAAAAGTGTTAATTCATAATGTGTGCAGTGTTTTTTAAGCCGTTAAAATATTACTAAAACCAAACCTTAAAGTTTCTGCCCCGGCCTGTGTGACTCGGTTGGTTGGAATGTTGTCCATAACAGAAATGTTGCGGGTTCAATTCCCGATCCTGGCACACACATAGGCTGTAGGTTTGATCCCTGGTCTCAATGCATATTATTCCCTGTTCAGGAGTGTATAGGAGGCAACCAATCTGTCATCAATGTTTCTCTCTCTCTCTCTAAAAGCAATGAAAAAATATCCTTGGGTGAGTGTGTGAAAAAACACCTTAAAGTTTCTTAAAGTACTACTATTAAACCGCAATTCATTGTGTTGATTTAACAAAAAAACTGTCTACTCTGAAGTTAGAACACAATACCAAGAAGATACATTTTAATTTCATTAGCTATTTTAATAATTTAAGTGGTCAACCACAGTGTTTTTGCTATATAATTAGCTCAATTTTCAAAATGAAGAAAAACGGTATTTTAAAACGCATTTTTAAATCAGAGAAATGATTAATTTTACTCTTGTGTTTAGCTCAAATGCTGGACGCATAGATTTGCTTTCACTTCTCTTAATGGCTACTTTGATAAAAGGGAGCTGTTGTGTTTCTATTGTTGATGACATGCGATTCTGTAACAAGCAGAGCTTCAGCCCTGAGAAAAAGACAAGTAAGCAAACACTGAGTGAAAATGAGGGGGTCCCTGGGAGTATTCATGTTCCTCATATGGTAATGTCCATCACAGCCTCTCGTCTGAAATCTAAAGAGAGGAAACTAAAAATGAAGATCATATTCCTGAAAAAGACTCTATTTCTCTTCCCCTAAAACCATTCTATACCAACTATTTGGGAGACTTGGATGAGAATTTAAATTTCTGTCTAAGTTGCACCTGAGACTGTTTTATAATCATCTCCACACAGTCGAAGGTTTGGGTTTTCTTCCCTGAAGGAGCTTCATACTTGGAATATTGTGTTTTGGTGCCACCTGGTGGATCATTTGCGGATTAGCAGGTCTCTATCTTCACCCAATCTCATTCCGTGGGCAAGAAGGAAGAATAATAATACCTGTCTCACAGAGTTGAGAAGAATAAATCACGTAGTCACGTAGTCCAGATGAAGCATTCGGTAAACCCTCAGTCCATACTAGCTTTCATCACCACCCACAATTGAACTCTGTTGTAACACACCGTCACCCATGGGTGTCAGCTCCAGACGTATCCGCTCTCTGAGCCACCTGAGCTAATCCTCCTCACCTGCCAAAAGCTTGATTCAGACGCCGCCTTCCTCCGCCGGTCTTCCATGCCCCTTGCACAAAGATCCGCCTGTATTTAGTTAACGTATCTTATGCTGGCACACCCTGTGAACACATACATGGCACTTGCAATAGGTACGTGGAACAAGCATCAGATTGTCCATTTTTAATAAAAAAAAAACACTTAAAATGTGTCTATAGTACAAAGGGCGTAATTTGGAACTAGATAAATGTCTTTTTGTGTGTAATCTTCCCTCAAATGGGTTATTTCTAACTATAGTAATAATAATGGCATGTGTGTGTGTGTGTGTGTGTGTGTGTGTGTGTGTGTTATGCTCGCTGTATGCCAGCATGGAGCTGTTTTAAAGCCTACTTCAGAGGACCCTCTGGGGAAGTAATAGCGCAGCAAGCAACCGAGGGGGCATTGTGGACCACCGCGAGAACAGAGAAAAGAAGGCTGAGGGAGGAGGTGGCAGGCTGGAGGGCAACGCACCGCTTGCACGGTTGGACCATCCCAGCAGGGCCCCCGGAAGCATGTACAAAAATGGCCAAGGAACGGTCCACGTTCAACCACCTCCCAGGTGGGCCACGGCCTCTTACAGCAGAACCAACCGAGTGAGCGCTTTCCTCCCCTCCCTTCCCGTCTGCCGGGTGGGAGACAGATCTAACTTTAAATTGGGATTTTCTATTGTTATATGGGGTCAGACCATTTTCAGAATTGCGGTAGTGTCAGCAACCTTGAATATCCGGAAAACTTCTGAGGACCTAAGCGAAGCAGAAAATTAATTGATCTGCCTGCATTTTCAACCAGCAGCAGCAGGACTTCCCTACCAGAGACACTTTAAAAAGACAGCGAGAGACTGTCTTAGTGGAGACAGTTTCCCGGTGGTGTCTCACGAGTCCTCCTCGTTCAGCGTACCACAATCCACGTGGGATTTTCTTTTATCGTCGCAGCACTGTGAGGCCACCTTAGTACTATGCAGCACTGTTCCCATGTTAACAATGGGGAAACCTGTATTGGGAGTTCACGTAACTCTCCTCAAGAGGCACAGCAAGTAAATGTGAGATTTGTGATTTGAACTCAGTATTCGAAAGCAGGTTTTGTTTAGCCACGCTGCTGTAGGTGCCTCGATATGTTGTAATGTTCTCTTACGCAAGCACATTTAATATTTTACACTTATTTTCTATTCCCATCGTTTCCCCTCCTCCTTTGAAATGGGGTGCTGCACCAACGTTCATTTTATTAGCTCCCCCAAATCCCGGTACCTGGGATCCCTCCGCCCCCACCCCCACCCCCACCCCAGCACCTTCGAAGCCACGCCTCTGCCCCCCCGCTCCCCCCCCCCGCCCCTCTGCCCACAGAGGGGCTGCGGAGGGCTGTGCACAAAGAAATGTCTCACCACAAAATGATCTTGCTTCTGAAGCCCGGAAAACCCCTCTCTTTGGTCAGGAAAATTACCTCTCTGGCTAATCCTGTTCTCCTCCGTAGGCTAGGGTGAGAAGTTCTTTGTATTGAAAGGTTGGATTTCCAGATTTCCCTTAAAAAAATGGAAGTCTGGTCTCCATAAGTTCACATCCCAAATAACAAAAGCTGGGGCCTTACTGCCTTCTCTACCCAAAACTCCACTCCTACCAGCTCATCCAGCATGCCCCTCCATCTCTGTATCTCTCAGACCCTTCCAAGAGTTTGGATTTGTTAACCTTGGCTTTAGTTTTGGGGAACAATACCCAGGGAAGTTTGCTGTGACTTCTTCTCTGGAACGTGTCATATTCATCTCTGGCAGGGCTGACGCAGAAGAAGTTACATGCCTGTCTGGGTGACCAGGTGGGTGGAGAAGGGACGTGACAGGGAAAACAACCTTCACATTTTATCCATTTGTTACTTCTTCCTAGGAGAAAAAGTTGATTTCCCTTCTTGTACAACCCAGTTGGCTGTTTGAAATACAAAGAGAAAAGAAAAGAAAAAGAGAGAGAGAAGAAACCCCCCCGAAAGTTGTGGCCAGTTACATTCCACATTGTACAATGCATAAAATAAGCATTCAGAAGGACACACTGAATCAAGTCACCCTACTGTCCCCAAGTAAATTAGTGCAGAGATATGCATGATCAACATCCATGCCTGAACACAAATAAGAATTTGTTCAAGAAATTTTCGTTGTACCTAGACTCACTCGCACTAACAAGTTTGCCAACTCCCATCCTTTGGAACCGCAAAGTATGCAACTATGAAAGACACATTTGATGGATGGCTAAATAATTAGTTCTCTGGGCCCTAGAACATTATTAAAGGGAGTCTTTAGAAAGCTGTCACTTTATCCCAGTGTGCCACCTATACAAATCAAATTCACACAGAGTAACAAAAGAGTTTTGAAGAGAAAATTAGCTAACCTGCCAAAGGGACTTACCTGCCAGCTCCCGTATTTAGCATTGTGAAGTAGGCTTTTGACCAATGTCCTTTCACCAAAAGAGACCTTAGTGCCGGCAGCATATTCTACAATTAGTATTTTAAAATAATGTGAACTTTGCTTAGCTTTTTATATTGGATGGAAACATTTCTACGAGGTACTTTACACCTATTTGAAATTTTATTTCATTATGCTTCACATATGTGAGTATATATAGTGAAACCTGGCAAAGAGAACATTTCTATAGAAGAATGGATTTTTACCCTACTTTCTTACCAAAAAAAATTTTAAGCCTTTTTCCAAAAAGGCTCTCTTGAGTCTGTATGTAAAACCCAGGTGCTTTCCCTGAGTAGGCCTTGGCTAGGCCCCACTCTGCCAGGCTGATGAGCCTGTCCAATATAGCCTGCACTTAAGTCTTCGATGTGCATGTACCACAGCTTATTTATTGCAGTGGGTGAAATACTTTTAAACTCCACTCTTTATAGAGGGAGCAGTTTCCCTTGAAGAGCAAGAGTGTTATCAGCCTGAAAATTAAAAGATGTGGCGATCTAAACATAGCACAGTGGTGAAAAGAGAGAGTTCTGAGGTCGCACTGCCTGGGTCCGAAGCCAGCTCTGCATGTGGCAGCTGTGTGACTTCAGGGAAGTTCCTTAACTCCTCTTCGCCTCAGCTCTCTTAGCTTTAAACACTGGTTGCTAATACACACACAGTCCTAGAGTGTTGCAGATTCAATCCTTACACTGTATGATTTAAGATGAAGTCAAGGGCAATAATGAGGCCCAGTAGAAAAATGTATACATGTGCACAAACTCTTTGTGCAATTTGACATGATATTTTTTTCTCCTTAGTGAGAAGGAAATGGCTTATTCATCTTTGTTCAATGGAGGCTTTTAAGTTAGTGTGTAATGTTAGTCCAAGAATAATTTCTTCTAGGAGTGAAGCTACTGCCATCGCCCTGTGGTAGCACATTTCCGTGTACCCGTGTTTTCAAGAACAGAGTAGTTATTGTTCCTAGAGAGTTGACAAAGTTCTTCTCTTCCTGTTGGTTTCAAGAAGATCCACACTCAGTGAAATGTGTCTATGTATTGTCTTCTGTGTGCTCTGTACTATCTGGGGATTATGTTTTATATTTCATAGGTCATCCTTCCTTCAAGATGAGAGCCATCTGGTCCAGAGGTAGGTGAACTCCTGCCCTTGGACCAAATGGAGCTCACTGCCTGTTTTTACATAGCTAAGGAGGTAAGAATATTTATATTCCTCAGTGTCTATGTTATATTTTTAAACATTTTATTTTTAACTTATTTCCACTTATTTTTAAGGGTTTTTTTTTCCTTTCACCCACATCTTTCTCCCCTTTGGCGACCATTAGCTTGTTCTCTGTATCTATGGGTCTAATTTGTTTTGTTTCCTTTGTTCATTTGTTTTATTTATTTTTTCTTGCATTTCACATATAAGTAGAAGCATGTGGTATTTGTCCTTCCCTATCTGATTTATTTCCCTAACATACCCTCTAGGTCCATCCATGCTATCACAAATGGGGAGATGCCAGTCTTTTTTTATTGCTGAGTAGTGTTTCGTTGCATACATTTACCACCCCGTTATCTGTTTGCCGGCCAATGGACACCTGTGTTGTTTCCGTACCTTGTCTGAGAGCCCTGCGATATCTCCAGGATCCGCAGGATCAAAAGTGCTGGTGAGCACCATCGTTTGCATTTACACCCACCCTGACAGGGCAGGTGGGAGCTCTCTGCAGGTGCTTGTTCGATCTGCAAGGCCACTGCTGTTTGTTTCTGGCCCCGTCGCCTGGAACCTATTTTGTCTCCAAACAAAAGGCGGGCGTGGGATCCGCAGGGCCTCACTACACCTACGTGGTCTCCAGCGTCAGAGCCACTCCATCCAGCAGGCTGGGGCCTTGGATGCCGCAGGAACCCGCTCTGTTCCGATCCCCTGCCAAAGCCACGCAGCAGTCACGGCTGACACAGAAGCTGTTTTTGAAAAGCCACATTTTCAAGACTGAGAAAAATAGGTATTTTGTCTAATTTATATAAATAAAGATAGAAAGTCCCATAAAATGAGAAGACAGAATAATATCCCTCAAATGAAGGAACAAAAGAAATGCCCAGCAAAACCCCCGAATGACATAGAGATTAGTAATTCACCCGATAAAGAATCCAAAATAACGAACGTAAGGTGGCTTCACCAAATTCGAGAATGGAACAGAAGAACCTGCGGAGAACTTCACCAAAGAATTAGAAAGTAAAAAAACCAAGTACAGTTGAAGAATATAATCATTGATATGAAAAATACTCTAGAAGTATTTTTCTAATACTTCTAGAGTATTAGAAATTAGCTAATACAGAAAAATAGATCAGTGACCTGAAAGACAGACTAGTGGAAAACAACCAATCAGAACAACAAAAAAAGAAAGAAAGAATTTTAAAAACTGGAGATACTTTAAGAGATGCTGGGGCAGCATCAAGCACACAAACACTTATACTGTAAGAATCCAAGGAGAAGGAGAAAGAGGAGAAGAAAAGGAAGAAGAAGGAGGGGGAGGGGAGAAGGAGGGGAAAGAGGGAGAGGCAGAGGAGAAGGGAAAGGAGCAGAAAATTTATTTGAAGAAAAAAATGGCTGAAAACTTTTCTGACCTGGGAAAGGAGATAGACAATCAGGTCCCGGGGGCACGGAAAATTCCAAATAATGTGAACCTGGAGAGAGCCATGTCAAGACAGACTGTAATTAAAATGGCTAAAGTTAACGATAAAGCAACAATTTAAAGGCAACAAGAGGAAAACAAGTTACATACAAAGGAAATGACATAAGGTTATCAACTGATTTTTCAGCAGCAGCTTTAAAGTCCAGAAGAGAGTGGCAGGACATTTCTAAAGTCCTGAAGGAAAGGAACCTACAACCTAGAATAATTTACCTGTCAAGGTTATCATCCAGAATCAAAGGAGAGATTAATAGTTTCCCAGACAAGCACAGCCTGAAGTAGTTCATCACGATTACACAAGTTTTACAAGAAATGTTAAAGAGTCTTCTTTAAGCAGGAAAAAAAGGCCATAACCAGAAAAATGTATATGCACAGGGAAAAATCTCATAGATAAAGGCAAATATTTAACAGCAAATCAGCCAATTAGAATGCTACTACAAAGGTAAAAAGACAAAAGTACCAAATTTAAGTCACACTACTATAAGTCGTTAGGAGATACACAAAACAAAATTGTCTATAATATGACATCAAAAATAAAGAGCTTGGAATGGGGAGTAAAACTGTAGCCCTTTTAGAATATATTTGAATTCAAATGACTATCAGCTTTAAAACAGATTTCTATAGCTACAGAATTTTATACAGAAACCCCACAGTAACCACAAACAAAAAATCTACAAGAGATATACAAAACATAGAGAGGAAGGAAACCGAACAACGTACTAAAGAAAGCCAGCAAAGCACAAGGGAAAAGATCAAGAAAAGAAGAAAGGAACAGAGACGAATGGTTTTGGTTAAATGGGAAGAAAAAAATCTAAAGAAGAATAGTATTCTGTGACACATGAAAATTTTACTACACCAAAGTTTAAGTATCCATACAAAGTGTTACTGGAATGCAGCCATGCTAATTCCTCTACATTCTGTCTATCGTCCTGGCTGCTTTTGTGCTCCAACGGCAGGGCCGGGTCGTTAGGCGGGCATCATACAGCCTACAAAGCCGATAATGCTTAATGCCTGGCCCTTTAAGAAAATGTGGCTGATCCTCCCTGTCTCGCTTTAATCTTGCCCAGAAAGAAAGGAATATTGGCCCTCTGACAAGATCATAGCCAAGGTTCTTCTCAGCAGAGGATAAACCAGTATTTATCTGAAGACTGTAGAGTAATCTTCTGTTTCAAGACAAGAGAAAAGAAAAACACCAGTTATTCGCCAACTAAGAAACCGCACTTAAGGATTTCTCATCATAAGACCTTTTGCAGACTGTCTTATAGTGGTAGTTTGGTCCTAATTATACTAAGTGGAGGCTTATTTTAGTGGTTCCATTGTAATATTATACAGGCAGCAAGTCAGAAATTCAGGCCATCGAGGCCAAACCCAAGCCCACCTCCTATCCCAGGCAGGCAGTTGAAGACCTGTTAAATGTTTGCCGGGTTCACACCTCTTCTGAGAAAGCGGTGTTGAGAATTCCTCCCACGGAGGAACTGCCCTGTGGGTGTCATTTAGCATTCATCAACCCGCCTCCTACTCTGCTCCTGACGTGCTCTCGGCTCTGAGCACGCAGGGATGAGCAGCGGAGTGGTGTCCTTCCTCTCACGGAGCTTAAAACGCAGTGCGGGAGACAAGCAGTGAACAAATGAGCAAATAAGGAAATGCTGACGGGTGCTACAGAAGCATAAGATATAAAATACTTTATGACCACTTAAAAGGGGTACGTAGGATGGTCAAATTCATGGAGAGAGAAAGGGAATGGTGGTTTCCAGGGCCAGGAGGGGCAGAGAGGGGCAATGGAGAGTTGTTAGGTGATGAACATGTAGAGTTTCAGTTTTGCAAAATAAAAGGACTCTGAAGATGGGTGTTGGTGATGGTTACACACAGCATGAATGTGTTTAATATCACTGAACTGCAAACTTAAAATGGTTACAATAATATAGATCTTATGTCATTTGTATTTTGCTGTAATTTTTTAAATGAGTGGAGAAAACCATTAGAGATAAAGAGAAGGTCCTAAAAACTTCAATAATGACAACAAAGGACATCCAATTTCTCATCAGGAACACTGAATACTAGAAGGCAATGAAGAAAAACATATTCAAAATTCTGTGCTGAATTGTTTTCAACTTACTCTTCTATATTCAAACAAATTATTATCTAACCATAAATGTGGAAAAGGTCTCTTTCAGACCAACATTCAGATATGCACACATACAAGGTGTAGTGATGGTGGCTGGCTAAATGGCTGCTGTTAATGTATTTCCACTTTTTAAAAAATATTTTGAATAGGCAGTTCATTTGCATGATTCAAAGTCAGGCTATATGAGGAGAAACCATAAATCTCCCCCTGCAATCCACATGTCCATAGTCTCAGGTCTCACTCTTCCTTCCCAACTGTTAAATTCTCATGTAACTTCCAGAGTTTCACTATGCATACATATATAAGCAAATTTCAATGTAGGCTCTTTCTTCCTATTCTCTTCATTTCAATGATTGGTTTAAAAGGGCCTGAGCAGCAGATACGAGGTAGGAAAGGCCTGAGTAGCCGTAGAGTGAGCCACGTGAAGACTGAGGAGAACATTCCCTGGAGAGGAAGAGAGAGACCAGAGGACCCACTGCAGGAACTGAGGTCACGTGTTTAAGGCTCAAAGGGAAGGGCAGAGATGGGTGCAGAGCGAATGCGGGAGAGTGCAACAGGGGAAAACACACACAGGGAGAAAGAGGCCAGGGACTCCACCCAGAGCAAGAGCTGACAGCTGTCCAGCCCTGACTTCATTGAGAAACTGCCGGCCTGCCATGGTCGCCAGCCCTGCCCACCCCCATAGAGACCATCATGATAGTTTGGCCTAAAATAGGATCCCTCGAACCCCAATTTGTTCCAGGAAATTGTAAGCCTCCACCCCTAGCACTGAACACTTCTTTCTCACTTGCCCCCTTAAAGCCAACCAAGAAATGTGACTGAAGTCCAAACAGAAAGATTCTGCCACTTCTAAAAATCCACCTTAATAGAATGCTTGCCAACCAGAGACTGGGATTCCTCTTTTTTTCTATAAACGTATTCTCCTCCCTACCACCTTAGAACTCCTGCTCAAATGAAGGTGATGACGGAAGGGAGCCCAGACCCACGATGTGAATGAACAGCCTTTGCTGCTGTTGTCCTAACACAGTTTTGTCTTTGACATTGTGAAACTGCTATACCTCTGGCCTAAGTGCAGGGCCCTACCTTACCCCAGCTCCTAAGTTGGAGAGGGAAGAGGGGAGGGAGAAATCTGCAGGTTTTTATTTTATTTTATATTACTTTAATTTAATATTACCTTAGTATTATTCATACTAAAGTAATGTTACTTTATTTTATATTACTTTAGTATTATCCATACTCCTCAAACTCTACTATCTCCTAATATGTTTCCAAATATTTATTTTATTTTAGTTCCAAATTTGGCATTTAGAGGAGTTCATCTCTTTTTTCTTTCAGGCTGAAGACCTCACTTTAGTCCAATACATACACAGACATAAACTCATGAGACTTTCTAAGCTTCATTTAAATGGTTCTCTGATGTGGTTTCCATAAAGCAATATTATGACTCAGTGTGCATATTTAGAGAAATTATGATGATTTATTTGAAAATTCTAATTATAGTTTAAATGACCTAATTGCCATTTAGAATCAGGCACATTATACACACAATTCAATACACTTGTTTCAAATTTTGCCAAGGATTAAAATAAATTGTATAGCACGTAATTGCACCTTAATTATTTCTGTGATTGGTTTCCAGTTTACTATTTCTCTTTATAAATTATCTTTTTTATTCTTAGTATCTTTGTTTGATAGAAGAATAGAGATGAAAAGATGAAACTCTTTAAATGTGTTTATTATACACACAATGCATACTTATGAAAATTTAAAACAGTATGAAAGTTGGTAAAGTAGGAGGGAAAATGTGTCCCTGTCATCATGAATTTTACTCCCATGAGGTAATCAAGATACAGTATGTGTGTATGTGCATGCACATATGTGTTTAGAAAAAAATCAAGGAGACTTCGTGAAGAGGTTAGCCGACTGCAAAATTAAAGGGAAAACAGTCCACACAAGACTGCCCTCCCTTCTGAAAGCAGTTGCAAGTTTCTGGGGATCCCGAAGCCAAGGTCAGGTTTGTTCCTCTGCTACAAGGACTCACTGAAAGCTGTTATACTCACAGTTACAGTTTATTTGAGGGAAAGGGTATAGTTGAAAATCAACAAAGGGATGAAGCACCTAGGGCAGAATCCAATGAAGTACCAAACATGAAGCTCCCATTGTCCTCTCTCCACGGAGCCAGAACACATCCATTTCTAGGCATCACTGTGTGACAATGCACACAGAATATCACCAAGGAGGGGACTTTATCTAAGCTCCGTGTTCAGAGTTCGTATTGAGGCATCATTGATAGGTCCATCGCCCTCATGGCTGAACTCAGCCTCAAGGTTGTCTCCCATGGCATAACCCTAAATATGATTTGGGGTGTTCTGGTGTGGGCAGCCCCCCACCCTAAGACTATCTAGGCATAGCCGGCTGCTACCACATATTGTACCGTTAGAGGACCTGGTGAACCAAGGCCCAGGAGAACAAAGACACTCTTATCAGGCCTGCCATTCTAGGGGCTTAACAATTACCTTCAGAAGTCAAGGTCAAAGACCAGAGATCTTTTGGGTCAAGGTTAAATTCTTTACGCCATGGGCTTCCATTAGAGGAGTAAAAGCATCCAAACTGATTTCAGACATTAGTCCACAATGACCCTTGAAGGAGGGAACTGTCTTCTTGCTACTGGACAGAGCGTCAGGGACGGCGGGGGAGAATAGAAACTATTCGTTCTGTGCTTCTGCTGTTTGCTACTGCTGGTCTCTGTTTCATTTGACTCCCTTTCTCTTTTGTTCTGCCTCTTCCAGTTCACTGCTCTTTGTTTCCATGATGAAAATGTAACTCAGTGCTAGGAACCACCTGTCGGATGCCCCAGAGATGGGTGAAGGAGTGAAGCTCCCATTTGGTATTGGTTCAATACTGATAGACTGTGTTCGCCTATTCAATATAAAAGAATATCCTTTTTTTCAAGGAAGACAATCTGTTTCCTTACCTCTCCACTGACCCCATTTTTTTCTTGAAGACTAGATCTCCCAGCAAATTGGGGTTTTTTTCTTGCTTTTTATGGAGTGCAGAGAAAAATAGCACTTTGTTGAAGTAAAGTCAACAGCTCAGATATGTGGGAACTTGGCCCTGACTCTTACTCTCCGACTCAAACGACCAGTACCATCTGGCAGTGATGGCCCCTAAAGCACATCTCATTCGAAGGGGTAGTGGCCACTCCACTGTAGCTGACGGTCACATGGAGAAAATGAGAGAGCAGGTCCCAGTCAAGGTAGAAAATCTGAGACCACTCTACTAATGTCTTCGTTTGTGTGAAATTCAAACTAGGATACAATGAACTATTTTAAAGTGAACAATGTAGTAGCATTTAATGCATTCACAAGGTTGTGCAATCACTTCTTCTACCTGGTTGCAAAGTACCTACAATGCTCCGGAATAAAGTCCTGCACCCATTGAAGAGTCACTTCCATTCTTCCCTCCTTCCAGACACTGGAAAGCACCAATGGATATTATCTGTACTGGATATTACCTATACTAGATAAATGGAATCACAGAATATGTGATCTTTTGTGCTCAGCCTCTGAAATCACTCCATTTTAAATGTGGTCACAATGCTAAAAAAAAAAAAAAATGCACAATAGTACTGGGTTAGAGAAACCAAATACTCGTTAGGGTGGGTGTAGCCCGCCTGGCTGCTAGTTCACAGTCTCTGCCCTCCTACAGAAAGTGAGAGGAGGGGCCAGAGCTAGAAGGTTGATGGGGAGGGAGGGGCCTGGCAAAGGTGTTCTCTAGGAAGGCAAGAAATTGGGCAGGGCCACCATGATTCATAAATCCAGTCAAAGACACGGAAACCTACAGAGAGCTTTTCAGAAGCATGGTTTACATTGGCGAGCCAAGTCCAATGTGTTAGAAAGGCTTAGAAAGTAGAGAATAGAGAGACGTTCTCTAAAGTTGACAATCAAGTAGACGCCAGGCTTTAAAAGTGTGGAGGATTGAAAAGGAAAGTTATGTATAAAATAGAAACGTTAGGGATGATGACAACTGGAGTTCAACCTGAAGTACAGCTTTACTCTGATAATTTTTAGTTTCAGTTTCCCCATCAAAAAAAATGAGAATAATTACCTATTGTGTTGGATTGTTATCAGAATTATAAACATTGTTTATAAAAGATCTGGGACAAAATAAAAATCAAGTATGAACTATTGTAACAATGAGGCCGTTATCAACAAACAGTTTAAACGACTAATCTCAGGATACATATTTGCCCTCTGGATAGCTGGGCACCCACAGAGTCCCACCCGGGGAAGGCGGAGCCTCCACCGGTTTAGTAGATTCTCATGATAAGATAGAGATGCGTCTTAGAGACGTACACGGTGCAGCTTTGCCGCTCGTTTAGGGAAATCGTCACAGGCTTTTAAAATAAACCTAACATAGTTTCACTCGTTGGAAAGGAGTGAAAGGAGGCAGCGGCACAGTGTGACACCACGCAGCCCTTCTCGGTTGTGGAAATGGCCGTTACGGAGAGATCACGCCTGTCGACCTCTCATGGCCAGCTGGACAGACCCCAGCTTTAGAAGTTCAGCTTCTGTGTCCCACAAAGTAGTTCAAATTGTTGTGCTTTTTCCATAAAGTCCTCTCTGCCAAACAAAGGGTAAAGGTTCAGGGGTACTTGTTGGCTTGACAAAACTTAGATTTAACATTAAAACACATTTTTAGTAGTATGCTTAGCCGGCAGAGCAGATACCAAGATCGCCCAGGAGGTGGTTTTCCCGGGACAAGGCTTATCCATGGTACTGCGGATGTGCTGACCCCTGCGATTTCCCCAAATGTGGGAAACTTTACTGCAAAACTCGTGGTACTGGGGGCCTGGGTTCTTGCTCTTCCCTGATAAAGAAAAGGAAAAAAAAAAACATTTTGAGTAATTATCTCCACTTTTAAGAGTAATTGAGAATTAAATCAACACCTCAATAACAATAATAATAAAACATTTTGGTCCATTTAAGACCAATTTTACATCATAAAGACGGTAACCAGAGGGGAGAGGGAGGGGGGGTAACGGGAAAGAAGGGGGAGGGGCATCAAGAAACAGTGTAAAGGACCCATGGTCAAAGCCAAAGGGGAGTAGGATTGAGGGTGGGAGGGAAAGGACAGGGCAAAATGGAGACAACTGCACTTGAAAAACAATAAAANGATTTCCCCAAATGTGGGAAACTTTACTGCAAAACTCGTGGTACTGGGGGCCTGGGTTCTTGCTCTTCCCTGATAAAGAAAAGGAAAAAAAAAAACATTTTGAGTAATTATCTCCACTTTTAAGAGTAATTGAGAATTAAATCAACACCTCAATAACAATAATAATAAAACATTTTGGTCCATTTAAGACTAATTTTACATCATAAAGACGGTAACCAGAGGGGAGAGGGAGGGGGGATAACGGGAAAGAAGGGGGAGGGGCATCAAGGAACAGTGTAAAGGACCCATGGTCAAAGCCAAAGGGGAGTAGGATTGAGGGTGGGAGGGAAAGGACGGGGCAAAATGGAGACGACTGCACTTGAAAAACAATAAAAATAAATAACTAAAAAGAAAAGAGGAAAGATTTAAAGACGTGACGACAAGTAGTAACAATTAATCTTACACAATGCCCACATGTTTGAAATGATGTGTGCGCATTATAACAGAAAAATGAAGGTGGGGCAGGGCCGTCTTTTCCTCCTTAAAATTCTCTTTTCGGATTAGTTTTGTGTACGTTAATGATAAAAGTCTAATATCCTTTCTAGAAATTGTCTTTTATTTAAGTAAACTGATTTGAGTCAGTGAAGGGGAACAGGCCTGATTTTTAGACTCGTACCAAGAGGGAAAATCAAGTCCGAAGCTGCCGTCGTCTCTTGCAAGATGAAGTGCACGGTTTTGCCTCGTGAAGTCCTTTCCTGGGCTTCCTCCGGCTCTCGGTGTGGGTGGAGGGTGACGTTGACAAGAAGGACGTGACCTCTACAGGCCGGATTCGGACCCAGTGTTTTCAGAAGCAGGTAGCTTAGGGTGAGCCAGTTTTGGTTACATCCTGGCCCCGAGAAATTAATAAGGGTCTTCACTGGGCAGGGACACGACCACGACTGCGGGGAGCAAGGTCCTCATTTCCGAGTGGTTGCTTGCTTGATTAGGCGAGGACTTAGCATAGGAGCGGGAATCCTTTAAACCAGTATTTCCAAAACTACAGCACTTTCTACTGATATTAAACAGACAAAGTTAGGTCATATATACATGACATAGTAATACTTTTAATTATCCTGGCTATGACAAGTAATACTATTTCTACATTTATTGGTTAAATTAAAAAGTTTCTATTAAAAATAATGGTTAAAGTTTTGTGAAACATTCCAAAAACTGTGAAAGTTATACGTGAATGGCTGGTCTGTGAAACATCCATTTCAGGTCAAACAGCAGACCGGTTTTTCCACGGCAGCGCCCCTCGTCCTGAGAGGCAGTGAGCACGTGAGTCAACATCCTGAGACTCCATCAAAACCAGTCGGGGTTTTTTTTTGGGGGGGGGTGGGTTTTAATTTTTACCTTTGTGTGTTTTTAATTTAATCCCTGTAAATATAAATATAGTCTGACAGGTAATAAATGGAAAAAGATACTATCTCCCCAAGTCCCAGGATGGAGATGAGTAACACACAGGAAAACATCAGTTCAACTGCGAGAACTTTGTATATTAGCTATAAAAGGATATAATAAAAGCCAGCCACCCTGTGAAATACCAAAATTTTGGTATTTGCTTGATCTACAACAATACAAAATTAATTCCCAACTAATATGTTTACTTTAATTACGTTAATATTATTTCAAAGGTGAACTCCTGTGATGATTTGAGACCCATTCAATAAAACAGGATTTTAAAAAGTGGGTGAGAACATTGGCGTCAAGGAAAGACACCCCGAAAACAGCAACATCGGACCTGCAGGCTGCATGGCTAGAAATGCACTATGGAGTTCGGTATGCGCTTCCTAGCAGCCAAACCCAAGGCGATCGCAATTAGTTCCTGAGGGTGGCACACTGCGGCCCTCGGGCCAAGTTTCACATGCCACCTGGTTTCGTCAGTGAAGTTTCACTGGAGCACAGCCATGCTCACGTGTTTCTTTACTGTCTACGGCCGCTGCTCCATTACAGTGGCAGAACCAAGTTGTCGCAGCAGAGACCCTGTGGTCTCCAAAGATGCAAGTGTTTGCTATCTATCTGGCCCTCTACAGAGCTTGCCAAACCACTGAGTGGGCAACATTACAGGACCTAAAAGATTTTAAAAATTCATTGGCTCAACTTTTTTTTTTTAGTTTTGAAAGCTATTGATTTTGATTTAAATATTTACCAATATTGATAGGATATTTTTGCTTGAAACTTTGTGTTTAGAATTCCATACTCATGGATGAGCAGAGTAAATTACATTGTAAATTTCAGTTACTCAAAGCTAATCTCTTGTATAAATAAAATAGCATATATCCAACATCTTCCTAAAATATTAGTCTAAAAAGGGACCACATCTATAAGGCCAGCTCTAAAACAAGGGCCTTATCATCTGTTATTCTTTACAGTAGATGTTTAGATACAGTTTTCTGCCTTTTAAGGTCCATCACATTAGTCAATCAGTGAAGAGGAAAAGCCATCTCTCAATAAAGCACATTTCCTTCTGCTCAGTCTTAGTACAGATCAGCAGCAACTGTCATAAAATGGATTTAGAGCAATACACTGAAAGAAAAGATGAGAATACCAATACAATTTCTTAAAAAATGTTTCCATTGCTTGGACTTCAGAGGAGGCAGGAAAAGAAAGAAAATAAAGGGAGGCAGACCTAACCATGAATATGTGAAGAGTCCATTCCAGTTTTCACGTCTAGCAGCCTAAACTTAAAGTCCACTTTACCACCTGGCCATAACTGCTGGGTCGGATTTCCTCTCCACAGACCTGGCGGACACTGGGATGTTGGCACTGAGGCGCGTGAACAATGGCACACAGAGAAAGGAGCCTCAGGTCCTGCTGCTGAATGAAACACAGGAGCTGCCTCGGTTCCTGCTTCACTGAGGCCTGGCTGTCCAGATCTTCCTTAGACCCTGTGAAATTCTCCATCTTTTCCTAATTTTTACTGCTTGTATCCAAAGGCACTTTAATTTATCCAGGTGGAATTCTTTCAAATAATAATAGTTAATGCATCTCTCCAAGCTTTCCTCTTCCATATGAAATACATTTACTTTATTCTTTTCTCAAAATAATCTTATTGGGAGAGAAAAATCCCAGTAATCTAAACAAATAAAATTTTGAAAACAGATTTTAAACCCAAGCCTAAACCATGGCTTCCTTAAAATCTTGTATGGAGAACTGAACACAATGTTGAAGACACTGTGTGATCAGTACCACATAGGTCAAGACTATCACCTCCCTCATTCTAAACACTATACTCCTACTAATGCATCCATATGTTATATTTACTTTTTTCTGATAGACACATAACACTACTGATCTTACATTTAACTAAATTAATCGTGTTTTTACCATTAAAGCTGACACTCAATTATGTTGACATTTTTAAATCTAGATATATAAATTTATATTTATCTCTAACATATTTGATCCCAGTAATTGACTCACTCAGGTTCTTATTCCAGTACTTATATATACTCAAGAAATTAAGTATTTCTGAACTATATGTCTTTTTTATCCACTCTCCTGCAAAATCATCCCCAAGTATTTCTGAAAGTGTTCTGGCAGTGTATGTGAACATATTATTTGAAGCACCACTATGTACACCCTCACCATTTTCCCCTGAGACTGCCTTCCTAAACAATGCAGTCTTCTGCCAGGAACTGCCACCGCTACCTTTCATCAGTTACTATTTTCAAGTGACCAAATAGTGTTAAAAAAAAGAAAGTAAATCTACAAGCTCGCAGTAGCCACAATGGATAATAACTTCTGCTTTCCCTAAAATGTTCTAGTTGCTTGTTTTCATGTGTTATTTTCATGGTAGTTTGTTGATTGTCTGGAACCTATAGTTCAAGCTATTGAAAAGCTTAGCAAATCACTGAATTCCCAAAATGCTTTTTAAAAAGGATTTTATTTATTTATTTTTAGAGAGAGAGGAAGGGAGGGAAAAAGAGAGGGAGAGAAAACATCAATGTGTGGTTACCTCTCACACGCCCTCAACTGGGAACCTGGCTTGCATCCCAGGCATGTGCCCTGACTGGGACTAGAACTGGCGATGATGGCTTGCAGGCCCGTGTTCAGTCTACTGAGCTATACCAGCCAGGGCCCAAAAATGTTTTTTTAATGCTCACACATTTGGTATAGGTCAGGCCAAACATTTTAGAATCTGTATTTTTTTTTTTAGGATTTGTGCTTACCACCTGATTGGACACAGCATCTCACATATTTTAAGGCATCAGTCAAAAAACGATGTTAAGGTTTTATCATCAAGACATTTATACACGTCTGCAAGATAGTGCTAATACAGTTATATCATTATTTAAATTCTTCTTCCCAATAGTTCACATTAATCATTTCATCTATGAACCATTGGAAGGGAGCAGAAGTCATTAAAACTCTTCAGGGCATCTTTTAATTTGGATAGAGTCCACAGTAATGATGCCTGCCATGCTGACCTTTCCTTTCCTATCTACAGACATACGAAGTATTATTCTACTGGGAACAGTTGTATAAGTTGTGTGCTACTTGACAGAAGAAAGCACAAAATCTAAGGCCGTGCTACTTATATTCTAGTCATTATAAATTTTTATAAAATGTTTCTAATAAATAAATCATTGCATGGTGTTATACATTGTTTGAGGAAGTAGAGTATCTCATGGAACAGAGTGACTTTGTCTAACTTGCAAAATGGCATTGTGCTGACTTCCAGCAGCACCAGACCTGATCGCAGTCATTTTTAAGTCCAGTTTTGAATGGATGTAGCTAATACCTAAGTAACTAAGAAAAGCTGGATTGCCGCTGACTGATGCCACTGACCCAGACAGAGAGAAAAAGGGAAGGGAAGTCTGAATTACACGTCAGAGTTGGAAATGTGAGAGTATATATTCAGTAGAATAGTAAGGGTTGGAATTTTAGAGAGTTGAATTCGTAAGAGTGAATAAGACTGCGCAAATATATGGTGTACATGGGAGGCGAGACTCCACTCAGGGATCAGATGACCTATTATCTAGGCCTGACGGAGCAGAAAAGGGAAAAGGGTAATCAGAAACACAAACAGAAAATGGTCAGAGTATTAACAGAGCTAAAGGAAATAATATCATGAATTTAAGAAGAAACTCTTAAGAGGAATAAATAATCCATACTATTAAGAGTAAAGAGAAGTCATGGAGAAAGAAGATTGGAACGAAGTTACTAACTTTGAAAACAGAAAGCCCTGGTACCTGCAGCAAGAGGAGGTTCTGTAGAAGGGTTGTTGTGGAAATTAGGCTGCAATGGATTGAGGAGGGAATGGAAAGTGAGTCACTGGTGGCGATAAATATAGACTCGATTTTTTAAAAATCTGGCTTTGAATCAAGAGAGATTATTGTTTCAAGTGTGATTTCTCTCAGAAAAAAATGCTACATCAGAAGTTAATATCCTAGGTCAGCCTAAAGAACTTATTTAGTCTAATGAAATGCAAAAACTGATGATTTATGATTAAAATTAGAGGAGAAAATGCTATTGCAACACATGTAATAAAACAGAAGATATTTTAAATAATATTTTAAATTTTATATATTTTGATAATAAATATTTTTATTGCTGGTAGCTGGAAATGATAGGTTTAACTAAAAGATTATAAGTCGGCAGATAGTTTTATGTAAATATTCTACTATGAATCTCCAGAAATTTTTAAGGTCTTCATTTTATGTATTTGTCTTTAAGTTTAATTTCACTTCTGAACAAATGGTGGTGTGTCACTTTGAGTCATCCTGTCACTGGCATCAGCCCCGTAGTTTCCAGCCGTGTGCAGAGTTGTTCTGGTGTTTACAAATATGAGAACTGAAGGAAAAGTGGAGGTGGCAGTTAAAAGTGTTTAAAGAAGCCAGTCTCAAGGTTAGTGTGGAGAAAGGAAGTTTTGGTGATTCAAAGGAACTTATTTTTTTTTAAGTACATTCATGTCCAAGTTAGTCAAATCTTAAAATGGATCAATGTCCCATTCTTTACTTAAAAGGAAAAAGGCAGAAAAAGCGAAAGGGTGAAAGAGAGAATAAAAGTTGAAACAGTGAAGAAAGAGCGGGAAAGAAATTTTGCAGCATTTAAGCAGACAAAGAAAATAAATTAATTTTCCAAAATAGGTGAGTTTCATCTATTTTGCTCCTACTATGTTGCTGCAATAAAGCACTTCAACAGCTTGTTGGGTGACATGAAAGATGATGAAACCAAGTTTTTGACATTGTCATAGAGAGAAAAGTCCATTGTTAGGGAGAACTTCTTGGTTCTTACTGATTCCTCAGCCACAGGAAAACTGGACTGATTTAAATGAATTGTTTGAACAAATCTACACATACTATACCACTGTAAGGGCCTCAACTTAAAAGACCAAAATGTAAACATCAACAGTTGCTACAGATATGTAATAAGAAATGTTAGAGGAACAATTAAAACGAATCTGCCTTACTTCTCCTATCTCTTTCCCTTACCTCCTCCCCCAAAACCCCTCAGGCTCAGATTCCTTCACAGATGAATTCTACCTAATATTAAGGAATAGATATTACAAGTTCTACACAAACTCTAAAAATATAAAAAAGAAGGAACTATTGACAACTCATTTTATATGGCCAGCTTTATCCTAATCATAAAACCAAACTGTATCATAAGAAAAAATATTACACACTAATATCTTTCATAAAAAATAGATGTAAAAATCTTTAACAAAATATTAGCAAATAAAACTCAGCAATATATGAAAAGAGAATATAGCTTAACAACTGGCATCTATCCCAGGAATTAACAATCTTGAAAAAACTAAAAAAGAAAAACCAAATGGTCATCTTAACAGATGTAATAAAAAAAGTATTTCACAATATATAAACCTATTTCTTGTTTAAAATTCTCACCAAGTGAAGAATCAAAGGGAACTTTCTTAATCCAACATAATACTCAACAGTGAATGACTGAGTATTTTTCCCATAAGACCAGGAACAAAGCAAAGATATTCACCTTACCCCTTACATTTAACATGGCACTCAAAGTCCTAGGCAATGCAATTATGCAAGAAAAAGAACTGAATTGCCTATAAGTTGGAAAAGAAGGGATAAAACTGTCATTATTGACAGGCACTATGATTGTCTGGAAAACCGTAAGTCATCTATAAAAAAGCTTCTGGAAGTAATACATGAATTTATCAAGGTTTCAGGAAACAAGGTCAATAAAGACATTAATTATAATCCATATTCCAGCAAGGAACAATTTCAAAATAAATTTAAAAAAATTAAAATAGCATCAAAAACCATGAAATATTTAGGGGTATATTTAACAATGATGTGAAAGACATGTATACTGAAAATTACAAAACATTTGCTAATAGAAATTAGGTAATCCAAATAAATAAATAAATAGATAAATAAATAAAAAGAAATTAGGTAATCCATAAATAAATAGGAGGATATACTATATTAGAAAGTTTGTTTTTATTAAAGTATTTATTTCTTCTAAATTAATTTGTAGATTTTCTATAATCTCAAACAAAATCCTAGTGTGTTCTTGGCTGTTGGAATGGCAAGCTTTTTTTTATAACTAATGTGGAAATAAAAAAAGAACAAAGGTAGAGGACTTTCATTGGTGTAAATATAGAAATTCAGAGCAATGGAACATGGATTCTACAAATAGACCCACACTACACAGACACTTAATTTTTGACAAATATTTGAAGGTAACTCAATAAAAAAATAAAATTTCAACAAGCGGTGCCAGAGCAACTAGGTAGCCATATACCAAGAAAGGCCTTGATTGCTGCTTCCCAGCACAGACGGAAAGTCTTGTGAAGTGCACCATAAACTTAAACACAGTGCTGAAGCTATCAAACGTATGAAAGAGAACATAAGAGGACAATCCTGTAGCATCGTTTTAAGCAAAGACTTCCTACTTAAAACTCGAAAAGTACAAACCATAAAAGACAAAATGAAATCAATCATTTGAACTTTATCAAACTTTTTAAACTTTTGCTTTTTAAAACGTACTGGTAAACTCTAGCTGGGTGGCTCAGTTGGTTGGTGTCTTATCCCACGCACAAAAATGTTCCATCCTTGGTCGGGGCACATGTGGGAGGTAACTGATCCATGCTTCTTTCTCACATTGATGTTTCTCTCTCTCCCTGACCCCGGCCAAAAATCAATAAACATATACTGAGAATTAAACATATATATAAGGAAGCCCTCTCTTTCTTCTTAATAGTATGTAGACACACAAATAACATCCACTTTTTATTATAAAATCTTTATACGCCATCATAAGCATGTAATTCTGTAACATAACAATATCACCCTCAAGCACACCATAAGACATTTTAGGTGAAATGTTCCAATCAAAACCATAAATTATTACACCCACATTATTACCCTACCAACCACACCCAAGCAGGCCTTACTTCTGCCAGACACTGTATAGACGCTGGCAAGATACTTGTCGAGACCAGATGACAAGGAGTCATTTCTCCCTGCTCCTCCCCACTACAAACACTGAACTAATGCAAGAAGCAACC
This sequence comes from Sturnira hondurensis, assembly GCF_014824575.4. Classification (NCBI taxonomy): domain Eukaryota; kingdom Metazoa; phylum Chordata; class Mammalia; order Chiroptera; family Phyllostomidae; genus Sturnira; species Sturnira hondurensis. The sequence continues at coordinate 8,939,245 of NW_028077910.1, forward strand.
AAAGAGAGATCTGGGAGGTAGTAAGAGGAGCTACTTGGGGGTCCCAAGATGGAAGGAAGGCACAGGGGTTGGGCATCTTACCTTTCTCTCCACCCAGTAGAAGAAGGCAACCCAGATCTGGTGTTTCCCAGTCCCCAGACTAGCAAGCGAAGGCAGTCCAGGTGGGCTCATTCCATCCAAACATCAAAAAGGAGTGTAGATCAACCTGGCCCCACAGTGAGGAGAACGGATCTCAGAGCCCTGTTCACAGTAATCGGGCAGGGAAGCCCTCTCCTCCCCCTCCAGGCCTGAGACTTCCCTGCCACCGCAAGCTGTACCAGAGTGGCAGGGGACCCAGCAAGAAGGACACTGCCACAACAAGCTGCCCAGTCCTGGAAGCCTCTTTGTCCCACAGACCTGAGACACCAGGCTGAACAGCCCAGGGAAATACTTTCAACCTCTCAGCAACCTGGAGGCTGGTGGGAGCCCCAGATAAATCAGGAATAACCAGACAACATCACAAAGTCCCTGAAAATTGGACTGTCGTTGGAAACAGAGCCCATGAAAATAGGCCAGGACCTGTGTGTTCAACCTAAACAGGAGGACTGCCTAGCGAAATAAAAACTTCAAAGGAAATTTTAAAAATACAGAGAACTGAATGAAAATAAAACATGTCAAGACTCACAATATGCAGCTAAAGCAGTGCTGAGAAAAACTTATTTCCCTAAATGTTTACATTAGAAACAGGGAAAGGTCTCAAATCAATCATCCGAGTTTGATGAAACCTACCTAATAAAACTAGAAAAATAGGAGCAAAATAAACCTCAAGCCGAAAGAGTGGGGATATTAATGATATGAGCAGAAATCAATGAAACAAAAGCTGGGTAAAAAAGTAATAAAATTCATAAAGCTCTAGCAAGACTGACAATAATAAAAAGAGAAAATACAAATCACCAGTCTTAGGAATAAAGTGAAGGATATTACTCCGGCCCTGAGGTTATTGAAAAGCATAATAAGGAAACAGTACAAAAAACTTTACTTTCATACAGATGGGGTAAAATCAGGTTTACAGTTATAAGTATATGAAACATGGTTTATTTTTATACTGTTATTTGTTAATTATTATACTATTTTTCATATCAACAACTATAAATCTACTCTTGCCCCACCTTGTATATTTAAAAAATTAGAAGAAATGGGCCAATTCCCCCAAAATGACAAACTATCAGAAGTCAACAAAGATTAAATAATTTAATTTGTCCTTTAATTATGAAATGAAGCTAACTAGTAATTAAAAGACTTCTCAAAAAAGAAGTCTCCAGGTCCAGACGGCTCTAATCATTTTAAGAATTAAAACGAACTACGCGATTTTTTTCCAGAGAAGAGAAAAAGAGAAAACATTTTCCAGCCTATTCATTGGTCCAGTGTTACCTTGATACCAAAACCAGACAAAGACAGTACAAAAAGATAATTACTATGAACTTAGATGAAAATATACTCACCAGAATATTAGCAAACAGAATACAACAATATATAAAAAGAATCACACATGCAACCAAATGAAATTTATTTCAAGTATTCAAGCCTGGTTCAATATTTGAAAATCAATTAATGTAATCCATTATATCAATAGAAAAAAGTATATATACTCACATCAATCAATTTAAAGAAAGCATTTGATAATATCCAATATGAAATGATAAAAACTCTCATTAAGTTAGACATAAAGGAGAATTGCCTTGATTTGATTATTGTGGGGGCAAGTTTGCCCTCAAGTTCCCCCGTCCACCACGGATGAAAGTAACACTACCAAGACATGATCTGCTTGGGGAGGAGAGGTGGTCAGTTTCTCAGGGGAAAAAGGCCAGGAGCCCCTTCCTCCAGGGGCTTTTATTGGGTTGTAAGGATCAAACAGTAAATAACATTTCAAAGAAATCTGAGGGCTTAGTCTGAATCAATATCTGTCAGGTAAGGGGGTTGCAGAAACTTTGGTAGACATAGTCATTTCCTGCTCAGACCTTTATCATATGAATGAAAACATTCTTAGCAAAGCAGGCTTCACAGGACTGTTAGGAATTCTTTCTTATGCCAAATTTACCCCGGATACTGCCCTAGCAAGGCAAGGAGCTGCACTGCCTTCCCATCACAGGTTTTCAGGCTTAAGTGGATTAGAGCCAGGAAGCACTTCTCCCAGAGGACATGGGGACTCGGGCTATGTCAGAATAGCCAGGGGGCAAGGGTCCATTGCTCCCTCTTTGTCACAGCCCCCCAAGTCCTTTCATAATGGCCTCCCAAGTGATCGTGTCTGGCTTAGGTTGCCCCTCGCTGTGAGGAGTCTTAGCGGTCATGGACATCGACCATGCATTGGGGGCAGGGGAGTAAGCTGAGGCAGCATTTGCTACCAGAGATGAGCTTTGTCTCCTGTAGCTCGCATTCTGAAGGTCGCTCACTCATCCTTAGCCATGGGGGGTAGTTACAACCAAGCAGAGAGGTTCCCAATAGATTATGAGCATCTAAAAAAAAAATCTACAGGCAACATCTTAGCCTTAGAAAAGACTGCATGCCTGCAGACAAGGTGAAATATCAACTTTACAACTTTCATTCAACATACTACTAAAGTTCTAGTCACTGAAAGAAGACAAGAAGGAGAAATAAGAGACAAATAGATTAAAAAAGAAGAAATCAAATTATCTCTGCTTGCAGATAATATGGTTGTCTAGAACTAATGAGTTGAGCAAAATCTTAGGATAAAAGATAAACAAAAAGGCAATTATTGAATAAACATCTAACAATGAACATGCAAAAACAAATTAAAAACAGAATACCACTTATAATTGCTCCAAGACCGAATGCAATTCCAATTAACATCCTAGCACATTTTTTCTGTAAACATAGACAAACTTACTCTAAAATTTATATAGAAAGGCATAAGCCCTAGAACTGCTATCCTGACAAAGAAGAATAAAGTGAGGAATCACTTCACACAGTATCAAGATTTACTATGTAGCCACAGTAACCAACACAATGAGGTGGAGGGACAGACGCACAGATCAATGGAACACAGCAGAGGTCCCCAAATTTTCTGGCACCAGGGTCTGGTTTTGTGGAAGAGAATTTTTCCACAGACAGGGTTGGGGGTGGTGTCCGACCCAGTTCCTAATAGGCCACAGAACAGTATCGATCCACAGTCTGGGGGCTGGGGACCCCTGCAAAAGAAAACCCCAAAATAGACTCACGCAAATATGTTTAACTAATTTCTGACAGAGGCACAAAAGCAATTAATTGGAAAAAGGGTAGCTTTTTCAACAATTGGACATCTATAAGCAAAAATAATAATTTCAAACAAAACCACATAGATTATTCAAAATTAACTCAAGACAACATAAACCTTTACAATGTTTGGAAAATAAAAAGAGGAGAACCTTTGGTGTCTCAGCATAAAGCAGCATTCTTAGACCTGACAACAAAATCACAGTCCATAAAAAAAAATAATCAGTTTGACCCCAACATTATTCAAAACTTTTCCTCTGGGGAAGACTATGTGGAAAGAATAAAAAGACAAGCTGCAGAATGAGGAAAAAAATTGCCAACCACATATCCTAGAACTAGTATATAGAATATATATATATACATATATATACACATATATATACACACATATACATGTATATAAAAAACTGCAAGACAGTACATAAAAAATCTAAATAGAAAATGAGCAAATGACATGAACAGGCATTTCACTAAAGGGAACGTACAGATTACAAACACATGAAAAGGTGTTCGACATCATTAACTGTCAAGGAAGTGCAAATTCAAACTGCGATGAGATGGCACTACATACCTCTAAGAATAGCTAAAATGAAAAACAGTGATGATGACAAGTGCTGGCCAGGACACAGAGAACCAGATCTCCCATCATTGCTGGTACAAATGTAAAATAATACAATCATTCTGGAAACTGGTTTGGCAGTTTCTTATAAGGCTAAACATGCAATACTACCATGTGATCTAGCAATTACACTCTTGGCATTTATTCTAGGGAATTCAAAACATATTCATACAAAAATCTGTACATGAATGTTCATATCAGCTTTATTCCTAATAAGGCAAAAGGTTAGGCAAATTGTGGTACATCTATGTTATGGAGTACTACTTGGCATTTAAAAAGAACACACAATTGTGTATGCTAACATATGCAATTTTAGAGAATTGTGCTGAGTAAAAAAAATTCTCAAAAGGTTACATATTGTGTGGTTCCACTTATATAACATTTTGAAATGACACAATTTTAGTGGTTGTCAGGGAATAATGGTGAGGACAGGAAGTGTCCAGTGGGTGTGATTACAGAAGAGCACAGTAGGAGCCCTAGTGCTGATAGAAGTGCTCTCATCTTGATTATGATGGGCAGTATGTGAACTTAGGCATGTGATAAAATATCACAAAACTAGTCATATACACATACATGCACACACAAACAGAACCATATACCAGGAAAAATGGAAAGAAGGAAAGAAAAAGAACAATGTTAAGTTGTATTTGAATAAAGTCATTTCTTTGAAGGTTAAAAAATGGAGAAACAAGCCTCAGAGAGTGAGAAATTATTTGCAAAACACATATCTGATAAGACATATATCAAAAACGCACAAAATGCTATTTAATAATAGAAGATAACCAATTACTTTTTAAAAATTTATTTTAGTGTTCAATTACAGTTGTCCCCCTATTTCCCGCATTACTCTCTCCTTCCCTGCTCCTCCTTTTCCCACATCCAATTCTCCCCCTAGTACAGTGTTGGTGGGAGAACTGATAAAATTCCTTTATTTTCAGTCACATGGGCATAGGTGTGAGGTTAGTAATAGGGTTTTTTCCCAATTAAAAATGTGGAAAATACATGTAACATTAAATGTACCAAGTCATTCATTTTAATATGTGCAGTTCACTGGCATTAGTATATTCATGCTGTTCAGCAACCATCACTATCATTAATCTCTGGAGTTCTTTCTTCTTGCAAAACTGAAACTCTATAACCATTAAAACAATAGCTTTTCATTCCATCCTCCTCCCAGAGCCTGGCAACCAATTTCATTTAAAGCTAGACAAAGAGTACGACCTAACTCTTAACCAAAGAAGATTTAACACATTGCCAATAAGTACATGAAGCAATGTTTAACATCATTGGTCATCATGGAAATGCAAAGTAAAGCCACAATGGGGAGGCATTATATATAGCCAGTGCAATAGCTAAAGTAGAAATGGTTGACAATATCGTCTTGACAAAGACGTGGAGCAACTGAAACTCTCATACATTCCTGGTGGGAATGCAAAATTGTGCAACCACTTTGGAAAGTGGCTCAGCAGTTTTTAATCAAATGAAACACACACTTTTCACATGACCCAGAAATTTCACTTCAAGGTGGAATTCATTTCATTATCCAAAGGGAATGAAAATTATGCCAAAACAATACAAACAAGGTACTCAGAGAAAGTAATATTTGCTGTTGTGTACAATGCCATCAGTTATAGTCTTCACATTTAAAAAGACTGTTGGAGAGTGAACTTGACTTCATCCTCAGGAAAAGTACATCTCAACACGAAAGGGAGATCAGGGCAAAACAAGATATCAGAGTCATTCTTGATTGGGATGTCTTTGAGCTCAGATATCTACTTGTTGTAATCTAAGTAAAAAAGTCAGCAATCAGCCCAGAGTACAGTGCTTTGCATATAATTGATGCCCATTTGATATTTGGGAAATTAAACTAAAGTGATCCAAGCCCCATCCACTCTTACTTCAAGTCCTATTGAATTCCCACCTTTTACGTGGAACTTGCTAATTTCTTCCCCTACCGCTAACCAACCCTCTTCCTTTACATCAAGGATATTTCTTGATCCTCTGATTTCCAAGATATTGTACTGTGCCTCACTCATTCAGAATTTAAAATAATATACACATGTATGGCATATCTCCCCAATTCGATTGTAGGCCCACTACATCCCATAATGCCTGGCAGAGTGAATTCATCTGTTTACTCTAAATCAAATAAATAATTTTTGTTTGTTTGGAGTGAGCAGATTGTACCTTTTCATATTTTCGTCTTCCAGTCATTTCTTAAAGGTATACTTTATTTTGTAGAAGTTTTAGAGTCACAGAAAAATTGCAAAGAGAATACAGGTAGTCCAGTATAATAGTACCCAATTTCCCCTATTAACATTTTTCATTAGTATAGCATATTTGCATGGTTTTCAGATTTATTTAGTTTTTACTTAATGTCTTTTCACTGTTCCAAGATTCCATGTAGGCTACCACATGGCATTTGCTTGTCATGTCTCTACATGCTATTCTTAGCTGTGACAATTTGTCACACTTTCCCAGGGAAATAGTTTTAGAAGTTTTCATCGTGAGTTAATGTTTCTCTTGAAAATCACCTAGAACGGGTCATTTCATCTTGGTTGGCTGTGTTGTAATTCTGATGGGGTAACAACTGAGCTAAGAAACTCGATGGCACATTAGACTTCAGCTTGTCACCCTACATAACTGTTTTCTCACACACTTAGGAGTAAGATCTAGTGAATAGACATTAATGTCCAGGCATATTTTTAAGGACACCGAGTCATTCCTCCCACTTCCCACTTCTGCTTTCAGGGTCACCCATTAGTTCGGGCAAGACTGCTCACTGCACAAAGACATCCAGCCAAAGGGGGGATTGAATCTAGACCACACATGATTCCGCCAGCTGTGCGCCTGTGAATTGCCTCTTCCTGTAGGATAGCTTCTTTTCTAATGTGAATGAAGCTGCTATGTGGGCTATAGGAGGTTGGGCTTCCCAAGTACAGTTAGTTCCACCAACCATCATCTCTTAAATAGACCAGTTCTCCAATGTTCAAGTCAGTATTATTTCATCCCTCACCCAAACCACTAAAATTGCCTTCTAATTGCAGTGCACACATACAAAATTCTTTACAATGATGTACAAAATCTATAGAGCTCCCATTTATCCTGTTGGCCACATATACCTTTGCTATACAACATGCAGTTTGTGATCCAGCCACGGGGGCCATTTCAACATAAGCTCTTCCATGCTTCTATAAAATGGGACAAAAGAAATCCAAGAGAGATGTGGAGGATCTGAAGTCAAAGAGACTTGGGATCCAGCTGCTAGATAAAGCCAAGGAGAAGCATGAAGACATCAGCTTAAAAGGCATGTTCTGTGTGTCTAAGCTTAGGGCAGTAGACAGCTTTACAGGAGCAGCAGAAAGCCTGAGAAGGTATTGGACAGAATTGAGAAGAAGGCAGACTCAGAAAAACCCAGTGCGCAGAAAAAAAAAAAAAAAAGCAGATCCAGTAGTGACCTGTGAAGGCCAATATCCAAAGGGCAGACAGGAACAGTAACATCACAGCAGAAGGCTACGTGTAAAGAGCAACTCGGAGGGCTAGATGTGGGTGCTGCACCACACAGAAACCCATGAACTCAGACCTAGTTTGGGTACAGGGTATACACGCATGAAAGTAACTGAGATTAAGTTTTAATCACCAAGTGAAACGAATGTTATGTCATTGAAAACTAAAGTTAAAATTCTTGGACATCTGGCTTTGTGGACTCAGCTGCAAACTATTAACAAATAAAGCCTAGAGTTTATTAATGTGCCTGGTGCACAGCAGGTCCTCAATGAATGTTTATGGAAAGAGTGAATAAACCTCATAATAATATTTTAAGCCATCTTTAAATTCTGGAATTCTGTCATTCATTCAAAATCCTCCAGTTTCCCACTAGGTGGCGACCGTCATCTGATGATTTTTTACTTCCTGGATTGCTGAAGGATTTTTCTCCCCAGCCACCCATGGTTTCTTGTTTGCACTTGGCAGAGGTCTTTTTGAGTATTTCACTAGACTCTTACATGTTTTCTTCTTATGCAAAACTACTGGGATTTCCCCTTCTAATTTTTCCCGGGCTGTCACTATAACTGCTGAGGAAAAAGACTGAAGAATGCAGCTTCAGCTTATTAAATACCAAAGCAGCAACAGTAAACACATTGATTTCACTTACAAAAAATGCTCTTTGACCGGTGTGAAGTGGTATCTCATTGTGGTTTTACTTTGCATCTCTCTGATGGCTAGTGATGCTGAGCATCCTTTCACAGTCTCTGGGCCCTCTGTACAGAACCTAATCAATAGAACAAATAAGCAAGCAAAATATAACCAGAGACACTGAAATAAAGAACAAACTGGCAATAACCAGAAGGGAGGTGGGAGGGGATAATGGAGCAGGGGCGGGAGAGGGGAAAGGGTTGTGAAGGAGCAGGCATAAAGGACACATGGGAAAAAGCCAAAAAGGGGTAGGATCAAGGGTGGAAAGTGGGTATGGCTGGGGTTGAGGGGAGTGGTGGGGAGTCAATGTAGACAACTGTACTTGAACAATAAAAAGAAAGAAGAAAAAAATCGTTGTAGGGTGGGTATACCAGCTTTGTACAGGGTACCTGGGTGTACCACTAGCTGGATGCCATGACATTTTGGGTGTTGATCTCATCAGGGGGGAGTGCCCTTAGGTCTAAACCAGTGTTTCTACAAGTAATGGTATGTTGTACTACCATCTGCAATGCTTGATAGAAATTAATTTCCCCCTTTCCATGCCCAGAGATTCTGAATCAGGAGGATTAGGGCCATTGGCATCTGTCCCCAGAAGAATCTGAAATAGGTAGGCTAAAGCCATTAGTTTGGTTTCATTACTGAAAATTCCACATCCCAGGACAGCCCTGGCTCCCAAGCAAATTGGGATGGTTGGTCACTCTAAAAGGGACCTGGGAGACTGTTCTGGTCAAATTAAAGAATAGTCTTCTCTCCACACTTTCTCTCCTTCCCACACTCCCTCTGGGCACAGATAACAGAGCGTGTTATCTCTCTGCTGTTGGCCGCCAACTTCCAACCACAAAGAAAGCTCCCTGAGGACGGCTCTTCGAATAGCAGAACAGAGTCGGACGTAACCCATGCTGGGATCCCTGCCTACCTCTGCGCAATAAAAACTGTCCTTAGTGTTTATCCCAGGGTAATTTAGGGTTCCGCCTTGCATACAATGACATCCTAACCAATGCAGGTGGTGAATCCAGATGTTAGGAAGGAATATGACAAAGTCCCTTTCAGACAACGCGAAGATGGGAACTGAAAAACAGGACGTGAGGTTAAATCTCTCATTATTGAACGTGCACAAGGCATTCCTCTGGGTTCTATCTTATTGAAAGCTCTGAGGAAGAGTGTGTGAAAACCTGAATCAATATGTAAAATATTCTTCAAAAGTTGGCACAATAGCCTAAATCTAACGAGATGAAATTTAATAGCCATAAACGCAAAGCCCTACTTTTAGGCCCAAAACAACAATTAATTTCACAAGTACAAGTTGGATGAAACATGGCTTAAGAGCAGTGCGTGTGAAAGATTTAAGGATTTTGGTTGACTATAAGCTCAGTATAAGCCAACGGTGTGATGTGGTTGCCAAAAATGCTAATGCAATTGTAGGCTGCCTTATTAGAAGTGTAACCAAGATTTCCCTCAGGCCACACCAGCCACAATAACCTTTTACAAAACGGTTTCTCTGCATCTACAACCACCTGCATTCTCCTGTTCGGCCCGTGAGAAGTCTAGACACCCTCCCCCCACCAACTCTTTCTGGGAATCCTTCGGAGTCTTACTGTGAGCTTGTTTCTCTCTTTATTTTTGAAAATTATCTCAACCATAGATTAAAGTAGATGTTTGCTTTTCTCATTCTCACATTCAAACTACTAAAAGCCGAAGAAAATCAAGTAAACGATGACAGTACCGACGCACGGTCCCTGTCCACAGCTGGGCATCCACACTGGTCAGCAATCTTTCACCACCCCTCAGCAGGGCCCTGACCTCTTTCCCACTGGTTTTTCCTTTTCTTCTCAAGACCCATGCCTCCCTTCACCCCGTGGGTGACCTCGCCTCTTTCTTCACAGAAGTGTAAGCTGAATTAGCATAGCCCTTGCCCTTATCTACTCCCTCAAAATCTCGGCCCATGATTTTCTAAACACCGCCATGGGTACCCCCCAAACTGAGATACTGGGACCAGTGGAGGCCAACGATCATCTCCAGCTGAACATCCTCCAAGGACTTCAATGGTTTTCTCCGATCCCTTTGGTCCCAAGGCCTTGGTCATTGCAGAAGAAGGAACCAAAGCATAGGGGTCCTGTAGCTGCCAGGTAGAGCTGTGTACCAACTAACACTGTTACCCGGTGTCAGCTGGCACCTCCATACTGCACGGAAAACAGCTCCAGCGGCCTTTTCTGGGGGCCTCTTTTCAGTGGAACTGGAAGTGAATGCCTCTTCTTTTCCATCATCCCCACCTTCACTGCCCACCACTCTACACCCACCCCAGGCAACCAAGCATTCTTCTTTGTCATTTTGTCAAACCATAAAGCTTTCTGGGACATCAACTCATGTAGCTAACTGCTCCAAGGGGTCTGTTTCTCCTACTTGCCCGTCATGCCTAATTGTGCTTCAGCCCTGCCATGGACGCAACCCAGGCCCAAGACAAGTCTTCTCCACCTAGAAAACCAGAGGCCAGTGAGCAGGGAGACAATTCCTGACTTAGTGCCTCAGAACCTCTCTTCCCGGCTTTCGACTCCTCAAAACACTCTCTCCCCACCTCCACCACTGTTCTGTGTCTGGCCCCTCTCACCCCTTCAGTTTGTTTCTGTCCAGAATCCTCACCATCTTTCTTTTGGGGCTTTTTCTTTTTTTTCCTTTTTTTCTTTTTTTGCCTAGATACATACTCCAGTCTCCACAACCTCTCTAAGAAATAATAAAATAAGAAATTAAAAAAAACATTTTGACCTAGTGCCGTAAACTAATAAAAATGTGCCCCAGAGGAGAACCTAATGTGAAACCTCCTCCATAAATGAGCTCACATCGTTCTCTTTTGAGTATTGTAATTGGAATTGGCAAAGTCGCAAGTCTTTTGTGGGGGGACGGGAGGGGGCATTGAGGTGAGGAGCATAGTGAAGTGAACAGAGATAGATGCCCAGGGTGCAGTTTCCTCCTCCTCTCCCTGTTTTTACAGCACTGGGGATGAATTACCAAAGAAACAATGCCAGGCCAGTTTCCTGAGCCCAAGGACTCTGGGGCTTCAGCAGGCCCCAGGTCGGCTCCAAGCTCCCAAGGCTGGACTGCCACTTCTGTCTGTTCCTGTGGTGGCTCGGCCTCGGCACGGCCTTGTTCTCTTCAGTTACAGCTCCCAGACCTCACTCATTCCCCGCATGAGCCCCTCCATTTCCAGCCTCTCTGCCATCAGCTTCTTTTTCCCCTTATTGCCACGTTGTTCCTCGTTAACCTTCGTCCAGTTTCCCGATGTCCCCACCCATCTCTCCTCAACCAATTTTATGCTGCACCCCTTTCCCTGATCTACGGAAACCTCTCACTGAGGTCCCCAGTGTCCACCGTGTTGCTAAATTCACTTGCCATTCTCCTTTGCCAAGTCCCTTTATTACTGGAATTCTCCATGAGATTCTTTACTGGTTTTTATCTATGTTTCCTGGAAGATTGCCTTCCTCGGCTCACATGAAATCATTTGCTTTAGCCCCTCTTTCTACATCCCAAGGCATTTAATCCCAGTCTCCTTAACTGCCATTTATTTCCTTAAGAATAGCGTTCTCCAAGATCCTGGTCTTCCCTCACCCTGTTCTCTTCCCTCCCTCCTTGAACGATTGTACTCACTCCCATGGTCTCAGCCACCATCCATAGAATGCCCACTTTCAAAGCTGCGTCTGAATACCCATCTCTCTTCTCAGCTCCCAACCCATTTCCCCTCTAAATACAGGTTGACTATCTAAAGACTTCAAATTCAACGTGTTGGAAGTTTAACCCAAATTATGTTCCCTCCACCCCAACCCCAGGCCTTCCCCACCTCCTGGACAGCACCTCTGTTAATGACACTATGTTCACAGATTTGGGTGCCGTCTGGAATTCTCCCTTTCCACTACTCCCCCCAGCTCTGTAGCTTAAGGCCTCCTATTTTCTCTAGAGGCCCAACTTCCCTCACATAGTTTAGGCCCTTAGCGTTGTCCAGATGACAGCCTTTCTGAAAGGTGTCTTTACCTCTGTCTCCTGCCCCACCCACTCCCCACTACCTGTCTATTCTCCTCAGTGTTCCCAGATAACTTTTTTGCTAATGACATGCTCATCTCATTTCCTTACTTAATGTCCTTCAATAGTGACTCCGACTTCTCACTGACTCCAAGACAAATGCCAAATCCCTTATCTTGAATGATAGCACATCATTATCTGTTCTTCCCAGCCTCTTTATCACACTCTCCAGCAGTCCTCACACTGCAGCCTCAGAGAGTTATCATTCTCAGAATATTCTACTACCATGAAACAATACATAGGTGAATAACTAGGAGAAAGCAAAGCCTTCACTTCCTTAAAAAGCATCAGGTGAACCCCGGACCTCATGGCATTTCTCCCATGAGGGAGACCCGTATGCTTCTCCCAGCACTAGGTCGTGTGGCCCCTGACAGTAGTAGTGGCTTTTCTTCCTTATATTTTTATCTCTAATGCTTAGTGTAATACTTGGAGTATTATATTATTTAATAAATGGTTGGTAGCAAAAAACTTCATAAAATGGAGGGATGAATGAGAAAGAGAAAAAGAAAAGGAAACATAAAAGAGACATAAAGAAAAGAAAAAAGAAATGAAGGGAAAGAAAATGAAAAGAGAGAAGGAAGAAGGAAAGAAGGGCCGCTCTTAATGGCATTATTCTGCAATTTCTTTCAAATCATATGTTTGCTATGGACCAGTCTCTCTCTCTCTCTCTCTGTCTTATAAACACATGCAGCCCTTAAAACTTACCACATAATTTTTTTAATCCAGCAAACTAATACAATGATTTTATTTGAGAGACAGAATATCTAACCCAAAGCACCGAAGAATCCTTCAGAGAGAAGGCACCTGAGCATCGGCAGACAGCCAGGTGTTTTGTTGAGGAAAAGGAGAAGTGTTAGGAATTGAGAAGAATTATTAACTCTGTGTCTCATCAATGTTTAACCCTGAGTATACCTTGAGCAAACAGGAGAGAGGACATTAAAGTTCCCCCGTGTTCTCATTGAATACTCTAACGATCCTAGACTTCCACTTTTGGCAAAATCGGGAGCCTGGAGTGACAGAGTCGCAAGATTAAACATTAGATTTTTTTCTTCCTATTTTCTTTTCTAGAACTGACACCGTGTGTTGGCACCTTCCCATTGTCTCTGGTGCTTCACCTTCCTCCCAGTTGTTACGGGGGACCTAGGAATATTCTGGGTAATGGCCCATCAGGTAAGGCCAGACATGGGGAAGGGATTTGAGTGCCAAGAGGGCCAAGAAAACTCCCTGTGGCTAAAAGGACAGTCATTAATGCCACCAGTTCATATCAAGGCCAGAGAGACTTCCCAGGACAAATTCAAGGGGCTAAGGTGAAAGGCTGTGGCATTAAGATAATGTGAGTTTTTTCCTAAAAGCAGTCAAATAACATGGCGACTCCAGAGGTGATGTTGGAAGAAGAAATGTGACATTTTCAACCTTAAAGCCCTTGTCCAGAAATGTATACCTTCAGGAGGTTTGATTCCTTGCCTTGCTTATCTCTGGTCTCTGAGGAAGAAATAAAGAAAGACGAGCATTCGTGAATGGCTCATTAAACTGCAGTCGGTGCAGTGGAACCTAGCAGAGAACCGCATGTAAGTGAGTGAGTGACCGAAGTCAAGGAGAGGAAAGGCTGGCAGGAGTCAGGAAGTCTTCCTTGGGATGGCAAGAATTTTTTTCCTCACCTAAAGACAATTTTTCATTGCTTTGAGAGAGAGAGAGAGAGAGAGAGAGAGAGAAGGAGAAAGAGAGAGAGGAAGAGGGAGAGACACACACAGATGTGTGAGAGAAACAATTGGTTGCCTCCTGCAGGGGCCCTGACCAGAAATTGAACCTGCAGGCTTGGGTGCATGGGATGGTGATGCTCCAACCAACTGAACCACACCAGCCAGGGAAGGATGCTGAGAAATTTGGACTTTGTAGGTAATGAGAACCCCTTTATGGAAAGGTTTTAAGTTTAAAAGTGAAACAGATTTGGTTTTAGGAGGGGAATTTTGGCAGCAGGTAGGAGAGAGACAATGGAAATGAGGAGACTGGCTAGGAGGTTTTGGCAACAATCCAGAGTAGACATGGTAGAGTCCAAGTTTAGGCAGTAGAAATAAAGAGCAGGGGTGAGAAGATCAGTGAAAGGAAGGAAGGAGCTACACAATAGGAAAGGGAAGGGTGGTGGGAGACCTTTTCCCCTGCCTGCCTGACTTCAATCAGGTTGTCTGGTTTTACTAGCTGCTCTCTAACCCGGCAAGCTCACAGAGTAGGACAGCTTTTTTACGTTCTCTACAAATCTGAGCATTGAAGGCAGAACTTCTCAGCAGTGCTGCCTAGTGCAGCACCCATGGAGCCTTTGAACAGTAATGAACCCTGGGCGCGGTGCCACGCTCTCCCCTGGGTGCTCTCTTGGTCAACAAAATCACTGCCTTAAATGAAAATTACATCAGTAGAGACATGCTCTAGGCATTAAATAGAAACATTCCTTAACTCTTCAGAGGCCTCGCCATGTATTTTTAAATTGTCCCAACACACAAAATAAGTTGTCTGTTCAAATATTTGAAATGCACTTCTTGCTTTAAGGTTATTTATTTATAGTGTTCTATCGACCACTTACAACACTTCCTTATGGTTATAACTGAAATAAGAATTGGGGGAAAAACAAACTTGTGAGATTAATAAAGTAATTTCTTTTTAAAAATTTTTTTAAATAAAATAATTTCTGACAAATAATGTATTTTTTAGTCATCCTCTCACCTGATGTCGGCCAGAATCATACCTGGTGAGCGTTAAGCATTCACCTTCTGGAATCTGTCTCTAGAAACATTTATTCGGGAGCATTAGAGAAGGAGCCAGAACCTGAACTGTCTTTAGCTTCCCCAGGCAACTCTGATGTGCACGGCCCATGGGTGTGCTTTGGGAAATGTGCACTCTCTCTTTTGCACTAGGTTCACAGTATTGTGTGTCAATGAAATATGTCCAACATTTCCCTCATCTGCAAAGGCTTTGACTCCTCCTTCACTGAATCCAGGTGTCGTAATCAGTTTGGAAATCAGGATCATCAAATAGCAAAGGAAAATCTTCTGATGTTTTATTTACATTGAGGGAGAAAACGATGGCTTCTTATACAGTAGGGCTGTAGACCAGCTAAAGATCAGAAGATCCTGCCCTCAAGATGCTCTAAAGCTAACATCCCTAAGACCTCTGACCCTGGACTGTGGGGATTTGGAGGAAAAGCCCTTCAAGCTCTAGCAGGGGTTGCCACAATGTGGTATTTACAATCGGACTTAGGTCAGGATCCAAGAAGGAACAAGTAGTGATTCATGACAACAGTGACTCTCAAGTCCTGGGAAGAAAGCTGGGTCAGGAACCAGATGAAAGGTCAGAAGATACAAACGTTGAAGGAGGAAACCAGGTACAGGAGAGTGATAATGGCCTTGGATGAACTCGAGGATCACGTGACGAATGTAAACAAAAATCCCCGCATACCTAGGTCTCATCCCAGATGAACTGAATCAGTAACTCTGGAGGTGGACCCAACCACAGGTTTTCTGAAAGTTCTCCATGCGATTCTGCATGAAGCCAAAGTTGGCATCTACCCCTCTAAATACCTTCTTTCTCTGAGTTGCTTATTGCCTTGATTGAGGATATTCATTGATCCAGTTGCAAATAAAAAGGCTCACATTCTGCTACTTTTGGTCAACACAGTAGGTGTAGCTCATTCAGCTCTAATGTTAAGACCGTAAGGTTGTTTTTCCTCCTCCCTATCCTGTCCTCTTCCTGTGTGCTCTGTTATACACTGTATAAATACAGTTTTGTCATAGCACATGTAAACTCCAGGCACTTATTTGTCTTTTTCACTGAGCTTCCGGAGGGCATGACTTGTGTCTCTATGTTCTCATCCCACTTGGCATATAGCCTGGCAAATGACAGCTTCTCAATAAATGTTTGTTGAACCCTGAAGAATTCAATAAATATTTATTTATTCTTAAATACATATTTAACCATGGTGTAACTTGTTTTCAATATTTATGCAAGGAAGAGACAGAACTATATTTATTATATTATCTCTAAATTTTAATCCCTTTGACATCTAAAATTCCATGATTTTTTTCTCCCTGTATCCCACAAAATTTTTGTGCTTCCTAAAGCACATGTATACTACTTACCTGCGGAGACTTATTAAAATACAAATTATAATTTGGTCGGTCTGGGGTGAGGCCTCAGACTCCATATTTTTAATAGACTCCCAGGTCATGTTGGTGTGTCTGGTCAAGGATGACCCATTGTGCTTTGAGAAGTAGAGTTCCAGGAGACTGATCCTAGTCCTCTCTGAGTCCACGTCACACATTGTAAGAAGGGAAATCCTTAGCACCAGACTGCTTGGTTCAGATTCTGGCCCTGACACTCCTGAGAGACAAGTCACTTAACGTGGTTGAGCCTCAACTTCGTCATCTGTAACACAGGCATAACGGTAAGGTTTTTATGAAATGAACAAGTTAATTCATGTATAATCCTTTCATGAATTGTGCTCCACACATAACGAGGACCATACATATAAACTATAGCTACACTCCTTTTCAAATCGCTTGCTTAGCAGTGGTTAGTTCTACATATGCAAGAGCCTTGATTTTTTTAAATCTTGAAATTGGTAGAAAAAAGACTGTTTCCCTTTTTTACATTAGGAAAGCAAACACTGGATACTTAGCCCAAGAAAGGATCAGAAGAGAGAGAAAAAAATTCACTTATTCTCCACTAACACCGTTCCTCTGACTTTCCACCCCCATCCCCGCCACTGCCCCCTCTGCAAAACTTTGTCCCCGTTTTCATAAAAGGTAACATGCAGGACTGAAATCCATAACAAAAGGGAACTCTGGCCAGAGTCTACAAATAGACACTCTGCACAGCATAAATATCGGCACAATTTTTTTCTTTTAATAATAAGATGCAGAGTTCACTTGCTGACACTAAAATATTAGTTCTTTAGCAAGCCGATTGCTTTTCAATGAGAGTATCAAACTCTTAGCAAGTTGTCAAATGCAAAAAGGATTGCACCAACCTAAAATAACTTAAATAGCAAGCACAGGGGTTATTTCCAGACAAGAAGGAAAAGATTAGAATTGGAGAGTAAAAAAGAAACAAACAAAAATAGAAAATCTAACATTATTTGGAACCTTGTGTTACTTTAAGAAGGAGAAAGAGAAAAGGAAAAAGACAGGCTCAGAACAATCAGTGAGTCCTTGTTATATGCTGGGTGCTTCAAGTATTATCCGAGTTTTGAACACCCAGTAACACTCTCTGGGGAAGGCGTTAGGAGCCTCACTTTGTGGATGAGGAACCTGAGAGCAGGCGGGTTGGTTCTACTTGCCAGACCTAGATCGGACAGAGCTGGGATTGGAATCCACTGCTGCTGGAGACTCCATTACCCTAGCTGGTCCCATCTCCTGAAATACACTGTGAAAGAACTTCCAGATATGAGCCTTCTCAAATTTAAATCATCTTTAGGGCATATAACAAATACAATCCAGGACAAAGTGAAGTAGAAATGAATACATAAAACGACTGAAATTGTGCCAAAGCCACTTTCTGCCTTTTAACAGTTTTCGATGAAAGAGTAAATCCTGGGACCCAAACGAGTTGGTCAGGATGGTTGCTAGTCCTATAGGCTTGGTTTACACCTCCCCTGGACTCTGGCCAGGTGCAATACGGTTTAACTGGCTGGCCCTTTTTCTGCTTTAAGGTATTTTTGAAGAAGGTTTGCCCTGCTGGGTGGTGCGAAGTGTAAAACTCACCAGTAGCTTGAATTCTGCCCCTGGCTTCTTGTGTTGAAGCTGAGGCTGCTTGAGTTGCCATCCCTGTTTTAATTAGTGTGAATTCCATCGGGCCTCTGAGCCCTCGTTAGGGGAAGGAGGCTAACCCACAGGGAAACATGAATTCAAGGGGCTTGAAAGATGGTTTAACACCCACAGTTTAGTTTATCCAAAGGCTGACCTACTTAGCCATTCATTTGTAAGAAAAAACAGCTAGACAACCTGGCCTATTGGTTTAATCTATATTTCATTATGCTGCAAGATTCTTTTCATATCCCCATTTCTTTGCATTCACTCATTGCATTACCTTCTTTTAGTGATGAACCTGTCATGTTCCACTTGGTTTAACTACAATGAAACAAACAAATAAGAAAAACCCCTACCCCTGTTTGAAATTTTCAGGGAGTCTATTTCTCATATTCAGAGAAGTCCAATTACTTCTTATTCAATATAATCTCTTGTGACAGAAGAAAGAAATGCACTAATAATGACACTTAAGGAATAAATAACTTGGCAATGTTTCACCAGTTTGGTTTTTCCTAAACAGAAAACTATCCAAATCTTTTTTATTTAACTTCATTTTCCACAGAATGTATGAATAAATGGAAAATGAAAGTTCATCACAGCCTATAATAATTATGTCAGAAATGTTCAAATTTCCACAAAGAAGTATTGAAATACTTGGAATAGAAAATAACTTCAAATTCTAGGTTTTCTAACAGCCTGGCAATAGAGTATTATTGTCTGTACTGGATATGGGTTAAATATTTTTCTGAACACTGACGTGACTTGGACATTATCATCTTCCTTTAGTAATTCAAAAGTTATTTTTCAAGTTGAATACATTTTCTAAGTCATCATAATAAATAGCAATTAACACAATTTAACTGTTACTGCCAAAACACATGTTTTTATTTTGTGTGTGTGTGTATTTTCCAATAAAACTTTATTTACAAAAACAGGTAGTAGGCTAGATTTGGCCCATTTGGACTAAGGCTAGATTTGACCCATTTGGCACAAAGTCATCCTTAAGAAAAATGCCAGGTTCATAAAATGGCCACTAAACTATATTTCATGGTAACACATAATATCTTGAAAAATATGCCCACTTTGTATTTTCATTTAAAATATAATATTGAGAAACAACTATTTTAGTGGTCATGAATCTCCACACCCTACAGCTAATCACAGTGCAACCGCATGTGATTTCCTGTTCCCTACATGCCGCTGTTACAGGAGTGGGGGTCAGCGTGACACACACATTCCTCACTGAAACCCCTTGTGACATTAAGTGCCAAAGAAGTTAAAAGCCACATTTCAAATACACAAAAGCCAATCTAAGACATTTACTGTTTCTTCATAAGTCATTTTTCAATGTGTTCCAGCAGAGGAAACTTCCCATTCAACTTACAATTTCTAAGGAATTAACCAATTTTCCTCTCTGAACTGGAATCAAAAATCAGACATAGTTTCAAGACCATTTGAAGTCATTACGAATCTTCAGAGAAATGTGCTTTTGCAATATTAAAAAAGAAACTTAACTTACTCATTTGAAGAATTTGGAGGATTTATCCGGGAAGTAATATTGATAAATTGACTATGAAGAGAGGTATTCTGTAATGGAATGCACTAATGCGATCAGTAGCATTCGCTGGATGCATTAAACACCCACCAGACTCGAAAAGAAATATCGACCAGAACATGTGCATCCACTATGTTTATAATAAAATCAGACATATTCTTAACATTTTCGTTATAGAGAGATTTCTAAAATGCAAATTCCTTTGTAATAAACAATAACTGAGTGGGAAGCTGATTGGAGGGTGGGGAATAATAAGGACATTCTGCCCATCAAATGGATAAAGGGAAAAGTTCCTGGCAAACCACAGCTCCTTGATAATAGAACAATGATGACAAAGATCAGAACTGGCGTGGAATCATGGAAGAACTGATCCTGAGCCCAGTTACCTGAGAAGTGGTTCTGGAAGTGCGCTGCCCGCAGGGGCTTCACACTGCATAGGTGTGCCGGCTATGATTCCGCTGCCCCATTGCCATACACGCAACACATTTTCCCCTTAGTTTCCCGAAGCCCACCTTCAAAGTCTGTCTTTTACAGAGCATCTTTACAACTTTAAAAATCACCTTCTAAGAGTATAATAATGTTTATCAATTTGAAAAGATGTAGTAATTAATCAAAAGTTAAAAATAAAATATATTAATGTTACTCTTTCTTGTTTCATTTCCTGTTCTTGGTTTTATTTTTGAATAGGTAATTCATTCACTTACTACAAAATTCAGAAGCTCATAATATCTCACCAACTTCTATACGTGGTTGAGAGACACGACTATGCCCAAGAAAGGCCTGAAACTGCTGAACTCCCATTCACGTCACATCTCACTTCCCTTCCACGTCCTGCCGCGAGATTTCAGCGATCCAGTTCTAACTCCGTATTGTATCCTCATCACTAGGAAGCATTGCTGTACTAATAGACAGAATTTCAATATGACATTCTTTATAAACTGTGTAGCACCGAAATTTTTACTTACAAGCTTACACCATTTCTGTATTCTAATATGTTACCCCTTGGAGGCACCAAAATGACTACTAAAATATGTTGCTTCTGTACCTTACATGAGGAATGGGAATAAGGAATGCAATGTAAATAGTGTAGGTAGGGTTTATTGAGAAAGGTGTGATACTATTAAGAAACATGCCCAGCTAAGAAATTCTTATAACAAAAAAATTTACCTTTAAAATTTTGTAAGCAAAAATCATACTATGAAGAAGCAAATTTATAAAACACTAAATCTAGCATGTAGTCCAAACCCCTCCCCCACTGTGATAGGTGAGGAAATTTAGGCCCAGAGAAGTGAAGCAGCTTGCTTAAGTTAACACAGCTAATAAGTTACAGATCTGAGACTAGAACCAAATCTCTGAATCCTCAATCCTGCTCTCATTTTATTGTCAGATTTTTTTCCCTCTATTGCACATTGCCTTTGAATGTCTTGCAAAGATAGTAAATTTATGAATAGGAGGTTCAAGTTATGAATAGGAGGTTCTCTCAGATCTTTGTGGGAAGAAATAAGAAGATAAGATTATGAAAGAATTAGATAAATTCATGGATAATATACTTATAGTGACTTAAGAAAAAAATTAAATATCTTTGCAGAATATCATCAAAATTTTCCCCCTAGATATGGCTGCTCTGCTTTGTCGAAAATGAACTCTCTAGATTGATGGCCATGCCTTAGAGTTCACTTTGGGTTTGTGCATCGCTTGAGGCCCCACTCCGTGGCTTCTGTGACACCCACTGCCTTGTCTTGACTGTCTTTTTTATTCTTTTCGGCCTCACTCCCTCTCTGCTTCCATCATTATTGTCCTTCTTTAAGACCCTCTGCTACTCACTGGAACTTCTCTTTCACTGTGACCCATCAACGTTTACTGTATTTTTCTGTGTAGATGCTTCCCAAATTTCTCCTATTCTTCTGTTGACCTTCATCCAACTGCCCGTGCAGAATCTCCATTTGAATGTACTGCATGCACCTCAAATCATGGGAAAGGCCAGCACCAGCGGGGCTTGAGTAGGACAATGAAGTACTCAGTCCTGGGGCACAACCAATTTTACAGGAAATAAGCCTCCCTCACAGAGGTTATGAAAATACAATGTTATGAGGGTTAAAATGGAAGTGAAAGCACGGCACTGGGGTGGCTCCCACAGTTTTCTGTCCCCTCCTCAAACCTGCCCCCGGGTTCACATACCTTTCAAATCTGCCCTCATTAGGTTGCACCCAGGGAAAACCATAAGGGGCTATCCAAATAACTTTAAAATTATCAAAAATTATAAACTGGATACGCAAAGGAGAAGAGTATTAGGGAGCTCATAACTGGGGGAAAACTCATGTAGTATGCAAATTCAATTAATGAGACCTGAAGAGAATGTAGGACAAAAGGAAATAGGGGAGAGAAGAAGAATCAGGGCAAAATAAACAGCCTGTGCAAAGGCCCTCAGGCAGAAAGGGTCAAGAAGAGTTCTTGATCCATTCATTCACTGGTGGGCACTTAGGTCGCGTGCAGCATTTGGCAATTGGAATTGTGCTGCTATGAACATTGGGGTGCATAGGTTCTTTTGGATTGGTGTGTCAGGGTTCTTAGGGTATAGTCCTAGCAGTGGAACTGCCAGGTCAAAAGGCAGTTCCATTTTTAGTTTTCTGAGGAAATTCCGCGCTCTTTTCCACAGTGGCTGCACGAGTCTGCCTTCCCACCAACTGTGCACTAGGGTTCTCTTTTCTCCACATCCTCTCCAACACTCATTGTTTCTTGATTTGTTTATGATGGCCATTCTCACCTACAAGTGGAACCTAATCAACAAAACAAACAAGCCAGCAAAATGTAACCAGAGACACTGAAATTAAGAACAAACTGACAGTAACCAGAGGGGAGGTGGGGGAGGAGGGATAGTGGGGGACATAGGGGGAAGGGTTTTCAGGAACATCTATAAAGGACACATGGACAAAACCAAAGCCAGGCTAGGGTCAAGGGTGAGAAGTGGGGATGGCTGGGGTGGGGGGAGTGGTTGGGGGAAATGGAGACAACTGTACCTGAACAACAGTAAAAAAATAAAAATAAAAGAGGAAAATAAAAAGAGCTCCTGAGAGGTTCCCAAGGACCCTAAGGCCAGTGCCTGGCCCTGACCCAGGACACACAGGGTATGTCAGTTAGAACCTGAAGGAGGTGAGAACATACCTTGTGCCTGTCAGGGAATTCCTAGCAGGCCACAGAGTTAGGGACTGAGGTTTGACAAAGCAGTTGGTTTTGTCTTAATGGGTTTTTAGGAGGTTTTATATTCTTTCCAATACCATAATCTTTTGGGGAGATATGACAAAACTAAAACTTCTGTGTTCTCTGCCTAAAAATAGGGTTTTATGAGCTGACATCTGAGGAAAAGTGAGGTCAGTCCACTTGATTCATGCCTGAGAAACGAGTGGTGCCCTGGCACAATGATTCATCCTGGACAGTTTCTTGATTCATTATCTTGCTATGAAGATTAAAAAAGAAAACTGAGAAAGAGCTAGTCCTTCCTCTCAGATCCACCTACTAGTATGACCCCATAAGCCTAAGAATAGAGTGAAAGATAATTCGATAAATTTTTCAAACTTCTAATTAATCAAATGCCACAGAAAAAGTCATGGCAATGCTGCTACAATCACTTGTTTTTGAATTTGCCTCTCCTACGCTCACAAAATCAAGGGGAAAGGCTCCAGCGGCTGCACAGCTCTGATGACGGCCCAGAGCAGTTTCTGTTTTCGAGTTCCTGTTTCCTACTATTCAACATTTCTCTACAGTTGAAATGTTGGTTGCTGCACTGTTACCTAGCCAGCGTTGCAGGATTTTAATTGAGTGGGGCTGTATCTAAGAGGGAAGGGCACCAACTTTGTAAAGCAACAGTCATACCAGTCTGGCTCAAGACTTGCTGGTTGTTTTTTCGGCTGATTTGAGATTGCTACAGATGTTGGAAACTGAATCATTATGGAATCAAAGTCCCCATTAAAATACTCTATTTATCATGCTGAATCAATAGAACGCAGTAAGTTAATACTAGTTTCCTGAGGCAATGAGTCAATAGAATATTTTAAAGTTATATATTTAATTCCTTGTTCAGTTGTATTGTGAGTTTGTCCAATGGTTGCGCAATCACTCGATTAGACTGCTATTCTGGGTCCAGAACTCCTGGGACGCTCTCCAGCACATTTTTCTTCCCCATCAAGATAGTTTATTACTAACAGGTTATATAACTTAACTGCTTAAATGATAATAGAAACAAAAACAACTTTCTTCTCCACGGAATTTAAAATCTAGCAGTATTTATATTTAAAAAACGTACTTTTTTTTCTCTAAGGACCATAAACCAACACTAGCCATAACTCCAATACAGTTAACAATGAAAAGAGTGTACAATTCCAGACCCGGCTACTCAAAAGTCTCTCTCTCTCATTCTTCCTTGCCAACAGGAACTTTTTTTTTTTAGCTTGACAATAAGCCTAAAAGTACAGACCTTGTTAGACTTTCTTGCATCAGGGGGAAACCATGTAACCCAGTTCTGGACAGTTAAAAATATAAGGTGAAATTCTTGAAGTGGTTTCTGGGAAAGCTATTGTTTTCCTGAATATGTGTAAGAGAGAGGGTGTGGGGGAGAAGGGAGGGAAGTAAAAAGGAAGAAAGAAAAAAAAGAAACAGAAAAGATTTTCCCTTCCTGCCTGGAGCTCAGAAGTGGAGGCTGACTGGGAAGCAACCGTTCTGCCCTGTTGACGTGGAAACCTCCTATTGCAGAGGTGGAGCAGGAAGCAAGATAGTCTGTACTCTTTTTTTAAGATTTTTTAAAATGTATTTTATTGATTATGCCACTATAGTGATTGCATTCCCCCCCCTCAGTCCCCTCCATTCCTCCCTTTAGTTCATGTCCATGTGTCACAAGTTCTTTAGCTTCTACATTGCCGACACTACTCTTGCCCTCCCCTGTCTATTTTCTACCTACCATCTATGCTACTTATTCTCTGTACCTTCTCCCCCCTTATCCTCCTCCCACTCCCCTGTTGCTAACCTTCCATGTGATCTCCATTTCTGTGGTTCTGCTCCCGATCTAGCTGTCCGCTTAGTTTGCTTTTGTTTTAGGTGTGGTTTTTAGTAACTGAGTTTGCTGTCCTTTCACTGTTCATATTTTTTATCTTCTTTTTCTTAGATAAGTCCCTTTAACATTTCATATAACAAGGGCTTGGTGATGATGAACTCCTTGAACTTGACCTTATCTGAGAAGCACTTTATCTGCCCTTCCATTCTAAATGAAAGTTTTGCTGGATAAAGCAATCTTGGCTGTAGGTCTTTGGATTTCATGACTTGGAATACTTCTTTCCAGCCCCTTCTTGCCTGTAAGGTCTCTTTTGAGAAATCCGCTGACAGTCTGATGGGTACTCCTTTGTAGGTGACTGTCCCCTTATCTCTTGCTGCTTCTAGGATTCTCTCCTTCATTTTAATCTTGGCTAATGTAATTATGATGTGCCTTGGTGTGTTCCTTCTTGGGTCCAACTTCTTTGGGACTCACTGAGCTTCCTGAATTTCCTGGAAGTCTATTTCCTTTGCCAGACTGGGGAAGTTCTCCTTTATTATTTGTTCAAATAAGTTTTCCACTCATGGCTGTTCCTCTTCCCCTTCTGGTACCCCTATAATTTGGATGTTGGAATGTTTAAAGATGTCCTGGAGGTTCTTAAGCCTTACTCATTTTTTTTTAATTCTTGTTTCTTCATTCTATTCTGTTTGGTCATTTTTTTCTTTTTTCTGGTCCACTCCCTTGATTTGAGTCCCAGTTTCCTTTCCATCACTATTGGTTTCCTGTGAATTTCCCTTCATTTCAATTAGTTTAGCCTTCATATGTTCCTCTAATTTGTGGCTAAAATCAACCAATTCTGTGAGCATCCTGATCACCAGTATTTTGAACTGTGCATCTGAAAGGTTGGCTATTTCTTGGTCACTTAGAATTATAGGCTCTGGGGCTTTGAGCTGTTCTTGAGTCATAATATTTGGTCTGTTCGCACCTGTTATGTATGAGGGGCGGAGCCTTAGGTGTTCACCAGAGCTGGGCGACCCAGTTGCTGGGTTGAGACTCTGTATGTGGGGTGGGGTCAGAGAGAAAAAAAATGGCGCTTTGGTCTGCTCTGCTCTCACTCAGATTTCTGTCCCCTCTGTGGCTTCCCACAAGCAAATTGGGCCCTTCAGGTGCTGGTTCCCAGGTGTGTAGGCCCGTGTACTCTCCAGGACCCTGTGGGTCTCTCCAACGAACTCTCTGTAAGCCTGGGAGCCTCTCCCGGCCCCTCAACCCTGAGAAAGTCTTTCCAGTGGTGCTTTCAGGCTCTAATTCCCATTGCTGGGGCCCTAGCCTGGGCGGCCTGTCCCACTGTTCTCTCCTTCAATTGATTTATCTGTGCGAGAATGTGTGACTGCAGTCAGCCAGCCGCCCTGCACCCTCACTGGGTCCGCCAGTCACCACCCCAAGCCTGGGATCCACCAACCGCCTCCACTTCCGCTCCTGGGTCAGTCAGACCAAAGGATCTTTCCAGCCCGAACCCGTTCCACCGCTGACTCCGCCCCTCTTACTGGTCTGGCTGAGTGGTTTGTTGTTGTCAGACTTCCGTAAGCTCAATTTTCACTGTTTTGGCTGTGGTTTTGTTACTAAAACTTAGCTGTCTTTAAATTTAGTTGTGGGAGGGAGCTAGTGTAGTGTTTCCACCTACGCCTCCATCTTGGCCGGAAGTCTCACTTGTCCAGGATTTCACAAAGGACACCTGGGATAACCCTCAAGTTAAAAAGTGGTCTGGCATCACAGCTTGGGAAGCTCACTTACTAGAGCTTCGCAGGGTGTGCTGGTGCACTAAAGGCCCTGAAGAGTTCTATAACTGAAAAAGGCTATATAACTATAAAAAATTATTTGTCTTAAAAATGCCATGATTTTACTGCTTTATTTTACATCCTAGCACCTTTGTAAATGGCACAATTCATGGTGCTACTTTTGTGTATATTATTCAAGTAGCAGTTAAAATCTGAGTCCTTATCCTGTGACCAAAGTCGGATACTGCAGCTCATATAAGAAGTTATTAAGAAAGGGAATGTTGTGGTAATTGTGAATTCTCAATGAATTTTTTGAAAATATGACTTACTTAAACTTAACTGTTCAATTTTTAGAAATATTGGGCATTGGAGTAAAAAGACCTAGACTGCCATTTTATTCAATACAGATAAATTAGGATTTATTCTGCAGATATGGTCTTATCCAACTTTCTTTTCCTTTAAAGACAATCTGATATTAGCAATTGTAAAAGGAGAGTTTTAGAAACCAAGTAGTTTTCTCCCATTAAAATCATTGATATTCCTTATTAGCCAATGCTACTGGGTTATTTAAACCAAATAAGTTTAAAAAATAAAGTTGTTTATATTTATGTCTAATATTCTTTAATCCATTATTTCTTAAAACGATTTAATAATAAAACCCTTTCTTCCCAGGCAGTACATGTTAATATTCTGCAGATTAGTGTTTAAGGAAAAAAAAACACTTGAAGAAATGGTGTACTGAAGAATGTAATGTGTTGTCTGTGGAAATGATTTAGGACACACGGACAAAACCAAGTTGGGGTTGGCTGGGGTGGAGGGAGTGGTAGAGGGAAGTGGAGACAACTGTACTTGAACGATAACAAAAAAATAAAAATAAAAGAGATAGAGAAAAGAAGAGTTCTTGAGAGGTTTAAATTAGTCACTATTTAAATTAGTCACTATTAGCCCCACCCCCACCCCACTTTTAAAAGCATCCATTGTGAGTTGAACCACATCTCTTCTAAAGATACATTGACGTCTTAACCCCTGGTACCTGTGTTTGCGACCTCTTTTGGAAGTAGGGTCCTTGCATATATAAGTTAAGATGAAGTCATACTGAGTTAGGGTGGGCTCTGAATTCAGTCACTGGTGTCCCCATAAGCAGAACAAAGGGTACATGGACATGCAGAGCAGGAGGCCATGTGAAGAGAAGGGTAGAGTTTGGGTGGACCCAGTGCATGGTAAGGGATGCCAAAGATTACTAGCTGCCAGCAGAAGCTAGGAAAGAGCTAAGGAACAGATTCTCCCCCTGAACCACCAAGAAAGCACCAACCCCTGTGTCACCTTGCGTTTGGACCATGCACTGGAAACTGTGTGGGAAGGCATTTCTGTAGCTTTCAGTCATTTAGCTTGTGGTACTTTGTTACCACCACCCCCGAAAACTAATACACCACCATGCTCCTACTTGGCCTTTATCAATTCTATTTGTTCTAAAATTTGTCTTGGCACTTTCTCTCCAGTCTAGCAGCCGTGGGAAAGGAAAGGAGGGGTTTGAAGTCCAAAAGAGTTTGAGCCCTGACAGCCTATTTTTAACTCTTTGAATCTAGGCAAATCTATTCAGATGTTCTGAGTCCCAATCTTCTCAATTGTAAAATAAGGGTAGAAACTTTTATTCATGCATCAATTATCCCATTCCTGGGACAAGTACTGTTTGAATAGTAACTGTCTGCCAAGCAGTGTGTAGGGCACACAGATAATTATTAACTAAGCAGTTATTAAATCCTGCAAAAGAAAAGCAGATGCTAAGAGAGAGCATAACCTGACCCCATAAGCTACTCTTGGGGGTGGTAGTGAGGATTAAATGAGCAGAATACGAATGCACTTTGTAATCTGCATCTCAAGATACAAACAAAGGTGTTGTTAGCAATAGGATCAGGAGGATTAACGAGAGTCCATGTCTCTGCTTCCTCTGGTCAAACTGGCAATTTTTAGGTTAAAAGAAAACTGTTGGTGAGTTTTCAGAAGACTGGCAGGAGAAGCTGTTGGAGGATCATAAGAAGGAATAGAATAGTATGAGGGGTTTGTGAATTGACTCATGAGAATTCAGCAAAGTAGATTTGGTTGTGCTCCTCACAGCGTTTAGCCAAAGCCTACCTGCCAGGTATTGTAATTAAGTGAGATGGTTGATAATTTTTCCCTCCTAAAGGAGATACAAATGGATGTTAACGTTGACTCCTTAAGTGATCCCTATAGGAAATAATGCCAAAATATTAATAATAGGAAGGCAAAGTAGCCATTCATGTTACATTGGCAAAACATGTAGTAGAACAGAAGAGAATGAATTATATCAAGTATCTCTGTAGTCTTGCAGACTTCAGGACTTGAAAGTTTAAGTCCTGGTACCCGCATGACCGAGGTGCAAAAAAACCCTCTTCAGTAAACCTGCCAGGGGTCATCATCTGATTTCTATGGACACCCCGCAGCCATTTGAAAGACCCCTTCCTGGACATTCAGAAGATTTGACCTTTCCATTCACAAAGTAAGTAGCCAAGAGGTTTTCATGCAAGGACAAGTACTGTCCTATTAAAATTTTACCAAGTGACATAGAGTTCTCTTCTTCTTTCAGAAACCAGCCACACAATTGCTCTGCACTAAAATGTCCAGCACAAAGATTCACCCCAACATGAAGATTATACTAGAAGATGGAGCCCTGGATTCCCTGAACAGCTCCATCTACTGTCCAACTCTGGTGCTTCCTTGTGTCAGGGGTCCATAACCCACGTCCTCGGTGTTTCTTCCCAATGTAGAAAGCAAGTGACACAAGAGTAAATACTGAAATAATGATATTGTGTGTTTGTGTAAACAAATGCACAAAAGTATGTATTTCTGCCTATTACCAGAATGTTTGGGGGCTACTTTAAAAAATATTGTTTATAACAAAAGACTGACATTCTGTTATTATAGAACTAATATTAAGTTCTCAATAATTTATGAATTTTTAAGTGTAATAAGTTTTTAATATCACATCTCAAGGTTTTGATGTTACCACTAACATTTTTTCATGGTATGAATTTTATTTTTTTAAAAAAACAATGCAACTTGGATTTGTTTTATCCATTCAAGTTTCAAAGAAAAGTATCCTTCATTCCAGACCTTGCCATCCATCACTCAAAATAAACTAATCAGCAAGAGGGCATTTATTTCATGGACTCTGAGAGAATTCTGGCCAACAAGCCTCACATGCTTAATGAGCATCAAAAAATTGTAAGGAAAATATAGTGGCATAAATAGTGGTTGAGTTATAATGACCCCTGCCTGGTGCCATCTCAATTATGTTCGTCAATAATCTTACAATCACTCATCCTTGGAACTTTCCTGCTACCATATCCTGATGTGTATTTCCTTGTCTTTAACGCTCCATGGCGGTTCTCACAGGGTTGACTTGCCCAGCTGAAACTGAGGTGGGTTAATGTGCTGAATGTGACTGAACAATAAGACGATTTGAGAGCTACTGTATTTTATCTGGAGATGGCAAATATATGTAAGAGTATATGGACATTCAGAGTAGTCATTAAAATCACAACAGAATCCAGAAGAAACTGGACACATATACCTATTCACATGCACACTCATATATTCATTCAGTTAAGAAGAGATGTAAATATGTCATTTAATTAGTGGTTTCAAACCCCTAACTTCAATGATAAAAGGTTAGTGTTGAAAAGGGCACCATTTGTCTTATTCTGCAGCCGTCTGAGTCATTTCTTGAGCTGATATGATAAACTCTCATAAGCTGGGTAGTTGCTTAAAGCAACAAACGTTTTTCACAGTCACAGAGGCTGGGAAATTCGAGATCAAGGTTCAGGCAGATTCAGTTCTGGTGTGAGTGTGTTCATCTGGTTTGCAGCCTGCATCCTTCTCACTGTGTCCTCATGTGGCACAGGGAGAAGTGTCTGAGTCTCCCCCCCTCTCCTGTAAGGGCACCAGTAACATTGGATTATAGCCTTCTCATGCACACTAGCTCCAAATACAGTTAGAAAGGAGGTTAAGGACTTCAACACATGAATTTCTGGGGACACAAACATTCAGTCTATAACAACAGGTGTGTCAGCAAGGTCAGGAGAGGCAAATTTGCTTAGTCAAGACCATAGACTGTGCAGAGTGAGTTGGAGATGGGCAAGCAAGAACCGGCAGAGACCATGGTAGGACAGAAGCCTGCACGTGGGTGAGCTTGCAGAAGAGCAACCGACCTGGAAAGATTATGCTCCCAGGGAAAAGCCTCCCCCTCTCTTTTCTTTCCTCCTTTCTGTGCCCCAGGTACTCGCCAGCCTGTACCGCACCACTCAGGTGCACCTCACTGACTGTTTGCTTCCCACCCCCACAGCCTCTGCCAACCAGCACATCAACTAACAGTAATTCCCAGCAACTCTTTACTCGTCTATATATATTCAACAGCTGTGAAGACATGCTTATTTTATTTATGTGATTGTATGATGAGAACCCAGAGTTTTTTCATTTGTTTTAATAATTCTTTTTTTCCCTTGTGCATTAAAATCTTGCATTCTTCGAGGGGAGATGTAACTGAAAGTATATATAAACAAATGAAGGTTCTGATTTAAATGCCATCATTAAGATTTTCTTCCATCCACTACCTTCAGCTATCTTTTTTAAGAAAAGGAATTTTTGAGCTCAGTATCATCAATGCAATAAAATAAAGGCACAGGGCTGGTGCATTTTGTGGCCTCTTGGCCTGAGAGGTGTCTTGTCTTATTACTTTTTCTCCCGAGGCCCGGGCTTTGAAGAGAACAAAGTAGTTCTGGAGTTTCTCTTCCTTCCCCAGAGTCATTATTATCTGAAGAGCAAAGGAAAGAAAGCAGAATATTGCTTCACTCCAGCACATCTCTATCTTTCATGCCTGTTTCATCTTGTGGCTGTGGTGGCATTGTTCCAGGCTGTGGGGAAAACAGGCTCTCACATGGAGTGCTAAGTAAAGAGTAACTTATTAATACCAGTACAGATGAGTACATAGGAACTAAGATAAATAAAAAAAGAGGAAGAAGCCCTTTAGGCATGCTCTCAACAACAAAGTTAGTATTCCCTTAAGGGCCACCCTAAGAAACATCTCTCTCAGGCTGCTTGTCTCTGAAATTTCACACCTTCTATTGCTTTTTTCTCACGGCCCCTGTTTATTCCTTCACAAAGTGGCCTGTCTCTGGTCATTCACAACAGAAGATTAGAATCAGAAGTATATAAGATTTGCTATTTAATGAACTCACATCATACATAATTGCTCCCTGAAGATTACCAAGTGCAAAACTGGCTTAGCTTTTCAGGGTTGCAATACAAATTCAATTCAAAATATGCCCATCTGATGACTTGTTTCCGGTCAATCACCAAGGAGAAAGAATTAGCCCAGCTATTTTTTCCCCCTCTGGTATGAGACAATTACCCTTTTCACAAAAATGTTTTTGTCTGAATACATTTTAAGTGGAAATCTTTCTAAAGTGCATAACAAGTTTTCATGACTCTACCAACAGGGTCAACAAAGCATACTTTAATGCTGTTAATCTCCGGATTATCGAAGTGAGTCCTGGTCTTCCACACTGAGACTTTTTTTTTTGGTCAAAGAGCAACAAGGCTTCTCCTAAGTGAACTGTAGCAAGCTGGACCTACTAGGTGGAAAGATCTCCTCTGAGCCTGGGCCAGTGGTCATCAGATACATGGCATCAGAAACTCCCATTTGGGCCCCGTCACGGCTGCTCTCAGAAGTTCTGGGAAGGAGTCCTATTTAACTCCTCCAGAGTGAAGACTTGGCACAGGACCACAGACACACCCAGTGTTACAGACGGGGCTGCCTTGTTTCCGTGGGAAGTTTGCTTCTTTACTCGGCTTGCACCACACAGCATGTCATTTTCTGCCCACAAGTTGGTGAAAGAGAACATGTCTGTGCGGTATAAAAGCACGTCTTCTGAGTGCAAGTGTAACTGTATAAAAGGACAGGGAATAAGGTTATTTCTTCTCTAAGTATAACTTGAGTAATACAACCCAAAGATTGCATTCTACCTTCAAGCCTATGGCTATTTCAAGTAAATGTAATCATCGCCATCCTTGCATTAAATGGATCCTTATAGGTTATAAACATGCTTTTCAATACTCAAAAATAATTCAAACTTGGTCGTAGTAATGATTGTCCTATGATTTGTGTGAAGGGTTAGTATTTGAAGAATACACCTGTCATAAACAATTAAAACAAGAGAGATACCAATTAAACCCCCCTCATGTACTTGGATATAGTCGGCTAAAACATGTTTTGTTGACAGATGTGGATAATGATATTTGAGAAAATACTATGAACCAAAAAAGATTTGAAGTTTCCTGTGTCATACACGAGCTTGGATTTCCCTTTTTGAATGCTGGGCACATTCTACAACAGTTCCATCCTCTTCAAAAGCATCTATGACTCTCTCCTCCCGAATGAAACTCATATGCATTATTTTAGTATTTCAAGTTTATCCGCTCTTTAGCCCCGATTTTTCTTTCCAACTTAGTTTCTAATCCTCATTATGCAAAAATCTATACTCTCATATAATTAGACATTTTATCATTCCTTGAGAAAGCCTTGCGTTGTCCTTGGGCCATGTCTAAGGTTCCTTCTCCCTGAAGTGTCTGTGACGCCCCCAGACAAAAGAGCTAGCTCCTTTATTTGAACTTGCATAGTCCTTCGTACTTCCTATGAGGCTTCTTCATGGATTGTCTTGTATCATCATCTGCACGCATCTTACCTTTTTTACCAGGTTTTAATGGAACTTGAGGGCAGGCTAGGAGTTATCTGCTCATTTGGGGACCACCCACAACGCCCAACACAGCGCCTTCGCTGCCTTGCATCTACAACATATAAGATAATTGAATCATATTACATATGTATGATTCAGGTTTCTTTCAATAGCAAAAATGACAGACACTCGGTTCAAACTGGCAACAATAACAGACACTCAGTTTCTTTTTCTAAAAGGGAAATTTATTGACATATAATTGGCCCAATCAGGGATGCAGCTGAACTCAAGTATAAAAGGACTGGGAAGCTCAAAGAATGTCATTGGAGTTTCCTCTCTCCACCTCTCTGCTCTTTCTTTGTCTTCTCATCTTCATTCTGCAGGAAGATGTTTCTCACATGGTGGTCAAGAAAGACACCAGCAGCCTCAAGTCACATGTTCAGGGAAGACAACCATTGGTTCTGCTTGGGTTTTGTAGAGTCACAGTTTTCTAATGAGAGTCAAAGGCAAATGATAAGAAAGAGTGAGTGCAGGACACTAAAAACAACCACAAAACTACATTATAAATTACAAATTAACTTCTAAAGAATCTTACAGATTAATATAAAGGTTAGCTTTATCATTTTCAAATTTTAGTGAGTATATCAAATCGAAAAGCTTGTATTATATGACTGGGTATTGCTCAAAGAATACAAATGACATAAAGTCAAAGTATCAATCACTGAGAAATCCTAGTCTAGTTGGTGGTTGATAAAATTTGATGCACAACAAATGAATGAATATAAGACATGCTATTAACCAAGTTTTAAGCATTGCAACACGAAGATTTTATGGAGGTGGTGAAACTGTTTTGTTTGATGATGGATGAATTATTTTTGAACTGTTGAAAGAGGGTACAAAGGAATGCAGGCGAAAGAAAAGAGAGCAAAACGGGGCAGAGGTAGGCAATCTACCCGCAGAGACATGATTGTAGACAATCACGCACAAGCAGCACAAGCCTGACTTGCACAGACTTGTGGCACCGGCTGCGTAATCACGGTGTGCTAGCAGTGAAATAGGTGAGAAGCCTACTAAAATCTTACATGATTTATACCAGCGGTTAATGTTCAGGTCAAGGACAAAATCCTAACCTGAATCATAAAAACAGGGCCACAGCCTTTCAACCAATTCCCGAACTTGAATCAGTTTTCAGATACAGAACCCCATCAATAGAGAGGAGGCTGGGACCTACTGATGATGAAGCCCACTGAGGTTGAAACCCTGTATACTGCCCAGAATGCATATTGTTAACCTCTGTCCGAACCTCACCAAAATCGACAGCATTTAACCGGGGTATCAGTGTATTGGGGAAAAGAAAATAATTAGTCATTTAGAGGACTGCTAGATATTAATTTCAGGAGACCCAAACTGTCACAGTGGTCTACCAGTCAGAGAGGGGGCTTACAGAGGTCAGGTAGTCTGGAAATTTTAGCTCGGCCCATCACCAAATAGCAGTAGTAATATGTGTGGTGTGGTTTAATTTTGTTGGATTCATTTATATCTCAGAATATGGTGCATCTTAGTCAATGGTCCTTGAATAATTTTTTAAAATGTGATTCTGTTGCTGTTGGGTGGAACTTGCTAAAAATATCAATTAGGTAATGGGGGTTGATAGTGTTATTTGGGTCTTTTATATCCTTACAGGTTTTCTGGCACCTGGTTTTTTCAGAGACTGAGAGCACAGTGTTGAAAGCTCAAGATATAATTGAGAATTTATCTACTTCTCCTTGTTCAATTAGCTTTTGCTTCATATATTTAGAAGGTCTGCTATTTGGTGCATAAACAGTAGAATCATGTTCTTCATAAATCGACCTTTATCATGATGAAATTACCATCTTTATTCCTGACAATGTTCTTTTCCTAAAGTCCCCTTCGATATTAATATAACCGTTCCATCTTTCTTTTAATTAGTGTTCTCAGGGTATTATTTTCCTTTTCCTTTTGGCATTTTTAACCTTTTTATTTTGAGGCAAGTTCAGACTGACAAAAGTTGTAAAAATAGTCCCCATAGACCCTCCCCTCAGCTTCCCCTAACGTGAAGTGTCTCTCCAGCCCCACGGTACCCCCTGTCAGGGAGAGGGCCCGGCTCCAGCCAGGCTCCCCCTTCCCCATGCTGCAGCCTGCTCTCTGGCAGCCCTTAGGGCAATCACTAATCAGGTTTACCTCTTCTGCTTCTTCCCTCTCTAGGGTGACTTTTGCCTGCTGTCTACTGTCTGAACCATTGTTTCAAGTATTTTGCAGGGATTTTTAGTTATTCCAGGCTGGTCCCCTTATATAGTATTTTGAACCTTTTTCTTGGTGGTTTTCTCACTTAACATTCACCCTGTCGTGAAGTATTCTTTGAAAACACCAGTTCTGCAGATAGGCCAGTGGTCCACTGCTATGTGCTTGGGTACCTTTACCATTTCCCCTCCCAGGGGCTTGCAGTGCACCTTCACTCCCACACCCAGCACTTGGGACTTGAGCTGCTGAGGCCACTTGGCTGTTTGCACACAAAAGGCAGGGAAATTCTGGGGATACTTCCCTCATCTCAGCCCTTAAAATGCATGCCTCCAGAAATATAAACACGCCAGCTCCCTCACTCCTGGTGGGAACTCTGAGGGATGACCTACCTATACTTTCTCCAGAGCTTTTCAGGAAACCGAGCAAAAGTAGCAAGATATGAATTGGCTTGTTTGCCATCTGCCCTGCTTCTACACTGATGTTCCACAAGAATCCTCCTTACTCTCTTATACACGAATCCTTTTTCCAGGTCACTTTTTGAGATTTCAAGCCAGGACAACCAGTTTTAATGACTGTTAAAATATTCTACTTTTACCATTTATATCATAATTTGTTTAACTGTTTCCCAGCAGTTTAGCTTTTGAGTTGTTTTTATATTTTTCTGCAGTAACTGGTTTTGTAATGATTATCTTTGAATATAAAATGTTTTCTTGAGTTCTAGATGCTTTCTATGGATAGATTCCTGGAAGGAAAATTGCTAAACCAAAAGGCATGAATGTTTTACACTCTTGGTAGGAACTGCCAATTTCATTTCCAGAAATATGTATCAATTCCTAGTGTCTTTGGCAACACATCTTTTTAAAATCGGTTTTACCACATTAAGTCAATCTTCATGAAAACTTTTTAAACTCTTGCTTATTGTATCAGTATTGTTTTTATTTCTTTGATTACTGAGCTTGAATGTTTTCTCACATTTATATTGATTGACTTTTGTGAATTATCTGTTTATGAACTTTGCAACTTTTCAAAACTGTATTTTATTGTATTTTTCCATTACCATTTATTCCCCTTATACCTTCTTCCACCTCCACCCAGGCCGCTCACCCCAGCACTCAACACACCGTTGTCCATGTCCATGGGGACCTTTTCTTTTTTGCTCTGTTTTTTGACAATTTACATGCAACCATATAACTTGAATTTGTTAAATCCATGTAATTTATGCCATCTAGTAATCGATGCAAATTTACTCTGTATATTTTTGCTTTTACATTTTTTAGTATTTTTAAAAATGCAACAATTTTGATTTTCAAGTAATCAATCTATTTATTTGCTTTCCTTTGTGATTTCTTCTAATGGTTTTCTACTTAGAAAGTTATACTACATTTAAAATCAGATACATTTTTCTCTAAAAGTTTTTCTTCCTTTTCTATCTCTTTAACACTTGTCTTGTGAATTTCCTTGTTATTTATTTTGACATACTGCATAGATCAAAAACAGATTTCATCGTGTGCCAAATTTATTTTCTGACTCAGTAAAAATGTACTTGGTGTTTACTATGCATCAGGCAAGGTTCTAGATATGATTGGCAGAGGCAAATTCGAAGGGATACTGAAGACACATTTGAGGTCAGAGTGCACTTAACGGATTTCCGATGACATGGTGGAGGAAGAAGGGAAAAGGAAATGTGTGAAACGGCAGCTCAGTGTTCAGGATTTTCCTCACCTCTTGCACAGTGTGACATCAGCTCGCTACTCAAAGAAACACAGATCTTATGATCAGGAGGAATATGTTCAACAACGTTAAAAACTGAAGATGTATAAAAAGCATCACTATACTAAAGAGGATGAACAGATTTTCATCAGTTATTTAAAATAAAGTTTTTTCTTCTTCATTTAATGACTTAAAGTAATAAGCTCTAACAAATTATTTTTTCTATAAGTATTTAACATGGTCATATTCATATTGTTTATATGATTTTGCATTCTACTTTTCCCATTTAACATTATAAAACATTTGCATGTCATCAATTGGTAAGCATCACATCTGATAATTGCATATAAAACTTTAGACGGATCAGTTACTCTTTTCAACACAGAGTTAGTTTTTATTCTTAAATAGATATTGTTTTACAGATATTCTATTTGGGCTATTACCATATAATCATGCCCACTTTTCTGGTGTACACATTTAATCAAAGTGAATTATTACAAGCACACACCACCTTAGGCCCTCAAACAAATTTCTTTTTCAATTAGCCTGGAAATCTTTTCAGTTCGCTTCTCTTTAGTAACTCTTAAGATCATTCAGTCAATAATTTATTGAGCCTCTAAAATGGAAAAGGAACTATAATAGGTCACTGCTCTGAAAAATAATATTCCATGCACTCTAGTAACTGAGGCAGACTTTTCTTGGTTTCTTAGAACCTATATTTAAATGTAGCACTTTACGTTATTACCCTATCCTTCTCTATTAGCTCCTTTCCAAAAAATTCTTAAGCCTATATTAACCCAAAGACAAATAATAATAATAAAAATAAAACCCAAACCATATTTTCTGTCGATCTAGTTTCTTCCTCAAGCTACACCCACTCTATCTTTTTTCCCAGCCAAATATATCAAACTCGAAGTCCACTTTCATGCTCCTCCTCCCTTACTTACTCGTCATCTATTTATTCCCCATCCTACTGCATTCTTCCAACTCACCCCTAATCAGTTAATTCCACAGTCTTGTCTTAGGCTTTATCTTAACCTGCCATCTCTGTAGTTCTATCAATAACACTCGCCTCTCTCTTCAGAGCACCCCTCTCCCCCTACCTTTGGCTTCCTGTTACTTCTCTCACTTACCTTTCCTTGATCACCAATGCTTTCTTTTACCTCTCCACCTGTCTGAATGTATGGTAGAAGCCCTCCAACACAGTGGAATTAGTTAGAGGAGGCTGCTCCCCTCTCAGCAAATCAGTCCCTCCCACCACACTTCACCCTGGAGACCTCTGGGACATAAATGAGTCTCTAACTGGCCTGTGCCTGCCTACTGAGCTGTGTGCAGGCAGTCTGTTCTAAAAACTGTTTTGCCATTGTACTTGCTTTATCAAATATTGTGTAAACTAATGAAATACGAGAGTAAAAAAATGAGCTGTTTTTCTGAAAATTCAGATGAGTGCTATGGAAAATCTCCACACTGGCTGGTAACTTAAAAAATAATTGCAGACAAATTAGGTAAAAAACAAGGCTGAGAAAAAAAATCCCACCTCTCTAGACATATTTTTACACGGAATTACTTTATCATGCAAGTGTCTTTAAGTTCTTGCACAACTCATGCAAGATGAAATTGGAATCTGAACGATGCTCCGTGGTGTTAAAGACCAGACCGAGCTCCAACCAGCAACAGATCCACACAAGGAGCAAAGGCCTTGGCCTGGCATCAAAAGAGAATTCAAAGAAAATAGATTTATGTGTTAAGGTGTCTGTCTATGCATCACTCTCATTTTCCTCAGTCTTAACTGATCTTATAAATTAACCTGTCCTAATTGTCTTGTCTGTACGGCCTCCTTCTCTAGAAATATCTTGATTACATCATGAGGCTTCCTTCCTTGCTCTGTTCTTTCTTTGAGAAAGCTAATTTCCAACCAGAGTTCCAACTTATTAAACAAATAAGTACAAATCTTCAAGCTCTTTGCACAGAGGGTCCTTGGTTCATTCATCACCACCTCCTCCACTTTCACTTTCCTCTTTGCATGTGTCTTGCGCACAGTAGCTACTTAAAAACAAAACAAAACAAAACAAAAAACCTGGTGAGATTTGAAGCA
Organism: Sturnira hondurensis; assembly: GCF_014824575.4. Taxonomy (NCBI): domain Eukaryota; kingdom Metazoa; phylum Chordata; class Mammalia; order Chiroptera; family Phyllostomidae; genus Sturnira; species Sturnira hondurensis. The sequence continues at coordinate 8,978,339 of NW_028077910.1, forward strand.
TAATGAAAACATTAGTCCATAAATTACAGCTCAAGAATCAGGAATCTAGCCCGAATAAGTGTACGGGGAAATTCCTTTGCTTTGAAGTCAGCACTTACTCCTTCCCAGCAATTAAAGAAGCTCAGTTAAAAATTATGATTGGAAAATGACCATTTTTAAATTGGGTAGCTGAAGCAAATTTAAAAAAATGACAACTGCGGTTTTCCAGAAACTTGCAGACAAATCTAGGTGGATGATGACAATACCACTACAACACTCAGTACTTCATCTGTATGAAGTCTGAAGTTCTGCTTCTCGCTAGCATCCTATGGGCTTATTTTCTCTGAGCTGGCCAGGACAGATGTGATTGTCTGTTCCATTTACAGATGAGAGAAGTAACAGCCCTAACAGTTGCTGACTTACTCTTGACCTTAGAGAGAGTTTATGAATTCAATGGGATATTTACCCTGATGCTGGGTACCGTGGGTCGCAGTTTATTTTATTTTATTTTTGAGATTTTATTTATTTTTAGAGGGAAGGGAAGAGGGGAGGGAAACATCAATGTGCAAGAAAAATTTATTGGCCGCCTCTCAAACGCCTCTAACCAGGGATCTGGCTGGTAATGTAACCCTGGCTTGTGCCTTCACCGGGGGTCAAATCAATGACCTTTTGGTTTGCTGGACAGTGCCCAACCCACTGAACCACATCAGTCAAGGCTTGGGTCACCTTTCAAATGTTCATAAGCCCATTCACAATTGGGCGGGGGAATCAGGAACTGAGTAGTAACAAGTCAGACCCTCCTGTCCATCATTATCACTCACCTGCTCGCCGGGCTGTCTAGGATTATGCCATTAGAGTTCAGTTCTTTCATTTAACACATTACCCAGCTAAATTCTTGGGAGGAATAATAAGTTCATAATTCACTCTTTAATATCTTCCTATTAATTAATATATAAAATTTGCTTTTCTTTGATTAATTTGTTACTTGAAGAAAAGGACATTGATTGGAATTTTGAGGTAGCATTATGTTAGATTCTCTATCCTACTTTGTCTTCAAGAAGGGAAGCTCAGTGTGTATGTTTAAAGGTAGGAGATGGTGAGTGGAGGGCATAGTCACAGATGTGGATTCCGGAAATGCGAAGGGCATCAATAGAATATTGGATACCAGGAGTTGGAGCATTGAACTAGAAAAAAAGAATAAGAAGGAGAAGAGTAACCCAAAACAAATGTTTCTGTTTAACAATTTTAATTTGAGCTGAATTGAATAGTGGGGTAACTTGATTCTAATTAGTTTTTTATTTGAAAGTTTTTCTCTAGTTTATTTCTAAGTAAAAGGACCGGTAATCCTTTTGTTTTAATTCAAAACGTTCCAGAAAACTAGAGCATAAAGGATGTTTATGAAGCACATTATGATTTCCCCTAGGAAAAGTTCTGAAACAAAATGCTGAAATTCCGACCCAGGAGTTAGCATCTGATATATGATAAATATGACCAGCCATGCCTCGTGACGATTAAGTAATTACTATAAATGCCTATCATATAACATATTAAAATTATAATACCAATTCTATAAAATGGTTATGGATAAACCAAGCATGTCTTTTACACAAAGGAATCCAATAAACTATACATTTTGGAGGGGGACTTTAAAATGGCATGTTTCATTGGCCGCTGCTCTTTTCCATGGTCTCCTGAAGGCAGGGAGCTAGTAACAAGCTGCCTGAATGAGCTGACAGAAGATTCCGGGAAATTCAACTCACATCTGAGTCTCACATGTGGCCCTTTAAGATTCATTCTAACATTCTATGAAACTGTTTTCTAAAATTAATATGGTAGTTAGTTCATGACATGCTAGCATAATAAAGGTTAAGTAACAAACTTAAAATTATTGCTTGTGCCACCTTAGAATTCAGAAGAGTTTTAAAGCATGTTACACGGTCCTGTTTTAGAAGGTCATTACAGAAGGTTCACAACTGACAGTTCCTGTTTTTTTTTTTTGTCCAGCTGTACATCTTGTGGCAAGTAGGGCCTTCTAAACCATTCCCCCTATTATCAAAGTAGTTCATGCTCAAAGGTATTTAGTAGTCATGTTGTTGCCAAGGTTTTTCCTATTGAAAAGCATTTTACAAATAAGGGCTAAACATGTACTTTACTCTCTAAGTCTTTAAATATTGGGTCAGCCAAAAAGTCTGTTATATTTTTTCCACATGATGGCTCTAGTGGTGCTTACTTGTCTTTAATATCATCTGAAACAATTTTGTTAGACTGTATTGTGACAGCTGTCATATCAGCATACATTTAAAAAAACACACCAAAATCAGTGAATTTTTGTACAGCCATTTTAATATTGAAGATGGAAGAACACACAACATTTTTGGTGTATTCTGCCTTATTATTTCAAAAAAGGTAGAAACTTAACTGAAACACAAAAGATCTGTGCAGTATACGGACAAAGTGCTGTGACTCATCGAACATGTCAAAAATGGTTTGTGAAGTTTCTTGGTACTATTGATATTTTGGCCAAATGATTCTTTGCTATGGGCTGTCTTATGCATTGGAAGATGTTTAGCAGCACCTCTGGCCTCTACCCTCTAGAAGCTGATTGTGGGAGATAAGCTACGCACCGAAAATATCCAAACCAATAAAGCTATTGCTGAAAATGAAGAATATGTCTTTTATTTTACGGAAAAAAAAACTAAGGGGACTTTTTGGCCAGCTTAGAGACAGACAAAGTAAGCAGCTTAGACAGACAGACAAAGATGGCAGCTTAGAGACAGACCAAAGTAAGGTACCAAGACATAGAAAGTATGTTCAGTTACTTTGTTATTTATTTAGACAAGGGCCGATTTTGTTCTTTGTTAGTCTGTTAACAAGTATCACCAGATCGTTAGCAAAATCTTGTGGAAAAGGAGTTTTAAGGCATCGTTCACAGAGTCCTCAAAGAGAGAATACTTTGAATGCAGCTTCCTTTACCCCTCAAAACAAGTCATGTAAAGGTGACAAGGAGAAGCTTGTGTGTTAATTAGGTGACAGCAAGAACTGGCAAATAGGCAGATACAGAGTGAAGTTTCCTGAAGAGAAAAAGAGAGTTGATTTCAGCAGTTTTCAGATGAAAAGGTTAAAACTGGCTTATTAATATTCTAGTGCCATTTAAAATTTTATAGATTTACTTTTATTGCAATTATATTTGGCATGTAATATTTTATTAGTTTTGGGTGTACAACATAATGATTCAATTTGTGTATTTATTACAAAATGATCACCAAAGTAAGTCTACTTAACATCTATCGACACAATTATAATTAAAAAAAAATAACATTCATCACCTTTTCTTAGGCAATGATTTCTCTTACAAATTAAAAGATATATATTAAATTTAATTATAATAAACAGGTAAATGAGAAATTTCAAAAAGTGAAAAGTATTTACTCTAGGATCCTGAATATTATTAATGAAAAACCATCCATTTGTACAAATTATGTTCTGGCTGTATCCATCAACTACATTTTTCTTGCTTTCTTCCATTGTAAAAGTGAACACATTTTACTAAAGTGACAAATTTACTAAAGTTAAAGAGAATGCTTATTGAGGTTTCCTAATGTCACTTTAGCCCTTCTCAGACATCAGACCTTGAATCTCCTTGATTTCTGACTGCCTTAGAAATAGAATATTAAATTGAGGGTATTCCTCAGGATTTACAATTTTTATATTATATGTATTGGTAAATATACAGCGTATAAAATATAATGACAGGATATGATTATTAAAATGATAAAGAAACAGAAATAAAGTAGAACTAATGACAGACCCAGCAAGACCAGTCAAAAGAGCTCATCTGTTTCGAGCTGTGCTCAAAGGCAACAGTTCAGTTTATGTCAGTTCAGTTTATAGGCCCCGGATAGCTTCCCCAGTATTGGCCTCCTAAAAGTTCTATACTGATACTTTCAAGAAACTAGCAGCATACTTCACCTTGGAAAAGTAATATTATAAAGACACTGCCATTAGTGATTTTATGTACTTCTACATACCCTTCTTGAATTTGAAGTAATGGATAAGTTCAGGTAATAATTTTTGTTCTCTTTCAAATTTTATGACTAAAATATTGAGTTGTGTTTTATGGCCTACATTTATTATTTTCTGTGCAGTCAGCCAGCAGCTTTAGGCAAAGAATACCTTTGGAGTCTGGAATCTGATGCAAAGAAATGAGAGGTTTAAAATGAGTAATCATGTATTCCGGAAGCACAAGAATTGTTCAAAGGTTCTGAAATACAACTAAATACTGCATACTGTATAATATATGAGAAATAATTTCCTAACTCTCTGTACAGTTTCTTTTTCTTTTATGACTAGGATGATGTTCTATTTAAGTATGGTCCAGGATTGTAGCTATAAAACTTTATTTCCACCCAAGGAGTTTGGGGAGATTTTTTTGGAAGAAGTTTGTTTAGCAAAGTGCACAGTGGCAAAGGCAAGACATTCTCAGTTAGGAGGAATTTAACAAGGTCACAGGAATTTTTCTGTCTCAGTTTCCAAGAGTCAAGCTGAAAGAGGGAAATTTAAAGCTGTAGGTTCGATAACAAGTAAGGCTATATAGTAAGGCTATATAACATTTACACGTCAGAACCAAACTCTGAAAGTTCTTTAGATCTTTTTCTTTTAAATTTGGTTTTCATTTTAATGGACCAGACACAGTTGTTAATATAACTTGTTTTAAAAAAAATGAGAACCTGGCTTCCACAGGAGAAAGAGGTGGAAAGGACAGGATTCTGACCTGGAATCTAAGCTCAGGAGCTCCCAACTTCCTGCACGATCTGGAAGGCCCTGGAGCTACCAGTGACTCTGACACACCTAGGTTTCTCTATTTACCAAAACACGAGCCTTAGTGCATTTGGTCCTCCACTTACAATGCTCCTCCACATACAAAGCGTTAATTGAAAATCGTTCAGCTTACGAGTTTTTGACTTTCAGATGGTATGGAAACCATATGCATAATAATCTACACAAGATGCTCAAACTTTATTATAAAATAGGTTTCATGTTAGACAATTTTGCCCACTTTATCTGCTATCTTTAATTTCATTTAAATGTTCTGAATACATTTAAGTTAGACGAGACTAAACTGTAATGTTCTGTAGGCTAGGTGTATTGAACCTGTTTTCAACTTAGGGTCTTTTTGACTTATGATGGGCTTTTAGGCCATTAATCCCATCATAAATTGAGGAACATCTGTGATAAGTGAAATGGGGTATTTGTACATGAAAACATTTTGAACATTATGCTGTAAGTTATTTATTAGGGAAAAGCACATGCCAAGCACACTTAGTTTTCATGCTAGTATAAATTTATGTCACAGGCTAGCTAGGTTGTAAATTCAGTTTATTTTATGGTTTTTAGCATTCTATACTTTCAAAGCCAACCTAAAGAATTCTGCACCAGAATTTTTGTTGTATTTAGCTGAACAGATCCACCCTCATTTTGAGCACTCACTGGCCATTATTGATAGTGACGACTAAAATCCAGTTAGAATGTTAAAATTATGCAGTATGTAATAAAATTCCAAGGAACTACTGAGGCATTTAATAAGTGATTTACTTTGTCAGAATATAGAACAAGAACAGAAACAAAATTATTTACGCATAACCTCAATCTTCCTCCCTCGAGTACACGGAAAGAACAAATGCACTACGGAATTTCTTTGAAGAGGTTTGTGTTTACTACGTTTGTTTTTCTTTTTACATAAGAAACTCTGTTGGCCTTTAAAATGTAATTTAACCATGTAACTGATTTTGGGGGGCCACCAATAAAATAAATACATATGACAAAATGAATGCATACTTATTTCAGCCAGTAAAATTTGTTTTTAAATTATGCTATTTGCAGCCGGGGAAAAAATATGAGATCATTTCTTTCCCTCCTGCCAGAGGCAAGCTGATTTCTCCACCCACGTGGACAGTTGAGCAGTAAGTCTAGCGTGCTAGAGTGCTTGAGTCTCGCGACTCGCGTCCCGCCATCTGCGGGCACGTACGCATTCACACTAGTACACTGGATGGGGCAAGAGTCAGTTGGCACGGCACCTCCTGTTTCAATGCGAAGACGATGCTGCCAATGTAGCCATCCCGTGTGTCCATCGCATCTGCCCACTGGATGGGGAAAGAAAGAAGGGGCACTCAGGAGAGTGCAGCTGCTCCCAACCACTCTCTCTCATTTACATACAACGTACTCCTCTTCCCAAGTGCGTTCCAAGTGCACACTCGCTCACTAGCGCACTCAGACACGTGCGCACCGTACCTCGCCCAGCCGCAGGCCCGGACACGGCCTAGGCGCACCCCAATCACCCCGCCGCCAGTTCCGCCGCCTCACCGCACCCACCCGCACTCCACGTGGGCGCACCCCGGCGTCTGGGGCCCGGGCGGTCCACTAGCCCCTGGGCGGCCCCACAGTGGCAGGGAAGGCGCGGCCCTGGGGTCGGACGGACAAAGCGGGCGTCCAATCGAGCCCGGCATTGCCACCCCGAAGGGAGGGAGGTGCAGCTCGGACGGGCCCAATGAGCGGGGAGCCCGAGTGGGACTTCCTCCGGGAATCCCGTTGGCCAGAATAGCGGAGCCGTGGGTGACACGTAAGTTGGGCGGGAGACGGCGGCGGCCGAGGCTCCGCAGCCCCGTCAGTGACAGCGGCCCGCCATCCCCCAAAGCCTGGGGAGCAGCAAGCCCCCACCCGTCACCCACCCCACCCCATCCCCGCGGTGGCACCGCCTGGAGTCGGGGCCCCTTTGTTGGGCGCGCACCCCCTCCTTGTGGTGGCAAAGAAGTCGCGTAGTGGGAACGGCCGCGAGGGGGCGGGGAGCGGCCAGGGCGGGACTCGGAGCTCCGCCGGGCACGGCCGGGCCAAAAAGTGGGGAGGAGAAATAAAGGCAGGAGGCGTCTGGGGACCGGGGCGAGGACACCGCGCTCAGAAGTATGCGGAGGGCCCCCTCCCAGGCCCCGGCACTCGCAGATAGCCAGCCTCGCAAAAGTTTGGCGGCGGCTGCCCCGGCGGCGTCCATGGCTGTGCGCCCCACGGCGCGCGGGGGCTGAGCGGGCGCCACTTGCCTCTGGGCCCCGCTTTTGTGTCTGTCTCGCGTCTCCTCATGCTGCGTCCGGCCACCTCCTGCGGCAGCCGCTGCTGAGGCGCTCGCTCGGGCGGAGGGGAGGAAGGGACGGCCGCGGCGCGCGGTCCGGCGGCGACTATGGGAAACGGGATGTGCTCCCGAAAGCAGAAGCGGATCTTCCAGACGCTGCTGCTGCTGACAGTGGTGTTTGGCTTTCTCTACGGCGCGATGCTCTACTACGAGCTGCAGACGCAGCTGCGGAAAGCCGAGGCGGTGGCGCTCAAGTACCAGCAGCACCAGGAGTCCCTTTCCGCCCAGTTACAAGGTACGGTTAATGGACGCACCAGGCCAATGGCCAACTTTGTCCCACGCCTCCGCCCCCGCTGGAAAAGTAGCTTTGGTGAGCAATTGACACTGCGGGTGCCACCTCTGACCTTCAGAGACATCAGAGGCCAGCCCTTCAGGGTCCCCGGGCCCTCTGGAGTGTGAGGGGAGGTGACATCCCCATCTTCCAGATTCCAAAGGGGTTACCTTTGAAACGGGTAGCACCAGTCCCTGGTCCTGTTGGGCCTTGGATGGGAGGGTGCACACCGTGTCTTTTACTCTAGCACTTGTCAAAGGCCCAGCTGCATCGGGGCAGGCAAACCTCCAGCCCTCGCTCCGCTTCTGGCAGCCCATTCCGAAGGGATGGCTTCCTGGTTCCTAGGTATGTGCTTTCCATTTGACTTTGTCAGTAGCCTAAGAAATGGGGGGCTTGGCAGAGACTTCTCGAACTGTGCTGTTTTTTTTTTCCCCCGGAGAAATTAAGCCATGACCCAGCAGCCCAAACTAATGGCCTAGTCAAATGGATACTAGACCTGCTGGCTTCTGTTAACTTAGCAGGGCGACTTAGGAGATGTTGGATGTGTTGCAAAAGTCCAGGGCACCACTGTTTACCATCCTGTAAGGATGTTTTTTAAAGTTTGTCTTCTTGAGTAATATTTAGTTTATCATAGAGATAAGTGTGTGTGTGTTTTACAATTAGCTGTGAGAAGTCCCAGAAGAGAAACAGTTTTTCACTTTGTCAGACAGAGCAAACATCACTTGAGCAAGACCTGCAGCGGGACTCAAAGCTCCTGTTCTTCTATTTTAGAATCTCATTTAATGTGAATTTCAGAAACAAATGCTGCATGACTGCAATGTTAGCACCGTGTAGTCTTGTTAAGAAGACAGTCATCCTACATATATCTATATATCTATATCTATATATAGATATCTACATATAGAAAGCTTTTATGTGTACTTGTGCTTAGTTTTCAACACTTCAGCAGCCGTCTCTCCAACCAAAAAACAATAATCAAGAGTTGTGAGCAGTGAAAGGTGGACAGGTTTTGCTGATAACACAAGTATGGCTTATTGCATATTACTAGGAGGCCACAAGCTGAATAGACGTATCTGTCAGTGTATACATATACAAATATAAAACATGCCTTTTCATTGCTTCAGCTATTTTGAGTGTTTTCTAGTAAAAAAATTAAGATGAGAGAAAATGATGCACAGCCTATTGCTTGATCATATTTGTTCTTCCCAACTTAGCAGAAAGAAAAGTATTTTTAGCTCATGAGGCTGCATGGCCACAGGCAAGGGAAATAATGTTAGCTGGTCTTAGTTCAGATGGAAAATCTGTTTTGGTAGTTTTAGAAAAATTTTCCCATAAACTCCTGGATGTTTAAGTGTGAATTATATTGTTAGTATTCAAAGTGTGGATCTGTATTTAGGTACTTATTTATTTAGTTGGTATCAACAGCTTCCCTTCAGTGCTGTCAGACCAAGGGAAAAATCGCCGTCTGATATACAGCTGCAAGGCTGGGTTTTCACCCTCATGGCTGCAAGGGGCTTGCAGGGTGGATTCTGGGGGGTTGGTGCCTTGGTCTCAGGTTCGGAGCCCCAGAAGCAGGCACTGCCATGTTGGCTGGCACATCCTCAGCACTGCCCAGGGCCTGACATTCAGGAGGAGGCTAATGTGTATTTATTCAGTCAACAAGCAAAATGATCCTACACCGTGGTGAGAAAATTAATGTCGTGCACTAATGTCTGCTTTCTCAGACTTCACTTCCTTGTCTCTGCTTTGTGAAAAGCCAAACAAAGTAACAGCAATGAAATATTTTCCCCAAGTAGTGGCTTTGCCTGAACTGCCAATGTCTAAACTCCTTGACCAAGCAAGACCCTGATTTCTGAGTCATGGCCTTTATTTGCAGCATTCCGTTTTGAAAATCAGTCTCGATTTCTTTTCTCCTTTGGTTTGCCTCCTTTCAGTGGTAATGAGAGAAAGTGGTCATAAATGGTAACACAAGACCATTACAATGCACAACGTAGCTTTGCAGCAGCAGAAACGTTGTGGCTAGTTCGATCGAGTCGCCTTAAAGTCCGCTCTTCATTTACTCTGTTGCCACTTCCTCTTGAGTTGTGGTGCTGCAGTAATTATAACATAATTAAGCTCGAAGAATTGTTCCACAAGCAGGCTACAATTTCTTCTTTTTAAAATGGATTCCCTATTGACTTCTGCAGCATTTGTTTTGGATTTCACATCCTCAGGTCGTTTACTAAGATTTTCTGGCACTGTGCAGACTCTCCTCCCTTTTCCGATGACAAGTGACGTTTTCCTCAGCTACGTTATGTACCACCTGCACTGGTTTTTAGGGCATTAGACTCTGTACTTAAGACTTGTTTAGTTTTGAGAGATCTCTTGACCTGGCTTGGAGAAAGATCAGAGTTTATTATCACTGGCCTTCTTTAAGAAATATGATTCTTGAAATGTTTAGGTAGTTTTGCCCTGTAACCTGATGGTGTACATTTGTTAAGTGAGCATATTTAGGTCAGATTCAGTTTAAGAATGGGTTGTACTCCAGAGCTTATTTTGAAAGTAGGTTACCTCTAATACCAAGTGCATTTTGTGGTAGAACAGTTCCAAAATAGGAGATGGTGGAGGGGACAGAGGGAAAGTTCCCAGACAGGCACCCCCTCCACTAAGAACAAACATCTATGTCCGTCAGCCTGTCCACGTCTGCCGTCCACACCGTATTTGTTCTAAGGAGTGGGGCGGGCGTTCCCTGTTGGTGGCAGAGGCAGTATTAAGAACCTTTGAGCAGCACAGCGTTTCCTTATCCTTTTAAATTTTTGAAAACTCCTTTCAAGTAGGCCATGCACCATTGTCTGCGTGTACACAAACTGGTTCTCAGCTTTGACTGGCCATTACCTGGGCAACTCCCAGGCCAATCAAATCACAATCTAGAGGGGTGGAGCTCACCTAGCAATGTTGCCCTTACAAGGGGCAGCCCCGGTGGAGAGGCACAGCTCTGCGGTCTTACCACTGAACCAGTTCGCACAGTTACTCTACCAGCTTCGCTGCAAAGACATTTGAAGTTTCTTTTCCTTGAGCATGTGATTCAGATTCTAGCCTTGTGACTTTTTATGTGAACTTTGGCCTCACATTTTAAAATTTATATACTGGAGATGAGAATGACCTATTTCATCGGGGTATTGTGAGGATAAAATAATAAATTCCTAGTAACCTGCTAGCACACCTGAGACATAGTAGGTACTGCTCATTAAGGATTTGTTTTTACCGTTGTCATGGTTTCTCTTCAAAGGTTTGTCATGGTAAAATTTTGAATTGATGAAATTTGTTCTTATAATTATCCACCCCCTTTTGAAAGAAAGAAACTCAAAGAAAATAGGTGAACTGTCATAAATCTGAGTACTTTACTCTGGATCAGGGACCTTCCCTGACTATTGAAACTCAGGATGGTTACTGATTAGCTCGCTTGTGTATCATTTCAGGTTAGGAGAGGGTACAACTACTAGAGATAGGCAATAGCCGTATGCAGTAAGATCTGGGAGAGAGATATGACTTTACATTTTTAAAAAGTAGGGTCAGTGTGTTCCTCATTCTTTAAACAGTTTATGACATTGTTACAGTGCCCTTGGTCTTCCCAGTGATGACCGGAAACCATAAAGAAAAGGTTTATATAATGTTTTCTCTGCTTCTGTTCCAGATAGGTGTATTACAATGATTTAGAATTTTTTAAAAAGATTTTATGTACTTACTTTATTTTTAGAGAGAGGGGAAGTGAGGTAGAAGGAGAAGGAGAGAAACATCAATGTGCAGTTGCCTCTCATGCATCCCCCCATCAGGAACTTGGCTGGCAACCCAGGCTTGTGCCCTGACTAGGAATCGAACTGGTGACCCTTTGGTTCTCAGGCCAGCACTCAATCCACTAAGCCACAACAGCCAGAGCTAATGATTTAAAGTCTTTAAAAAAGTTTGGTGTTTCTATGGGTCATAATGTTATTTAAGTTAGTTGTCCTTTGCATCATGTTCCCTAATAAGCAGGATGGTCTGCTAGCCAGAACATGAACACCTTTTACTGTAGCTTGTTACTTCGTTTTCCACCGCCACTGAATTTGCTGGAAGGAAGGAAGGAAGCAAGCAAGCAAGGAAGGAAAGGGAAAAAAAGGCTCTTCCTCAGTTCAGAGCCAGGCTTTTAAAAAAAATTCTTTCACCTTCAGTGCCCGGTGCCTGGCATATAGTAGGTGCTCAATAAATAATAGGTCTGTGCCTTTTCAGAATTTTCTCTCTGCTTATGAATAGGCTTATATGTGGTGGGCAGTGGAGTGTAGTGGGTAAAAGCTAGAGTCAGAGGGCCTGGATTTGATTTCGTCCTTTTTTTTTCCTTTTTACTTGTGTGATCATGGGCAAGTTACCTAACTTCTCCGTGACTCATTTCAATCATATGTAGTAATTACGACAATGGTGCTTATACTAAGTTGTCATGAGGGTCAGTAGTGTTAGCTTAAAAGGCTACAGCTTGCATTCAGGACTGGTGGGGAATCTCATGTACCACAGAGTAGTTCACAGACCTCAGTGATTTAGACTAATGGGTGTGGGCAGCGCACTGTTGGTATACTCATTTTGAAGTACAAAGTTAGGACTTATAAACATCACTTAGATATTAACTACTAAATAAACATTTTCACTGAAGTACATCTTGTAGCTAAAAGGAAATATTTATCAAGCTGTTTTGTTTCATTATCTTGTGTTTAAACAATGGAACAGAAATACTTTCTAGGCTTAGTGGTTTTTATTTTATGTAAAATTCTACCTTAAAACCCATTCCCTGAATAAAAGATAAAAACTTCTAGATACGTTTGAAAATTTTCCCAATTAAGTACTCCTGAATATATATGATTTGCAAAAATTTTGATTCCACACATCATCTCTACCTCAGTTGTCCTTGTAAATGGGATATGGACAAATGTCCTTGTCCATGCTGATACTGGTTGACCATGTAAGAAAATTGCTCATTGTCTGTGAGCCTTTCCTTTAAGTACCAGGTAGGTTGAAAACCTTACCTTGAGTTTTTTATCGTCTCCTGCCTTTCCAAGTACAGTTTCTTTTAGGGCTGGGGCACAAGACCAGGTCTCAGTGACTTTAGGGATGAATGCACTGGAGTTGGCAGATGACGGCTGAAGCTGGCATGGACAACATTGCGAAGGATTTGAGAGAAACCGGAAGAAGGGAGAGAGAGAAAAAGGGACTAATATCAGCCTATGACTTTTCCGGGCATTGAGAAAGATTCTTGCTCACATCTTCATGTCCCGAAAAGAAAAAAACAAAACAAAACAAAACAGGGACTAATGCAAGGAGAATGGACTTGGCATCAGATAGTTTGAATGCAATTCTGGTGTTGCCCAGTAGAGTGACCTTGACCAGGCAAGTAACTTCTCTGAACTTGGGTTTCTTCATATTTAATTGGGGGTAACAGTGACTCTCTTGCAACTTGTGTGGATTAGAAATAATGCACTTAAAGTGAGCAATATGAATCCTGATTTATTAGGCGAGCAGGACTACTGTTGCTAGATTAGCATCAGGATGTTTATTTGGTCACCGTTTACTGCATCTGATAGGTAATAGGGTTATTAGTTGTGTCCTAAATGTGGCTCTTTTCGGAGCCATGTGCCCAGCTTAGTTGAAACTTCTCTTTGATTTAAGATACTCTCACTCCAATTTTTCTATTGTTTTGACCCTTTTGGGGGGTTAAGAAAAGACCAGAAAACACTTTACATGGTTGCAACTAAGTATCGTTATTTTATCATTGAAGACAAAATCCTTCTGCTTCTTTTCCCAGTCAGTGGTTTGTGTTTTGGAACTTTGTTTGGAAGTGACAGTTTCATAGGCAATATAACTTTATTATAAAAGAAAAAAGGCAAGCCATATTTTCCTCTCAAGCTACTGTTATTTGAAGTGAACTTATTGCGATAGAATTTTGAAAATTCATTTGAAGGGGCTTGTGAAGGAACGATCTGAGACTCAGAGGGGTTAATTAACTTGCCAGTGTCAAGGTCAAATCTAATGAAACTGAACTTTGAACCCTAATGTGACTTCCTAGCTTGTGTTCATTCCGCAGTAGTGCATTGCCCTCAAAATTACTTTAGTGTCCTGTGATAATGTTACTGGTTTTGAGAAAGTAGATTAGGTGGATTGTATGAGAGTTCAAGGTACAATTTAGAATCAAAAATCAAGTATGATTATTTGATTTTCAAAGTGTAGGACATTTGCTTCCGTTAGGAAGGACCTTTTTGGTTGATACCGAGTTGATTTTAGGTGGTATGCAGATACCGCATAAAATAACATCAAATCGCATAGTAAAAAAATGCTCTTTTGAATCCCTTTTCAGTGTGTTCTTGACAAGTCAAGTAGGAACTCTCAATTTGATGCAAGAACTTCTCTCCTAGGTAGATTTGCTCATTTATTTTTCTCAAAGAGAGCAGATTTCAGATAGCCAACAACCTGATAGCCAGAATTTAAAAATTGTTTTGTTGTTTTACTGCATTTAAATTTTATATTTGCCATCCATTAATGCCATGTAAGTCAGATTTTTCATTTACAATATATTAGCATAAGTTTCCTTTATGAAGTATATTTTAGTGAAACAAGTGAATATTTGGCGACTCATAATACTTGTACATGTTTTGTGTGCATAAAGTAAGAACTCATGTTTGGACTACCTGCATGTCTGAAGTTTAGGAGTGCGTGAACTGTTCAAATCTGATGTGAACACCGGATTTTGCAGGGAAGAAACCTATCCAGAAATTGATGAATCACTTCTCATGTGTCTGGAGTTAAGCACAGAGCCACACCTCTTGAGTTCCAGTGCAGTGTAGCTTTCCTGCCCTGTGGTCCACTCTGTGGAGGCTGACAGCCCCCTTTTCTCTGTTAGGGCAGAAATGGGCGTTGCTGTTTTTAACAATGCTGTGCCCTTCTGAATGGCGTATTTGTGTTCTTTGTTTTTATTGGCCTGTGATTGCTTATCCAGGGGACATGCCAGTCACTGCCCTTCACTAATAAAGCCTCCTTAAATAGCTTCATAGCCTGGAGGGACATGGCCATGAAATAAATTGCCCTTTAGAACAGTATGACATTTAAAAAATATTGCTTTCACAATTTTTCATATATAAAACGTCACAATATGTTAGATAGTGAATAGAAAAGTAAAATATATACTGTCATTCTGAAGGATGAGGCATTATAGAACACTTTGAATGGCACCATTTCCTTGCCTTTGAGGGTAAGTGAATTTAAGGAAAATCTATGATTGTTTTAGGAGAGTTAAACCTTTTACTTCCCATTTCACATCCTATTTAAACCCCTTTAGGTGGGATTTTTGTTACAAACAAAAAAGATCTGCAAATCAAGATTTTTTAAAAGAATTTATTTATTTCTCTTTAGAGGGGAAGGGAAGGAGAGAGGGAGAGAAATATCAATGTATGGTTGCCTCTCACACGTCCCCTGCCGGGGACTGGGAACTGGCCTGCAACCCAGGCATGTGCCCTGACTGGGAATCGAACCGTGATCATCTGGTTCGCAGGCCCACGCTCAATCCACTGAGCTACACCAGCCGGGGCCAAGTCAAGATATTTAAGAGAGCTTTGACCTTGCCGGTATGCTCTCAACAATAGCTCAATGCTGTATAATAAATGTCCAAAATATGGATTAAAGTTGGGTAATTACAGCTGATAATTACTTGATTATTTAGATTGGTTAATATACAAGTTTATCAAGTTTTACATTGATAGGATGTAAATTATGAATCTATAATTTGTACTGTGTCAATCTCTTAACCTAATAACAAACATTTCAAGGACATTTTTGAAGGACTTTATAGGCTTTTTAGAGGTTTGATGCTATATGATATGTTAAATTGTACTGATGTCAAACATCACTTTTATTGGAAGATGAAAAATAAATTCTCTTTACTATATAGATGACCATGAGCTCAAAATCCAGAAGCCATCTACGTGTGATCTGGGTGTGGGGCAAGCTCCTTGGGTATAGCTTCTCAAGTACAGATCCTCTTCATCTGTAGATCTGTGAAACTGAGGAGTCAAGTCTTCTGACCTCAACACCACTGACATACAACAGTGGGGTGGGCCCAGGACACTTCCATATTCTAGTTCAACGAAGCAGAAAATCTCAGGGCTCATATGTAGGAGTCCCTGGTTCATAGCAGTTTTGAAATCAAGCTGGGTAGATGGTCCTTTGCTAGGTTTTCGGGCCTGGGAATAATTCTCCATGGGTCTTGATTCTGCCATTTTGACTATTGGTTCTACTCTCTGAGTCATCCTGCCTTTTCATGACAGATAGTATGTGCCTGCAGCTGAGTTTTTTCAACCTGCCTCCTGCCAGTGGAACTTTTGAGATCAATGGCCTTTTTGCCCACAGTACTGTCTCTGTCCCTTTTAGTCCAAACCGGCAATTTCTATTGATAAAATTCTCTTGTTGGTGTTTACTCTGTTGGATAAAAACCACGCCCACGTATTTCTTGGAGATAACTCCTTCTCTACCTTCTGCTGAGACGAAGGAGAGACGATGCCCCTTAACTTCCCAAAAGCCTGTGGAAAGGACTTGCAAGTTACGTTCTTAAACTGTTCCTAGGGTCTGACTGAATAGCACTCTGAGATACCACGTTTCTGGGGTCTTAACAAGGATTTGAAAAGCCATACCCTTGTACTCATCTTTAGGTCATGTTTTTTCTGACAGTTCTCTGGAATGGACCTTGGGAAGCTGTTTCTTCGTTTTAGCATTGTGTGCTGTCTAGAGAAGCTGAGAGTGCTCACAACCCTCTAGTCTTGCCTCCATGCTGGTTAGTAGTCCTCCCCTCAGTGCACCCTCCTACAGTCTACTCTAAGCAACGAGAAAAAACCAGGTAGCATCTTCAACATTTTGCTAGAAAATCTTAGCTAAACTGGCCAGTTCATTTTTCACTTTTTGTAAAACTGCCAGCAACTACAGGCCACACAAGCACACCTAAGTGTGGGTATTGTTAAACCTTCTGCCACTACATAATTGTCAGCTTCCAATAAAAATTTCTTTACTTTCACTTACACCTCTACGAGCAATCTCTTCAGAGTCCAGAATTCCGAGGACCTGTGTTCAAGCACCTTATTTTCTCACTCATATGCCTGTTAAGTTCCACTGCACAGTTCAAAGGTGCTCTCCCACCTTTTAGATTTTTGTCGTGGTAACACTTCACTTCCAAAGTCTGTGCTAGCTACCCTGTTGCATAACAAATTTCCACAAGCTGAATTGCCTAGAACAACAAGTACTATTTTGTAGTTTCTGTGGGCAAGGTAACTGGGCTTAGCTGGGTGATCCTCCCAAGATCCGTCCTGAACGTTGCATGATGAAGCTGCTGACGAGGCTGGACATCTTCTCAAAACTCAACTGGGATATGAGAACCAGCTTCAGAATTCACAGTGTGGTTGTTGGTAGGCCTTGGAAAGTCTGCTTTCAATCCCACTCTTCTGGGTCTTTTCATTGGACTTTCTGTAGTGCCATCGTGGAACTTAAAATATGATATCTGCCTTCCTTCAGGGCAAGAGATCCAAGAGAGAGTGTGAAAGAACCCAACATGAAAGTAAAAGTATTCTAGTAACCTGATCATCTTGAAAGTGACAAAACACCGCTTCTGCAATATTCTGCTAATTACTCTTGAATCACTAAGTCGGCCAGCACTCAAGAAAAGGAGTTTTGTGAAGATATGAATAATAGAGAAGATGAGAATCTTTGGGGGTTAACTTGGTAGCTACCTATCACAAAATGAGAATGTCATTACTTTCACTGTTGGGGAATCATTACCAAAGTCCTCATAAGCTAACATTTATTGGGCACCTGCTGTGTACCAGGCACTGTTCTAAATTGTTTTCTTGTATTATGCAACATAATACTTTTGAAAGAAATGTTTTGCTACGTATCAAAATGTGATTTACCATTTAACTTGAAGTGTATTAGCAAGAAGGGACATTTGAAATCATGGCCTTCAGAAGGAAATGATCTGGTGTCTAAACTATCTGACTTGGAAAAATTAAAATTAAAAGAGAGTTCCAGGTGACTTTCTGAAGTATAATCCCAACTAGTATGCTGTCAAGGGAAATCCCAAAGTGGAAGGCCTCATGTCCTTGGGTAGTTTCAAAACCCATTGACGGAATGTGGCAATTTCCCACTCCTACGAGGGACTGCATTTCATTGGCCAGTAGCTAGGAATGCAGTGCAGTGCGTTCGTCCTTGTAGCATTTCCACGTGCCTTTGAGTCTCCCTCCTGACTTTAGAGACTGCAGCCCCTGGTGAAGACCTTGGTATTTGGTAGTCAGAAGATTATTTACATGGAGTTTTACTGGTCTTAGCTAAAAATCTCTCATTTAAAGAAAGAGCATTAATTGCATGACAAGTCATTTCAATTTGGTTATTCATCCTACTTTAAAAGTCAAGTTTAAAATATAGTAATCTATGAATGTGCCTTGTGATATTAATAAAATAAAAAACAGCCTAAGAGCATATTCTGAAAAAGTCATTAAATGTTTTCTGAACAAGTGTAAGTTCAAATTCATAGTATGACCTCACTTTTCTAAACATATTTTCATAATTAGAAATGAATGTGATAAATATTTCTCTTTTCCTTTTGACTCTCCTTAACATATTTCTATGAACGATTGGATTGGGGAGAGAATAAAGAATATTTTGCCAACATGTTTGAGGCCATATTCCATTCAAGAGTGAAGGACAGCTCTGTCTGTGGCAGTGGGAAGTTGCTGCAGAATTTCTGTAGAATCAGGGGTCGTCTTCCTGCTCCACTTTTATCCGTGCGGGTGCCAGTTGCTGCCACGGTGCTCATGGTTACTTTACGTCACTGTGCCCTTCTCTTGGCGATGCTCACGTGGATATCGTAAGTCTCCTGTGACATGTGGTTTCTGTTCTCTGTCCCCAAAACCAAAATGGCAAAAATTCCCTACACATCGCCCAAGGAAGTGCTACCACCATGTGCCATGTGGTTCTTAGGGAGATTTACAGACTACATTTAATTTCACATACCTTTCACTCCCTGGGTTGATCATGGTCCATATGGACCAATGGAAAGGATGCTCTTTTCTCTTGAAACTGTCCAGGGAAGCAGCAGCCAAGAGTTAGCTAGACACTGCAAGAAAGTTCATGTGAGGGTCCCATGGTAGCAGTGCTTTGAGTAGAGGCTGTGCCTTCAAAGAAAGACTGCTTTGTTGTATTGTTGGCCTCCAGCTGTTCTTAAAACTGCCTACTACCCAGCAACAACTCATTCCTGAGACCACGAAGTGGGTCTTGTCTGTAACCCCTTCTTCCTTAAGGGTGGCATTTTCAATTTGGGATCCATGGAGGGTCCATGTACTAACTGAAAATACATGTCACTTTGTATATGTGCCATTTTCCAAGACAGAAATCATAGCTTTTATCAGATTCTAAAAGCATTAGAGACCTGAAAAAGGTTAAGAACCACTGCTGTAGGGCAAATTCCTCTTTCTGAGGTACTTTTAAGTCCACCTTGGAATTTGACCTCCCCGATCCCATCCAATGAACCCTTTAGAAAGTGGTTGGGTTTGTAATGGGCGGGGGTAATGATCAGTACTATTACCCTAAAGCTCTAACCCACTCCTTCCCCTCAAATTTAAGAAGAATCCTGATTAGGGACCTAAGTGGCATTTAGTAGTTGCATTCCTAGAATCCATTAGTGATTGCTTCATAAATAATACAAAGTGCCTTGCAATTATATGAGAAATTTATACTTTTCAGTTTACTTTATACTTATGATATCATTTAGTCCTGAAGACAACCCTATGATACAGAGTAAAGCAAAATACGCTATATTATGGCCAGTTTAAATTTGGGGAGACAGGAGTCACGTAGCAGGCCAGTGACATATATCAGATGAATGCTCAACCTGCTTGAGTCCTAACTCAGCCCTGACTCAGCCTCAGTTTCCAGGGCTCCCTTGCCCTGGAACTATAATGAATGAGGTTTTAACAGTGCTCACAAAACAGAGTTTCTGACTTTGCACCTCGGAGGGAACTCTGTCCTTTTCAGATCCCGTCGAGCAGTTAATATTCCCAGATGGTGACCCACCTGGATTAGAGAGCTGGTCTCCTTGGAGTCGGCCTGCCAGCCCCCACCTCCTCCCATCTCTGCCCATGGAAGGTGCTGATGGCCGCTCAAGCTCCTAGTTGCTGCTTCACCTCTGTAGCTTTCCACCCTCGGTGACATGTTTACTTTGTTCCTTTTTTGGATCCCACATGCCCTGGAGGATCCAGGCAGGCTCCACGGAGACTGGGTCTCACTGTATTAAGAGCAGTAGCCACTGCGGTGAACTTGGCTTCACCACCCTTTCCATTCATCTCTCTGGCACACTGTCCTTGCTCCAAAGTTAGGGGCTTGAGTTGTCCCTTACCTTAGGATGACTGACTCTCTTTTGGACTCCTCTGCATTCTGGGGTGCAGACAAGCCTTAAGCTCACACTTAGGACCCTGCTCCTTTTACCTCGGGCCGTCCCCTCCTAATAGCCTCTGTAGCTTCATCTTGACTTTAGAGGGGCCTTTGAAGCTCAGCACTCAACTGATTCTCCAGCTGTGTTTTTTGGTTTCCATATGTAGAAGTCAAATCACTTCTGAATAAATCATAGATTGGTAGAGCAGGAAAGAATGTTTGCAGAACCCAGGATGTAAAGAGCAGCATATGGATGTGTTTTGGCTTGGCCCACACAAAGCTCTGAAAAATTTCATGGTAGTTGTCTACAAGGAAAAAGAGAAAGATATTTTATGTAAACATCCGGATTTCTGACTTTGAAAGTCATAAGATCCCTGGACGCTGGGTTGCATTCCTGCGTGAAAAGGCTCACATTTTGAATGGAGCAGGTGGGCTTCAGTTGGCAAAAATTCTCACTGGGAATTGTTTATCTTGATTAACTGCTTTAGTTTCTCAGTGAAGAAAGTGTACCTTAGAAAGGCTGAATGAGTCATCATCTATGCTGTCTAGTGCGGCAGCCACTGGCCGTGTGTGGCAAACGCACTTACGTGTAGCTAGTGTGATTGAAGAACTGAATTTTAAATTTTAGCTAATTTAAATTTAAATGTTAAATCTAAAAGGTTGTGAACTATTTTCCTGTCCAACAAAACCTTATTCTTTTGGTGACACTACATTTCAATTAACTGTTGTGTTGAGTTAGGTATCATTGGTGGATTACAGTGTACATAGGCATTCTATTTTCTTTTATTTGTGGCTGCTAGAAATTTAGAAATTAGAAATGTGATTCACAGTGTATGTCCATTGGACAGCACTGACTTTATAAAAGAGCTCACAGAGCTTGCCGGAGGCACGTGTGATTAGTCAGCAGATATTCAACAGTTCTACCCATATTTCTTCTCCGTGACTGAAGTGGTACCCAGCTGTTCTTGTAATCCTCAAAACCTGTCACTAGGACATACAATCTCACATGCTCCTATAGGAGGTTTTTTCCCCCTCATTTTTATGAGGTACATGATACAGAAGTGATTTTATGTAAAAGAAAATTAAGCTTTGTGTATCATCATCTATTAGATAATAAGGGTAGTTTTAAAAATAAAGTTCATGATACATATGGCTATTTTTAATTTTTAACAGTCAAAATAACACTATATTTGATTTTGCCACATATGTATAGGATATGTAGTCTAAAATTAATTACATATGGTAGCTTTAAAGTTAGACAAAATTACTTGTATTTGACAAGATAAGAAAGAATGAAATACTTTACCAGTAAAACATTGGGCATATGAATAGCCCAATCAAATCTGATATTTCCTTTTTTTGATAGCTCTGCCCCAACTCCTAAATATAATCACCATTGGTTAATTTTGTTTGTTTTTGTTCTTTACGTATCATTTTATATATATAGTATATATATCAAACAGGTGTCTGGCTTCTTTTGCTTAACATTGTGAGATTCACTGGAGCTGTTATATGCATTTATAGATAATTCATTTCTATTAGTATGCCTTAGATAAATCTATCACAATTTATCACTTTATCCATCCTCCTATTGACAGACGGTTTGGATGTCCGTATCTTCTGATATGTTCTTTAGTCTTTTTTTTTCCCAAGGAGTAGCAGCTCCGTAGTGTACTCAATGACTATTTTGAGTAAAATAATGAAATGTAAGGACTGTTTTGAAAGTATTTGCAAATTCATTCCCTTATTATTGCCCTCTGCTAGTGCTAATTTAATATGCCTGTACAGCCTGTCTGTGTGCATTAGTCTATTTTTTGGATAAGTTTAAAAATATGACCAGAATAAAAACAACTAAAACTCAGTGTTCAAAACACAAGCATTGGTATCATTGTTCAGCCAACACTAAGCTGCCCAAGGGACTGATGTGGCCTGGCTTGTCTGTTCTCTCCACTGTCATTCATGTTCATTCGGTGCATTCTTCGTCCATTGTGTTGTGTAAAGGGGTCATTTTTAAAGTAGCTTAATTAGTTCAAAAGGAAGAATCGTAACAGGTCCAGTTACTGCCCTTTGCTAAATTTATTTCCTGAAGCACATTGACAGCCCCCGTGGCTCGAGAACGCCACCCACCCCTAGGAGTGTCCAGGGTATAACTGAGCGTTCAAAAGAAATATTATAACAGCAACTCAGACACCCCGTGGGTGCTTAAGCCAGCCTTGAGAGTTTTTCTAAGTTATAATATCGTAATTTTTAAATTCTGAGCTGCTAGCTTAAGTGAAAAATAATGAAAATAAGAATTATGTGACGTGAGTCATACTTAGCAATTTGTTGCTACACAGTAAATTTCATGATCTAATTTTGCTTTATTGTATATAAGTGGCAAAAGGGGCAAAATGTTCTTGGAATTGATCCATGAAAATCGCCTTAATATTGTGTTCACAATCTGTGATAATTGAACTTGTGTTAGGCTATAGTTTGTCTTCATGTTAATTATGCTGGGAAAAAAATCTAGTAAAATACATGGGTAAACAAAGATCTATCCCCCTTTTTAAATGGACAGATTTTTAAATACTTGGGAATGTAAAAAGAAAGATATTCTCCTAACCACAGAGTTAACGACCGCTCCTGTCTAGTGACCCCGGCAAGCCCTGCAAGTATTGGGACTCAGAAGCAGTACAAGGACTAGGCTGCCAGCCGTCCGAGGGGAGAAGGGCTGCAGGCTGGGTAAAAAGTTGAAGGGATTAAGCAAAAAGAAAAAACAAACCCTCACAGACACAGACAACAGAATGGTGATTACCATTTGGTGATTACCAGGGGGTTGGGGGTAGGTACAAGAGACTGTAGGGGAATAAATGGTGATAGAAGGAGACTTGGCTTAGGGTGGTAAACACACAATATAATACACAGATTATGTGTTATAGAATTGTACATCTGAAATGTATATAATAATATAACTTCATTAACTAATATAACCTTAATAAAGTAAATAAAATTATACTTATTGAACATTTCTTTAATTCAAGAGTTTTTCTGATTCATACTGACTCCTCCTCCCAACCCTGGTTAGTTCACACCTGTGAACTTTTAAAGAAAGCTATTCAGAAACCCCTAAAAGAACCCAGACAAGTGGTTCTGGATTATATCAGATATTTAAGGAGGTGCTTTACTTTTAGTTCACGTGGAGGGGTGCTAGGTAGATTGTAGAAATATCTGAGGTCACACAATTATAACTTTGGTTTTTTAAAACATGGCTTATTCACTATGTTATAGTTTATTTCTGGAAATTAGACTTTAGTTATAGAATGAATGTCTGTCTTTCTGTGACAAATATTTCTTTAAAAATCCCTTATTGAAGAGATTTCTGATTCTATTTTCTAAAATAGAAGTGAGCCAAAGAAATTATTATCAGTTTGGGATAGGTAAATCAAGGTGATGTGGTATGATGCAATTAATATTACACTGGTGGCCTTTTACAGGTACAGAGTGTCAATGTATTTCAAAATCTCAGTGTTTTACAATAATAAATATATTTCTGCTCGCAGGTCTGCAGTTGGCTGTGGCTTGGCCATTACTGACCGGGCCAGGCCAGGCCCAGCTTGCCTGGACCTAGGCATTGACAACACGTTTGTGATCAGTTTCAGGCCGACTCCAAATGCTTTCTTTCTATGACCTGTGCTGAAAGGATTTCATCTACCTGGGGGTGCTCTTCTTAGGGTGGATCACAGGAGCAGCAGAGGGCGAGTTTTAACATGCAGTGCCTCTTAAAGCCTTGGCTGGGAACTGGCTCACTGTCAACTTTGTCTGCATCCCACTGGCCCTGCAAGTCATGTGGTCAGTCCCAATGTTAATGGGTTGGGATGCAGAGGAGTACTGTGCGCACAGCAGTAAACACAGCAGCACGAATGGCAGAATGTGGATGTGCAGTTACAACAGTGAGGTTGAAGAATTTGGAGGATGACCCCATCTATCATAGTTAATTTCAAAATTAGTACAGCGTGAGATAAAGAAAGCTGCTTTTTTTCTTAAAAAGGTTTTATTCACTTATTTCCAGACAGAGGAGAAGGGAAGGAGAAAGAGAGGGAGAGAAACATAAGCATATGGTTGCCCCCCACACACACCCCACTGGGGTCCTGGCCTGCAACCCAGACATGTGCCCTGACTGGGAGCCTGACCAGTGATCGGGCCAGTGCTCAATCCACGGAGCTACACCAGCCAGGGCAGAAGAAAGCTGCTTTTATTTGAGGAATTATTTTATGGTGATTCAATAAAGACTTTTAAAAAGACTAACATTAAATAGTATGATTTAGTCATATTCATATTGTCTTGGCAAAACGTTGAGTTAATAAGGAATAAGCAAGCACTTATTCTAAGCAAGGGTAGTACGTAATTATATTCTTATATTTAACAAACTTTTTCTGAAATACCTACTGTCCAGAGACTTCCTTGGGTTATAAATTTTATTATACCAGTGCTGGTATCAAGAGAAACAGTGTAAAAAATGTATCTGTTAAAGTTAAAGCCCGTTCTGCTAGTTCTTATGATTCTGCTCTCTCAGTATCAGAGAGTAAGCAGACCCTCTATCAAAATGTTTCACCATTATGATGATGATTTTAGCGCAAAAGCAGATATGACAAAACATAGGATTTACTTCTGTACAGTAGCTTCTGTGGGTAAAATAAACAACCAAAAAATTTAGAACAGGGACCCATGAATAGCTTTAGACATTTACATTTTTTGTAGACTTCTCAACACTTAAGAAAAATGTGGCATGTTTGCTATGATTCTTTTGTAAAAAAACTAAATGAAGAAAATCATTCCATTAGTATTTACTTGAAGGTTATTATTGCACCTACTATGACAACTGCATATGTTTATACCCAAGGCCATGGGGAAAAGCCATGGGAAGTTCATGGAGGTGGATGCCCTGGCTGCCCTTCTGCCAGTCTGTCTTTTAAAAACTTACCTGATTTTAGGCATATCTTTAAAACATCCTACTTTTCTAGTTGGACACTTATTAACTTCTTTTTCATATGTGATTGTGTGTGTGATTGTATGTATGGGGTGTGTGACTAGTCGGTTGTAGTGTTGGCCTTCAGTAGTGAGATAACCCTCATAGCAGTCCGTTCATGTTTTTTTCTTCCAAAGTGTGATTCTTCATGACTCGGCCTGAGAATATTAGAAATTCCTCCTAAAAATGGGAAGCCGAAGGGATCCCCAGGTGCACAAGTGTGGCTTTCACTTGGGACTGGAAATTTCCTGTGAGTTGTGCTGACACGCTTTCGGTGCACATAATAGAAGCAGTAAGAAGAGACATTTTTTCTCTGCCAAGTTCAGTTCTGTACTTTTTGTGAACAATACCTGCTCAGAAATTTTTCAGAGTAGGAACATGCAGATCCTTGTTAAGACCTAATCAGTGAAGCTCTGTGAAAGCAGTATATGTCTGTTCTCTAACTCAAGGAAACACTTCTCATTAACTCATTCCTTTGGAAATAGTATGTTGATGTGGAAAGAAAATCTGGCTTTTGTCGTTATCATCTCTGTTTCATTACTTTATTTTTTAATTTTTATTATTATGTTTCTACTTTGCTAGCTGAGTGCTTAAACACGGTTTGTTTTTTTTTAAAAGTCTGGTTGGCACCAATCAGAGCAGACACCAAAAAGAACATCTCTACAGATTGTTTAATTCTTTTATAAAGGGAAAAGCCTTTTTTCCAGGCCCCCCAGGATTTAACTACAAGAGATTATGATTTTTAACTACCACACCTACAATTATTTCTTTGAATGTTGAATTATATCTCAGTAGACTGTATCTAATTTCCCCTCTGTATAGGTCTCTTCTGGTGTTATTCTGGTCATGTAGAAAAACCAGAACCTACAGGCATGGTGCAGGGCTATGTAAGATGTTTCTCATATAGTCGTGTTGACTCTGCTTTCAAAATGTCTATCCTGAGTCTTACCAGTTCACAGATATTTTTATTTCTAGCCTCCTGGCCTCACGTGCTACAATACCTTAACTAAGTGCAGTAGGCTTCTGCTTGGTTGTCTTGCTTTCACCCTTGCGTCCCACATTGTAGTCCAGTAGTTTACAAAGGTTGCTCCTTGTAGAATGTAAATCAGGTGATGTTCTTTCCTGTCTCTTTTTGGAGGGGTTGTTAACTCACTTGTTTTAATTCACCAATAAGATTCCAGCTACACGGGCCTCTCTGCTGTTTCGGTGGCACCCCCAGCTTCCTCCTTTCTCAGAATCTTTTTGCCTGCTACCCTCTCTGTCTGGAAAGTTCTTCCCTGAGATTTCTTCTTCGCTGGCTCCCTTTGATTCCAATCTCGGCTCAGATTTCAACTTCAAAAGGCAGTTGTATTAGTTATTTATTGCTGGATAACAAATGACCCCCAAACTTAGAACTTTCAGGCAGCCAACATATCAACATGAACTGTTTCACACAGTTTCCTGAGGGTATGAATCCTGCAGCAGCTGAGCTCAGGGTCTCTCATGAGAGTGTAATGAAGATGTTGGCCGGGCTGCCTCTTGAAAGGTTCAGCCAGGGGAGAATTCAGTTCGGAGCTTATTCCCACCATTGCTTGCAGGCTCCAGTTCCTCACTATTGACCAGATACCTGAGTGTCTCACTGTGAAACATCCCTCCACGCATAGCCCTGGTGTCCTCATGACATGGCATCCGGCTCCCCACAGAGCAAAGGATCTAACAGAGGAGGAGCCCAGCGTGGAAGCCACGATCTTTTATAACCTGACCTTGGAAGTGGGATAAGATCACTTGTGCTGGAGGCTAGCAGTCACAAAGGCCAGCTGTGGTGCAGTGTAGCAGGGGTAGTGCCCGAGGGTGCGAGTGCCAGGGGATTGTAGGGAGCAATGTTCAAGGCTGGGCTGCTGCAGTGTCCTTGCCCACATGAGGCTGCACTGGTTACTTCCCAGAAGGCTGCACCTTTCATGCTCTGAACACTCTCTCACCACGTGTGTTCTTGGTTTAAGGGAATATCCTACCTAAACAGAAAAATAATAGTAGTTCATGAGTAGTTCATCCATCCAGGGTACTGTCTTTCTCCATTATTCTTCATTATTATTTGATTTGCACTGACGATGATCTGAAATCTCATGTTGTATCTCCTTGTCTATTATCTTTCTTGCTTGTCTTTCTTCTTCTATGGGATTGTAAGACCTTAGATTCAGAAAAATGGCTTTTCATGTCACTGTTCTAATTTTGAGCTTAGAACAATGCCTGCAATATAGTAGATAGTTAGTTCATAAATGAATACATTGGTTTGCTTTTTTAAGCCCTAGAGGTTCTAGTGTAACCATTTTATGTGGAAGTGTTTCTACATGCATCCCAGTGCTTTAAACTGAGTATCCTGAACATACGTACATTTCACTGCTTTAGGTAATACTTGCTGAATTTACCTCATATGGAAGGTACTGCACTGGATACGCTGGAGTTATATAAACACACAGAAGACATGGTTCCTACCCCCGACGAGTCTTTGTAGTAAGGAAGGGTAGATGATGCGTGGGCCATATGAAAACACCTATAATAAAGCTCTCTTCTTTATTTAAACTCAAAATTACAGGGTTAGAGGCAAGGTGAGAACTGGAGGAGCAGACTACACAACAGAGTGTCTTCTCGATGTCTCAGGGTCGCACCGCTGTTACGTGCTCTGACGTTGTTCCTTTCCGCATGTTCAGAATGGGAGAAGAAAGAGACGATTTCAAACAATAGAAAAATCATGAAACCTTGTCTTTATAAGCAGAAATAGTAAAGTATAGTTGCATATTTTTAAAGATCGCCTTGCTAGAATATATTGAAGTTGTGTTTCATTATGTGTGGTCATCCCACGTGGAGCAGCTTGTGCACCCGTTAGAGAGCCTCAGTCAGTGAGTCTGTGGAATCAGTGCTCTGAGGAGTGATTATTTTTGATAGCGTTCTTTGCTGTTACCAGCTTCTTACAATCGACATTCTGTCTCCTTATTAATGAGAGTTGCTTCATCTAATTTTGATGTGGACTTGAAAGCCCCCAAACCAAACTGCATAGAAGTGTGTATAATAAGAATAAATATTATTCTGTACAAAGTTTTCTTTCGAAATAATTAAGTGTTAAGGGAGGTTCTATTTTTAATTCAGTTCTTTGTGGCCTACTTAGGCATCTTTCTGGTACTCACCTACATTTTCACAATTCTTAATAGACAGACAGGATGTTATTTTACTTGGGATTTCTGTGAACTTTTGTCTCTGTTCAGTACATCATAGTTGGCTTTGAAGTCAGTCTGACTCATAGGCCTGCCAATTTTGTGTTTTCTGCCTTGAAACAAGTTGTTGAGTCTTTCTGAGCCTGAGTTAAAAAAAATCTGCCTTCCAGAGTTAGTATTAAAGAGTAAATTAGTATGTTCAGGGCCTAGAATGTTTGATACCTGGCAGTCTATTTTCTTTCCTGGCTTTCGCCTTCTCCAGGCTTTTCCCACCAGATTGAATAGTCTTCACACTCTGTCACCAAGTGCCTAGGGACAAATGCCTTGGCAAGCAGCATCCATAATTCTTATAACTTTGACAATGGCATCCTGGCTTATTTCCAGTGATGTGCAGTGGACTGGGAAGACCAATCCTGTAGACACCTTTCTTTTCTAAGACTCTCATCCAAGGTTGGGTTTCACTGCAGACTGGCACCAATAACTTAGTCCTAAGGAAGACCCAGAGTCCAAGACTATCCATAAAAATAAACTTGCTTTCTAGTGTCCTTTAGAGACTTGATGCCCACAAGCAGGTAACTGCTATGTGGTATGTCTCTCCCGGCCTGGGCTTTGCAACAGTGGAACTCAATCAGAGGCACCTTTGAGAAGAATTAGGCTGTGGGAGTTTGGTGAGTTGGTGGGGGATGGTACTGTAGATACTGAAAGTTAACAAAACATTCAGAGCAAGGAATTTTTTAATTAGAGTCACTTCTACAACATCCATGTAATTACATTTTTCCACTCCCTAACATATTTTCTCAGCTTACCCACCCTGGTGACTCATTCAGTAGCAAAACCCGTGAAATCAGCATTCTCTTCTAGTCATCAAGCAAAAATGGGTCATCACCCTGGTCTCTGGGATTGTGTGGTAGGCCCCCGAGAGCCTCATTTCAGTGTGGGCCTCTCAGACCTGCTGCCCTGCCCCCTTGTTTTCTCCCTGCTCTGGTTTCTCATGAGCACTGGGAACCTCTCCCCATGGCTAGCTCCTCTCACCTCAGGCCGCCCTCTTCTGAATGTTGCATTTCTTGTACATCCGGTCACCGCCCACGCCTTGGCAGGACTGCTCTAATTCTGCATTTTCTTGTTTTAAATCCAGCCAAAATTGACTGAGAATCTACCCTGTGCCCTACACTGAATTAGGCCCTGATACTTACATCATGGATTAGAACAATGAGGCTCAAAAACAGTATGTGTCCAGAATAACAGATGTGAATAAATGATGGGCAGAATTTGGTGCAGATCTGCCAACTCCAATTTTAGTTGTCTTTCTAATCCAGCACAACTCCCTTTCTTCCAGCTGTGCGGAGACGCTGAGAAACATTGGTGAGCTCCGCTGGAAGGCTGCCACGCTCGTGGTTGAGTCCGGGCCGCTGGCCACCCCCTCCTCCAGCCAGGGTGACGGCTGTACGCCCTGGGCCGCACATGGGCCCACGACCTCACTCTGGCTCCGGTGTGCGATTGTAATGCCAGTGCTTAGCCAGTAGGATGGAGAGACACCTGTCTTCTTCACCGCTAATTTTAAAAAATAGAAAAGAAGACTGGTCTTAAAAGTTGATTTAGCAACCTAGGGTAGAAAACCTCCACTCACTGAGAAGACTGAACTTATTAAATGTAACAAATTTGGGGCAGCTCCTTGACTTCAGTTATTCAGAATATGGATTTAATATTTAATCAGAAATGTGTTACATTGGATGAGCTTTCCCTCTGAAATTGTAAAACCATATGCCTCTGTCTAGAAAGGTCACACAATTTTTTTCTTTTTTAAACATCGTTTTAAAGAACCCTAATAAAAATGAAAGTGGTTTCCATTGGTTAAAAATTAGGCATTTATTGGTTAATAGCATTATTGGAAGAGAATATTAAAAATAATTCATTTTGGGTTTCACAATGTGTTTTTAGAGTTTACTTTGGATTATATTTGATTACTTTGGAGAATTAATATTAATATTAATGAACACCAAGTCAGGAAGATGAGGGAACTATGCAGTTTCCTAAAATTCGAATGACTGGAGACCTGGGTTTAAATTTGGACTCCGTCATTAAATACCTGCTTGACCTGTAGCTGGTTCCCTAGCCACTGGCCTGTTCATTGCCTATGCACAAAAGGATTATACTTGCTTTCTGGACTTAATGAATCTAATGAAAGTATGTGTACTGTGTCTCATTCCTGGCAGACATTTTGAAAAACTTCGTCAACCCCACACACCATGTTAATTAGTTAATAAATTATAACTTCTAGAAAAATAGAGTATTAGTTGTACTAATAGTGGGTTAATAACTTCATCATTCTATACAAAAGATTCATAGTTGAAAGCTATTATAGCTACATTGCATAATAGTTTTATGTAACGCTAACTTAGAAAATAAAAATAGGGACGACATAAAGCTCTAATGATACCCTTTTAAGATCTGCATTAAGGAGAGTTTAGCAAAGACAAGGATGTTTTTAATAGGCCCTTTAGTTTTCTCATAAGCATGTTTTGGAATGATCTTTGAAAGGCTGCTGTTTCA